>NC_092717.1:253445325-254112947 GCF_047496885.1 Scyliorhinus torazame | reverse complement strand
CCGCGGAAAATCCGGGGGCAATCGGTGGGAAATCGAGCAAAAGTCCGGGAAAGATTCTGGAGAATTCAGGAAAAATTCGGGAAAGATCAGAGAAAAAAATTAGGGGAAAATCCGCAGAGAATTTCAGGGTAAATCCGAGGGAAATGCGTGAAATTTCCCGGGAAGGTCCAGGGAGAAATCCCGGGTAAAATAGGGGGAAATTCGGGGTAAATCCAGGGAGAACTGGAAGAATCCCGATTAAAATGATTTTGGGAACGAGTGGGTCGGGAGATTGGTGGAAATCGGATGCGATTTTCTGGAGGAATTTGCGCTTTTCCCGGATGCGGGAAGTTTGGAAAGTTTTTATTCCGATGTTAAGTCCCGGGCAGTTTTTGGGATGAACTCGGCTCCTGCGGCCGGGATTCGATGGGAAATGTCCGCGAATCTCCCTCTCATTTCCTTCCCATCCCGGAGTTTGACCCGGAGTCAGGCGCCCGCAGAGGCTGGAAGCTGGGAGATTCCCGGGAATCAAACCCGCTCCCGCCGGAGCTTCCCAACAAAAACCAGGAACAGGGAACACTCCCAGAACCCAGAGAAACCCCCGAAAATTCAGCCCAGCTCATTCCCAACATTTATTCCCAATCCTCATGTTGCTCTTCCCAGTGAATTTGGATCAAAATGTGGGAATTCCGCATTTAACAAACTCGCCGCTTTTTTAAAACATTTATTTCGTTACAAAATAATTTAAAAAGTGAAAATTTCGGCAGAATCGAATCGAGATTTAATTCCTGGGATTGAGGGGGGAGTGACTCCCGCCTGGGATTGAGGGGGGAGGGATTCCCGCCTGGGATTGAGGGGGGAGTGACTCCCGCCTGGGATTGAGGGGGGGAGTGACTCCCGCCTGGGATTGAGGGGGGGAGGGATTCCCGCCTGGGATTGAGGGGGGAGTGACTCCCGCCTGGGATTGAGGGGGGGGATTCCCGCCTGGGATTGAGGGGGGAGGGATTCCCGCCTGGGATTGAGGGGGGAGGGGATTCCCGCCTGGGATTGAGGGGGGAGTGACTCCGCCTGGGATTGAGGGGGGAGGGATTCCCGCCTGGGATTGAGGGGGGGGGGATTCCCGCCTGGGATTGAGGGGGGGAGGGATTGCCGCCTGGGATTGAGGGGGGAGGGATTGCCGCCTGGGATTGAGGGGGGAGGGATTCCCGCCTGGGATTGAGGGGGGGAGTGACTCCCGCCTGGGATTGAGGGGGGAGGGATTGCCGCCTGGGATTGAGGGGGGAGGGATTGCCGCCTGGGATTGAGGGGGAGGGATTCCCGCCTGGGATTGAGGGGGGGAGGGATTCCCGCCTGGGATTGAGGGGGGGAGGGATTCCTGCCTGGGATTGAGGGGGGGGGGGGATTCACGATTCCCGCCTGGGATTGAGGGGGGGGGGGATTCACGATTCCCGCCTGGGATTGAGGGGGGGGGGGAATTCACGATTCCCGCCTGGGATTGAGGGGGGGGGGATTCACGATTCCCGCCTGGGATTGAGGAGGGGGGGGGATTCACGATTCCCGCCTGGGATTGAGGGGGGGGGGGGCGGGATTCACGATTCCCGCCTGGGTTTTGAGGGGGGGGGGGGATTCACGATTCCCCGCCTGGGGTTCTGGGGAGCGGGAGGGGGGCCGGTGGGAACGGCGCACTGCCGGCGAGACCCCTGGCGGGATTGCCGCGGGCGCGGGGGTCTGTCCAGCGGGATTGTGAGTGAGATTTTGCGCTCTGATTTCAGGCGAAGGCAAGAGTTTGTCTGACGATGAGAAGTTGGACGGGAGAAGCGCGGAGCCGGCGAGCAGCGAGCGGGAGGAGGAAGTTCCGCCGAGAGCGACGCCGAGTGTGTGTCCGACGCCAACGCCAGTCCCGCTGGCAAGCGGCGGGGGCGGCGGGGGCGGGCGGGATTGCCGCTGCCTGCAGCTCGGTGGCGAAGAGCCGGCGGCGGCGGACGGCGTTCAGCAGCGAGCAGCTCCTGGAGCTGGAGAAGGAATTTCACTGCAAGAAGTACCTGAGCCTGAGCGAGAGGTCCCAGATCGCCCACTCGCTGCAGCTGAGCGAGGGTCCAGGTCAAGATCTGGTTCCAGAACCGCCGCGCCAAATGGAAACGCATCAAGGCGGGAAACGCCAGCGGCCGCTCCGGGGAACCGGTGCGAAACCCCAAAATAGTCGTTCCCATCCCGGTGCATGTGAACCGCTTCACGGTGCGGAGTCAGAGCCAACAACTGGAGCAGAGCACCCGGCCCTGAGTCCGTCCCGGAATCCCGGCATCCATCCCAGAATCCCGGCCCTGAGTCCATCCCGGCATCCATCCCAGAATCCCGGCCCTGAGTCCGTCCCGGAATCCCGGCATCCATCCCAGAATCCCGGCCCTGAGTCCATCCCGGAATCCCGGCATCCATCCCAGAATCCCGGCCCTGAGTCCATCCCGGCATCCATCCCAGAATCCCGGCCCTGAGTCCATCCCGGAATTCCATCCCAGAATCCCGGCCCTGAGTCCATCCCGGCATCCATCCCAGAATCCCGGCCCTGAGGTCCATCCCGGAATCCCGGCATCCATCCCAGAATCCCGGCCCTGAGTCCATCCCGGAATCTCGGCATCCATCCCATAATCCCAGCCCTGGGTCCATCCCATAATCCCAGAAATCCTGCCTTGAATCCATCCCATAATCCCGGCATCCATCCCATAATCCCGGAATTCCATCCCATAATCCCGCCCTTGAATCTCGCCCCTGAATCCATCCCATAATCCCAGCCAAATCCCCCAAAACCCGCATCCCGGGGGCTGCCCCCCCCCCCCCCCCCAGGGAGAAGACAGGAGGCTGCAAAATGCACAGATTCCTCCCCCCGCCTCTGGACTCCGCTCCCACTGGGATTAATCTGCAATTTACCGGCGCCCAATCCCAATGACACATTTACATTTTACAGCACAGGAGGCCATTCGGCCAATGGTACCTCCCGCTCGTCCAGAGTAATCCAGTGGATCCCGCTGACCCGCCTCACCCCAGGATCGACTTCCACCTTTTAAAAAAAACCTGAAGGGAAATTCTGCTTCGATCTGATCCGCAACCGGAATGTTCCCCGGACCATCCCGAATCCACACCGGCTGTGGGGAACTTTCCTCCGGACTCGCCCGACTCGACACCGGCGGTGCGAATGTTCCCCGGACCCGCCCGACTCGACACCGGCGGGTGGGAACTTTCCTCCGGACTCGCCCGACTCGACACCGGCGGTGCGAATGTTCCCCGGACCCGCCCGACTCGACACCGGGCGGTGGGAATGTTCCCCGGACCCGCCCGACTCGACACCGGCGGTGGGAATGTTCCCCGGACCCGCCCGACTCGACACCGGCGGTGGGAATGTTCCCCGGACTCGCCCGACTCGACACCGGCGGTGGGAATGTTCCCCGGACCCGCCC
The DNA here is from genome assembly GCF_047496885.1 of Scyliorhinus torazame. Classification (NCBI taxonomy): domain Eukaryota; kingdom Metazoa; phylum Chordata; class Chondrichthyes; order Carcharhiniformes; family Scyliorhinidae; genus Scyliorhinus; species Scyliorhinus torazame. The sequence continues at coordinate 254,109,519 of NC_092717.1, read as the reverse complement.
GACTCGACACCGGCGGTGGGGAATGTTCCCCGGACCCCCCCGACTCGACACCGGCGGTGGGAATGTTCCCCGGACCATCCCGAATCCACACCGGCGGTGGGAATGTTCCCCGGACCCCGCCCGACTCGACACCGGCGGTGGGAATTTTCCTCCGGACCCGCCCCGACTCGACACCGACTGTGGGAATGTTCCCCGGACCAGCCCGAGTCCCTCAAACCTCCGCCGGTCAAAGACATTTCTACCCGTTTATTGTCAAAAGGTTTTGAAAGAAGATTACATGAATTGGGCAGAACCCCAGGGGAAAACAATCTGTCCCCTCACCCCCCCCTCCCCCAGCACCCAAACGAACCCCCTCCCCAAACCTCACCCCACCCCCAAACCTCACCACCCCCCCCCCAATCCACTCCCCAAACCCACCCCCAAAACTCCCCAAAACCCACCCCCAAAACCCAGCCTCAAATCCACAACCAATCCCCCAAACCCCAAACCCACCCCCAAACCCCAAACCCACCCCCAAACCGCAAACCCCACTCCCCACAAACGCACTCCCCAAACCCACCCCCCAAACAACCCACAAACCCACTCCCAAAACCCCCCAAACCCACCCCCCAAACCACCCCGAAACCTACTCCCCGAACCCCCAAACCCACCCCAAACCACAAACCCACTCACCCAACCCCCAACCCCCACCCCAAACCCCCAAATCCACCCCCAAACCCACCACCCAAACCTCCAACACCCCCCAGACCAACCCCCAAACCTCCAAATCCACACCCAAAACCCCACTCCCGAAACCCAACCCCCAAACCCCCAAACCCACTCCCCAAATCCACCCCCAAACCCACCCCTAAACCCACCCCCGAACCTCCAAACCCACCCCCCAAACCTCCCCCAAACCCCCCAAACTCACCACCCAAACCCACCCCCAAGCCCACCCCCAAACCCCCAACCCAGCCCCAAACCCACCACAAACCCCCAAACCAACTCCCAAACGCCAAACCCACCCCCCCAAAACCACCAAACCCACCCCCCAAACCAACCCCCCCAAACGCCAACCCCACCCCCAAACCCACTCCCCAAACCCACTGCACAAACCCCAAACCCACTCCCCAAACTCCCCTGACCCACTCCCCAAATCCACCCCCCAAACTCACCTCCCCAAACCCCAAACACACTCCCAAACCCCAAACCCACTCCCCAGACCCACCCCCTAAACCCACCCCCAAAGCCCACTCCCCAAACCCACTCCCAAACCCCCAAACCCACACCCCAAACCCCCAAGCCCACCCCCCAAACCCACTCCCCAAACTGACTCCCCAAAGCCCCAAACCCACTCCCAAACCCCCAAACACACTCCCCAAACCCCAAACCCATTCCCCAAACCCCCCAAACCCATGCCCCCATACCCCAAACCCACTCCCCAAACCCACCCCCAACCCATTCCTGAAACACACTCCCCAAACCCACTCCCCAAACCCCCAAACCCACTCCCCAAACTCACCCCCCAAACCCACCCCCAAACCCACCCACAAACCCCCAAACCCACCCCACAAACCAACCCCCCCAAACACCAAACCCACCCCCAAACCCACTCCCCAAACCCACTGCACAAACCACAAACCCACTCCCCCAAACTCCCTAACCCACTCCCCAAACACACACCCCAAACCCCAAACCACCAAACACACTCCCCAAAACCCACTCCCCAAACCCACCCCCCAAACCCCAAACCACCAAACACACTCCCCAAACCCACTCCCCCAAACCCACCCCCCAAACCCCCAAACACACTCCCCAAACTCACTCCCCAAACCCCCAAACCCACTCTGCAAACCCCCAAACCAACTCCCCAAACTCACTCCCCAAACCCCAAAACCTACCCCAAACCCCAAAGCCCCAAACCCACTCCCCAAACACCAAACCCCAAAACTCACCCCCCAAACCCCCAAACCCACTCCCCAAACCCCCAAGCCCACTCCCCAAACCCCCAAACCCACTCTCCAAACTCACTCCCCAAACCCCCAAACCCACTCTGCAAACCCCCAAACACACTCCCCAAACACCAAACCCCAAAACTCACCCCCCAAACCCACTCCCCAAACCCCCAAACACACTCCCCAAACCCACCCCCAAACCCACTCCCCAAACCCACTCCCCAAACCCCAAACCCCCAAACCCACCCCCAAACCCCAAACCCCCAAACCCACTCCCCAAACCCACTCCCCAAACCCCGAAACCCACTCCCCATACCCACCCCAAAACCCAAACCCCCAAACCCACTCCCCAAACCCCCAAACCCACTTCTCAAACCCCCAAACCCACTCCCCAAACCCTCCCCCAAACCCACTCACCAAACCCACTCCCCAAACCCACCCCCAAACCCACTCACCAAACCCACTCCACGAACCCACCCCCAAACCCCCAAACCCACTCACCAAACCCACTTCCCAAACCTTCAAACCCACTCCCCAAACCCCCATACCCACCCCCCAAACCCACCCCCAAAGCCACTCCCCAAGCCCACTCCCCAAGCCCCCCAAACCCACTCTCTAAACCCCCAAGCCCACTCCCCAAACCCAAACCCCAAACCCACTCACCAAATCCCCAAACCCACCCCCCAAACCCACTCCCCAAACTCACTCCCCAAAGCCCCAAACCCCCAAACACATTCCCCAAACCCCAAACCCACTCCCCAAACCCACGCCCCAAACCCACTCCCCGAAGCCCCAGACCCACCCCCTAAACCCACCCCCAAAGCCCACTCCCCAAACCCACCCCCAAACCCCAAACCCACTCCCCAAACGCCCAAGCGCACCCCCCCAAACCCACTCCCCAAACTGACTCCCCAAAGCCCCAAACCCACTCCCCAAACTCCCAAACCCACTCCCCAAACTCCCAAACCCACTCCCCAAACCCCAAACCCACTCACCAAACCCACGCCCCCATACCCCAAACCCACTCCCCAAACCCCCAAACCCACCCCAAGCCACTCCTGAAACCCACTCCCCAAACCCACTCCCCAAACCCACTCCCCAAACTCACCCCCCAAACCCACCCCCAAACCCACCCCCAAACCTCCAAACCCAGCCCCAAACCCCCAAACCAACCCCCAAACGCCAAACCCAACCCCCAAACCACCAAACCCACCCCCCAAACCAACCCCCCAAACGCCAACCCCACCCCCAAACCCACTCCCCAAATCCACTGCACAAACCACAAACCCACTCCCCAAACTCCCTAACCCACTCCCCAAACCCACCCCCCAAACCCCAAACCACCAAACACACTCCCCAAACCCACCCCCCAAAACCACTCCCCAAAACCACTCCCCAAACCCACTCCCCAAACCCACCCCCCAAACCCCCAAACATACTCCCCAAACTCACTCCCCAAAACCCCAAACCCACTCTGCAAACCCCCAAACCCACTCCCCAAACTCACTCCCCAAACCCCAAAACCTACCCCCAAACCCCAAAGCCCCAAACCCACTCCCCAAACACCAAACCCCAAAACTCACCCCCCAAACCCCCAAACCCCCAAGCCCACTCCCCAAACACCCAAACCCACTCTCCAAACTCGCTCCCCAAACCCCCAAACCCACTCTGCAAACCCCCAAACACACTCCCCAAACACCAAACCCCAAAACTCACCCCCCAAACCCCCAAACCCACTCCCCAATCCTCCAAACACACTCCCCAAACCCACCCCCCAAACCCACTCCCCAAACCACAAACCCCCAAACCCACTCCCCAAACCCACTCCCGAAACCCCCAAACCCACTCCCCAAACCCACCCCAAAACCCAAACCCCCAAACCCACTCCCCAATCCCCCAAACCCACTTCTCAAACCCCCAAACCCACTCCCCAAACCCTCCCCCAAACCCACTCACCAAACCCACCCCCAAACCCCCAAACCCACTCACCAAACCCACTCCACGAACCCCCAAACCCACTCCCCAAACCCCCAAACCCACCCCCTAAACCCACCCCCCAAGCCCACTCCCCATACCCACTCCCCAAACCCACTCTCCAAATCCCCAAGCCCACTCCCCAAACCCGCCCCCAACCCCAAACCCACTCCCCAAATCCCCAAACCCACCCCCCCAAACCCACTCCCCAAACTCACTCCCCTAAGCCCCAAACCCACTCCCCAAACCCCAAAACCCACTCCCCAAACCCCAAACCCACTCCCCAAACCCCCACACCCACGCCCCAAACCCCAAACCCACTCCCCAAACACCCAGACCCACCCCCTAAACCCACCCCCCAAACCCACCCCCCAAACCCACTCCCCAAACCCCAAAACCCACTCCCCAAACCCCAAGCCCACTCCCCAAACCCACCCCCCAAACCCCAAACCCACTCCCCAAACCCCCAAACCCACCCCCAAACCCACTCCCCAAACTGACTCCCCAAAGCCCCAAACCCACACTCCAAACCCCCAAATCCACTCCCCAAACCCCCAAACCCACGCCCCATACCCCAAACCCACTCCCCAAACCCCCAAATCCACCCCCCAACCCACTCCTCAAACACACTCCCCAAACTAACTCCCCAAACCCCCAAACCCACTCCCCAAACCCACCCCCAAACCCCAAAACCCACCCCCAAACCCCCAAACCAACCTCCCAAATGCCAAACCCACCCCCCAAACCACCAAACCCATCCCCCAACCAACCCCCCAAACGCCAACCCCACCCCCAAACCCACTCCTCAAACCCCCAAACCCACTACACAAACCCCAAACCCACTCCCCAAACTCCCTAACCCACTCCCCAAACCCACCCCCCAAACCCCAAACCACCAAACCCACTCCCCAAACCCTCCCCCCAAAACCACTCCCCAAAACCACTCCCCAAACCCACTCCCCAAACCCACCCCCCAAACCCCCAAACCCACTCCCCAAACTCACTCCCCAAACCCCACACCCCCAAACCCCCAAACCCCAAAACCCACCCCCCAAACCCCAAAGCCCCAAACCCACTCCCCAAACACCAAACCCCAAAACTCACCCCCCAAACCCCCAAACCCACTCCCCAAACCCCCAAACCCACTCCCTGAACCCACTCCCCAAACCCACCCCCCAAACCCCCAAACACACTCCCCAAACCCACTCCCCAAACCTACCTCCCAAACCCCAATCCCCCAAACCCACTCCCCAAACCCCAAACCCCAAAACCCACCCCCCAAACCCCAAACCCCCAAACCCACTCCCCAAACCCCCAAACCCACTCCCCAAACCCCCAAACCCACTCCCCAAACCCACCCCCAAACCCCAAACCCCCAAACCCACTCCCCAATCCCCCAAACCCAATTCCCAAACCCCCAAACCCACTCCCCAAACCCTCCCCCCAAACCCACTCCCCAAACCCACTCCCGAAACCCACCCCCAAACCCACTCACCAAACCCACTCCCCAAACCCACTCCCCAAACCCCCAAACCCACCCCCCAAACTCACTCCCCAAACCCACTCCCCAAACCCCCAAACCCACTCCCCAAATCCCCAAGCACACTCCCCAAACCCACCCCCCAAACCCCAAACCCACTCCCCAAACCCACCCCCAAACCCACTCCCCAAACTGACTCCCCAATGCCCCAAACCCACTCCCCAAACCCCCAAACCCACTCCCCAAACCCCAAACCCACTCCCCAAACCCCCAAACACATGCCCCAAACACCAAACCCACTCCCCAAACCCCCAAACCCACCCCCCAACCCACTCCTCAAACACACTCCCCAAACCCACTCCCCAAACCCCCAAACCCACCCCCCAACCCACTCCTCAAACACACTCCCCAAACCCACTCCCTAAACCCCCAATACCATTCCCCAAACCCCCAAATCTACCCCCCAAACCCACTCCCCAAACCCCCCCCCGGGACGAGACCAGGTTGATTCAGTGTCAAACTCTCAGTAAAATTGAGCCCAGGATTGAAAGGTGGGAAAGTGGGATCACGGGGTGGGGGGTGTCTGGAGGGGGGGGAGTGGGGGGGTCAGCATCTGGATTCTTCCCCCCCCCCGGACTCTTCCCCCCCCCCCCCCGGGTCTCTTACCCCCTGAGGGGGGGGGCCTCAAGAGTCAATGGCCAGGGTCCCAGACAGGGATTTTATTTATTTAAAGATTGCCCCCCCCGGATTTCTGGCTGGGGGGGTGTATTCCTGTAAATAACAAACCACCTCCTCGGTGTAATATCTGTACATTTTCGTGATTTCAATAAATTAATATTTTCTATGAATGCTGCGAATTGTCACTCGGCTGCTTTGGGAATTCAGTCACTCCCAAAACTAGCTCTGAATCCACCTCACCACACAGCCAGCCGGAAATCAGTCTGTCTAAACTACCCCAAATATTCTCGATGGGCAGAATGGCCAGAAACACGGTGTACGGGACAGAGGGAGGTTGGGAGACAGAGAGAGAGAGAGGGAGACAGAGAGAGAGAGAGGGGTGGAGACAGAGAGAGGGAGGGAGACAATGAGAGAGAGAGAGGGAGACAGAGAGAGAGAGAGGGGGGGGGAGACAGAGAGAGAGGGAGGGAGACAATGAGAGAGAGAGGGGGAGACAGAGAGAGAGAGAGGGGGGGAGACAGAGAGAGAGGGAGGGAGACAATGAGAGAGAGAGAGGGAGACAGAGAGAGAGAGAGGGGGGAGACAGAGAGAGGGAGGGAGACAATGAGAGAGAGAGAGGGAGACAGAGAGAGAGAGGGGGGGGAGACAGAGAGAGAGGGAGGGAGACAATGAGAGAGAGATAGGGAGACAGAGAGAGAGAGGGAGACAGAGAGAGAGAGGGAGGGAGACAGAGAGAGAGAGAGTGGGAGACAGAGTGAGAGGGGGAGGGAGAGACAGAGAGAGGGAGGGAGGGAGAGAGAGAGAGAGAGAGGGGGAGGGAGACAGAGAGAGAGGGAGGGAGACAGAGAGAGATGGGGAGACAGAGAGAGAGGGAGGTAGGGAGTGAGAAAGAGGGAGGGAGACAGAGAGACAGAGAGGGAGGGAGACAGAGAGAGAGGGAGGGAGACAATGAGAGAGAGAGGGGGGGAGACAGAGAGAGGGAGGGAGACAATGAGAGAGAGAGAGGGAGACAGAGAGAGAGAGGGGGGAGACAGAGAGAGGGAGGGAGACAATGAGAGAGAGAGAGGGAGACAGAGAGAGAGAGGGGGGGAGACAGAGAGAGAGGGTGGGAGGCACAGTGGGAGACAGAGGGGGAGAGTGGGAGTCAGAGAGAGAGAGAGGGAGGGAGACAGAGAGAGAGAGAGTGGGAGACAGAGTGAGAGGGGGAGGAAGAGACACAGAGAGGGAGGGAGGGAGAGAGAGAGAGAGCGAGGGAGACAGAGAGAGAGAGGCGGAGACAGAGAGAGGGAGGGAGGGAAACAGTGAGACAGAGAGGGAGGGAGACAGTGAGAGAGAGAGGGAGACAGAGTGGGAGACAGGGAGAGTGGGAGACAGAGAGAGAGGGGGAGGGACAGACAGAGAGAGGGAGGGAGACAGAGAGAGATAGAGTGGTAGACAGAGAGAGAGAGAGAGGAAGGGAGGCAGAGAGAGAGGGAGGGAGACAGAGAGAGTGTGGGAGACAGAGAGAGAGAGAAGGAGGCAGAGTGGGAGACAGAGAGAGGGTGGGAGACAGAGAGAGAGGGAGGGAGACAGAGAGAGAGAGAGTGGGAGACAGAGAGAGAGAGTGGGAGACAGAGAGAGAGAAAGAGGGAGAGAGACAGAGAGACAAAAAGAGGGATGGAGAGACAGAGAGGTGGAGAGAGTGAGGGAGGAGATAGAGAGGGAGACAGAGAGAGAGAGAAAGAGGGAGGGAGAGAGAAAGAGGGAGGGAGACAGAGAGAGGGAGGGAGAGTGCGAGAGAGAGAGAGGGAGTTAGAGAGACAAGAGTGGGAGACAGAGAGAGAGGGAGGGAGACAGAGAGAGAGAGGGAAGGAGACAGAGCCAAAGAGGGAGGGAGAAACAGAGAGAGAGGGAGGGGGAGAAAGAGAGAGAGGGAGACAGGGAGGGAGGGAGAGAGAGAGAGGGAGAGCGAGGGAGACTGAGAGCAAAGGAGACACAAAGAGAGGGAAGGAGGGTGACAAACAGAGTGAGGGAGGGAGATGGAGACAGAGAGAGAGAGCAGGAGGGAGGGATCAAGAGGGGGTTGGTAGGGACTGGAGGGACAGAGGGGAGGGTGTAGGGATTGGAGGGACAGAGGGGAGGGTGATAGGGATTGGAGGGACAGAGGGGAGGGTGGTGGGGTTTGGAGGGACAGAGGGAGAGGGTGTAGGGATTGGAGGGACAGAGGAGGAGGGTGTAGGGATTGGAGGGACTGAGGGGAGGGTGGAGGGATTGGAGGGACTGAGGGGAGGGTGGGTAGGGATTGAAGGGACTGAGGGGAGGGTGGCGGGATTGGAGGGACTGAGGGGAGGGTGTAGGGATTGGAGGGACAGAGGGGAGGGTGGGTAGGGATTGGAGGGACAAAGGGGAGGGTGGGTAGGGAGTGGAGGGACTGAGGGGAGGGTGTAGGGATTGGAGGGACAGAGGGGAGGGTGGGTAGGGATTGGAGGGACAAAGGGGTGGGTGGTAGGGATTGGAGGGACAGAGGAGGAGGGTGTAGGGATTGGAGGGACAGAGGGGAGGGTGGTGGGGTTTGGAGAGACAGAGGTGGAGGGTGTAGGGATTGGAGGGACAGAGGGGAGGGTGGTGGGGTTTGGAGGGACTGAGGAGAGGGTGTAGGGATTGGAGGGACAGAGGAGGAGGGTGTAGGGATTGGAGGGACAGAGGTGGAGGGTGTAGGGATTGGAGGGACAGAGGGGAGGGTGGTGGGGTTTGGAGGGACAGAGGGGAGGGTGTAGGGATTGGAGGGACTGAGGAGAGGGTGTAGGGATTGGAGGGACAGAGGAGGAGGGTGTAGGGATTGGAGGAACAGAGGAGGAGGGTGTAGGGATTGGAGGGACAGAGGTGGAGGGTGTAGGGATTGGAGGGACAGAGGAGGAAGGTGTAGGGATTGGAGGGACAGAGGTGGAGGGTGTAGGGATTGGAGGGACTGAGGAGAGGGTGTAGGGATTGGAGGGACAGAGCGGCGGGTGGGGAGGGATTGGAGGGACAGAGGGGCGGGTGGGGAGGGATTGGAGGGACAAAGGAGAGGGTGGTAGGGATTGGACCGACAGAGGGAGGGTGGGTAGGGATTGGAGGGACAAAGAGGAGGGTGGTAGGGATTGGAGGGACAGAGGGGAGGGTGGGGAGGGATAGGAGGGACTGAGGGGAGGGTAAAGGGATTGGAGGGACAGAGGGGAAGGTGGGGAGGGATTGGAGGGACAGAGGGGAGGGTGGGGAGGGATTGGAGGGACAGAGGGGAGGGTGTAGGGATTGGAGGGACAGAGGGGAAGGTGGGGAGGGATTGGAGGGACAGAGGGGAGGGTGGGGAGGGATTGGAGGGACAGAGGGGAGGGTGGGGAGGGATTGGAGGGACAGAGGGGAGGGTGTAGGGATTGGGGGGACAAAGGGGAGGGTGGGGAGGGAATGGAGGGACAGAGGGGAGGGTGGGGAGGGATTGGAGGGACTGAGGGGAGGGTAAAGGGATTGGAGGGACAGGGGGAGGGTGTAGGGATTGGATGGACAAGGGGGAGGGTGTAGGGATTGGAGGGACAGGGGGGAGGGTGTAGGGATTGGAGGGACAGGGGGGAGGGTGTAGGGATTGGAGGGACAGAGGGGAGGGTGGGGAGGGATTGGAGGGACAGAGGTGGATGGTGGTAGGGATTGGAGGGACAGAGGGGAGGGTGGTAGGGATTGGAGGGACAAAGGGGAGGGTGTAGGGATTGGAGGGACTGAGGGGAGGGTGGGGAGGGATTGGAGGGACTGAGGGGAGGGTGGGGAGGGATTAGAGGGACTGAGGGGAGGGTGGTAGGGATTGGAGGGACAGAGGTGGAGGGTGGTAGGGATTGGAGGGACAGGGGGGAGGGTGGGGAGGGATTGGAGGGACTGAGGGGAGGGTGTAGGGTTTGGAGGGACAGCTTGTCTGAGGAAGGCAGAGAGATTGGAATAGGAAACTCAACCAGACAGAGAGAGAAATGGGCAAAGGGAATGAATGAGGATGTGGGGATAACTGGTAAAACCAGGATTGGAAAACAAGTCAAACGGCGGAAAAATAAAGAAGGTAGATTTACTCCCGTGAGGGGACTTTACACACAGACCACAACCTGAATCAAAAACCTGTCACTAAACAACCTGAACAACTCTTCCAGGAGCTGTGGGAGTCACAGGGAACAGCAGCAGTTATTGTCCATCCTGAACCACCCTTCACAAGCCAGCTGCCGTCTCCAAACTCTGTAGTTGCTGAGGTGTAGGTACACCCACTGTGCAGTTAGGCAGGGATTTCCGTGGAAATCATTCAGAGTGAAAATAACTCATCCCATCTGACCAATCGGCTCATCTCCCCTTAAATCACTGTGACCCTGTGTACTTCCTCATGTACCTGTGATACTCACTGTGACCCTGGTACTTCCTCATGTACCTGTGATACTCACTGTGACCCTGTGTACTTCATCATGTACCTGTGACACTCACTGTGACCCTGTGTACTTCCTCATGTACCTGTGATACTCACTGTGATCCTGTGTACTTCATCACGTACCTGTGATACTCACTGTGACCCTGTGTACTTCATCATGTACCTGTGACACTCACTGTGACCCTGTGTACTTCATCATGTACCTGTGATACTCACCGTGACCCTGTGTACATCATCATGTACCTGTGATACCCACTGTGACCCTGTGTACTTCATCATGTACCTGTGATACTCACTGTGACCCTGTGTACTTCATCATGTACCTGTGATAGTCACTGTGACCCTGTGTACTTCATCATGTACCTGTGACACTCACTGTGAGCCTGTGTACTTCCGCATGTACCTGTGATACTGTGACCCTGTGTACTTCATCATGTACCTGTGATACTCACTGTGACCCTGTGTACTTCATCATGTACCTGTGACACTCACTGTGACCCTGTGTACTTCATCATGTACCTGTGATACTCACCGTGACCCTGTGTACTTCATCATGTACCTGTGATACTCACTGTGACACTGTGGACTTCATCATGAACCTGTGATACTCACTGTGACCCTGTGTACTTCATCATGTACCTGTGATACTCACTGTGACCCTGTGTACTTCATCATGTACCTGTGATACTCACTGTGACCCTGTGTACTTCATCATGTACCTGTGCCGCTCACTGTGACCCTGTGTACTTCATCATGTACCTGTGATACTCACCGTGACCCTGTGTACATCATCATGTACCTGTGATACCCACTGTGACCCTGTGTACTTCATCATTTACCTGTGATACTCACTGTGACCCTGTGTACTTCATCATGTACCTGTGATAGTCACTGTGACCCTGTGTACTTCATCATGTACCTGTGACACTCACTGTGAGCCTGTGTACTTCCGCATGTACCTGTGATACTGTGACCCTGTGTACTTCATCATGTACCTGTGATACTCACTGTGACCCTGTGTACTTCATCATGTACCTGTGACACTCACTGTGACACTGTGTACTTCATCATGAACTTGTGATACTCACTGTGACCCTGTGTACTTCATCATGTACCTGTGATACTCACTGTGACCCTGTGTACTTCGTCATGTACCTGTGATACTCACTGTGACCCTGTGTACTTCATCATGTACCTGTGCCGCTCACTGTGACCCTGTGTACTTCATCATGTACCTGTGATACTCACTGTGACCCTGTGTACTTCCTCATGTACCTGTGATACTCACTGTGACCCTGTGTACATCCTCATCTACTTGTGATACTCACTGTGACCCTGTGTGCTTCATCATGTACCTGTAATACTCACTGTGACCCTGTATACTTCATCATGTACCTGTGATACTCACTGTGACACTGTGTACTTCATCATGTACCTGTGATACTGACTGTGACCCTGATACTGACTGTGACCCTGTGTACTTCATCCTGTAACTGTGCCCCTCACTGTGACGCTGTGTACTTCATCGTGTACTTGTGATACTGACTGTGACCCTGTGTACTTCATCATGTACCTGTGCCCCTCACTGTGACCCTGTGTCTTCACCATGGACCTGTGATACTGACTGTGACCCTGTGTACTTCATCATGTACCTGTGATACTCACTGTGACCCTGTGTACTTCATCATGTACCTGTGATACTCACTGTGACCCCGTGTACTTCATCATGTACCTGTGCCCTTCACTGTGACCCTGTGTACTTCATCATGTACCTGTGATACTGACTGTGACCCTGTGTACTTCATAATGTACCTGTGCCCCTCACTGTGACCCTGTGTACTTCATCATGTACCTGTAATACTCACTGTGACACTGTGTACTTCATCATGTACCTGTGATACTCACTGTGACCCTGTGCACTTCATCATGTACCTGTGATACTCACTGTGACCCTGTGTACTTCATCATGTACCTGTGATACTCACTGTGACCCTGTGTACTTCATCATGTACCTGTGCCCCTCACTGTGACCCTGTGTACTTCATCATGTACCTGTGATACTCACTGTGACGCTGTGTACGTCATCATGTACCTGTGATACTCACTGTGACGCTGTGTACTTCATCATGTACCTGTGATACTCACTGTGACCCTGTGTACTTCATCATGTGCCTTGATACTCATTGTGACCCTGTGTACTTCATCATGTACCTGTGATACTCACTGTGACCCTGTGTACTTCATCATGTACCTGTGCCCCTCACTGTGACCCTGTGTCTTCACCATGGACCTGTGATACTGACTGTGACCCTGTGTACTTCATCATGTACCTGTGATACTCACTGTGACCCTGTGTACTTCATCATGTACCTGTGATACTCACTGTGACCCCGTGTACTTCATCATGTACCTGTGCCCTTCACTGTGACCCTGTGTACTTCATCATGTACCTGTGATACTGACTGTGACCCTGTGTACTTCATCATGTACCTGTGCCCCTCACTGTGACCCTGTGTACTTCATCATGTACCTGTAATACTCACTGTGACACTGTGTACTTCATCATGTACCTGTGATACTCACTGTGACCCTGTGCACTTCATCATGTACCTGTGATACTCACTGTGACCCTGTGTACTTCATCATGTACCTGTGATACTCACTGTGACCCTGTGTACTTCATCATGTACCTGTGCCCCTCACTGTGACCCTGTGTACTTCATCATGTACCTTGATACTCATTGTGACCCTGTGTACTTCATCATGTACCTGTGATACCCACTGTGACCCTGTGTACTTCATCATGTACCTGTGATACTCACTGTGACCCTGTGTACTTCATCATGTACCTGTGATACTCACTGTGACACTGTGTACTTCATCATGTACCAGTGATACTCACTGTGACCCTGTGTACTTCATCATATACCTGTAATACTCACTGCGACCCTGTGTACTTCATCATGTACATGTGATACTCACTGTGACCCTGTGTACTTCATCATGTACCTGTGATACTCCCTGTGACCCTGTGTACTTCATCATGTACCAGTGATACTCACTGTGACCCTGTGTACTTCATCATATACCTGTAATACTCACTGCGACCCTGTGTACTTCATCATGTACATGTGATACTCACTGTGACCCTGTATACTTCATCATGTACCTGTGATACTCACTGTGACACTGTGTACTTCATCATGTACCTGTGCTCCTCACTGTGACCCTGTGTACTTCATCATGTACCTGTGCGCCTCACTGTGACACTGTGTACTTCATCATGTACCTGAGCTCCTCACTGTGACCCTGTGTACTTCATCATGAACCTGTGATACTCACTGTGACCCTGTGTACTTCATCATGTACCTGTGACACTCACTGTGACCCTGTGTACTTCCGCATGTACCTGTGATACTGTGACCCTGTGTACTTCATCATGTACCTGTGATACTCACTGTGACCCTGTGTACTTCATCATGTACCTGTGATACTCACTGTGACACTGTGTACTTCATCATGAACCTGTGACACTCACTGTGACCCTGTGTACTGCATCATGTACCTGTGATACTCACTGTGACCCTGTGTACTTCATCATGTACCTGTGATACTCACTGAGACCCTGTGTACTTCATCATGTAACTGTGCCGCTCACTGTGACCCTGTGTACTTCATCATGTACCTGTGATACTCACTGTGACCCTGTGTACTTCCTCATGTACCTGTGATACTCACTGTGACCCTGTGTACATCCTCATCTACTTGTGATACTCACTGTGACCCTGTGTGCTTCATCATGTACCTGTAATACTCACTGTGACCCTGTGTACTTCATCATGTACCTGTGATACTCACTGTGACACTGTGTACTTCATCATGTACCTGTGATACTGACTGTGACCCTGTGTACTTCATCATGTAACTGTGCCCCTCACTGTGACGCTGTGTACTTCATCCTGTACTTGTGATACTCACTGTGACACTGTATACTTCATCATGTACCTGTGTCCCTCACTGTGACCCTGTGTACTTCACCATGGACCTGTGATACTGACTGTGACCCTGTGTACTTCATCATGTACCTGTGATACTCACTGTGACCCCGTGTACTTCATCATGTACCTGTGCCCCTCACTGTGACCCTGTGTACTTCATCATGTACCTGTGATACTCACTGTGACCCTGTGTACTTCATCATGTACCTGTGCCCCTCACTGTGAACCTGTGTACTTCATCATGTACCTGTAATACTCACTGTGACACTGTGTACTTCATCATGTACCTGTGATACTCACTGTGACCCTGTGTACTTCATCATATACCTGTGATACTCACTGTGACCCTGTGTACTTCATCATGTACCTGTGATACTCACTGTGACCCTGTGTACTTCATCATGTACCTGTGATACTCACTGTGACTCTGTGTACTTCATCATGTACCTGTGCCCCTCATTGTGACCCTGTGTACTTCATCATGTACCTTGATACTCATTGTGACCCTGTGTACTTCATCATGTACCTGTGATACCCACTGTGACCCTGTACTTCATCATGTACCTGTGATAGTCACTGTGACCCTGTGTACTTCATCATGTACCTGTGACACTCACTGTGAGCCTGTGTACTTCCGCATGTACCTGTGATACTGTGACCCTGTGTACTTCATCATGTACCTGTGATACTCACTGTGAGCCTGTGTACTTCATCATGTACCTGTGATAGTCACTGTGACCCTGTGTACTTCATCATGTAACTGTGACACTCACTGTGAGCCTGTGTACTTCCGCATGTACCTGTGATACTGTGACCCTGTGTACTTCATCATGTACCTGTGATACTCACTGTGACCCTGTGTACTTCATCATGTACCTGTGACACTCACTGTGACCCTGTATACTTCATCATGTACCTGTGATACTCACCGTGACCCTGTGTACTTCATCATGTACCTGTGATACTCACTGTGACACTGTGTACTTCATCATGAACCTGTGATACTCACTGTGACCCTGTGTACTTCATCATGTACCTGTGATACTCACTGTGACCCTGTGTACTTCATCATGTACCTGTGATACTCACTGTGACCCTGTGTACTTCATCATGTACCTGTGCCGCTCACTGTGACCCTGTGTACTTCATCATGTACCTGTGATACTCACTGTGACCCTGTGTACTTCCTCATGTACCTGTGATACTCACTGTGACCCTGTGTACATCCTCATCTACTTGTGATACTCACTGTGACCCTGTGTGCTTCATCATGTACCTGTAATACTCACTGTGACACTGTGTACTTCATCATATACCTGTAATACTCACTGCGACCCTGTGTACTTCATCATGTACATGTGATACTCACTGTGACCCTGTGTACTTCATCATGTACCTGTGATACTCACTGTGACCCTGTGTACTTCATCATGTACCAGTGATACTCACTGTGACCCTGTGTACTTCATCATATACCTGTAATACTCACTGCGACCCTGTGTACTTCATCATGTACATGTGATACTCACTGTGACCCTGTGTACTTCATCATGTACCTGTGATACTCACTGTGACACTGTGTACTTCATCATGTACCTGTGCTCCTCACTGTGACCCTGTGTACTTCATCATGTACCTGTGCGCCTCACTGTGACACTGTGTACTTCATCATGTACCTGAGCTCCTCACTGTGACCCTGTGTACTTCATCATGTACCTGTGACACTCACTGTGACCCTGTGTTCTTCCGCATGTACCTGTGATACTGTGACCCTGTGTACTTCATCATGTACCTGTGATACTCACTGTGACCCTGTGTACTTCATCATGTACCTGTGACACTCACTGTGACCCTGCGTACTTCATCATGTACCTGTGATACTCACCGTGACCCTGTGTACTTCATCATGTACCTGTGATACTCACTGTGACACTGTGTACTTCATCATGTACCTGTGATACTCACTGTGACACTGTGTACTTCATCATGAACCTGTGACACTCACTGTGACCCTGTGTACTTCATCATGTACCTGTGATACTCACTGTGACCCTGTGTACTTCATCATGTACCTGTGATACTCACTGTGACCCTGTGTACTTCATCATGTACCTGTGCCGCTCACTGTGACCCTGTGTACTTCATCATGTACCTGTGATACTCACTGTGACCCTGTGTACTTCCTCATGTACCTGTGATACTCACTGTGACCCTGTGTACATCCTCATCTAATTGTAATACTCACTGTGACCCTGTGTGCTTCATCATGTACCTGTAATACTCACTGTGACCCTGTGTACTTCATCATGTACCTGTGATACTCACTGTGATACTGTGTACTTCATCATGTACCTGTGATACTGACTGTGACCCTGTGTACTTCATCATGTAACTGTGCCCCTCACTGTGACGCTGTGTACTTCATCCTGTACTTGTGATACTCACTGTGACCCTGTGTACTTCATCATGTACCTGTGATACTCACTGTGACCCCGTGTACTTCATCATGTACCTGTGCCCCTCACTGTGACCCTGTGTACTTCATCATGTACCTGTGATACTGACTGTGACCCTGTGTACTTCATCATGTACCTGTGATACTCACTGTGATCCTGTGTACTTCATCACGTACCTGTGATACTCACTGTGACCCTGTGTACTTCATCATGTACCTGTGACACTCACTGTGACCCTGTGTACTTCATCATGTACCTGTGATACTCACCGTGACTCTGTGTACATCATCATGTACCTGTGATACCCACTGTGACCCTGTGTACTTCATCATGTACCTGTGATACTCACTGTGACCCTGTGTACTTCATCATGTACCTGTGATAGTCACTGTGACCCTGTGTACTTCATCATGTACCTGTGACACTCACTGTGAGCCTGTGTACTTCCGCATGTACCTGTGATACTGTGACCCTGTGTACTTCATCATGTACCTGTGATACTCACTGTGACCCTGTGTACTTCATCATGTACCTGTGACACTCACTGTGACCCTGTGTACTTCATCATGTACCTGTGATACTCACTGTGACACTGTGTACTTCATCATGAACCTGTGATACTCACTGTGACCCTGTGTACTTCATCATGTACCTGTGATACTCACTGTGACCCTGTGTACTTCATCATGTACCTGTGATACTCACTGTGACCCTGTGTACTTCATCATGTACCTGTGCCGCTCACTGTGACCCTGTGTACTTCATCATGTACCTGAGATACTCACTGTGACCCTGTGTACTTCCTCATGTACCTGTGATACTCACTGTGACCCTGTGTACATCCTCATCTACTTGTGATACTCACTGTGACCCTGTGTGCTTCATCATGTACCTGTAATACTCACTGTGACCCTGTGTACTTCATCATGTACCTGTGATACTCACTGTGACCCTGTGTACTTCATCATGTACCTGTGCCGCTCACTGTGACCCTGTGTACTTCATCATGTACCTGTGATACTCACTGTGACCCTGTGTACTTCATCATGTACCTGTGCCGCTCACTGTGACCCTGTGTACTTCATCATCTACTTGTGATACTCACTGTGACCCTGTGTGCTTCATCATGTACCTGTGATACTCACTGTGACCCTGTGTACTTCCTCATGTACCTGTGATACTCACTGTGACCCTGTGTACATCCTCATCTACTTGTGATACTCACTGTGACCCTGTGTGCTTCATCATGTACCTGTAATACTCACTGTGACCCTGTGTACTTCATCATGTACCTGTGATACTCACTGTGACACTGTGTACTTCATCATGTACCTGTGATACTGACTGTGACCCTGTGTACTTCATCATGTAACTGTGCCCCTCACTGTGACGCTGTGTACTTCTTCCTGTACTTGTGATACTCACTGTGACCCTGTGTACTTCATCATGTACCTGTGATACTCACTGTGACCCCGTGTACTTCATCATGTACCTGTGCCCCTCACTGTGACCCTGTGTACTTCACCATGGACCTGTGATACTGACTGTGACCCTGTGTACTTCATCATGTACCTGTGATACTCACTGTGACCCTGTGTACTTCATCATGTACCTGTGATACTCACTGTGACCCCGTGTACTTCAACATGTACCTGTGCCCTTCACTGTGACCCTGTGTACTTCATCATGTACCTGTAATACTCACTGTGACACTGTGTACTTCATCATGTACCTGTGATACTCACTGTGACCCTGTGCACTTCATCATGTACCTGTGATACTCACTGTGACCCTGTGTACTTCATCATGTACCTGTGATACTCACTGTGACCCTGTGTACTTCATCATGTACCTGTGCCCCTCACTGTGACCCTGTGTACTTCATCATGTATCTTGATACTCATTGTGACCCTGTGTACTTCATCATGTACCTGTGATACCCACTGTGACCCTGTGTACTTCATCATGTACCTGTGATACTCACTGTGACCCTGTGTACTTCATCATGTACCTGTGATACTCACTGTGACACTGTGTACTTCATCATGTACCAGTGATACTCACTGTGACCCTGTGTAATTCATCATATACCTGTAATACTCACTGCGACCCTGTGTACTTCATCATGTACATGTGATACTCAGTGTGACCCTGTGTACTTCATCATGTACCTGTGATACTCACTGTGACCCTGTGTACTTCATCATGTACCAGTGATACTCACTGTGACCCTGTGTACTTCATCATATACCTGTAATACTCACTGCAACCCTGTGTACTTCATCATGTACATGTGATACTCACTGTGACCCTGTGTACTTCATCATGTACCTGTGATACTCACTGTGACACTGTGTACTTCATCATGTACCTGTGCTCCTCACTGTGACCCTGTGTACTTCATCATGTACCTGTGCGCCTCACTGTGACACTGTGTACTTCATCATGTACCTCAGCTCCTCACTGTGACCCTGTGTACTTCATCATGAACCTGTGATACTCACTGCGACCCTGTGTACTTCATCATGTACCTGTGACACTCACTGTGACCCTGTGTACTTCCGCATGTACCTGTGATACTGTGACCCTGTGTACTTCATCATGTACCTGTGATACTCACTGTGACCCTGTATACTTCATCATGTACCTGTGACACTCACTGTGACCCTGTGTACTTCATCATGTACCTGTGATACTCACTGTGACACTGTGTACTTCATCATGTACCTGTGATACTGACTGTGACCCTGTGTACTTCATCATGTAACTGTGCCACTCACTGTGACGCTGTGTACTTCATCCTGTACTTGTGATACTCACTGTGACCCTGTGTACTTCATCATGTACCTGTGATACTCACTGTGACCCCGTGTACTTCATCATGTACCTGTGCCCCTCACTGTGACCCTGTGTACTTCACAATGGACCTGTGATACTGACTGTGACCCTGTGTACTTCATCATGTACCTGTGCCCCTCACTGTGACCCTGTGTCTTCATCATGTACCTGTAATACTCACTGTGACACTGTGTACTTCATCATGTACCTGTGCCCCTCACTGTGACCCTGTGTACTTCACCATGGACCTGTGATACTGACTGTGACCCTGTGTACTTCATCATGTACCTGTGATACTCACTGTGACCCTGTGTACTTCATCATGTACCTGTGATACTCACTGTGACCCCGTGTACTTCATCATGTACCTGTGCCCCTCACTGTGACCCTGTGTACTTCATCATGTACCTGTGATACTGACTGTGACCCTGTGTACTTCATCATGTACCTGTGCCCCTCACTATGACCCTGTGTACTTCATCATGTACCTGTAATACTCACTGTGACACTGTGTACTTCATCATATACCTGTGATACTCACTGTGACCCTGTGCACTTCATCATGTACCTGTGATACTCACTGTGACCCTGTGTACTTCATCATGTACCTGTGATACTCACTGTGACCCTGTGTACTTCATCATGTACCTGTGCCCCTCATTGTGACCCTGTGTACTTCATCATGTACCTTGATACTCATTGTGACCCTGTGTACTTCATCATGTACCTGTGATACCCACTGTGACCCTGTGTACTTCATCATGTACCTGTGATAGTCACTGTGACCCTGTGTACTTCATCATGTACCTGTGACACTCACTGTGAGCCTGTGTACTTCCGCATGTACCTGTGATACTGTGACCCTGTGTACTTCATCATGTACCTGTGATACTCACTGTGAGCCTGTGTACTTCATCATGTACCTGTGATAGTCACTGTGACCCTGTGTACTTCATCATGTACCTGTGACACTCACTGTGAGCCTGTGTACTTCCGCATGTACCTGTGATACTGTGACCCTGTGTACTTCATCATGTACCTGTGATACTCACTGTGACCCTGTGTACTTCATCATGTACCTGTGACACTCACTGTGAACCTGTGTACTTCATCATGTACCTTTGATACTCACCGTGACCCTGTGTACTTCATCATGTACCTGTGATACTCGCTGTGACACTGTGTACTTCATCATGAACCTGTGATACTCACTGTGACCCTGTGTACTTCATCATGTACCTGTGATACTCACTGTGACCCTGTGTACTTCATCATGTACCTGTGATACTCACTGTGACCCTGTGTACTTGATCATGTACCTGTGCCGCTCACTGTGACCCTGTGTACATCCTCATGTACCTGTGATACTGACTGTGACCCTGTGTACTTCATCATGTACCTGTGATACTCACTGTGACCCTGTGTACTTCCTCATGTACCTGTGATACTCACTGTGACCCTGTGTACATCCTCATCTACTTGTGATACTCACTGTGACCCTGTGTGCTTCATCATGTACCTGTAATACTCACTGTGACACTGTGTACTTCATCATATACCTGTAATACTCACTGCGACCCTGTGTACTTCATCATGTACATGTGATACTCACTGTGACCCTGTGTACTTCATCATGTACCTGTGATACTCACTGTGACCCTGTGTAATTCATCATGTACCAGTGATACTCACTGTGACGCTGTGTACTTCATCATATACCTGTAATACTCACTGCGACCCTGTGTACTTCATCATGTACATGTGATACTCACTGTGACCCTGTGTACTTCATCATGTACCTGTGATACTCACTGTGACACTGTGTACTTCATCATGTACCTGTGCTCCTCACTGTGACCCTGTGTACTTCATCATGTACCTGTGCGCCTCACTGTGACACTGTGTACTTCATCATGTACCTGAGCTCCTCACTGTGACCCTGTGTACTTCATCATGTACCTGTGACACTCACTGTGACCCTGTGTACTTCCGCATGTACCTGTGATATTGTGACCCTGTGTACTTCATCATGTACCTGTGATACTCACTGTGACCCTGTGTACTTCATCATGTACCTGTGACACTCACTGTGACCCTGTGTACTTCATCATGTACCTGTGATACTCACTGTGACCCTGTGTACTTCATCATGTACTTGTGATACTCACTGTGACACTGTGTACTTCATCATGTACCAGTGATACTCACAGTGACACTGTGTACTTCATCATGAACCTGTGACACTCACTGTGACCCTGTGTACTTCATCATGTACCTGTGCCCCTCACTGTGACCCTGTGTCTTCATCATGTACCTGTAATACTCACTGTGACACTGTGTACTTCATCATGTACCTGTGCCCCTCACTGTGACCCTGTGTACTTCACCATGGACCTGTGATACTGACTGTGACCCTGTGTACTTCATCATGTACCTGTGATACTCACTGTGACCCTGTGTACTTCATCATGTACCTGTGATACTCACTGTGACCCCGTGTACTTCATCATGTACCTGTGCCCCTCACTGTGACCCTGTGTACTTCATCATGTACCTGTGATACTGACTGTGACCCTGTGTACTTCATCATGTACCTGTGCCCCTCACTATGACCCTGTGTACTTCATCATGTACCTGTAATACTCACTGTGACACTGTGTACTTCATCATGTACCTGTGATACTCACTGTGACCCTGTGCACTTCATCATGTACCTGTGATACTCACTGTGACCCTGTGTACTTCATCATGTACCTGTGATACTCACTGTGACCCTGTGTACTTCATCATGTACCTGTGCCCCTCATTGTGACCCTGTGTACTTCATCATGTACCTTGATACTCATTGTGACCCTGTGTACTTCATCATGTACCTGTGATACCCACTGTGACCCTGTGTACTTCATCATGTACCTGTGATAGTCACTGTGACCCTGTGTACTTCATCATGTACCTGTGACACTCACTGTGAGCCTGTGTACTTCCGCATGTACCTGTGATACTGTGACCCTGTGTACTTCATCATGTACCTGTGATACGCACTGTGAGCCTGTGTACTTCATCATGTACCTGTGATAGTCACTGTGACCCTGTGTACTTCATCATGTACCTGTGACACTCACTGTGAGCCTGTGTACTTCCGCATGTACCTGTGATACTGTGACCCTGTGTACTTCATCATGTACCTGTGATACTCACTGTGACCCTGTGTACTTCATCATGTACCTGTGACACTCACTGTGACCCTGTGTACTTCATCATGTACCTGTGATACTCACCGTGACCCTGTGTACTTCATCATGTACCTGTGATACTCACTGTGACACTGTGTACTTCATCATGAACCTGTAATACTCACTGTGACCCTGTGTACTTCATCATGTACCTGTGATACTCACTGTGACCCTGTGTACTTCATCATGTACCTGTGATACTCACTGTGACCCTGTGTACTTCATCATGTACCTGTGCCGCACACTGTGACCCTGTGTACATCCTCATGTATCTGTGATACTGACTGTGACCCTGTGTACTTCATCATGTACCTGTGATACTCACTGTGACCCTGTGTACTTCCTCATGTACCTGTGATACTCACTGTGACCCTGTGTACATCCTCATCTACTTGTGATACTCACTGTGACCCTGTGTGCTTCATCATGTACCTGTAATACTCACTGTGACACTGTGTACATCATCATATACCTCTAATACTCACTGCGACCCTGTGTACTTCATCATGTACATGTGATACTCACTGTGACCCTGTGTACTTCATCATGTACCTGTGATACTCACTGTGACCCTGTGTACTTCATCATGTACCAGTGATACTCACTGTGACCCTGTGTACTTCATCATATACCTGTAATACTCACTGCGACCCTGTGTACTTCATCATGTACATGTGATACTCACTGTGACCCTGTGTACTTCATCATGTACCTGTGATACTCACTGTGACACTGTGTACTTCATCATGTACCTGTGCTCCTCACTGTGACCCTGTGTACTTCATCATGTACCTGTGCGCCTCACTGTGACACTGTGTACTTCATCATGTACCTGAGCTCCACACTGTGACCCTGTGTACTTCATCATGTACCTGTGACACTCACTGTGACCCTGTGTACTTCCGCATGTACCTGTGATACTGTGACCCTGTGTACTTCATCATGTACCTGTGATACTCACTGTGACCCTGTGTACTTCATCATGTACCTGTGACACTCACTGTGACCCTGTGTACTTCATCATGTACCTGTGATACTCACTGTGACCCTGTGTACTTCATCATGTACCTGTGATACTCACTGTGACACTGTGTACTTCATCATGTACCAGTGATACTCACTGTGACACTGTGTACTTCATCATGAACCTGAGACACTCACTGTGACCCTGTGTACTTCATCATGTACCTGTGATACTCACTGTGACCCTGTGTACTTCATCATGTACCTGTGATACTCACTGTGAACCTGTGTACTTCATCATGTACCTGTGCCGCTCACTGTGACCCTGTGTACTTCATCATGTACCTGTGATACTCACTGTGACCCTGTGTACTTCCTCATGTACCTGTGATACTCACTGTGACCCTGTGTACATCCTCATCTACTTGTGATACTCACTGTGACCCTGTGTGCTTCATCATGTACCTGTAATACTCACTGTGACCCTGTGTACTTCATCATGTACCTGTGATACTCACTGTGACCCAGTGTACTTCATCATGTACCTGTGCCCCTCACTGTGACCCTGTGTACTTCATCATGTACCTGTGATACTGACTGTAACCCTGTGTACTTCATCATGTACCTGTGCCCCTCACTGTGACCCTGTGTACTTCACCATGGACCTGTGATACTGACTGTGACCCTGTGTACTTCATCATGTACCTGTGATACTCACTGTGACCCTGTGTACTTAATCATGTACCTGTGATACTCACTGTGACCCCGTGTACTTCATCATGTACCTGTGCCCCTCACTGTGACACTGTGTACTTCATCATGTACCTGTGATACTGACTGTGACCCTGTGTACTTCATCATGTACCTGTGCCCCTCACTGTGACCCTGTGTACTTCATCATGTACCTGTAATACTCACTGTGACACGATGTACTTCATCATGTACCTGTGATACTCACTGTGACCCTGTGCACTTCATCATGTACCTGTGATACTCACTGTGACCCTGTGTACTTCATCATGTACCTGTGATACTCACTGTGACCCTGTGTACTTCATCATGTACCTGTGCCCCTCATTGTGACCCTGTGTACTTCATCATGTACCTTGATACTCATTGTGACCCTGTGTACTTCATCATGTACCTGTGATACCCACTGTGACCCTGTGTACTTCATCATGTACCTGTGATACTCACTGTGACCCTGTGTACTTCATCATATACCTGTAATACTCACTGCGACCCTGTGTACTTCATCATGTACATGTGACACTCACTGTGACCCTGTGTACTTCATCATGCACCTGTGATACTCACTGTGACCCTGTGTACTTCATCATGTACCAGTGATACTCACTGTGACCCTGTGTACTTTATCGTATACCTGTAATACTCACTGCGACCCTGTGTACTTCATCATGTACATGTGATACTCACTGTGACCCTGTGTACTTCATCATGTACCTGTGATACTCACTGTGACCCTGTGTACTTCATCATGTACCTGTGCTCCTCACTGTGACCCTGTGTACTTCATCATGTACCTGTGCGCCTCACTGTGACACTGTGTACTTCATCATGTATCTGAGCCCCTCACTGTGACCCTGTGTACTTCATCATGAACCTGTGATACTCACTGTGACCCTGCATACTTCATCATGTACCTGTGCTCCTCACTGTGACCCTGTGTCTTCATCATGTACCTGTGCTCCTCACTGTGACCCTGTGTACTTCATCATGTACCTGTGATACTCACTGTGACACTGTGTACTTCATCATGTACCTGTGATACTCACTGTGACCCTGTGTACTACATCATGTACCTGTGATACTCACTGTGACCCGGTGTACTTCATCATGTACTAGTGATATCCACTGTGACCCTGTGTACTTCATCATATACCTGTAATACTCACTGCGACCCTGTGTACTTCATCATGTACATCTGATACTCACTGTGACCCTGTGTACTTCATCATGTACCTGTGATACTCACTGTGACCCTGTGTACTTCATCATGTACCTGTGCTCCTCACTGTGACCCTGTGTACTTCATAATGTACCTGTGCGCCTCACTGTGACACTGTGTACTTCATCATGTATCTGAGCTCCTCACTGTGACCCTGTGTACTTCATCATGAACCTGTGATACTCACTGTGACCCTGCATACTTCATCATGTACCTGTGCTCCTCACTGTGACCCTGTGTCTTCATCATGTACCTGTGCTCCTCACTGTGACCCTGTGTACTTCATCATGTACCTGTGATACTC
Source organism: Scyliorhinus torazame (assembly GCF_047496885.1). NCBI lineage: Eukaryota > Metazoa > Chordata > Chondrichthyes > Carcharhiniformes > Scyliorhinidae > Scyliorhinus > Scyliorhinus torazame. The sequence continues at coordinate 254,083,281 of NC_092717.1, read as the reverse complement.
ACTGTGACACTGTGTACTTCATCATGTACCTGTGATACTCACTGTGACCCTGTGTACTACATCATGTACCTGTGACACTCACTGTGACCCGGTGTACTTCATCATGTACTAGTGATACCCACTGTGACCCTGTGTACTTCATCATATACCTGTAATACTCACTGCGACCCTGTGTACTTCATCATGTACCTGTGATACTCACTGTGACCCTGTGTACTTCATCATATACCTGTAATACTCACTGTGACACTGTGTACTTCCTCATGTACGTGTGTCCCTCACTGTGACCCTGTGTACTTCATCGTGTACCTGTGATACTCACTGTGACCCTGTGCACTTCATCGTGTACCTGTGATACTCACTGTGACCCTGTGTACTTCATCATGTACCAGTGATACTCACTGTGACCCTGTGTACATCATCATATACCTGTAATACACACTGTGACGCTCTGTACTTCATCATGTACCTGTGATACTCACTGTGACCCTGTGTACTTCATCATATACCTGTAATACTCACTGTGACACTGTGTACTTCATCATGTACCTGTGAAACGCACTGTGACCCTGTGCACTTCATCATGTACCTGTGACACTCACTGTGACCCTGTGTACTTCATCATGTACCTGTGATACTGTGACCCTGTGTACTTCATCATGTACCTGTGATACTCACTGTGACCCTGTGTACTTCATCATGTACCTGTGATACTCACTGTGACCCTGTGTACTTCATCATGTATCTGTGCCCCTCACTGAGACTCTGTGTACTTCAGCATGCACCTGTGATACTCACTGTGACCCTGTGTACTTCATCATGTACCTGTGACACTCACTGTGACACTGTGTACTTCCTCATGTACCTGTGATACTCACTGTGACCCTGTGTACTTCATGACGTACCTGTGATACTCACTGTGACCCTGTGTACTTCATCATGTACCTGTGACACTCACTGTGACCCTGTGTACTTCATCATGTACCTGTGATACTCACCGTGACCCTGTGTACATCATCATGTACCTGTGATACTCACTGTGACCCTGTTTACTTCATCATGTACCTGTGATACTCACTGTGACCCTGTATACTTCATCATGTACCTGTGATACTCACTGTGACCCTGTGTACTTCATCATGTACCTGTGACACTCACTGTGACCCTGTGTACTTCCTCATGTACCTGTGATACTGTGACCCTTGTGTGCTTCATCATGTACCTGTGATACTCACTGTGACCCTGTGTACTTCATCATGTACCTGTGCTCCTCACTGTGACCCTGTGTACTTCATCATGTACCTGTGCGCCTCACTGTGACACTGTGTACTTCATCATGTATCTGAGCTCCTCACTGTGACCCTGTGTACTTCATCATGAACCTGTGATACTCACTGTGACCCTGCATACTTCATCATGTACCTGTGCTCCTCACTGTGACCCTGTGTCTTCATCATGTACCTGTGCTCCTCACTGTGACCCTGTGTACTTCATCATGTACCTGTGATACTCACTGTGACACTGTGTACTTCATCATGTACCTGTGATACTCACTGTGACCCTGTGTACTACATCATGTACCTGTGATACTCACTGTGACCCGGTGTACTTCATCATGTACTAGTGATACCCACTGTGACCCTGTGTACTTCATCATATACCTGTAATACTCACTGCGACCCTGTGTACTTCATCATGTACCTGTGATACTCACTGTCACCCTGTGTACTTCATCATATACCTGTAATACTCACTGTGACACTGTGTACTTCCTCATGTACGTGTGTCCCTCACTGTGACCCTGTGTACTTCATCGTGTACCTGTGATACTCACTGTGACCCTGTGCACTTCATCGTGTACCTGTGATACTCACTGTGACCCTGTGTACTTCATCATGTACCAGTGATACTCACTGTGACCCTGTGTACATCATCATATACCTGTAATACACACTGTGACGCTCTGTACTTCATCATGTACCTGTGATACTCACTGTGACCCTGTGTACTTCATCATATACCTGTAATACTCACTGTGACACTGTGTACTTCATCATGTACCTGTGAAACGCACTGTGACCCTGTGCCCTTCATCATGTACCTGTGACACTCACTGTGACCCTGTGTACTTCATCATGTACCTGTGATACTGTGACCCTGTGTACTTCATCATGTACCTGTGATACTCACTGTGACCCTGTGTACTTCATCATGTACCTGTGATACTCACTGTGACCCTGTGTACTTCATCATGTACCTGTGACACTCACTGTGACACTGTGTACTTCCTCATGTACCTGTGATACTCACTGTGACCCTGTGTACTTCATGACGTACCTGTGATACTCACTGTGACCCTGTGTACTTCATCATGTACCTGTGACACTCACTGTGACCCTGTGTACTTCATCATGTACCTGTGATACTCACCGTGACCCTGTGTACATCATCATGTACCTGTGATACTCACTGTGACCCTGTTTACTTCATCATGTACCTGTGATACTCACTGTGACCCTGTGTACTTCATCATGTACCTGTGATACTCACTGTGACCCTGTGTACTTCATCATGTACCTGTGACACTCACTGTGACCCTGTGTACTTCCTCATGTACCTGTGATACTGTGACCCAGTGTACTTCATCATGTACCTGTGATACTCACTGTGACCCTGTGTACTTCATCATGTACCTGTGACACTCACTGTGACCCTGTGTACTTCATCATTTACCTGTGATACTCACCGTGACCCTGTGTACTTCATCATGTACCTGTGATACTCACTGTGACACTGTGTACTTCATCATGAACCTGTGATACTCACTGTGACCCTGTGTACTTCATCATGTACCTGTGATACTCACTGTGACCCTGTGTACTTCATCATGTACCTGTGATACTCACTGTGACCCTGTGTACTTCAGCATGTACCTGCGCCGCTCACTGTTACGCTGTGTACTTCCTCATGTACCTGTGATACTCACTGTGACCCTGTGTACATCCTCATCTACTTGTGATACTCACTGTGACCCTGTGTACTTCATCATGTACCTGTAATACTCACTGTGACCCTGTGTACTTCATCATGTACCTGTGATACTGACTGTGACCCTGTGTGCTTCATCATGTACCTGTAATACTCACTGTGACCATGTGTACTTCATCGTGTACCTGTGATACTGACTGTGACCTGTGTACTTCATCATGTAACTGTGCCCCTCACTGTGACCCTGTGTACTTCATCATGTACCTGTGATACTCACTGTGACGCTGTGTACTTCATCATGTACCTGTGCCCCTCACTGTGACCCTGTGTACTTCACCATGGACCTGTGATACTGACTGTGACCCTGTGTACTTCATCATGTACCTGTGATACTGACTGTGACCCTGTGTACTTCATCATGTACCTGTGCCCCTCACTGTGACCCTGTGTTCTTCATCATGTACCTGTGATACTCACTGTGACACTGTGTACTTCATCATGTACCTGTGATACTCACTGTGACCCTGTGCACTTCATCATGTACCTGTGATACTCACTGTGACCCCGTGTACTTCATCATGTACCTGTGCCCCTCACTGTGACCCTGTGTACTTCATCATGTACCTGTGATACTGACTGTGACCCTGTGTACTTCATCATGTACCTGTGCCCCTCACTGTGCCCCTGTGTACTTCATCATGTACCTGTGATACTCACTGTGACACTGTGTACTTCATCATGTACCTGTGATACTCACTGTGACCCTGTGTACTTCATCATGTACCTGTGCCCCTCACTGTGACCCTGTGTACTTCATCATGTACCTTGATACTCACTGTGACCCTGTGTACTTCATCATGTACCTGTGATACCCACTGTGACCCTGTGTACTTCATCATGTACCTGTGATACTCACTGTGACCCTGTGTACTTCATCATGTACCTGTGATATTCACTGTGACCCTGTGTACTTCATCATGTACCAGTGATACTCACTGTGACCCTGTGTACTTCATCATATACCTGTAATACTCACTGCGACCCTGTGTACTTCATCATGTACATGTGATACTCACTGTGACCCTGTGTACTTCATCATGTACCTGTGATACTCACTGTGACCCTGTGTACTTCATCATGTACCAGTGATACTCACTGTTACCCTGTGTACTTCATCATATACCTGTAATACTCACTGCGACCCTGTGTACTTCATCATGTACATGTGATACTCACTGTGACCCTGTGTACTTCATCATGTACCTGTGATACTCACTGTGATCCTGTGTACTTCATCATGTACCTGTGCTCTTCACTGTGACCCTGTGTACTTCATCATGTACCTGAGCTCCTCACTGTGACCCTATGTACATCATCATGAACCTGTGATACTCACTGTGACCCTGCGTACTTTATCATATACCTGTGCTCCTCACTGTGACCCTGTGTCTTCATCATGTACCTATGCTCCTCACTGTGACCCTGTGTACTTCATCATATACCTGTGCCCCTCACTGTGACCCTGTGTACTTCATCATGTACCTGTGATACTCACTGTGACACTGTGTACTTCATCATGTAACTGTGATACTCACTGTGACCCTGTGTACTACATCATGTACCTGTGATACTCACTGTGACCTGGTGTACTTCATCATGTACCAGTGATACCCACTGTGACCCTGTGTACTTCATCATATACCTGTAATACTCACTGTGACACTGTGTACTTCATCATGTACCTGTGCCCCTCACTGTGACCCTGTGTACTTCATCATGTACCTGTGATACTCACTGTGACCCGGTGTACTTCATCATGTACCAGTGATACCCACTGTGACCCTGTGTACTTCATCATATACCTGTAATACTCACTGTGACACTGTGTACTTCATCATGTACCTGTGCCCCTCACTGTGACCCTGTGTACTTCACCATGTACCTGTGATACTCACTGTGACCCTGTGTACTTCATCATATACCTGTAATACTCACTGCGACACTGTGTGCTTCATCATGTACCTGTGCCCCTCACTGTGACCCTGTGTATTTCATTGTGTACCTGTGATACTCACTGTGACCCTGTGCACTTCATCGTGTACCTGTGATACTCACTGTGACCCTGTGTACTTCATCATGTACCTGTGATACTCACTGTGACACTGTGTACTTCATCATGTAACTGTGATACTCACTGTGACCCTGTGTACTACATCATGTACCTGTGATACTCACTGTGACCCGGTGTACTTCATCATGTACTAGTGATACCCACTGTGACCCTGTGTACTTCATCATATACCTGTAATACTCACTGCGACCCTGTGTACTTCATCATGTACCTGTGATACTCACTGTGACCCTTTGTACTTCATCATATACCTGTGATACCCACTGTGACCCTGTGTACTTCATCATGTACCTGTGATACTCACTGTGACCCTGTGTACTTCATCATGTACCTGTGATACTCACTGTGACCCTGTGTACTTCATCATGTACCAGTGATACTCACTGTGACCCTGTGTACTTCATCATATACCTGTAATACTCACTGCGACCCTGTGTACTTCATCATGTACATGTGATACTCACTGTGACCCTGTGTACTTCATCATGTACCTGTGATACTCACTGTGACCCTGTGTACTTCATCATATACCAGTGATACTCACTGTGACCCTGTGTACTTCATCATATACCTGTAATACTCACTGCGACCCTGTGTACTTCATCATGTACATGTGATACTCACTGTGACCCTGTGTACTTCATCATGTACCTGTGATACTCACTGTGATCCTGTGTACTTCATCATGTACCTGTGCTCCTCACTGTGACCCTGTGTACTTCATCATGTACCTGAGCTCCTCACTGTGACCCTGTGTACATCATCATGAACCTGTGATACTCACTGGGACCCTGCGTACTTTATCATATACCTGTGCTCCTCACTGTGACCCTGTGTCTTCATCATGTACCTATGCTCCTCACTGTGACCCTGTGTACTTCATCATATACCTGTGCCCCTCACTGTGACCCTTTGTACTTCATCATGTACCTGTGATACTCACTGTGACACTGTGTACTTCATCATGTAACTGTGATACTCACTGTGACCCTGTGTACTACATCATGTACCTGTGATACTCACTGTGACCCGGTGTACTTCATCATGTACCAGTGATACCCACTGTGACCCTGTGTACTTCATCATATACCTGTAATACTCACTGTGACACTGTGTACTTCATCATGTACCTGTGCCCCTCACTGTGACCCTGTGTACTTCATCATGTACCTGTGATACTCACTGTGACCCGGTGTACTTCATCATGTACCAGTGATACCCACTGTGACCCTGTGTACTTCATCATATACCTGTAATACTCACTGTGACACTGTGTACTTCATCATGAACCTGTGCCCCTCACTGTGACCCTGTGTACTTCACCATGTACCTGTGATACTCACTGTGACCCTGTGTACTTCATCATATACCTGTAATACTCACTGCGACACTGTGTGCTTCATCATGTACCTGTGCCCCTCACTGTGACCCTGTGTATTTCATTGTGTACCTGTGATACTCACTGTGACCCTGTGCACTTCATCGTGTACCTGTGATACTCACTGTGACCCTGTGTACTTCATCATGTACCTGTGATACTCACTGTGACACTGTGTCCTTCATCATGTAACTGTGATACTCACTGTGACCCTGTGTACTACATCATGTACCTGTGATACTCACTGTGACCCTGTGTACTTCATCATGTACTAGTGATACCCACTGTGACCCTGTGTACTTCATCATATACCTGTAATACTCACTGCGACCCTGTGTACTTCATCATGTACCTGTGATACTCACTGTGACCCTTTGTACTTCATCATATACCTGTAATACTCACTGTGACACTGTGTACTTCCTCATGTACGTGTGCCCCTCCCTGTGACCCTGTGTACTTCATCGTGTACCTGTGATACTCACTGTGACCCTGTGCACTTCATCGTGTAACTGTGATACTCACTGTGACCCTGTGTACTTCATCATGTACCAGTGATACTCACTGTGACCCTGTGTACATCATCATATACCTGTAATACACACTGTGACGCTCTGTACTTCATCATGTACCTGTGATACTCACTGTGACCCTGTGTACTTCATCATATACCTGTAATACTCACTGTGACACTGTGTACTTCATCATGTACCTGTGAAACGCACTGTGACCCTGTGCACTTCATCATGTACCTGTGACACTCACTGTGACCCTGTGTACTTCATCATGTACCTGTGATACTGTGACCCTGTGTACTTCATCATGTACCTGTGATACTCACTGTGACCCTGTGTACTTCATCATGTACCTGTGATACTCACTGTGACCCTGTGTACTTCATCATGTACCTGTGCCCCTCACTGAGACTCTGTGTACTTCATCATGCACCTGTGATACTCACTGTGACCCTGTGTACTTCATCATGTACCTGTGACACTCACTGTGACACTGTGTACTTCCTCATGTACCTGTGATACTCACTGTGACCCTGTGTACTTCATGACGTACCTGTGATACTCACTGAGACCCTGTGTACTTCATCATGTATCTGTGACACTCACTGTGACCCTGTGTACTTCATCATGTACCTGTGATACTCACCGTGACCCTGTGTACATCATCATGTACCTGTGATACTCACTGTGACCCTGTTTACTTCATCATGTACCTGTGATACTCACTGTGACCCTGTGTACTTCATCATGTACCTGTGATACTCACTGTGACCCTGTGTACTTCATCATGTACCTGTGACACTCACTGTGACCCTGTGTACTTCCTCATGTACCTGTGATACTGTGACCCTGTGTACTTCATCATGTACCTGTGATACTCACTGTGACCCTGTGTACTTCATCATGTACCTGTGACACTCACTGTGACCCTGTGTACTTCATCATGTACCTGTGATACTCACCGTGACCCTGTGTACTTCATCATGTACCTGTGATACTCACTGTGACACTGTGTACTTCATCATGAACCTGTGATACTCACTGTGACCCTGTGTACTTCATCATATACCTGTGATACTCACTGTGACCCTGTGTACTTCATCATGTACCTGTGATACTCACTGTGACCCTGTGTACTTCAGCATGTACCTGTGCCGCTCACTGTTACCCTGTGTACTTCCTCATGTACCTGTGATACTCACTGTGACCCTGTGTACATCCTCATCTACTTGTGATACTCACTGTGACCCTGTGTACTTCATCATGTACCTGTAATACTCACTGTGACCCTGTGTACTTCATCATGTACCTGTGATACTGACTGTGACCCTGTGTGCTTCATCATGTACCTGTAATACTCACTGTGACCATGTGTACTTCATCGTGTACCTGTGATACTGACTGTGACCTGTGTACTTCATCATGTAACTGTGCCCCTCACTGTGACCCTGTGTACTTCATCATGTACCTGTGATACTCACTGTGATGCTGTGTACTTCATCCTGTACTTGTGATACTCACTGTGACCCTGTGTACTTCATCATGTACCTGTGCCCCTCACTGTGACCCTGTGTACTTCACCATGGACCTGTGATACTGACTGTGACCCTGTGTACTTCATCATGTACCTGTGATACTCACTGTGACCCTGTGTACCTCATCATGTACCTGTGATACTGACTGTGACCCTGTGTACTTCATCATGTACCTGTGCCCCTCACTGTGACCCTGTGTTCTTCATCATGTACCTGTGATACTCACTGTGACCCCGTGTACTTCATCATGTACCTGTGCCCCTCACTGTGACCCTGTGCACTTCATCATGTACCTGTGATACTCACTGTGACACTGTGTACTTCATCATGTACCTGTGATACTCACTGTGACCCTGTGTACTTCATCATGTACCTGTGCCCCTCACTGTGACCCTGTGTACTTCATCATGTACCTTGATACTCACTGTGACCCTGTGTACTTCATCATGTACCTGTGATACCCACTGTGACCCTGTGTACTTCATCATGTACCTGTGATACTCACTGTGACCCTGTGTACTTCATCATGTACCTGTGATACTCACTGTGACCCTGTGTACTTCATCATGTACCAGTGATACTCACTGTGACCCTGTGTACTTCATCATATAACTGTAATACTCACTGCGACCCTGTGTACTTCATCATGTACATGTGATACTCACTGTGACCCTGTGTACTTCATCATGTACCTGTGATACTCACTGTGACCCTGTGTACTTCATCATGTACCAGTGATACTCACTGTGACCCTGTGTACTTCATCATATACCTGTAATACACACCGCGACCCTGTGTACTTCATCATGTACATGTGATACTCACTGTGACCCTGTGTACTTCATCATGTACCTGTGATACTCACTGTGATCCTGTGTACTTCATCATGTACCTGTGCTCCTCACTGTGACCCTGTGTACTTCATCATGTACCTGAGCTCCTCACTGTGACCCTGTGTACATCATCATGAACCTGTGATACTCACTGTGACCCTGCGTACTTTATCATATACCTGTGCTCCTCACTGTGACCCTGTGTCTTCATCATGTACCTATGCTCCTCACTGTGACCCTGTGTACTTTATCATATACCTGTGCCCCTCACTGTGACCCTGTGTACTTCATCATGTACCTGTGATACTCACTGTGACACTGTGTACTTCATCATGTAACTGTGATACTCACTGTGACCCTGTGTACTACATCATGTACCTGTGATACTCACTGTGACCCGGTGTACTTCATCATGTACCAGTGATACCCACTGTGACCCTGTGTACTTCATCATATACCTGTAATACTCACTGTGACACTGTGTACTTCATCATGTACCTGTGCCCCTCACTGTGACCCTGTGTACTTCATCATGTACCTGTGATACTCACTGTGACCCGGTGTACTTCATCATGTACCAGTGATACCCACTGTGACCCTGTGTACTTCATCATATACCTGTAATACTCACTGTGACACTGTGTACTTCATCATGTACCTGTGCCCCTCACTGTGACCCTGTGTACTTCATCATGTACCTGTGATACTCACTGTGACCCTGTGTACTTCATCATATAGCTGTAATACTCACTGCGACACTGTGTGCTTCATCATGTACCTGTGCCCCTCACTGTGACCCTGTGTATTTCATTGTGTACCTGTGATACTCACTGTGACCCTGTGTACTTCATCATGTACCAGTGATACTCACTGTGACCCTGTGTACTTCATCATATACCTGTAATACACACTGTGACCCTCTGTACTTCATCATGTACCTGTGAAACCCACTGTGACCCTGTGCACTTCATCATGTACCTGTGACACTCAGTGTGACCCTGTGTACTTCATCATGTACCTGTGATACTCACTGTGACCCTGTGTACTTCATCATGTACCTGAGATACTCACTGTGACCCTGTGTACATCATCATGTACCTGTGATACTCACTGTGACCCTGTGTACATCATCATATACCTGTAATACACACTGTGACGCTCTGTACTTCATCATGTACCTGTGCCCCTCACTGTGACCCTGTGTACTTCATCATGTACCTGTGATACTCACTGTGACCCCGTGTACTTCATCATGTACCTGTGCCCCTCACTGTGACCCTGTGTACTTCATCATGTACCTGTGCCACTCACTGTGACCCTGTGTACTTCATCATGTACCTGTGATACTCACTGTGACCCTGTGTACTTCATCATGTACCTGTGATAATCACTGTGACCCTGTGTACTTCATCATGTACCTGTGCTCCTCACTGTGACCCTGAGTACTTCATCATAAACCTGTGATACTCACTGTGACGCTGTGTACTTCATCATGTACCTGTGATACTCACTGTGACGCTGTGTACTTCATGTACCTCTGCCCATAACTGTGACCCTGTGTACATCATCAAGTACCTGTGATACTCACTGTGACCCTGTGTACATCATCATATACCTGTAATACACACTGTGACGCTCTGTACTTCATCATGTACCTGTGATACTCACTGTGACCCTGTGTACTTCATCATATACCTGTAATACTCACTGTGACACTGTGTACTTCATCATGTACCTGTGAAACGCACTGTGACCCTGTGCACTTCATCATGTACCTGTGACACTCACTGTGACCCTGTGTACTTCATCATGTACCTGTGATACTGTGACCCTGTGTACTTCATCATGTACCTGTGATACTCACTGTGACCCTGTGTACTTCATCATGTACCTGTGATACTCACTGTGACCCTGTGTACTTCATCATGTACCTGTGCCCCTCACTGAGACTCTGTGTACTTCATCATGCACCTGTGATACTCACTGTGACCCTGTGTACTTCATCATGTACCTGTGACACTCACTGTGACACTGTGTACTTCCTCATGTACCTGTGATACTCACTGTGACCCTGTGTACTTCATGACGTACCTGTGATACTCACTGAGACCCTGTGTACTTCATCATGTACCTGTGACACTCACTGTGACCCTGTGTACTTCATCATGTACCTGTGATACTCACCGTGACCCTGTGTACATCATCATGTACCTGTGATACTCACTGTGACCCTGTTTACTTCATCATGTACCTGTGATACTCACTGTGACGCTGTGTACTTCATCATGTACCTGTGATACTCACTGTGACCCTGTGTACTTCATCATGTACCTGTGACACTCACTGTGACCCTGTGTACTTCCTCATGTACCTGTGATACTGTGACCCTGTGTACTTCATCATGTACCTGTGATACTCAGTGACCCTGTGTACTTCATCATGTACCTGTGACACTCACTGTGACCCTGTGTACTTCATCATGTACCTGTGATACTCACCGTGACCCTGTGTACTTCATCATGTACCTGTGATACTCACTGTGACACTGTGTACTTCATCATGAACCTGTGATACTCACTGTGACCCTGTGTACTTCATCATGTACCTGTGATACTCACTGTGACCCTGTGTACTTCATCATGTACCTGTGATACTCACTGTGACCCTGTGTACTTCAGCATGTACCTGTGCCGCTCACTGTTACCCTGTGTACTTCCTCATGTACCTGTGATACTCACTGTGACCCTGTGTACATCCTCATCTACTTGTGATACTCACTGTGACCCTGTGTACTTCATCATGTACCTGTAATACTCACTGTGACCCTGTGTACTTCATCATGTACCTGTGATACTGACTGTGACCCTGTGTGCTTCATCATGTACCTGTAATACTCACTGTAGCCATGTGTACTTCATCGTGTACCTTTGATACTGACTGTGACCTGTGTACTTCATCATGTAACTGTGCCCCTCACTGAGACCCTGTGTACTTCATCATGTACCTGTGATACTCACTGTGACGCTGTGTACTTCATCCTGTACTTGTGATACTCACTGTGACCCTGTGTACTTCATCATGTACCTGTAATACTCACTGTGACCCTGTGTACTTCACCATGGACCTGTGATACTGACTGTGACCCTGTGTACTTCATCATGTACCTGTGATACTCACTGTGACCCTGTGTACCTCATCATGTACCTGTGATACTGACTGTGACCCTGTGTACTTCATTATGTACCTGTGCCCCTCACTGTGACCCTGTGTTCTTCATCATGTACCTGTGATACTCACTGTGACCCCGTGTACTTCATCATGTACCTGTGCCCCTCACTGTGACCCTGTGTACTTCATCATGTACCTGTGATACTGACTGTGACCCTGTGTACTTCATCATGTACCTGTGCCCCTCACTGTGACCCTGTGTACTTCATCATGTACCTGTGATACTCACTGTGACACTGTGTACTTCATCATGTACCTGTGATACTCACTGTGACCCTGTGTACTTCATCATGTACCTGTGCCCCTCACTGTGACCCTGTGTACTTCATCATGTACCTTGATACTCACTGTGACCCTGTGTACTTCATCATGTACCTGTGATACCCACTGTGACCCTGTGTACTTCATCATGTACCTGTGATACTCACTGTGACCCTGTGTACTTCATCATGTACCTGTGGTACTCATTGTGACCCTGTGTACTTCATCATGTACCAGTGATACTCACTGTGACCCTGTGTACTTCATCATATACCTGTAATACTCACTGCGACCCTGTGTACTTCATCATGTACATGTGATACTCACTGTGACCCTGTGTACTTCATCATGTACCTGTGATACTCACTGTGACCCTGTGTACTTCATCATGTACCAGTGATACTCACTGTGACCCTGTGTACTTCATCATATACCTGTAATACACACTGCGACCCTGTGTACTTCATCATGTACATGTGATACTCACTGTGACCCTGTGTACTTCATCATGTACCTGTGATACTCACTGTGATCCTGTGTACTTCATCATGTACCTGTGCTCCTCACTGTGACCCTGTGTACTTCATCATGTACCTGAGCTCCTCACTGTGACCCTGTGTACTTCATCATGTACCTGTGCCCCTCACTGTGACCCTGTGTACTTCATCATGTACCTGTGATACTCACTGTGACACTGTGTACTTCATCATGTAACTGTGATACTCACTGTGACCCTGTGTACTACATCATGTACCTGTGATACTCACTGTGACCCGGTGTACTTCATCATGTACCAGTGATACCCACTGTGACCCTGTGTACTTCATCATATACCTGTAATACTCACTGTGACACTGTGTACTTCATCATGTACCTGTGCCCCTCACTGTGACCCTGTGTACTTCATCATGTACCTGTGATACTCACTGTGACCCGGTGTACTTCATCATGTACCAGTGATACCCACTGTGACCCTGTGTACTTCATCATATACCTGTAATACTCACTGTGACACTGTGTACTTCATCATGTACCTGTGCCCCTCACTGTGACCCTGTGTACTTCATCATGTACCTGTGATACTCACTGTGACCCTGTGTACTTCATCATATAGCTGTAATACTCACTGCGACACTGTGTGCTTCATCATGTACCTGTGCCCCTCACTGTGACCCTGTGTATTTCATTGTGTACCTGTGATACTCACTGTGACCCTGTGCACTTCATCGTGTACCTGTGATACTCACTGTGACCCTGTGTACTTCATCATGTACCAGTGATACTCACTGTGACCCTGTGTACTTCATCATATACCTGTAATACACACTGTGACCCTCTGTACTTCATCATGTACCTGTGATACTCACTGTGACCCTGTGTACTTCAACATATACCTGTAATACTCACTGTGACACTGTGTACTTCATCATGTACCTGTGAAACCCACTGTGACCCTGTGCACTTCATCATGTACCTGTGACACTCAGTGTGACCCTGTGTACTTCATCATGTACCTGTGATACTCACTGTGACCCTGTGTACTTCATCATGTACCTGTGATACTCACTGTGACCCTGTGTACTTCATCATGTACCTGTGCCCCTCACTGTGACCCTGGGTACTTCATCATGTACCTGTGATACTCACTGTGACCCCGTGTACTTCATCATGTACCTGTGCCCCTCACTGTGACCCTGTGTACTTCATCATGTACCTGTGATACTCACTGCCACGCTGTCTACTTCATCATGTACCTGTGCCACTCACTGTGACCCTGTGTACTTCATCATGTACCTGTGATACTCACTGTGACCCTGTGTACTTCATCATGTACCTGTGATACTCACTGTGACCCTGTGTACTTCATCATGTACCTGTGCTCCTCACTGTGACCCTGAGTACTTCATCATAAACCTGTGATACTCACTGTGACGCTGTGTACTTCATCATGTACCTGTGATACTCACTGTGACGCTGTGTACTTCATGTACCTGTGCCCATAACTGTGACCCTGTGTACTTCATCATGTACCTGTGATACTCACTGTGACCCTGTGTACTTCATCATGTACCTGTGATACCCACTGTGACCCTGTGTACTTCATCATGTACCAGTGATACTCACTGTGACACTGTGTACTTCATCATATACCTGTAATACTCACTGCTACCCTGTGTACTTCATCATGTACCTGTGCTCCTCACTGTGAACCTGTGTACTTCATCATTTACCTGTGCCCCTCACTGTGACCCTGTGTACTTCATCATGTACCTGTGATACTCACTGTGACACTGTGTACTTCATCATGTACCTGTGATACTCACTGTGACCCTGTGTACTTCATCATGTACCTGTGCCCCTCACTGTGACCCTGTGTACTTCATCATGTACCTTGATACTCAATGTGACCCTGTGTACTTCATCATGTACCTGTGATACCCACTGTGACCCTGTGTACTTCATCATGTACCTGTGATACTCACTGTGACCCTGTGTACTTCATCATGTACCTGTGATACTCACTGTGACCCTGTGTACTTCATCATGTACCAGTGATACTCACTGTGACCCTGTGTACTTCATCATATACCTGTAATACTCGCTGCGACCCTGTGTACTTCATCATGTACATGTGATACTCACTGTGACCCTGTGTACTTCATCATGTACCTGTGATACTCACTGTGACCCTGTGTACTTCATCATGTACCAGTGATACTCACTGTGACCCTGTGTACTTCATCATATACCTGTAATACACACTGCGACCCTGTGTACTTTATCATGTACATGTGATACTCACTGTGACCCTGTGTACTTCATCATGTACCTGTGATACTCACTGTGATCCTGTGTACTTCATCATGTACCTGTGCTCCTCACTGTGACCCTGTGTACTTCATCATGTACCTGAGCTCCTCACTGTGACCCTGTGTACATCATCATGAACCTGTGATACTCACTGTGACCCTGCGTACTTTATCATATACCTGTGCTCCTCACTGTGACCCTGTGTCTTCATCATGTACCTATGCTCCTCACTGTGACCCTGTGTACTTCATCATATACCTGTGCCCCTCACTGTGACCCTGTGTACTTCATCATGTACCTGTGATACTCACTGTGACACTGTGTACTTCATCATGTAACTGTGATACTCACTGTGACCCTGTGTACTACATCATGTACCTGTGATACTCACTGTGACCCGCTGTACTTCATCATGTACCAGTGATACCCACTGTGACCCTGTGTACTTCATCATATACCTGTAATACTCACTGTGACACTGTGTACTTCATCATGTACCTGTGCCCCTCACTGTGAACCTGTGTACTTCATCATGTACCTGTGATACTCACTGTGACCCGGTGTACTTCATCATGTACCAGTGATACCCACTGTGACCCTGTGTACTTCATCATATACCTGTAATACTCACTGTGACACTGTGTACTTCATCATGTACCTGTGCCCCTCACTGTGACCCTGTGTACTTCATCATGTACCTGTGATACTCACTGTGACCCTGTGTACTTCATCATATACCTGTAATACTCACTGCGACACTGTGTGCTTCATCATGTACCTGTGCCCCTCACTGTGACACTGTGTATTTCATTGTGTACCTGTGATACTCACTGTGACCCTGTGCACTTCATCGTGTACCTGTGATACTCACTGTGACCCTGTGTACTTCATCATGTACCAGTGATACTCACTGTGACCCTGTGTACTTCATCATATAGCTGTAATACTCACTGCGACACTGTGTGCTTCATCATGTACCTGTGCCCCTCACTGTGACCCTGTGTATTTCATTGTGTACCTGTGATACTCACTGTGACCCTGTGCACTTCATCGTGTACCTGTGATACTCACTGTGACCCTGTGTACTTCATCATGTACCAGTGATACTCACTGTGACCCTGTGTACTTCATCATATACCTGTAATACACACTGTGACCCTCTGTACTTCATCATGTACCTGTGATACTCACTGTGACCCTGTGTACTTCAACATATACCTGTAATACTCACTGTGACACTGTGTACTTCATCATGTACCTGTGAAACCCACTGTGACCCTGTGCACTTCATCATGTACCTGTGACACTCAGTGTGACCCTGTGTACTTCATCATGTACCTGTGATACTCACTGTGACCCTGTGTACTTCATCATGTACCTGTGATACTCACTGTGACCCTGTGTACTTCATCATGTACCTGTGCCCCTCACTGTGACCCTGGGTACTTCATCATGTACCTGTGATACTCACTGTGACCCCGTGTACTTCATCATGTACCTGTGCCCCTCACTGTGACCCTGTGTACTTCATCATGTACCTGTGATACTCACTGCCACGCTGTCTACTTCATCATGTACCTGTGCCACTCACTGTGACCCTGTGTACTTCATCATGTACCTGTGATACTCACTGTGACCCTGTGTACTTCATCATGTACCTGTGATACTCACTGTGACCCTGTGTACTTCATCATGTACCTGTGCTCCTCACTGTGACCCTGAGTACTTCATCATAAACCTGTGATACTCACTGTGACGCTGTGTACTTCATCATGTACCTGTGATACTCACTGTGACGCTGTGTACTTCATGTACCTGTGCCCATAACTGTGACCCTGTGTACTTCATCATGTACCTGTGATACTCACTGTGACCCTGTGTACTTCATCATGTACCTGTGATACCCACTGTGACCCTGTGTACTTCATCATGTACCAGTGATACTCACTGTGACACTGTGTACTTCATCATATACCTGTAATACTCACTGCTACCCTGTGTACTTCATCATGTACCTGTGCTCCTCACTGTGAACCTGTGTACTTCATCATTTACCTGTGCCCCTCACTGTGACCCTGTGTACTTCATCATGTACCTGTGATACTCACTGTGACACTGTGTACTTCATCATGTACCTGTGATACTCACTGTGACCCTGTGTACTTCATCATGTACCTGTGCCCCTCACTGTGACCCTGTGTACTTCATCATGTACCTTGATACTCACTGTGACCCTGTGTACTTCATCATGTACCTGTGATACCCACTGTGACCCTGTGTACTTCATCATGTACCTGTGATACTCACTGTGACCCTGTGTACTTCATCATGTACCTGTGATACTCACTGTGACCCTGTGTACTTCATCATGTACCAGTGATACTCACTGTGACCCTGTGTACTTCATCATATACCTGTAATACTCGCTGCGACCCTGTGTACTTCATCATGTACATGTGATACTCACTGTGACCCTGTGTACTTCATCATGTACCTGTGATACTCACTGTGACCCTGTGTACTTCATCATGTACCAGTGATACTCACTGTGACCCTGTGTACTTCATCATATACCTGTAATACACACTGCGACCCTGTGTACTTTATCATGTACATGTGATACTCACTGTGACCCTGTGTACTTCATCATGTACCTGTGATACTCACTGTGATCCTGTGTACTTCATCATGTACCTGTGCTCCTCACTGTGACCCTGTGTACTTCATCATGTACCTGAGCTCCTCACTGTGACCCTGTGTACATCATCATGAACCTGTGATACTCACTGTGACCCTGCGTACTTTATCATATACCTGTGCTCCTCACTGTGACCCTGTGTCTTCATCATGTACCTATGCTCCTCACTGTGACCCTGTGTACTTCATCATATACCTGTGCCCCTCACTGTGACCCTGTGTACTTCATCATGTACCTGTGATACTCACTGTGACACTGTGTACTTCATCATGTAACTGTGATACTCACTGTGACCCTGTGTACTACATCATGTACCTGTGATACTCACTGTGACCCGCTGTACTTCATCATGTACCAGTGATACCCACTGTGACCCTGTGTACTTCATCATATACCTGTAATACTCACTGTGACACTGTGTACTTCATCATGTACCTGTGCCCCTCACTGTGAACCTGTGTACTTCATCATGTACCTGTGATACTCACTGTGACCCGGTGTACTTCATCATGTACCAGTGATACCCACTGTGACCCTGTGTACTTCATCATATACCTGTAATACTCACTGTGACACTGTGTACTTCATCATGTACCTGTGCCCCTCACTGTGACCCTGTGTACTTCATCATGTACCTGTGATACTCACTGTGACCCTGTGTACTTCATCATATACCTGTAATACTCACTGCGACACTGTGTGCTTCATCATGTACCTGTGCCCCTCACTGTGACACTGTGTATTTCATTGTGTACCTGTGATACTCACTGTGACCCTGTGCACTTCATCGTGTACCTGTGATACTCACTGTGACCCTGTGTACTTCATCATGTACCAGTGATACTCACTGTGACCCTGTGTACTTCATCATATACCTGTAATACACACTGTGACCCTCTGTACTTCATCATGTACCTGTGATACTCACTGTGACCCTGTGTACTTCATCATATACCTGTAATACTCACTGTGACACTGTGTACTTCATCATGTACCTGTGAAACCCACTGTGACCCTGTGCACTTCATCATGTACCTGTGACACTCAGTGTGACCCTGTGTACTTCATCATGTACCTGTGATACTCACTGTGACCCTGTGTACTTCATCATGTACCTGTGATACTCACTGTGACCCTGTGTACTTCATCATGTACCTGTGCCCCTCACTGTGACCCTGTGTACTTCATCATGTACCTGTGATACTCACTGTGACCCCGTGTACTTCATCATGTACCTGTGCCCCTCACTGTGACCCTGTGTACTTCATCATGTACCTGTGATACTCACTGTGACCCTGTGTACTTCATCATGTACCTGTGATACTCACTGTGACCCTGTGTACTTCATCATGTACCTGTGCTCCTCACTGTGACCCTGAGTACTTCATCATAAACCTGTGATACTCACTGTGACGCTGTGTACTTCATCATGTACCTGTGATACTCACTGTGACGCTGTGTACTTCATGTACCTGTGCCCATAACTGTGACCCTGTGTACTTCATCATGTACCTGTGATACTCACTGTGACCCTGTGTACTTCATCATGTACCTGTGATACCCACTGTGACCCTGTGTACTTCATCATGTACCAGTGATACTCACTGTGACACTGTGTACTTCATCATATACCTGTAATACTCACTGCGACCCTGTGTACTTCATCATGTACATGTGATACTCACTGTGACCCTGTGTACTTCATCATGTACCTGTGATACTCACTGTGACCCTGTGTACTTCATCATGTACCTGTGATACTCACTGCCACGCTGTCTACTTCATCATGTACCTGTGCCCCTCACTGTGACCCTGTGTACTTCATCATGTACCTGTAATACTCACTGTGACGCTGTGTACTTCATCATGTACCTGTGATACTCACTGGGACCCTTTGTACTTCATCATGTACCTGTGCTCCTCACTGTGACCCTGTGTACTTCATCATGTACCTGTGATACTCACTGTGACCCTGTGTACTTCATCAGGTACCTGTGCTCCTCACTGTGAAACTGTGTACTTCATCATGTACCTGTGATACTCACTGTGACCCTGTGTACTACATCATGTACCTGTGATACTCACTGTGACCAGGTGTACTTCATCATGTACCAGTGATACTCACTGTGACCCTGTGTACTTCATCATATACCTGTAATACTCACTGCGACCCTGTGTACTTCATAATGTACCTGTGATACTCACTGTGACCCTCTGTACTTCATCAGATACCTGTAATACTCACTGCGACCCTGTGTACTTCATCGTGTACCTGTGATACTCACTGTGACCCTGTGCACTTCATCATGTACCTGTGATACTCACTGTGACCCGGTGTACTTCAACATGTACCAGTGATACCCACTGTGACCCTGTGTACTTCATCATATACCTGTAATACTCACTGTGACACTGTGTACTTCATCATGTACCTGTGCCCCTCACTGTGACCCAGTGTACTTCATCATGTGCTGTGATACTCACTGTGACCCTGTGTACTTCATCGTGTACCTGTGATACTCGCTGTGACCCTGTGTACTTCATCATGTACCAGTGATACTCACTGTGACCTTATGTACTTCATCATATACCTGTAATACACACTGTGACCCTCTGTACTTCATCATGTACCTGTGATACTCACTGTGACCCTGTGTATTTCATCATATACCTGTAATACTCACTGTGACACTGTGTACTTCATCATGTACCTGTGAAACCCACTGTGACCCTGTGCACTTCACCATGTACCTGTGACACTCACTGTGACCCTGTGTACTTCATCATGTACCTGTGATACTGTGACCCTGTGTACTTCATCATGTACCTGTGATACTCACTGTGACCCTGTGTACTTCATCATGTACCTGTGATACTCACTGTGACCCTGTGTACTTCATCATGTACCTGTGCCCCTCACTGTGACCCTGTGTACTTCATCATGTACCTGTGATAATCACTGTGACCCCGTGTACCTCATCATGTACCTGTGCCCCTCACTGTGACCCTGTGTACTTCATCATGTACCTGTGATACTGACTGTGACCCTGTGTACTTCAACATGTACCTGTGCCCCTCACTGTGACCCTGTGTACTTCATCATGTACCTGTGATACTCACTGTGACCCTGTGTACTTCATCATGTACCTGTGCTCCTCACTGTGACCCTGAGTACTTCATCATGAACCTGTGATACTCACTGTGACGCTGTGTACTTCATCATGTACCTGTGATACTCACTGTGACGCTGTGTACTTCATGTACCTGTGCCCATAACTGTGACCCTGTGTACTTCATCATGTACCTGTGATACTCACTGTGACCCTGTGTACTTCATCATGTAACTGTGATACCCACTGTGACCCTGTGTACTTCATCATGTACCAGTGATACTCACTGTGACACTGTGTACTTCATCATATACCTGTAATACTCACTGCGACCCTGTGTACTTCATCGTGTACCTGTGATACTCACTGTGACCCTGTGTACTTCATCATGTACCAGTGATACTCACTGTGACCCTGTGTACTTCATCATATACCTGTAATACACACTGTGACCCTCTGTACTTCATCATGTACCTGTGATACTCACTGTGACCCTGTGTCTTTCATCATATACCTGTAATACTCACTGTGACACTGTGTACTTCATCATGTATCTGTGAAACCCACTGTGACCCTGTGCACTTTATCATGTACCTGTGACACTCACTGTGACCCTGTGCACTTCATCATGTACCTGTGATACTGTGACCCTGTGTACTTCATCATGTACCTGTGATACTCACTGTGACCCTGTGTACTTCATCATGTACCTGTGCCCCTCACTGTGACCCTGTGTACTTCATCATGTACCTGTGATACTCACTGTGACCCCGTGTACTTCATCATGTACCTGTGCCCCTCACTGTGACCCTGTGAACTTCATCATGTACCTGTGATACTGACTGTGACCCTGTGTACTTCATCATGTACCTGTGCCCCTCACTGTGACCCTGTGTACTTCATTATGTACCTGTGATACTCACTGTGACCCTGTGTACTTCATCATGTACCTGTGATACTCACTGTGACCCTGTGTACTTCATCATGTACCTGTGCTCATCACTGTGACCCTGAGTACTTCATCATGAACCTGTGATACTCACTGTGACGCTGTGTACTTCATCATGTACCTGTGATACTCACTGTGACCCCGTGTACTTCGTCATGTACCTGTGATACTCACTGTGACCCTGTGTACTTCATCATGTAACTGTGATACCCACTGTGACCCTGTGTACTTCATCATGTACCAGTGATACTCACTGTGACACTGTGTACTTCATCATGTACCTGTGATACTCACTGTGACCCTGTGTACTTCATCATGTAACTGTGATACCCACTGTGACCCTGTGTACTTCATCATGTACCAGTGATACTCACTGTGACACTGTGTACTTCATCATATACCTGTAATACTCACTGCGACCCTGTGTACTTCATCATGTACATGTGATACTCACTGTGACCCTGTGTACTTCATCATGTACCTGTGATACTCACTGTGACCCGGTGTACTTCATCATGTACCTGTGATACTCACTGTGACGCTGTGTACTTCATCATGTACCTGTGATACTCACTGGGACCCTTTGTACTTCATCATGTACCTGTGATACTCACTGTGACCAGGTGTACTTCATCATGTACCAGTGATACTCACTGTGACCCAGTGTAATTCATCATATACCTGTAATACTCAATGCGCCCCTGTGTACTTCATCGTGTACCTGTGATACTCACTGTGACCCTGTGCACTTCATCATGTACCTGTGATACTCAATGTGACGCTGTGTACTTCATCATGTACCAGTGATACTCACTGTGACCCTGTGTACTTCATCATATACCTGTAATACTCACTGTGACCCTCTGTACTTCCTCATGTACCTGTGATACTCACTGTGACGCTGTGTACTTCATCATGTACCAGTGATACTCACTGTGACCCTGTGTACTTCATCATGTACCTGTGATACTCACTGTGACGCTGTGTACTTCATCATGTACCTGTAATACTCACTGGGACCCTTTGTACTTCATCATGTACCTGTGCTCCTCACTGTGACCCTGTGTACTTCATCATGTACCTGTGATACTCACTGTGACCCTGTGTACTTCATCATGTACCTGTGCTCCTCACTGTGAACCTGTGTACTTCATCATGTACCTGTGATACTCACTGTGACCCTGTGTACTACATCATGTACCTGTGATACTCACTGTGACCAGGTGTACTTCATCATGTACCAGTGATACTCACTGTGACCCAGTGTACTTCATCATATACCTGTAATACTCACTGCGACCCTGTGTACTTCATCATGTACCTGTGATACTCACTGTGACCCTCTGTACTTCATCATATACCTGTGATACTCACTGCGCCCCTGTGTACTTCATCGTGTACCTGTGATACTCACTGTGACCCTGTGCACTTCATCATGTACCTGTGATACTCACTGTGACGCTGTGTACTTCATCATGTACCTGTGCCCCTCACTGTGACCCTGTGTACTTCATCATGTACCTGTGATACTCACTGTGACGCTGTGTACTTCATCATGTACCTGTGATACTCACTGGGACCCTTTGTACTTCATCATTTACCTGTGCTCCTCACTGTGACCCTGTGTATTTCATCATGTACCTGTGATACTCACTGTGACCCTGTGTACTTCATCATGTACCTGTGATACTCACTGTGACCCTGTGTACTACATCATGTACCTGTGATACTCACTGTGACCAGGTGTACTTCATCATGTACCAGTGATACTCACTGTGACCCAGTGTACTTCATCATATACCTGTAATACTCACTGCGCCCCTGTGTACTTCATCGTGTACCTGTGATACTCACTGTGACCCTGTGCACTTCATCATGTACAGGTGATACTCAATGTGACGCTGTGTACTTCATCATGTACCAGTGATACTCACTGTGACCCTGTGTACTTCATCATATACCTGTAATACTCACTGTGACCCTCTGTACTTCATCATGTACCTGTGATACTCACTGTGACGCTGTGTACTTCATCATGTACCTGTGCCCCTCACTGTGACCCTGTGTACTTCATCATGTACCTGTGATACTCACTGTGACACTGTGTACTTCATCATGTACCTGTGAAACCCACTGTGACCCTGTGCACTTCACCATGTACCTGTGACACTCACTGTGACCCTGTGTACTTCATCATGTACCTGTGATACTGTGACCCTGTGTACTTCATCATGTACCTGTGATACTCACTGTGACCCTGTGTACTTCATCATGTACCTGTGATACTCACTGTGACCCTGTGTACTTCATCATGTACCTGTGCCCCTCACTGTGACCCTGTGTACTTCATCATGTACCTGTGATAATCACTGTGACCCCGTGTACCTCATCATGTACCTGTGCCCCTCACTGTGACCCTGTGTACTTCATCATGTACCTGTGATACTGACTGTGACCCTGTGTACTTCAACATGTACCTGTGCCCCTCACTGTGACCCTGTGTACTTCATCATGTACCTGTGATACTCACTGTGACCCTGTGTACTTCATCATGTACCTGTGCTCCTCACTGTGACCCTGAGTACTTCATCATGAACCTGTGATACTCACTGTGACGCTGTGTACTTCATCATGTACCTGTGATACTCACTGTGACGCTGTGTACTTCATGTACCTGTGCCCATAACTGTGACCCTGTGTACTTCATCATGTACCTGTGATACTCACTGTGACCCTGTGTACTTCATCATGTAACTGTGATACCCACTGTGACCCTGTGTACTTCATCATGTACCAGTGATACTCACTGTGACACTGTGTACTTCATCATATACCTGTAATACTCACTGCGACCCTGTGTACTTCATCGTGTACCTGTGATACTCACTGTGACCCTGTGTACTTCATCATGTACCAGTGATACTCACTGTGACCCTGTGTACTTCATCATATACCTGTAATACACACTGTGACCCTCTGTACTTCATCATGTACCTGTGATACTCACTGTGACCCTGTGTCTTTCATCATATACCTGTAATACTCACTGTGACACTGTGTACTTCATCATGTATCTGTGAAACCCACTGTGACCCTGTGCACTTTATCATGTACCTGTGACACTCACTGTGACCCTGTGCACTTCATCATGTACCTGTGATACTGTGACCCTGTGTACTTCATCATGTACCTGTGATACTCACTGTGACCCTGTGTACTTCATCATGTACCTGTGCCCCTCACTGTGACCCTGTGTACTTCATCATGTACCTGTGATACTCACTGTGACCCCGTGTACTTCATCATGTACCTGTGCCCCTCACTGTGACCCTGTGAACTTCATCATGTACCTGTGATACTGACTGTGACCCTGTGTACTTCATCATGTACCTGTGCCCCTCACTGTGACCCTGTGTACTTCATTATGTACCTGTGATACTCACTGTGACCCTGTGTACTTCATCATGTACCTGTGATACTCACTGTGACCCTGTGTACTTCATCATGTACCTGTGCTCATCACTGTGACCCTGAGTACTTCATCATGAACCTGTGATACTCACTGTGACGCTGTGTACTTCATCATGTACCTGTGATACTCACTGTGACCCCGTGTACTTCGTCATGTACCTGTGATACTCACTGTGACCCTGTGTACTTCATCATGTAACTGTGATACCCACTGTGACCCTGTGTACTTCATCATGTACCAGTGATACTCACTGTGACACTGTGTACTTCATCATGTACCTGTGATACTCACTGTGACCCTGTGTACTTCATCATGTAACTGTGATACCCACTGTGACCCTGTGTACTTCATCATGTACCAGTGATACTCACTGTGACACTGTGTACTTCATCATATACCTGTAATACTCACTGCGACCCTGTGTACTTCATCATGTACATGTGATACTCACTGTGACCCTGTGTACTTCATCATGTACCTGTGATACTCACTGTGACCCGGTGTACTTCATCATGTACCTGTGATACTCACTGTGACGCTGTGTACTTCATCATGTACCTGTGATACTCACTGGGACCCTTTGTACTTCATCATGTACCTGTGATACTCACTGTGACCAGGTGTACTTCATCATGTACCAGTGATACTCACTGTGACCCAGTGTAATTCATCATATACCTGTAATACTCACTGCGCCCCTGTGTACTTCATCGTGTACCTGTGATACTCACTGTGACCCTGTGCACTTCATCATGTACCTGTGATACTCAATGTGACGCTGTGTACTTCATCATGTACCAGTGATACTCACTGTGACCCTGTGTACTTCATCATATACCTGTAATACTCACTGTGACCCTCTGTACTTCCTCATGTACCTGTGATACTCACTGTGACGCTGTGTACTTCATCATGTACCAGTGATACTCACTGTGACCCTGTGTACTTCATCATGTACCTGTGATACTCACTGTGACGCTGTGTACTTCATCATGTACCTGTAATACTCACTGGGACCCTTTGTACTTCATCATGTACCTGTGCTCCTCACTGTGACCCTGTGTACTTCATCATGTACCTGTGATACTCACTGTGACCCTGTGTACTTCATCATGTACCTGTGCTCCTCACTGTGAACCTGTGTACTTCATCATGTACCTGTGATACTCACTGTGACCCTGTGTACTACATCATGTACCTGTGATACTCACTGTGACCAGGTGTACTTCATCATGTACCAGTGATACTCACTGTGACCCAGTGTACTTCATCATATACCTGTAATACTCACTGCGACCCTGTGTACTTCATCATGTACCTGTGATACTCACTGTGACCCTCTGTACTTCATCATATACCTGTGATACTCACTGCGCCCCTGTGTACTTCATCGTGTACCTGTGATACTCACTGTGACCCTGTGCACTTCATCATGTACCTGTGATACTCACTGTGACGCTGTGTACTTCATCATGTACCTGTGCCCCTCACTGTGACCCTGTGTACTTCATCATGTACCTGTGATACTCACTGTGACGCTGTGTACTTCATCATGTACCTGTGATACTCACTGGGACCCTTTGTACTTCATCATTTACCTGTGCTCCTCACTGTGACCCTGTGTATTTCATCATGTACCTGTGATACTCACTGTGACCCTGTGTACTTCATCATGTACCTGTGATACTCACTGTGACCCTGTGTACTACATCATGTACCTGTGATACTCACTGTGACCCTTTGTACTTCATCATGTACCTGTGCTCCTCACTGTCACCCTGTGTACATCATCATGTACCTGTGATACTCACTGTGACCCTGTGTACTTCATCATGTACCTGTGCTCCTCACTGTGAACCTGTGTACTTCATCATGTACCTATGATACTCACTGTGACCCTGTGTACTACATCATGTACCTGTGATACTCACTGTGACCAGGTATACTTCATCATGTACCAGTGATACTCACTGTGACCCAGTGTACTTCATCATATACCTGTAATACTCACTGCGACCCTGTGTACTTCATCATGTACCTGTGATACTCACTGTGACCCTCTGTACTTCATCATATACCTGTAATACTCACTGCGCCCCTGTGTACTTCATCGTGTACTTGTGATACTCACTGTGACCCTGTGCACTTCATCATGTACCTGTGATACTCACTGTGACGCTGTGTACTTCATCATGTACCAGTGATACTCACTGTGACCCTGTGTACTTCATCATATACCTGTAATACTCACTGTGACCCTCTGTACTTCATCATGTACCTGTGATACTCACTGTGACCCTGTGTACTTCATCATATACCTGTAATACTCACTGTGACACTGTGTACTTCATCATGTACCTGTGATACTCACTGTGACGCTGTGTACTTCATCATGTACCTGTGATACTCACTGGGACCCTTTGTACTTCATCATGTACCTGTGATACTCACTGTGACCAGGTGTACTTCATCATGTACCAGTGATACTCACTGTGACCCAGTGTACTTCATCATATACCTGTAATACTCACTGCGCCCCTGTGTACTTCATCGTGTACCTGTGATACTCACTGTGACCCTGTGCACTTCATCATGTACCTGTGATACTCAATGTGACGCTGTGTACTTCATCATGTACCAGTGATACTCACTGTGACCCTGTGTACTTCATCATATACCTGTAATACTCACTGTGACCCTCTGTACTTCCTCATGTACCTGTGATACTCACTGTGACGCTGTGTACTTCATCATGTACCAGTGATACTCACTGTGACCCTGTGTACTTCATCATGTACCTGTGATACTCACTGTGACGCTGTGTACTTCATCATGTACCTGTGATACTCACTGGGACCCTTTGTACTTCATCATG
Organism: Scyliorhinus torazame; assembly: GCF_047496885.1. Classification (NCBI taxonomy): domain Eukaryota; kingdom Metazoa; phylum Chordata; class Chondrichthyes; order Carcharhiniformes; family Scyliorhinidae; genus Scyliorhinus; species Scyliorhinus torazame. The sequence goes on along the minus strand of NC_092717.1, from coordinate 254,054,497 downwards.
TACCTGTGCTCCTCACTGTGACCCTGTGTACTTCATCATGTACCTGTGATACTCACTGTGACCCTGTGTACTTCATCATGTACCTGTGCTCCTCACTGTGAACCTGTGTACTTCATCATGTACCTGTGATACTCACTGTGACCCTGTGTACTACATCATGTACCTGTGATACTCACTGTGACCAGGTGTACTTCATCATGTACCAGTGATACTCACTGTGACCCAGTGTACTTCATCATATACCTGTAATACTCACTGCGACCCTGTGTACTTCATCATGTACCTGTGATACTCACTGTGACCCTCTGTACTTCATCATATACCTGTGATACTCACTGCGCCCCTGTGTACTTCATCGTGTACCTGTGATACTCACTGTGACCCTGTGCACTTCATCATGTACCTGTGATACTCACTGTGACGCTGTGTACTTCATCATGTACCTGTGCCCCTCACTGTGACCCTGTGTACTTCATCATGTACCTGTGATACTCACTGTGACGCTGTGTACTTCATCATGTACCTGTGATACTCACTGGGACCCTTTGTACTTCATCATTTACCTGTGCTCCTCACTGTGACCCTGTGTATTTCATCATGTACCTGTGATACTCACTGTGACCCTGTGTACTTCATCATGTACCTGTGATACTCACTGTGACCCTGTGTACTACATCATGTACCTGTGATACTCACTGTGACCAGGTGTACTTCATCATGTACCAGTGATACTCACTGTGACCCAGTGTACTTCATCATATACCTGTAATACTCACTGCGCCCCTGTGTACTTCATCGTGTACCTGTGATACTCACTGTGACCCTGTGCACTTCATCATGTACCTGTGATACTCAATGTGACGCTGTGTACTTCATCATGTACCAGTGATACTCACTGTGACCCTGTGTACTTCATCATATACCTGTAATACTCACTGTGACCCTCTGTACTTCATCATGTACCTGTGATACTCACTGTGACGCTGTGTACTTCATCATGTACCAGTGATACTCACTGTGACCCTGTGTACTTCATCATGTACCTGTGATACTCACTGTGACGCTGTGTACTTCATCATGTACCTGTGATACTCACTGGGACCCTTTGTACTTCATCATGTACCTGTGCTCCTCACTGTCACCCTGTGTACTTCATCATGTACCTGTGATACTCACTGTGACCCTGTGTACATCATCATGTACCTGTGCTCCTCACTGTGAACCTGTGTACTTCATCATGTACCTATGATACTCACTGTGACCCTGTGTACTACATCATGTACCTGTGATACTCACTGTGACCAGGTATACTTCATCATGTACCAGTGATACTCACTGTGACCCAGTGTACTTCATCATATACCTGTAATACTCACTGCGAACCTGTGTACTTCATCATGTACCTGTGATACTCACTGTGACCCTCTGTACTTCATCATATACCTGTAATACTCACTGCGCCCCTGTGTACTTCATCGTGTACCTGTGATACTCACTGTGACCCTGTGCACTTCATCATGTACCTGTAATACTCACTGTGACCCTCTGTACTTCATCATGTACCTGTGATACTCACTGTGACCCTGTGTACTTCATCATATACCTGTAATACTCACTGTGACACTGTGTACTTCATCATGTACCTGTGAAACTCACTGAGACCCTGTGCACTTCATCATGTACCTGTGATACTCACTGTGACCCTATGTACTTCATCATGTACCTGTGATACTCACTGTGACCCTGTGTACTTCATCATGTACCTGTGCTCCTCACTGTGAACCTGTGTACTTCATCATGTACCTGTGATACTCACTGTGACCCTGTGTACTACATCATGTACCTGTGATACTCACTGTGACCAGGTATACTTCATCATGTACCAGTGATATTCACTGTGACCCAGTGTACTTCATCATATACCTGTAATACTCACTGCGACCCTGTGTACTTCATCATGTACCTGTGATACTCACTGTGACCCTCTGTACTTCATCATATACCTGTGATACTCACTGCGCCCCTGTGTACTTCATCGTGTACCTGTGATACTCACTGTGACCCTGTGCACTTCATCATGTACCTGTGATACTCACTGTGACGCTGTGTACTTCATCATGTACCTGTGCCCCTCACTGTGACCCTGTGTACTTCATCATGTACCTGTGATACTCACTGTGATGCTGTGTACTTCATCATGTACCTGTGATACTCACTGGGACCCTTTGTACTTCATCATTTACCTGTGCTCCTCACTGTGACCCTGTGTATTTCATCATGTACCTGTGATACTCACTGAGACCCTGTGTACTTCATCATGTACCTGTGATACTCACTGTGACCCTGTGTACTACATCATGTACCTGTGATACTCACTGTGACCAGGTGTACTTCATCATGTACCAGTGATACTCACTGTGACCCAGTGTACTTCATCATATACCTGTAATACTCACTGCGCCCCTGTGTACTTCATCGTGTACCTGTGATACTCACTGTGACCCTGTGCACTTCATCATGTACCTGTGATACTCAATGTGACGCTGTGTAATTCATCATGTACCAGTGATACTCACTGTGACCCTGTGTACTTCATCATATACCTGTAATACTCACTGTGACCCTCTGTACTTCATCATGTACCTGTGATACTCACTGTGACGCTGTGTACTTCATCATGTACCAGTGATACTCACTGTGACCCTGTGGTACTTCATCATGTACCTGTGATACTCACTGTGACGCTGTGTACTTCATCATGTACCTGTGATACTCACTGGGACCCTTTGTACTTCATCATGTACCTGTGCTCCTCACTGTCACCCTGTGTACTTCATCATGTACCTGTGATACTCACTGTGACCCTGTGTACTTCATCATGTACCTGTGCTCCTCACTGTGAACCTGTGTACTTCATCATGTACCTGTGATACTCACTGTGACCCTGTGTACTACATCATGTACCTGTGATACTCACTGTGACCAGGTATACTTCATCATGTACCAGTGATACTCACTGTGACCCAGTGTACTTCATCATATACCTGTAATACTCACTGCGACCCTGTGTACTTCATCATGTACCTGTGATACTCACTGTGACCCTCTGTACTTCATCATATACCTGTAATACTCACTGCGCCCCTGTGTACTTCATCGTGTACCTGTGATACTCACTGTGACCCTGTGCACTTCATCATGTACCTGTGATACTCACTGTGACGCTGTGTACTTCATCATGTACCAGTGATACTCACTGTGACCCTGTGTACTTCATCATATACCTGTAATACTCACTGTGACCCTCTGTACTTCATCATGTACCTGTGATACTCACTGTGACCCTGTGTACTTCATCATATACCTGTAATACTCACTGTGACACTGTGTACTTCATCATGTACCTGTGAAACTCACTGAGACCCTGTGCACTTCATCATGTACCTGTGATACTCACTGTGACCCTGTGTACTTCATCATGTACCTGTGATACTCACTGTGACCCTGTGTACTTCATCATGTACCTGTGATACTCACTGTGACCCTGTGTACTTCATCATGTACCTGTGATACTCACTGTGACCCCGTGTACTTCATCATGTACCTGTGCCCTCACTGTGAGCCTGTGTACTTCATCATGTACCTGTGATACTAACTGTGACCCTGTGTATTTCTTCATGTACCTGTGCCCCTCACTGTGACCCTGTGTACTTCATCATGTACCTGTGATACTCACTGTGACCCTGTGTACATCATCATGTACCTGTGATACTCACTGTGACCCTGTGTACTTCATCATGTACCTGTGCTCCTCACTGTGACCCTGTGTACTTCATCATGAACCTGTGATACTCACTGTGACGCTGTGTACTTTATCATGTACCTGTGCTCCTCACTGTGACCCTGTGTACTTCATCATGTACCTGTGCCCATAACTGTGACCCTGTGTACTTCATCATGTACCTGTGCTACTCACTGTGACCCTGTGTACTTCATCATTTACTGTGATACCAAATGTGACCCTGTGTAATTCATCAAGTACCAGTGATACTCACTGTGACCCTGTGTACTTCATCATATACCTGTAATACTCACTGCGACCCTGTGTACTTCATCATGTACATGTGATACTCACTGTGACCCAGTGTACTTCATCATGTACCTGTAATACTCACTGTGACACTGTGTACTTCATCATGTACCTGTGATAATCACTGTGACACTGTGCACTTCATCATGTACCTGTGATACTCACTGTGACCCTGTGTACTTCATCATGTACCTGTGATACTCACTGTGATCCTGTGTACTTCATCATTGTCCTGTGCCCCTCACTGTGACCCTGTGTACTTCATCATGTACCTGTGCCCCTCACTGTGACCCTGTGTACTTCATCATGTACCTGTGATACTCACTGTGACGCTGTGTACTTCATCATGTACCTGTGATATTCACTGGGACCCTGTGTACTTCATCATGTACCGGTGCTCCTCACTGTGACCCTGTGTACTTCATTATGTACATGTGATACTCACTGTGACGCTGTGTACTTCATCATGTATCTGTGATACTCGCTGTGACCCTGTGTACTTCATCATGTACCTGTGCTGCTCACTGTGACGCTGTGTACTTCATCATGTACCTGTGATACTGACTGTGACGCTGTGTACTTCATCATGTACCTGTGATACTCACTGTGACCCTGTGTACTTCCTCATGTACCTGTGATACTCACTGTGACCCTGTGTACTTCATCATGGACCTGTGACACTCACTGTGACCCTGTGTACTTCATCATGTACCTGTGCCGCTCACTGTGACGCTGTGTACTTCATCATATACCTGTAGTACTCACTGCGACCCTGTGTACTTCATCATGTACATGTGATACTCACTGTGACCCTGTGTACTTCATCATGTACCTGTAATACTCACTGTGACACTGTGTACTTCATCATGTACCTGTGATAATCACTGTGACCCTGTGCACTTCATCATGTACCTGTGATACTCACTGTGACCCTGTGTACTTCATCATGTACCTGTGATACTCACTGTGACCCTGTGTACTTCATCATTGTCCTGTGCCCCTCACTGTGACCCTGTGTACTTCATCATGTACCTGTGCCCCGCACTGTGACCCTGTGTACTTCATCATGTACCTGTGATACTCACTGTGACGCTGTGTACTTCATCATGTACCAGTGATACTCACTGTGACCCTGTGTACTTCATCATGTACCTGTGATATTCACTGGGACCCTGTGTACTTCATCATGTACCGGTGCTCCTCACTGTGACCCTGTGTACTTTATCATGTACCTGCGATACTCACTGTGACCCTGTGTACTTCATCATGTACCTGTACTCTTCACTGTGACCCTGTGTACTTCATCATGTACCTGTGCCCCTCAATGTGACACTGTGTACTTCATCATGTACCTGTGCTCCTCACTGTGACCCTGTGTACTTCAGCATGAACCTGTGATACTCACTGTGACCCTGTGTACTTCATCATGTACCTGTGCTCCTCACTGTGACCCTGTGTCTTCATCATGTCCCTGTGCTCCTCACTGTCACCCTGTGTACTTCATCATGTACCTGTGCCCCTCACTGTGACCCTGTGTACTTCATCATGTACCTGTGCTACTTACTGTGACCCTGTGTACTTCATTATGTACATGTGATACTCAATGTGACCCTGTGTACTTCATTATGTACATGTGATACTCACTGTGACGCTCTGTACTTCATCATGTATCTGTGATACTCGCTGTGACCCTGTGTACTTCATCATGTACCTGTGCTGCTCACTGTGACGCTGTGTACTTCCTCATGTACCTGTGATACTCACTGTGACCCTGTGTACTTCATCATGGACCTGTGACACTCACTGTGACCCTGTGTACTTCATCATGTACCTGTGATACTCACTGTGACCCTGTGTACTTCATCATGTACCTGTGATACTCACTGTGACCCTGTGTACGTCATCATGTACCTGTGGTATGCACTATGACCCTTTGTACTTCATCATGTACCTGTGATACTCACTGTGACCCTGAGTACTTCATCATGTACCTATGATACTCACTGTGACGCTGTGTACTTCATCATGTACCTGTGATACTCACTGTGACCCTGTGTACTTCATCATGTACCTGTGATACTCACTGTGACCCTGTGTACTTTATCATGTACCTGTGATACTCACTGTGACACTGTGTACTTCATCATATACCTGTGATACTCACTGTGACCCTGTGTACTTCATCATGTACCTGTGATACTCACTGTGACCCTGTGTACTTCATCATGTACCTGTGATACTCACTGTGACGCTGTGTACTTCATCATGTACCTGTGATACTCACTGTGACGCTGTGTTCTTCATCATGTACCTGTGATACTCACTGTGACCCTGTGTACTTCATTGTGTACCTGTGATACTCACTGAGACCCTGTGTACTTCATCATGTACCTGTGATACTCACTGTGACCCTGGTACTTCATCATGTACCTGTGATACTCACTGTGACACTGTGTACTTCCTCATGTACCTGTGATACTCACTGTGACCCTGTGTACTTTATCATGTACCTGTGATACTCACTGTGACCCTGTGTACTTCATCATGTACCTGTGCCGCTCACTGTGACCCTGTGTCCTTCATCATGTACCTGTGATACTCACTGTGACGCTGTGTACTTCATCATGTATCTGTGATACTCGCTGTGACCCTGTGTACTTCATCATGTACCTGTGATACTCACTGTGACCCTGTGTACTTCATCATGTACCTGTGACACTCACTGTGACCCTGTGTACTTCATCATGTACCTGTGCTGCTCACTGTGACGCTGTGTACTTCCTCATGTACCTGTGATACTCACTGTGACCCTGTGTACTTCATCATGGACCTGTGACACTCACTGTGACCCTGTGTACTTCATCATGTACCTGTGCCGCTCACTGTGACACTGTGTACTTCCTCATGTACCTGTGATACTCACTGTGACGCTGTGTACTTCATCATGTACCTGTGATACTCACTGTGACCCTGTGTACTTCATCATGTACCTGTGCTCCTCACTGTGACCCTGTGTACTTCATCATGTACCTGTGCTCCTCACTGTGACCCTGTGTACCTCATCATGTACCTGTGATACTGACTGTGACCCTGTGTACTTCATCATGTACCTGTGATACTCACTGTGACCCTGTGTACTTCATCATGTACCTGTGATACTCACTGTGACCCTGTGTACTTCATCATGTACCTGTGATACTCACTGCGACCCTGTGTACTTCATCATGTACCTGTGATACTCACTGTGACCCTGTGTACTTCATCATGTACCTGTGATACTCACTGTGACCCTGTGTACGTCATCATGTACCTGTGGTATGCACTGTGACCCTTTGTACTTCATCATGTACCTGTGATACTCACTGTGACACTGTGTACTTCATCATATACCTGTGATACTCACTGTGACCCTGTGTACTTCATCATGTACCTGTGATACTCACTGTGACCCTGTGTACTTCATCATGTACCTGTGATACTCACTGTGACGCTGTGTACTTCATCATGTACCTGTGATACTCACTGTGACCCTGTGTTCTTCATCATGTACCTGTGATACTCACTGTGACCCTGTGTACTTCATCGTGTACCTGTGGTACTCACTGAGACCCTGTGTACTTCATCATGTACCTGTGATACTCACTGTGACCCTGGTACTTCATCATGTACCTGTGATACTCACTGTGACACTGTGTACTTCCTCATGTACCTGTGATACTCACTGTGACCCTGTGTACTTCATCATGTACCTGTGATACTCACTGTGACACTGTGTACTTCATCATGTACCTGTGATATTCACTGTGACCCTGTGTACTTCATCATATAACTGTGATACTCACTGTGATCCTGTGTACTTCATCATGTACCTGTGCCGCTCACTGTGACCCTGTGTCCTTCATCATGTTCCTGTGATACTCACTGTGACCCAGTGTACTTCATCATGTACCTGTGATACTGACTGTGACCCTGTATACTTCATCATGTACCTGCGCCCCTCACTGTGACCCTGTGTACTTCATCATGTACCTGTGATACTCACTGTGACCCTGTGTACTTCATCATGTACCTGTGCACTTCACTGTGAACTTGTGGACTTCATCATGTACCTGTGCCCCTCACTGTGACCCTATGTACTTCATCATGTACCTGTGATACTCACTGTGACACTGTGTACTTCATCATGTACCTGTGATACCCACTGTGACCCTGTGTACTTCATCATGTACCTGTGCCCCTCACTGTGACCCTGTGTACTTCATCATGTACCTGTGATACTGACTGTGACCCTCTGTATTTCATCATGTACCTGTGATACTCACTGTGACCCAGTGTACTTCATCATGTACTGTGATACCCAATGTGACCCTGTGTACTTCATCATGTACCTGTGATACTCACTGTGACCCTGTGTACATCATCATGTACCTGTGATACTCACTGTGACCCTGTGTAATTCATCATGTACCTGTGATACTCACTGTGACCCTGTGTACTTCATCATGTACCTGTGATCCTCACTGTGACCCTGTGTACTTCATCATGTACCTGTGATACTCACTGTGACCCTGTGTACTTCATCATGTACCTGTGATACTCACTGTGACCCTGTATACTTCATCATGTACCTGTGCCCCTCACTGTGACCCGGTGGACTTCATCATGTACCTGTGCCCCTCACTGTGACCCTGGTACTTCATCATGTACCTGTGATACTCACTGTGACCCTGTGTACTTCATCATGTACCTGTGATACTCACTGTGACACTGTGTACTTCATCATGTACCTGTGCCCCTCACTGTGACCCTGTGTACTTCATCATGTACCTGCGCCCCTCACTGTGATCCTGGTACTTCATCATTTACCTGTGATACTCACTGTGACCCTGTGTACTTCATCATGTACCTGTGACACTCACTGTGACCCTGTGTACTTCATCATGTACCTGCGATATTCACTGTGACCTTGTGTACTTCATCATATACCTGTGATACTCACTGTGATCCTGTGTACTTCATCATGTACCTGTGCCGCTCACTGTGACCCTGTGTACTTCATCATGTACCTGTGATACTGACTGTGACCCTGTATACTTCATCATGTACCTGTGCCCCTCACTGTGACCCTGTGTACTTCATCATGTACCTGTGATACTCACTGTGACCTGGTGTACTTCATCATGTACCTGTGCTCCTCACTGTGACCCTGTGTACTTCATCATGTACCTGTGATACTCACTGTGAGCCTGTGTACTTCATCGTGTACCTGTGCCCCTCACTGTGACCCTGTGTAATTCCTCATGTACCTGTGCTCCTCACTGTGACCCTGTGTACTTCATCATGTACCTGTGATACTCACTGTGAGCCTGTGTACTTCATCGTGTACCTGTGATACTCACTGAGACCCTGTGTACTTCATCATGTACCTGTGATACTCACTGAGACCCTGGTACTTCATCATGTACCTGTGATACTCACTGTGACAATGTGTACTTCCTCATGTACCTGTGATACTCACTGTGACCCTGTGTACTTCATCATGTACCTGTGATACTCACTGTGACACTGTGTACTTCATCATGTACCTGTGATATTCACTGTGACCCTGTGTACTTCATCATGTACCTGTGATATTCACTGTGACCCTGTGTACTTCATCATATACCTGTGATACTCACTGTGATCCTGTGTACTTCATCATGTACCTGTGCCGCTCACTGTGACCCTGTGTCCTTCATCATGTTCCTGTGATACTCACTGTGACCCAGTGTACTTCATCATGTACCTGTGATACTGACTGTGACCCTGTATACTTCATCATGTACCTGCGCCCCTCACTGTGACCCTGTGTACTTCATCATGTAACTGTGATACTCACTGTGACCCTTTGTACTTCATCATGTACCTGTGATACTCACTGTGACCCCGTGTACTTCATCATGTACCTGTGCCCTCACTGTGAGCCTGTGTACTTCATCATGTACCTGTGATACTAACTGTGACCCTGTGTATTTCATCATGTACCTGTGCCCCTCACTGTGACCCTGTGTACTTCATCATGTACCTGTAATACTCACTGTGACCCTGTGTACATCATCATGTACCTGTGATACTCACTGTGACCCTGCGTACTTCATCATGTACCTGTGCTCCTCACTGTGACCCTGTGTACTTCATCATGAACCTGTGATACTCACTGTGACGCTGTGTACTTCATCATGTACCTGTGCTCCTCACTGTGACCCTGTGTACTTCATCATGTACATGTGCCCATAACTGTGACCCTGTGTACTTCATCATGTACCTGTGCTACTCACTGTGACCCTGTGTACTTCATCATTTACTGTGATACCAAATGTGACCCTGTGTACTTCATCAAGTACCAGTGATACTCACTGTGACCCTGTGTACTTCATCATATACCTGTAATACTCACTGCGACCCTGTGTACTTCATCTTGTACATGTGATACTCACTGTGACCCTGTGTACTTCATCATGTACCTGTAATACTCACTGTGACACTGTGTACTTCATCATGTACCTGTGATAATCACTGTGACCCTGTGCACTTCATCATGTACCTGCGATACTCACTGTGACCCTGTGTACTTCATCATGTACCTGTGATACTCACTGTGACCCTGTGTACTTCATAATTGTCCTGTGCCCCTCACTGTGACCCTGTGTACTTCATCATGTACCTGTGCCCCTCACTGTGACCCTGTGTACTTCATCATGTACCTGTGATACGCACTGTGGCGCTGTGTACTTCATCATGTACCTGTGATATTCACTGGGACCCTGTGTACTTCATCATGTACCGGTGCTCCTCACTGTGACCCTGTGTACTTTATCATGTACCTGCGATACTCACTGTGACCCTGTGTACTTCATCATGTACCTGTACTCTTCACTGTGACCCTGTGTACTTCATCATGTACCTGTGCCCCTCAATGTGACACTGTGTACTTCATCATGTACCTGTGCTCCTCACTGTGACCCTGTGTACTTCAGCATGAACCTGTGATAGTCACTGTGACCCTGTGTACTTCATCATGTACCTGTGCTCCTCACTGTGACCCTGTGTCTTCATCATGTCCCTGTGCTCCTCACTGTCACCCTGTGTACTTCATCATGTACCTGTGCCCCTCACTGTGACCCTGTGTACTTCATCATGTACCTGTGCTACTTACTGTGACCCTGTGTACTTCATTATGTACATGTGATACTCACTGTGACCCTGTGTACTTCATTATGTACATGTGATACTCACTGTGACGCTGTGTACTTCATCATGTATCTGTGAGACTGACTGTGACCCTGTGTACTTCATCATGTACCTGTGACACTCACTGTGACCCTGTGTACTTCATCATGTACCTGTGCTGCTCACTGTGACGCTGTGTACTTCCTCATGTACCTGTGATACTCACTGTGACCCTGTGTACTTCATCATGGACCTGTGACACTCACTGTGACTCTGTGTACTTCATCATGTACCTGTGCCGCTCACTGTGACGCTGTGTACTTCATCATGTACCTGTGATACTCACTGTGACGCTGTGTACTTCATCATGTACCTGTGATACTCACTGTGACCCTGTGTACTTCATCATGTACCTGTGCTCCTCACTGTGACCCTGTGTACTTCATCATGTACCTGTGCTCCTCACTGTGACCCTGTGTACCTCATCATGTACCTGTGATACTGACTGTGACCCTGTGTACTTCATCATGTACCTGTGATACTCACTGTGACCCTGTGTACTTCATCATGTACCTGTGATACTCACTCTGACCCTGTGTTCTTCATCATGTATCTGTGATACTCACTGTGACGCTGTGTACTTCATCGTGTACCTGTGCTCCTCACTGTGACCCTGTGTACTTCATCATGTACCTGTGATACTCACTGTGACCCAGTGTACTTCATCATGTACCTGTGATACTCACTGTGACCCTGTGTACTTCATCATATACCTGTAATACACACTGTGACCCTGTGTACTTCATCATGTACCTGTGATACTGACTGTGACCCTGTGTACTTCATCATGTAACTGTGCCCCTCACTGTGACGCTGTGTACTTCATCCTGTACCTGTGATGCTCACTGTAAACCTGTGAACTTCATCATGTACCTGTGATACTCACTGTGACGCTGTGTACTTCATCATGTACCTGTGATACTCACTGTGACCCTGTATACTTCATCATGTACCTGTGCCCCTCACTGTGACCCTGTGGACTTCATCATGTACCTGTGCCCCTCACTGTGACCCTGGTACTTCATCAAGTACCTGTGATACTCACTGTGACACTGTGTACTTCATCATGTACCTGTGATATTCACTGTGACCCTGTGTACTTCATCATATACCTGTGATACTCACTGTGATCCTGGGTACTTCATCATGTACCTGTGCCGCTCACTGTGACCCTGTGTCCTTCATCATGTTCCTGTGATACTCACTGTGACCCAGTGTACTTCATCATGTACCTGTGCCCCTCACTGTGACCCAGTGTACTTCATCATGTACCTGTGATACTCACTGTGACCCTGTGTACTTCATCATGTACCTGTGATACTGACTGTGACCCTGTATACTTCATCATGTACCTGCGATATTCACTGTGACCTTGTGTACTTCATCATATACCTGTGATACTCACTGTGACCCTGTGTACTTCATCATGTACCTGTGCCCCTCACTGTGACCCTGTGTACTTCATCATGTACCTGTGAGACTGACTGTGACCCTGTGTATTTCATCATGTACCTGTGATACTCACTGTGACCCAGTGTACTTCATCATGTACCTGTGATACCCAATGTGACCCTGTGTACTTCATCATGTACCTGTGATACTCACTGTGACCCTGTGTACATCATCATGTACCTGTGATACTCACTGTGACCCTGTGTAATTCATCATGTACCTGTGATACTCACTGTGACCCTGTGTACTTCATCATGTACCTGTGATCCTCACTGTGACCCTGTGTACTTCATCATGTACCTGTGATACTCACTGTGACCCTGTGTACTTCATCATGTACCTGTGATACTCACTGTGACCCTGTATACTTCATCATGTACCTGTGCCCCTCACTGTGACCCTGTGGACTTCATCATGTACCTGTGCCCCTCACTGTGACCCTGGTACTTCATCAAGTACCTGTGATACTCACTGTGACCCTGTGTACTTCATCATGTACCTGTGATACTCACTGTGACACTGTGTACTTCATCATGTACCTGTGCCCCTCACTGTGACCCTGTGTACTTCATCATGTACCTGCGCCCCTCACTGTGATCCTGGTACTTCATCATTTACCTGTGATACTCACTGTGACCCTGTGTACTTCATCATATACCTGTGACACTCACTGTGACCCTGTGTACTTCATCATGTACCTGCGATATTCACTGTGACCTTGTGTACTTCATCATATACCTGTGATACTCACTGTGATCCTGTGTACTTCATCATGTACCTGTGCCACTCACTGTGACCCTGTGTACTTCATCATGTACCTGTGATACTGACTGTGACCCTGTATACTTCATCATGTACCTGTGCCCCTCACTGTGACCCTGTGTACTTCATCATGTACCTGTGATACTCACTGTGACCTGGTGTACTTCATCATGTACCTGTGCTCCTCACTGTGACCCTGTGTACTTCATCATGTACCTGTGATACTCACTGTGACCCTGTGTACTTCATCGTGTACCTGTGCTCCTCACTGTGACCCTGTGTACTTCCTCATGTACCTGTGCTCCTCACTGTGACCCTGTGTACTTCATCATGTACCTGTGATACTCACTGTGACCCTGTGTACTTCATCGTGTACCTGTGATACTCACTGAGACCCTGTGTACTTCATCATGTACCTGTGATACTCACTGTGACCCTGGTACTTCATCATGTACCTGTGATACTCACTGTGACACTGTGTACTTCCTCATGTACCTGTGATACTCACTGTGACCCTGTGTACTTCATCATGTACCTGTGATACTCACTGTGACACTGTGTACTTCATCATGTACCTGTGATATTCACTGTGACCCTGTGTACTTCATCATATACCTGTGATACTCACTGTGATCCTGTGTACTTCATCATGTATCTGTGCCGCTCACTGTGACCCTGTGTCCTTCATCATGTTCCTGTGATACTCACTGTGACCCAGCGTACTTCATCATGTACCTGAGATACTCACTGTGACCCTGTATACTTCATCATGTACCTGCGCCCCTCACTGTGACCCTGTGTACTTCATCATGTACCTGTGATACTCACTGTGACCCCGTGTACTTCATCATGTACCTGTGCTCATCACTGTGACCCTGTGTACTTCATCATGTACCTGTGATACTCACTGTGACCCTGTGTACTTCATCGTGTACCTGTGCCCCTCACTGTGACCCTGTGTACTTCCTCATGTACCTGTGCCCCTCACTGTGACCCTGTGTACTTCATCATGTACCTGTGATACTCACTGTGACCCTGTGTACTTCATCGTGTACCTGTGATACTCACTGAGACCCTGTGTACTTCATCATGTACCTGTGATACTCACTGTGAATGTGTGTACTTCATCATGTACCTGTGACACTCACTGTGACCCTGTGTACTTCATCCTGTACCTGTGATACTCACTGTGACACTGTGTACTTTTTCATGTACCTGTGATACTCACTGTGACCCTGTGTACTTCATCATGTACCTGTGATACTCACTGTGACCCTGTGTACTTCATCATGTACCTGTGATATTCATTGTGACCCTGTGTACTTCATCATGTACCTGTGATACTCACTGTGATCCTGTGTACTTCATCATGTAACTGTGCCGCTCACTGTGACCCTGTGTACTTCATCATGTACCTGTGATACTCACTGTGACCCCGTGTACTTCATCATGTACCTGTGCTCCTCACTGTGACCCTGTGTACTTCATCATGTACCTGTGATACTCACTGTGACCTGGTGTACTTCATCATGTACCTGTGCTCCTCACTGTGACCCTGTGTACTTCATCATGTACCTGTGATACTCACTGTGACCCTGTGTACTTCATCGTGTACCTGGGCACCTCACTGTGACCCTGTGTACTTCCTCATGTACCTGTGCTCCTCACTGTGACCCTGTGTACTTCATCATGTACCTGTGATACTCACTGTGACCCTGTGTACTTCATCGTGTACCTGTGATACTCACTGAGACCCTGTGTACTTCATCATGTACCTGTGATACTCACTGTGACCCTGGTACTTCATCATGTACCTGTGATACTCACTGTGACACTGTGTACGTCCTCATGTACCTGTGATACTCACTGTGACCCTGTGTACTTCATCATGTACCTGTGATACTCACTGTGACACTGTGTACTTCATCATGTACCTGTGATATTCACTGTCACCCTGTGTACTTCATCATATACCTGTGATACTCACTGTGATCCTGTGTACTTCATCATGAACCTGTGATACTCACTGTGACCCTGTGTCCTTCATCATGTTCCTGTGATACTCACTGTGACCCAGTGTACTTCATCATGTACCTGTGATACTGACTGTGACCCTGTATACTTCATCATGTACCTGCGCCCCTCACTGTGACCCTGTGTACTTCATCATGTACCTGTGATACTCACTGTGACCCCGTGTACTTCATCATGTACCTGTGCTCATCACTGTGACCCTGTGTACTTCATCATGTACCTGTGATACTCACTGTGACCCTGTGTACTTCATCGTGTACCTGTGCCCCTCACTGTGACCCTGTGTACTTCCTCATGTACCTGTGCCCCTCACTGTGACCCTGTGTACTTCATCATGTACCTGTGATACTCACTGTGACCCTGTGTACTTCATCGTGTACCTGTGATACTCACTGAGACCCTGTGTACTTCATCATGTACCTGTGATACTCACTGTGAATGTGTGTACTTCATCATGTACCTGTGATACTCACTGTGACCCTGTGTACTTCATCCTGTACCTGTGATACTCACTGTGACACTGTGTACTTCATCATGTACCTGTGATACTCACTGTGACCCTGTGTACTTCATCATGTACCTGTGATATTAACTGTGACCCTGTGTACTTCATCATGTACCTGTGATACTCACTGTGATCCTGTGTACTTCATCATGTAACTGTGCCGCTCACTGTGACCCTGTGTACTTCATCATGTACCTGTGATACTCACTGTGACCCCGTGTACTTCATCATGTACCTGTGCTCCTCACTGTGACCCTGTGTACTTCATCATGTACCTGTGCTCCTCACTGTGACCCTGTGTACTTCATCATGTACCTGTGCTCCTCACTGTGACCCTGTGTACTTCATCATGTACCTGTGCTCCTCACTGTGACCCTGTGTTTTTCACCATGTACCTGTGCCCCTCACTGTGACCCTGTGTACTTCATCGTGTACCTGTGATACTGACTGTGACCCTGTGTACTTCATCATGTACCTGTGATACTCACTGTGACCCTGTGTACTTCATCATGTACCTGTGATACTCACTCTGACCCTGTGTTCTTCATCATGTATGTGTGATACTCACTGTGACGCTGTGTACTTCATCGTGTACCTGTGATGCTCACTGTAAACCTGTGAACTTCATCATGTACCTGTGATACTCACTGTGACGCTGTGTACTTCATCATGTACCTGTGCCGCTCACTGTGACGCTGTGTACTTTATCATGTACCTGTGATACTCACTGTGGCACTGTGTACTTCCTCATGTACCTGTCATACTCACTGTGACCATGTGTACTTCATCATGTACCTGTGATACTCACTGTGACCCTGTGTACTTCATCATGTACCTGCGATACTCACTGTGACCCTGTGTACTTCGTCATGTACCTGCGATACTCACTGTGACCCTTTGTACTTCATCAAGTCCCTGTGATACTCACTGTGACCCCGTGTACTTCATCATGTACCTGTGCTCCTCACTGTGACCCTGTGTACTTCATCATGTACCTGTGATACTCACTGTGACCCTGTGTACTTCATCGTGTACCTGGGCCCCTCACTGTGACCCTGTGTACTTCCTCATGTACCTGTGCCCCTCACTGTGACCCTGTGTACTTCATCGTGTACCTGTGATACTCACTGTGACCCTGTGTGTTTCATCGTGTACCTGTGATACTCACTGAGACCCTGTGTACTTCATCATGTACCTGTGATACTCATTGTGAATGTGTGTACTTCATCATGTACCTGTGATACTCACTGTGACCCTGAGTACTTCATCCTGTACCTGTGATACTCACTGTGACACTGTGTACTTCATCATGTACCTGTGATACTCACTGTGACCCTGTGTACTTCAACTTGTACCTGTGATACTCACTGTGACCCTGTGTACTTCATCATGTACCTGTAATACTTACTGTGACCCTGTGTACTTCTTCCTGTACCTGTGATACTCACTGTGACCCTGTGTACTTCATCATGTACCTGTGATATTCACTGTGACCCTGTGTACTTCATCATATGCCTGTGATACTCACTGTGATTCTGTGTACTTCATCATGTAACTGTGCTGCTCACTGTGACCCTGTGTACTTCATCATGTACCTGTGATACTCACTGTGACCCCGTGTACTTCATCATGTACCTGTGCTCCTCACTGTGACCCTGTGTACTTCATCATGTACCTGTGCTCCTCACTGTGACCCTGTGTACTTCATCATGTACCTGTGCTCCTCACTGTGACCCTGTGTACTTCATCATGTACCTGTGCTCCTCACTGTGACCCTGTGTATTTCATCATGTACCTGTGCCCCTCACTGTGACCCTGTGTACTTCATCATGCACCTGTGATACTGACTGTGACCCTGTGCACTTCATCATGTACCTGTGCTCCTCACTGTGACCCTGTGTACTTCATCATGTACCTGTGATACTCACTGTGACCCTGTGTACTTCATCATGTACCTGTGATACTCACTGTGACCCTGTGTACTTCATCATGGACCTGTGATACTCACTGTGATCCTGTGTACTTCATCATGTACCTGTGGTACTCACTGTGACCCTGTGTACTTCATCATGTACCTGTGATACTCACTGTGATCCTGTGTACTTCATCATGTACCTGTGATACTCCCTGTGACCCTGTGTACTTCATCATGTACCTGTGATACTCACTGTGACACTCTGTACTTGATCATGTACCTGTGATACTCACTGTGACACTGTGTACTTCATCATGTACCTGTGATACTCACTGTGACCCTGTGTCCTTCATCATGTACCTGTGATACTCACTGTGACCCTGTGTACTTCAGCATGTACCTGTGATACTCACTGTGACCCTGTGTACTTCATCATGTACCTGTGATACTCACTGTGACTCTGTGTACTTCATCATGTACCTGTGATACTCACTGTGACCCTGTGTACTTCATCATGTACCTGTGATACTCACTGTGACCCTGTGTACTTCATCATGTACCTGTGATACTCACTGTGACTCTGTGTACTTCATCATGTACCTGTGATACTCACTGTGACCCTGTGTACTTCATCGTGTACCTGTGATACTCACTGTGACCCTGTGTACTTCATTATGTACCTGTGATACTCACTGTGACCCTGTGTACTTCATCATGTACCTGTGATACTCACTGTGACTCTGTGTACTTCATCATGTACCTGTGATACTCACTGTGACCCTGTGTACTTCATCATGTACCTGTGATACTCACTGTGACCCTGTGTACTTCATCATGTACCTGTGATACTCACTGTGACCCTGTGTACTTCATCGTGTACCTGTGATACTCACTGTGACACTGTGTACTTCATCGTGTACCTGTGATACTCACTGTGACCCTGTGTACTTCATCGTGTACCTGTGATACTCACTGTGACCCTGTGTACTTCATCATGTACGTGTGATACTCACTGTGACCCTGTGTACTTCATCATGTACCAGTGATACTCACTGTGACACTGTGTACTTCATCATGTACCAGTGATACTCACTGTGACACTGTGTACTTCATCATGTACCAGTGATACTCACTGTGACACTGTGTACTTCATCGTGTACCTGTGAAACTGTGGTAATACCAGGTATTGCAGTACCTGAGTGGTGGATGACCATTGGCTAACGTGTATAGCTCCGCCCTGAGATGCGGGGTATAAGAACCAATGCCGTCCCAGCTGCCTTCACTTACTGTATCGAAGCTGCTGGGTACACTTCTAGCTGATTAAAGCCGATTTGTTATGACTCACCTTGTCTCGAGAGTTATTGATTGGGCATCAATTTAATCAGCTAGTACTTCTGAAAGGATGTACCACAGCATCAAGCCGGAGTGCCTTCAGCTCAGTCCCCACGCAGACAACTCCGCTGCTATTTTCCCGCATTGGCTGGCATGTTTTGAGAGCTACCTCGACACGGCCGCCGACACCCCCACGGAAAGGCAGAAAATGCACCTTCTACGTTCCTGGGTCAGCCCTGGGATCTACCCTCTGATCGAAGAGGCGGCGTACTATGCTGCAGCTATGGAGCTGCTAGAAGGACATTACATCCGTCCTCTGAACCAGGTCTACGCCCGTCACCTGCTGGCAACTAGAAGGCAGAGCCCAGAAGAAACACCGGAAGATTTCTATCGGGCACTACTAGTGCTGGGCCGAAACTGTGGCTGCCCAGCAGTTACGGGGAACGAGCACACGGAACTTTTAATTCGGGACGGCTTTTGTGGCGGGTATGACTTCCCCCGACATCCGCCGAAGGCTCCTTGAAATGGACACACTGGGCCTCACTGAGGCACGGGCCCTGGTGGGGTCCATGGACATTGCGTACAAAAACGCACTGGCTTTTGCTCCCGGGCGCACGGCGCCCCCCTGGGCTGTGTGGCACCCCGTCGCGGCAGCCCCCCAGACTTTCCCGCTAACCCCGCAGGCCTGCGCGGCGAGACGGCCCGCTATCACCACCGGCCAACGCTGCTGCGGGCAGGCGAATCATCCCCGCGCGCGCTGCCCGGCCCGCACCGCCACCTGCAAAGGGTGCGGCAAGAAAGGCCACTATGTGGGGGTCTGCCAGGCCCGCGCCACGGCCGCGGTCTCCAGCGACTATCAGCAGCCTTTCTTCCAGGTCCCGGCCGTCCAAGGCCCACCGCCGCCCTTCTATCCCCAGGCAACGTGCGACCCACGGCCGCGGCCATTTTGCCCCCCGGCCACCACGCTGGGTGGATGGGCGCTGCCATTTTGTCCTTCGCCGACGCCATCTTCTGCATCCCCGGACTCCATGTGCTGACGCCATCTTGGATGGGGTCTCAGGCCCCCAGCGCTGCCGACTCCACACTGCCTGACGGGAACTCCCCCTTACTGCAGCTGGCCTCCGTGACCCTCGACCGGAGTCGGCCCCGGACGCTAGCGAAAGCCACCGCAACGATCGCCATCAACGGCCACGTGACGTCGTGCCTGATCGACTCCGGGAGCACGGAAAGCTTTGTCCACCCCGACAGGGTAAGGCGCTGCTCTCTTGTAACCCATCCCGTAAACCAACGGATCTCCCTGGCCTCCGGGTCACACTCGGTGGAGATAAAGGGGTTCTGCCTCGTGAACCTCACTGTCCAAGGCAGGGAATTCACCAATTTCCGCCTGTACGTTCTGCCGCACCTCTGCGCAGCCACCCTCCTTGGGCTGGATTTCCAGTGCCACCTACAAAGCCTGACCTTTAAATTTGGCAGCCCTGTACCCCCCCTTACTGTCTGCGGCCTCGCGACCCTTAAGGTCGACCCGCCTTCCCTGTTTGCGAACCTCACCCCGGATTGCAAACCCATCGCCACCAGGAGCAGACGGTACAGTGCCCAGGGCCGGACCTTCATCAGGTCAGAGGTCGAAAGGCTGCTGAAGGAAGGGGTCATCGAAGCGAGCAACAGTCCCTGGAGAGCTCAAATAGTGGTGGTAAAGACCGGGGAGAAACATAGGATGGTCATCGACTACAGTCAGACCATCAACAGGTTTACGCAGCTGGATGCGTACCCTCTCCCCCGTATAGCCGACCTGGTAAACAGGATTGCGCAGTACAAGGTTTTCTCCACGGTGGATCTCAAGTCTGCTTACCACCAGCTGCCCCTCCGTCATGGGGACCGCCAGTACACTGCCTTCGAAGCAGATGGGCGACTCTATCACTTTTTAAAGGTTCCCTTCGGTGTCACTAATGGGGTCTCGGTCTTCCAACGTGAGATGGACCGAATGGTTGACCAGTACGGCTTACGCGCAACGTTCCCGTATCTTGATAACGTCACCATCTGCGGCCATGACCAGCAGGACCACGACACCGACCTCCGCAAATTTCTCCAGACCGCGAAATTCCTTAATCTGACAGACAATAAGGATAAATGCGTGTTTAGCACCGACCGTCTAGCCATCTTAGGCTATGTAGTGCGAAATGGAGTCATAAGCCCCGACCCCGAACGCATGCGCCCCCTCATGGAGTTCCCCCTCCCTCACTGCCCCAAGGCCCTAAAGCGCTGCCTCGGGTTCTTCAGCTATTATGCACAGTGGGTCCCCAATTACGCAGACAAAGCCCGACCCCTGATCCAGTCCACAACCTTCCCCCTGTCGACGGAGGCCCGCCAGGCCTTCTGCCGCATCAAAGCGGATATCGCAAAAGCCAAGATGCGCGCCATCGACGAGTCCCTCCCCTTCCAGGTTGAGAGCGATGCGTCTGACGTAGCTCTGGCCGCCACCCTCAACCAAGCGGGCAGGCCCGTGGCTTTCTTCTCCCGTACCCTCCATGCTTCCGAAATTCGCCATTCCTCAGTCGAAAAGGAGGCCCAGGTCATAGTAGAAACTGTGCGACACTGGAGGCATTACCTGGCCGGCAGGAGATTCACTCTCCTCACGGACCAACGGCCAGTTACCTTCATGTTCGACAATGCACAGCGGGGCAAGATTAAGAACGACAAGATCTTGCGGTGGAGGATAGAACTCTCCACCTACAATTACGAGATCTTGTACCGTCCCGGGAAGCTGAACGAGCCTCCTGATGCCCTGTCCCGCGGCACTTGTGCCACCGCACAAGTGGACCGCCTCCGAGCCCTCCACGAGGACCTCTGCCACCCGGGGGTCACTCGCTTCTTTCATTTCATTAAGACCCGCAACCTGCCCTACTCCATCGACGAGGTCAGGACAGTCACCAGGGACTGCCAAATCTGCGCGGAGTGCAAACCACACTTCTACCGGCCAGAGAGGGCGCACCTGATAAAGGCTTCCCGTCCCTTTGAACGCCTCAGCATGGATTTCAAGGGCCCCCTCCCCTCCACCGACCGCAACACGTATTTCCTGAACGTGATTGACGAATACTCCCGGTTCCCGTTCGCCATCCCCTGCCCCGACATGACCACAACCACCGTCAACAAGGCCCTCCAGGGTATCTTTACACTGTTCGGTGTCCCCGCATACATACACAGTGATAGGGGGTCCTCCTTTATGAGCGACGAACTGCGTCATTTCCTGCTCAGCAAAGGCATCGCCTCGAACAGGACGACCAGTTACAACCCCCAGGGAAACGGGCAAGTAGAGAGGGAGAACGGAACGGTCTGGAAGACCATCCTGCTGGCCCTACGGTCCAGGAATCTCCCAGTCTCCCGCTGGCAAGAAGTCCTCCCAGTGGCTCTTCACTCCATTCGGTCACTGCTATGTACTACCACAAACCAGACACCTCACGAACGTCTCCTTGTTTTCCCCAGGAAGTCCTCCTCCGGGACCTCGCTCCCAACCTGGCTAGCGACACCCGGACCCGTCCTGCTGCGGAAACCTGTGAGGGCGCACAAGTCGGACCCGTTGGTCGAGAGGGTCCACCTGCTGCACGCCAACCCCCAGTACGCAAACGTAGCGTTCCCCGACGGCCGCCAAGACACGGTCTCCCTTCGGGTCCTGGCGCCCGCCGGAGCCCCACGCGCACCCGCACCATTGTCCCCACCCCCACCCTCCCCGCAGCACCTGACCGGAGGGTCAGTACTGCCGCCGCCCCTACCAAGCGCCGAACGGGCTCCGAAACTGCCCCCTACAGGTGCCCCTCCCCCCTGCCCACTTTTCACCCCAACAGCGCCGCCTCGGGGTGACGAAGCTGCTTGGGAGGAAGACACCACGTTCCCGGAGCCACAACTGCCGGGGCCCCCACCAGGATCACCGCCGAAGCCCAGACGCTCCAGAAGGACGACCAGGCCACCCGATCGACTGATTGCTGCACCATAAAAAAAAAATTCTGTTACCCTCGACATCATGGTACCTCCATACCTAGTCCTACCATGCAGAAAGGCAACAGTAATGCTGGCCATCACCCCGATCGGTTCTTTTTAACAGGGGGTGAATGTGGTAATACCAGGTATTGCAGTACCTGAGTGGTGGATGACCATTGGCTAACGTGCATAGCTCCGCCCTGAGAGGCGGGGTATAAGAACCAATGCCGTCCCAGCAGCCTTCACTTTCTGTATCGAAGCTGCTGGGTACAGTTCTAGCTGATTAAAGCCGATTAGATATGACTCACCTTGTCTCGAGAGTTATTGATTGTGCATCAGATACTCACTGTGACCCTGTGTACTTCATCATAGAACATAGAACATAGAACAATACAGCGCAGTACAGGCCCTTCGGCCCACGATGTTGCACCGAAACAAAAGCCATCTAACCTACACTATGCCATTATCATCCATATGTTTATCCAATAAACTTTTAAATGCCCTCAATGTTGGCGAGTTCACTACTGTAGCAGGTAGGGCATTCCACGGCCTCACTACTCTTTGCATAAAGAACCTACCTCTGACCTCTGTCCTATATCTATTACCCCTCAGTTTAAAGTTATGTCCCCTCGTGCCAGCCATATCCATCCGCGGGAGAAGGCTCTCACTGTCCACCCTATCCAACCCCCTGATCATTTTGTATGCCTCTATTAAGTCTCCTCTTAACCTTCTTCTCTCCAACGAAAACAACCTCAAGTCCATCAGCCTTTCCTCATAAGATTTTCCCTCCATACCAGGCAACATCCTGGTGAATCTCCTCTGCACCCGCTCCAAAGCCTCCACGACCTTCCTATAATGCGGTGACCAGAACTGTACGCAATACTCCAAATGCGGCCGTACCAGAGTTCTGTACAGCTGCAACATGACCTCCCGACTCCGGAACTCAATCCCTCTACCAATAAAGGCCAACACTCCATAGGCCTTCTTCACAACCCTATCAACCTGGGTGGCAACTTTCAGGGATCTATGTACATGGACACCTAAATCCCTCTGCTCATCCACACTTTCAAGAACTTTACCATTAGCCAAATATTCCGCATTCCTGTTATTCCTTCCAAAGTGAATCACCTCACACTTCTCTACATTAAACTCCATTTGCCACCTCCCAGCCCAGCTCTGCAGGTTATCTATATCCCTCTGTAACCTGCTACATCCTTCCACACTATCGACAACACCACCGACTTTAGTATCGTCTGCAAATTTACTCACCCACCCTTCTGCGCCTTCCTCTAGGTCATTGATAAAAATGACAAACAGCAACGGCCCCAGAACAGATCCTTGTGGTACTCCACTTGTGACTGTACTCCATTCTGAACATTTCCCATCAACCACCACCCTCTGTCTTCATTCAGCTAGCCAATTTCTGATCCACATCTCTAAATCACCCTCAATCCCCAGCCTCCGTATTTTTTGCAATAGCCTACCGTGGGGAACCTTATCAAACACTTTGCTGAAATCCATATACACCACATCAACTGCTCTACCCTCGTCTACCTGTTCAGTCACCTTCTCAAAGAACTCAATAAGGTTTGTGAGGCATGACCTACCCTTCACAAAGCCATGCTGACTATCCCTGATCATATTATTCCTATCTAGATAATTATAAATCTTGTCTCTTATAATCCCCTCCAAGACTTTACCCACTACAGACGTGAGGCTCACCGGTCTATAGTTGCCGGGGTTGTCTCTGCTCACCTTTTTGAACAAGGGGACCACATTTGCTGTCCTCCAGTCCTCTGGCACTATTCCTGTAAGAATCATGTACCTGTACCTGTACCTGATCATGTACCTGTGCCCCTCACTGTGACCCTGTGTACTTCATCATGTACATGTGCCCCTCACTGTGACCCTGTGTACTTCATCATGTACCTGTGATACTCACTGTGACCCTGTGCACTTCATCATGTACCTGTGCTCCTCACTCTGACCCTGTGTACTTCATCATGTACCTGTGCCCCTCACTGTGACCCTGTGAACTTCATCATGTACCTGTGCCCCTCACTGTGACCCTCTGTACTTCATCATGTACCTGTGATACTCACTGTGACCCTGTGTACTTCATCATGTACCTGTGCCCCTCACTGTGACTCTGTGTACTTCATCATGTACCTGTGCCCCTCACTGTGACCCTGTGTATTTCATCATGTACCTGTGCCCCTCACTGTGACCCTGTGAACTTCATCATGTACCTGTGCCCCTCACTGTGACCCTGTGTACTTCATCATGTACCTGTGCCCCTCACTGTGACCCTGTGTACTTCATCATGTACCTGTGCCCCTCACTGTGACCCTGTGTACTTCATCATGTACCTGTGATACTCACTGTGACCCTGTGTACTTCATCATGTACCTGTGCCCCTCACTGTGACGCTGTGTACTTCATCATGTACCTGTGCCCCTCACTGTGACCCTGTGAACTTCATCATGTACCTGTGCCCCTCACTGTGACCCTGTGTACTTCATCATGTACCTGTGATACTCACTGTGACCCTGTGTACTTCATCATGTACCTGTGCCCCTCACTGTGACCCTGTGTACTTCATCATGTACCTGTGCCCCTCACTGTGACCCTGTGTACTTCATCATGTACCTGTGATACTCACTGTGACCCTGTGTACTTCATCATGCACCTGTGCCCCTCACTGTGACCCTGTGTACTTCATCATGTACCTGTGATACTCACTGTGACACTGTGTACTTCATCATGTACCTGTGATACTCACTGTGACCCTGTGTACTTCATCATGTACCTGTGATACTCACTATGGCACTGTGTACTTCATCATGTACCTGTGATACTCACTGTGACCCTGTGTACTTCATCATGTACCTGTGATACTCACTGTGACCCTGTGTACTTCATCATGTACCTGTGATACTCACTGCTTTATATTAGATTATGTCGCATTATCTCTGGCCCTTCTTACCTTGTACTTATTACGATCAATTAGAGCCCGATAGCACATGGGCAGGACTGTAGCACAAGTGGATAGCACTGTGGCTTCACAGCGCTAGGGTTCCAGGTTCGATTCCCCGCTGGGTCACTGTCAGTGCGGAGTCTGCACGTTCTCCCCGTGTCTACGTGGGTTTCCTCCGGGTGCTCCGGCTTCCTCCCACAGCCCAAAGACGTGCAGGTTAGGTGGATTGGCCGTGATAAATTGCCCTTAGTGTCCAAAAAGGTTAGGAGGGGTTATTGGGTTACAGGGTAGAGTGGAAGTGAGGACTTAAGTGGGTCGGTGCAGACTCGATTGGCCAAATGGTCTCCTTCTGCACTGTATGTTCTATGTTATTGATAGTGAGCAAAAAAAGTTATTTTCAAATTATAATTGATGAAAGTTGTGAAGAATTACTGACCTTGCCCACTACTGAACAATCAGCTCTCTCCCTTGTCGCCTCATCCGCAGCAGTTCGAGTCCCCGCTCTGAAGATTTAAAAGTTACAAAGCAAGAAGAAAAAGCAAAAAGCCCCTCTTCCCGCTCTGCTCCGAGTCCCCGCTCTGCTGCCAGTCCCCGCTCTGCTCCCAGTCCCCGCCCTGCCCCGAGTACCCGCTCTGCCCCGAGTCCCCGCTCTGCTCCCAGTCCCCGCCCTGCCCCGAGTACCCGCTCTGCCCCGAGTCCCCGCTCTGCTCCCAGTCCCCGCCCTGCCCCGAGTACCCGCTCTGCCCCGAGTCCCCGCTCTGCTCCCAGTCCCCGCCCTGCCCCGAGTACCCACTCTGCCCCGAGTCCACGCTCTGCCCTGAGTTCCCGCCCTGCCCCGAGTCCCCGCTCTGCCCCGAGTCTCCGCTCTGCCCCGAGTCCCCGCCCTGCCCCGAGTACCCACTCTGCCCCGAGTCTCCGCTCTGCCCCGAGTTCCCGCCCTGCCCCGAGTACCCGCTCTGCCCCGAGTCCCCGCTCTGCTCCCAGTCCCCGCCCTGCCCCGAGTCCCCGCCCTGCCCCGAGTACCCACTCTGCCCCGAGTCTCCGCTCTGCCCCGAGTTCCCGCCCTGCCCCAAGTCCCCGCTCTGCCCCGAGTCCCCACTCTGCCCCGAGTCTCCGCTCTGCCCCGAGTCCCCGCCCTGCCCCGAGTCTCCGCTCTGCCCCGAGTTCCCACCCTGCCCCGAGTCCCCGCTCTGCCCCGAGAACCCACTCTGCCCCGAGTCCCCGCTCTGCCCCGCGTCCCCACTCTGCCCCGAGTCTCCGCTCTGCCCCGAGTTCCCGCCCTGCCCCGAGTACCCACTCTGCCCCGAGTCCCCGCTCTGCTCCCAGTCCCCGCTCTGCCCCGAGTCCCCGCTCTGCCCCGAGTCCCCGCTCTGCACCGAGTCCCCGCTCTGCCCCGAGTCCCCGCTCTGCCCCGAGTTCCCGCCCTGCCCCGAGTCCCCGCTCTGCCCCGTGTTCCCGCCCTGCCCCGAGTCCCCGCTCTGCCCCGAGAACCCACTCTGCCCCGAGTCCCCGCTCTGCCCCGAGTCCCCACTCTGCCCCGAGTCTCCGCTCTGCCCCGAGTTCCCCCCCTGCCCCGAGTACCCACTCTGCCCCGAGTCTCCGCTCTGCCCCGAGTCCCCGCTCTGCCCCGAGAACCCACTCTGCCCTGAGTCCCCGCTCTGCCCCGAGTCCCCGCTCAGCCCCGAGTCCCCGAGTCCCCGCTCTGCCCCGAGTCCCCGCTCTGCCCCGAGTCCCCGCTCTGCTCCGAGTCCCCGCTCTGCCCCGAGTCCCCGCTCTGCCCCGAGAACCCACTCTGCCCTGAGTCCCCGCTCTGCCCCGGGTCCCCGCTCTGCCCCGAGTCCCCGCGCTGCCCCGAGTCCTCACTCTGCCCCGAGTCCCCGCTCTGCCCCGAGTCCCCGCTCTGCCCCGAGTCCCCGCTCTGCACCGAGTCCCCGCTCTGCCCCGAGTCGCCGAGTCCCCACTCTGCCCTGAGTCCCCGCTCTGCCCCGAGTCCCCGCTCTGCCCCGAGTCCCCGAGTCCCCGCTCTGCCCCGAGTCCCCGCTCCGCCCCGAGAACCCACTCTGCCCTGAGTCCCCGCTCTGCCCCGGGTCCCCGCTCTGCCCCGAGTCCCCGCGCTGCCCCGAGTCCTCACTCTGCTCCCAGTCCCCGCTCTGCCCCGAGAACCCACTCTGCCCTGAGTCCCCGCTCTGCCCCGGGTCCCCGCTCTGCCCCGAGTCCCCGCTCTGCCCCGAGTCCTCACTCTGCCCCGAGTCCCCGCTCTGCTCCCAGTCCCCGCTCTGCCCCGAGTCCCCGCTCTGCCCAGAGTCCCCGCTCTGCCCCGAGTCCCCGCTCTGCTCTGAGTTCCAGCCCTGCCCCGAGTCCCCGCTCTGCCCCGGGTCCCCGCTCTGCCCCGAGTCCCCGCGCTGCCCCGAGTCCTCACTCTGACCCGAGTCCCCGCTCTGCACCGAGTCCCCGCTCTGCCCCGAGTCCCCGAGTCCCCGCTCTGCCCTGAGTTCCCGCCCTGCCCCGAGTCCTCACTCTGCCCCGAGTCCCCGCTCTGCTCCCAGTCCCCGCTCTGCCCCGAGTCCCCTCCCTGCCCCGAGTCCCCGCTCTGCCCCGAGTCCCCGCTCTGCTCCCAGTCCCTGCTCTGCCCCGAGTCCCCGCTCTGCTCCCAGTCCCCGCTCTGCCCCGAGTCCTCACTCTGCCCCGGGTCCCCGCTCTGCCCGGAGTCCCCGCTCTGCTCCCAGTCCCTGCTCTGCCCCGAGTCCCCGCTCTGCTCCCAGTCCCCGCTCTGCTCCCAGTCCTCACTCTGCCCCGGGTCCCCGCTCTGCCCCGAGTCCCCGCTCTGCCCCGAGTCCTCACTCTGCCCCGGGTCCCCGCTCTGCCCGGAGTCCCCGCGCTGCCCCGAGTCCCCGCTCTGCTCCGAGTCCTCACTCTGCCCCGAGTCCCCGCTCTGCTCCGAGTCCCCGCTCTGCTCCCAGTCCCCGCTCTGCTCCGGGTCCTCGCTCTGCCCCGAGTCCTCGCTCTGCTCTGAGTCCCCGCTCTGCCCCGAGTCCCCTAGTCCCCGCTCTGCTCCCAGTCCCCGCTCTGCTCCGAGTCCCCGCTCTGCTCCCAGTCCCCGCTCTGCTCCGAGTCCTCACTCTGCCCCGGGTCCCCGCTCTGCCCCGGGTCCCCGCTCTGCTCCCAGTCCCCGCTCTGCTCCGAGTCCTCACTCTGCCCCGGGTCCCCGCTCTGCTCCAAGACCCCGCTCTGCCCCGAGTCCCCGCTCTGCCCCGAGTCCCCGCTCTGCACCGAGTCCCCGCTCTGCTCTGAGTTCCAGCCCTGCCCCGAGTCCCCGCTCTGCCCCGAGTCCCCGCTCTGCCCCGAGTCCCCGCTCTGCCCCGAGTCCCCGCTCTGCCCCGAGTCCCCGCTCTGCACCGAGTCCCCGCTCTGACCCGCGTCCCCGCTCTGCCCCGAGTCCCCACTCTGACCCGCGTCCCCGAGTCCCCGCTCTGCCCCGAGTCCCCGCTCTGCCCCGAGTCCCCGCTCTGCCCCGTGTCCCCGCTCTGCCCCGAGTCCCCGCTCTGCTCCGAGTCCCCGCCCTGCCCCGAGTCCCCGCTCTGCCCCGAGTCCCCGCTCTGCTCCCAGTCCCCGCTCTGCCCCGAGTCCCCGCTCTGCTCCCAGTCCCCGCTCTGCCCCGAGTCCTCACTCTGCCCCGGGTCCCCGCTCTGCCCCGAGTCCCCGCGCTGCCCCGAGTCCTCACTCTGCCCCGGGTCCCCGCTCTGCCCCAAGTCCCCGCGCTGCTCCGAGTCCCCGCTCTGCTCCGAGTCCTCACTCTGCCCCGAGTCCCCGCTCTGCTCCGAGTCCCCGCTCTGCTCCGAGTCCCCGCTCTGCCCCGAGTCCTCGCTCTGCTCTGAGTCCCCGCTCTGCTCCGAGTCC
Organism: Scyliorhinus torazame; assembly: GCF_047496885.1. Lineage (NCBI taxonomy): Eukaryota > Metazoa > Chordata > Chondrichthyes > Carcharhiniformes > Scyliorhinidae > Scyliorhinus > Scyliorhinus torazame. The sequence continues at coordinate 254,024,292 of NC_092717.1, read as the reverse complement.
TCACTCTGCCCCGAGTCCCCGCTCTGCTCCGAGTCCCCGCTCTGCTCCCAGTCCCCGCTCTGCTCCGAGTCCTCGCTCTGCCCCGAGTCCCCGCTCTGCCCCGAGTCCTCGCTCTGCTCTGAGTCCCCGCTCTGCCCCGGGTGCCCGCTCTGCCCCGAGTCCCCGAGTCCCCGCTCTGCTCCCAGTCCCCGCTCTGCTCCGAGTCCCCGCTCTGCTCCCAGTCCCCGCTCTGCCCCGAGTCCTCACTCTGCCCCGGGTCCCCGCTCTGCTCCAAGACCCCGCTCTGCCCCGAGTCCCCGCTCTGCCCCGAGTCCCCGCTCTGCCCCGAGTCCCCGCTCTGCACCGAGTCCCCGCTCTGACCCGCGTCCCCGCTCTGCCCCGAGTCCCCACTCTGACCCGCGTCCCCGAGTCCCCGCTCTGCCCCGAGTCCCCGCTCTGCCCCGAGTCCCCGCTCTGCCCCGAGTCCCCGCTCTGTCCCGTGTCCCCGCTCTGCCCCGTGTCCCCGCTCTGCCCCGAGTCCCCGCTCTGCCCCGAGTCCCCGCTCAGCCCTGAGTCCTCGCTCTGCCCCGAGTCGCCGCTCTGCTCCGAGTCCCCGCTCTGCACCGAGTCCCCGCTCTGCTCCGAGTCCCCGCTCTGCCCCGAGTCCCCGCTCTGCCCAGAGTCCCCGTTCTGCCCCGAGTCCCCGCTCTGCCCCGAGTCCTCGCTCTGCCCCGAGTCCCCGCTCTGCCCCGAGTCCCCGAGTCCCCGCTCTGCCCCGAGTCCCCGCTCTGCCCCGAGTCCCCGCTCTGCCCCGAGTCCCCGCTCTGCACCGAGTCCCCGAGTCCCCGCTCTGCCCCGAGTCCCCGCTCTGCCCCGAGTCCCCGCTCTGCCCCGAGTCCTCGCTCTGCCCCGAGTCCCCGCTCTGCCCCGAGTCCCCGAGTCCTCGCTCTGCCCCGAGTCCCCGCTCTGCCCCGAGTCCCCGCTCTGCCCCGAGTCCTCGCTCTGCCCCGAGTCCCCGCTCTGCCCCGAGTCCCCGAGTCCCCGCTCTGCCCCGAGTCCCCGCTCTGTCCCGAGTCCCCGCTCTGCCCCGAGTCCCCGCTCTGCCCCGAGTCCCCGCTCTGCTCCGAGTCCCCTCTCTGGTCCGAGTCCCCGCTCTGCCCCGAGTCCTCGCTCTGCCCAGAGTCCTCGCTCTGCCCCGAGTCCCCGCTCTGCCCCGAGTCCCCGCTCTGCCCCGAGTCCCCGCTCTGCCCCGAGTCCCCGCTCTGCCCCGAGTCCCCGCTCTGCCCCGAGTCCCCGCTCTGCACCGAGTCCCCGCTCTGCCCCGAGTCCCCGCTCTGCCCCGAGTCCCCGCTCTGGTCCGAGTCCCCGCTCTGCCCCGAGTCCCCGCTCTGCCCCGAGTCCCCTCTCTGCCCCGAGTCCCCGCTCTGCTTCCAGTCCCCGCTCTGCCCCGAGTCCCCGCTCTGCACCGAGTCCCCGCTCTGCACCGAGTCCTCGCTCTGCCCCGAGTCCCCACTCTGACCCGCGTCCTCGCTCTGCCCCGAGTCCCCACACTGCCCCGAGTCCCCGCTCTGCCCCGAGTCCCCGCTCTGCCCCGAGTCCCCGCTCTGCCCCGAGTCCCCGCTCTGCCCCGTGTCCCCGCTCTGCCCCGAGTCCCCGAGTCCCCGCTCTGCCCCGAGTCCCCGTTCTGCACCGAGTCCTCGCTCTGCCCCGAGTCCCTGCTCTGCCTCGAGTCCTCGCTCTGCCCCGAGTCCCCGCTCTGCCCCGAGTCCCCGCTCTGCCCCGAGTCCCTGCTCTGCACCGAGTCCCCGCTCTGCTCCGAATTCCTACGTCTAAAGCTCACTGTGCCTCTGGCCTCACTCCAGATTTGGCCTCTCCCACTGCTGATGTGCAAAGCTCACTGTCTAGGACTGAGGAGATTACAGAGATAGGGAGGGATGTAGGGGCTGGAGGAGTTTACAGAGATAGGGAGGGGTGTAGGGGCTGGAGGAGGTTACAGAGATAGGGAGGGGTTTAGGGGCTGTAGGAGGTTACAGAGATAGGGAGGAATGTAGGGGTTGGAGGAGGTTACAGAGATAGGGAGGGGTGTATGGGCTGGAGGAGGTTACACAGAGAGGGAGGGGTTTAGGGGCTGGAGGAGGTTACAGAGATAGGGAGGGATGTGGGGGCTGGAGGAGGTTACAGAAATAGGGAGGGGTGTAGGGCCTGGAGCAGGTTTCAGAGATAGGGAGGGGTGTAGGGGCTGGAGGAGGTTACAGAGATAGGGAGGGTTGTAGGGGACTGGAGGAGGTTACAGAGATAGGGAGGGGTGTAGGGGCTGGAGGAGGTTACAGAGATAGGGAGCGGTGTAGGGGGCTGGAGGAGGTTACAGAGATAGGGAGTGTTGAAGGGGTTGGAGGAGGTTACAGAGATAGGGAGGGGTGTCGGGGCTGGAGTAGGTTACAGAGATAGGGAGGGGAGTAATGGCTGGAGGAGGTTACAGAGATAGGGAGGGGTGCAGGCGCTGGAGGAGGTTACAGAGATAGGGAGTGTTGAAGGGGTTGGAGGAGGTTACAGAGATAGGGAGGGGTGTCGGGGCTGGAGTAGGTTACAGAGATAGGGAGGGATGTAATGGCTGGAGGAGGTTACAGAGATAGGGAGGGATGTAGGGGCTGGAGGAGGTTACAGAGATAGGGAGGGATGTAGGGGCTGGAGGAGGTTACAGAGATAGGGAGGGGTGTAATGGATGGAGGCGGTTATAGAGATAGGGAGTGTTGAAGGGGTTGGAGGAGGTTAGAGATAGGGAGGGTTGAAGGGGTTGGAGGAGGTTAGAGATGGGGAGGGGGGGCAGGGTGAGACCCCAGAGGGATTTGAAAAGGGAAAGGACAATATTTAAATGGGAGTAAATGGTCAGCGGGCACTTTGAGTAAAACTGGTTTCTGTTTTTTTACGCAGAAATGTGCAGCTGACGTGTAAGTTGTGATGAATGCCGTGTCGATCATAAATAGTGTGTTAGCTGTGAAAACATCACACTTATTTATAGATACTAAACGGTCATTAAATCCTCCCAAGATTTCAGTCTGAAACCTTCCAGTATTTTCCTAACCTGCAAATAAATAAAATGATTAATCCAAGTCCTTCTTACATACGAACAAATCGGCAGTGTGATGTTCAGGAGAGTTTCAGCTTAGCAGTGAAATAATGTCAGTCGATGGCAACATTCAGCTCCTTCCCCTTGGAGTCTCAGTCTCGCTGTGACTGAGTCTGATCTGAGAGGCAAGCACACAGCACATCATTCAGTCCATCTGAATTCATCCCATCAACAAGCTCTCTTGGCCATTACAAAATCCAATTGTTTTTGAAATGAAATGATTCCAGGATGTTCTCTCACCTCCTCTCTCTGGAAGTTTGAAACATGGTCACTTTATTGCACTCGCATTGTTTAAATACTCCTGATGTATCTTCTTCTTTTCATTGAATCAGAGAATTTACAGTGCACAAGAAGGCCATTGGAGTCTGTACAGGCCCTTGGAAAGAGCAACCCACTCAAGTAAACACCTCCCCCACCCCATCCCCTGAATCCCAGCAACTCCACCTAACCATTTTTGGACACGGAGGGCAATTTAGCGTGGCCAATCCACCTAACCTGCACATCTTTGGACTGTGGGAGGACTCCGGAGCACCCGGAGGAAACCCACACGGACACGAGGAGAAAGTGCAGACTCCGCACAGACAGTGTCCCAAGCCAGGAATCGAACCTGGGTCCCTGGAACTGGGAAGCAACTGTGCTAACCACTGTGCTGCCCTTCTATTCTGTGAAAATATCTATGCCTCTTTCCATGATCAATCTGAGACGCATCCTCTCCTGGCTGGGGGGGGGGGGGGTGGGGGGCTGCGGTGAGGGGGGCTGCCGTGGGGGGGGAGGGGGGGGGCTGCGGTGGGGGGGCGGGGGGGGGGGGGGCTGCAGTGAGGGGGGCTGCCGTGGGGGGGGGGGGGGGGCGGTTCACAGGCAATGGTCAGTTTGGCCAGAAGGTGAGCACAGCAGTGGAATAGTCCCAGTTTGCAGCAGTCTATGGACCGGGCTCTGCGCCGTTCAGAGTCAGGCTGGACGTGTACACTGTCAGTTTGATCCATTTCCCACTCACGCTCGTCTTATTCCTCTCTTGTTGGCCATTTAATGAGTCTGGGAGCGGAAAAAAAACAATTGATCTTGTTGAGGGTAAATGGTTGTTCGCTGTTCAGTGATGGCTCACATTAAATGGTCATTTGCTGCCCGTCTGTGATGAACTTTTCAATCAATCACAGTGCGGAGAAAGGAGCGAGGGAGGGAGGGAGACCAAAATATCGAGCGGAGTAGATGGTTAACCCTTTCAAATCCAAGCACTGCCCACTAACCAGGAAACTGGATTGGAGGACGTCACTGCCAAGGAGGCCGGATCTAAAATATAAACAGGTGACTGCCAGAATGTCGGATATTGGGCTGGAAGCTAACGTGTCGCATTCAGACCAAATAGACGAAAGTGGCAGATCTGAGCAGGGTGCAGACACGCTGGTGAAGTGGGAAGCCACAGTGTAGATGGAAAGCAATAAAGAGAAATGTGGGGTTCTTCATTTTTGTAGAAGAATAAAGAACAGGAAACGTGAACTGAATGATGTAATTGCACGGCAGCACAGTGGGTAGCACAGTGGGTAGCACAGTGGGTAGCGCAGTGGGCAGCGCAGTGGGTAGCACAGTGGGCAGCACAGTGGGTAGCACAGTGGGTAGCACAGTGAGAAGCACAGTGGGTAGCACAGTCGGTAGCACAGTGGGCAGCACAGTGGGTAGCACAGTCGGTAGCACAGTGGGTAGCACAGTGGGCAGCACAGTGGGCAGCACAGTGGGTAGCACAGTGGGTAGCACAGTGGGTAGCACAGTGGGCAGCACAGTGGGTAGCACAGTGGGCAGCACAGTGGGTAGCACAGTGGGCAGCACAGTGGGCAGCACAGTGGGCTGCACAGTGGGTAGCACAGTGGGTAGCACAGTCGGTAGCACAGTGGGTAGCACAGTGGGCAGCACAGTGGGCAGCACAGTGGGCAGCACAGTGGGCAGCACAGTGGGCAGCACAGTGGGCTAAACAGTGGGTAGCACAGTGGGTAGCACAGTGGGCAGCACAGTGGGTAGCACAGTGGGTAGCACAGTGGGCAGCACAGTGGGTAGCACAGTGGGTAGCACAGTGGGTAGCACAGTGGGCAGCGCAGTGGGCAGCATAGTGGGTAGCACAATGGGTAGCACAGTGGGTAGCACAGTGGGTAGCGCAGTGGGCAGCGCAGCGGGCACCACAGTGGTTAGCACAGTGGGTAGCACAGTGGGCAGCACAGTGGGTAGCACAGTGGGCAGCACAGTGGGTAGCACAGTGGGCACCACAGTGGGTAGCACAGTGGGTAGCACAGTGGGTAGCACAGTGGGTAGCACAGTGGGTAGCGCAGTGGGCAGCACAGTGGGCAGCACAGTGGGTAGCGCAGTGGGCAGCACAGTGGGTAGCACAGTGGGTAGCACAGTGGGCAGCACAGTGGGTAGCGCAGTGGGTAGCACAGTGGGTAGCACAGTGGGTAGCGCAGTGGGCAGCACAGTGGGCACCACAGTGGGTAGCACAGTGGGCAGCACAGTGGGCAGCGCAGTGGGTAGCACAGTGGGCAGCACAGTGGGCAGCACAGTGGGTAGAACAGTGGGTAGCACAGTGGGTAGCGCAGTGGGTAGCGCAGTGGGCACCACAGTGGGTAGCACAGTGGGTAGCACAGTGGGCAGCACAGTGGGTAGCACAGTGGGTAGCACAGTGGGCAGCACAGTGGGCAGCACAGTGGGTAGCACAGTGGGTAGCACAGTGGGTAGCACAGTGGGCAGCACAGTGGGCAGCACAGTGGGCACCACAGTGGGCAGCACAGTGGGCAGCACAGTGGGTAGCGCAGTGGGTAGCGCAGTGGGCAGCACAGTGGGCAGCACAGTGGGTAGCACAGTGGGTAGCACAGTGGGCAGCACAGTGGGCAGCACAGTGGGTAGCACAGTGGGTAGCACAGTGGGTAGCACAGTGGGCACCACAGTGGGCAGCGCAGTGGGTAGTGCAGTGGGCAGCACAGTGGGTAGCACAGTGGGTAGCACAGTGGGCAGCACAGTGGGCAGCACAGTGGGTAGCACAGTGGGTAGCACAGTGGGTAGCACAGTGGGCACCACAGTGGGTAGCACAGTGGGTAGCACAGTGGGCAGCACAGTGGGTAGCACAGTGGGCAGCGCAGTGGGTAGCACAGTGGGTAGCACAGTGGGCAGCGCAGTGGGCAGCACAGTGGGCAGCACAGTGGGTAGCACAGTGGGCAGCACAGTGGGCAGCACAGTGGGTAGCGCAGTGGGCAGCGCAGTGGGCAGCACAGTCGGTAGTACAGTCGGTAGCACAGTGGGTAGCACAGTGGGTAGCACAGTGGGCAGCACAGTGGGCAGCACAGTGGGTAGCACAGTGGGTAGCACAGTGGGCAGCACAGTGGGTAGCACAGTGGGTAGCACAGTGGGTAGCACAGTGGGCAGCACAGTGGGTAGCACAGTGGGTAGCACAGTGGGTAGCACAGTGGGCAGCACAGTGGGTAGCACAGTGGGTAGCACAGTGGGCAGCACAGTGGGCAGCGCATTGGGCAGCACAGTCGCAAGCACAGTCGGTAGCACAGTGGGTAGCACAGTGGGTAGCACAGTGGGCAGCACAGTGGGTAGCACAGTGGGCAGCACAGTGGGTAGCACAGTGGGTAGCACAGTGGGCAGCACAGTGGCCAGCACAGTGGGCAGCACAGTGGGTAGCACAGTGGGTAGCACAGTGGGCAGCACAGTGTGTAGCACAGTGGGCAGCACAGTGGGTAGCACAGTGGGCAGCGCAGTGGGTAGCGCAGTGGGCAGCACAGTGGGTAGCACAGTGGGTAGCACAGTGGGCAGCACAGTGGGCAGCACAGTGGGTAGCACAGTGGGTAGCACAGTGGGTAGCGCAGTGGGCAGCGCAGTGGGTAGCGCAGTGGCCAGCACAGTGGCCAGCACAGTGGGCAGCACAGTGGGTAGCACAGTGGCCAGCACAGTGGGCAGCACAGTGGGTAGCACAGTGGGTAGCACAGTGGGTAGCACAGTGGGCAGCACAGTGGGTAGCATAGTGGGCAGCACAGTGGGTAGCACAGTGGGTAGCGCAGTGGGTAGCGCAGTGGGCACCACAGTGGGTAGCACAGTGGGTAGCACAGTGGGCAGCACAGTGGGTAGCACAGTGGGTAGCACAGTGGGCAGCACAGTGGGCAGCACAGTGGGCACCACAGTGGGCAGCACAGTGGGCAGCACAGTGGGCACCACAGTGGGCAGCACAGTGGGTAGCACAGTGGGCAGCACAGTGGGCAGCGCAGTGGGTAGCGCAGTGGGCAGCACAGTGGGTAGCACAGTGGGCAGCACAGTGGGCAGCACAGTGGGCAGCACAGTGGGTAGCACAGTGGGTAGCACAGTGGGCACCACAGTGGGCAGCGCAGTGGGTAGCGCAGTGGCCAGCACAGTGGGCAGCACAGTGGGTAGCACAGTGGGTAGCACAGTGGGCAGCACAGTGGGTAGCACAGTGGGCAGCACAGTGGGTAGCACAGTGGGCAGCGCAGTGGGTAGCGCAGTGGGCAGCACAGTGGGTAGCACAGTGGGTAGCACAGTGGGCAGCACAGTGGGCAGCACAGTGGGTAGCACAGTGGGTAGCACAGTGGGTAGCACTGTGGGCACCACAGTGGGCAGCGCAGTGGGTAGCGCAGTGGCCAGCACAGTGGGCAGCACAGTGGGTAGCACAGTGGGTAGCACAGTGGGCAGCACAGTGGGTAGCACAGTGGGTAGCACAGTGGGTAGCACAGTGGGCAGCACAGTGGGTAGCATAGTGGGCAGCGCAGTGGGTAGCACAGTGGGTAGCGCAGTGGGTAGTGCAGTGGGCACCACAGTGGGTAGCACAGTGGGTAGCACAGTGGGCAGCACAGTGGGTAGCACAGTGGGTAGCACAGTGGGCAGCACAGTGGGCAGCACAGTGGGTAGCACAGTGGGTAGCACAGTGGGCAGCACAGTGGGCAGCACAGTGGGCACCACAGTGGGCAGCACAGTGGGTAGCACAGTGGGCAGCACAGTGGGTAGCACAGTGGGCAGCGCAGTGGGTAGCGCAGTGGGCAGCACAGTGGGTAGCACAGTGGGTAGCACAGTGGGCAGCACAGTGGGTAGCACAGTGGGTAGCACAGTGGGTAGCACAGTGGGCACCACAGTGGGCAGCGCAGTGGGTAGCGCAGTGGCCAGCACAGTGGGCAGCACAGTGGGTAGCACAGTGGGTAGCACAGTGGGTAGCACAGTGGGCAGCATAGTGGGTAGCACAGTGGGTAGCACAGTGGGCACCACAGTGGGTAGCACAGTGGGTAGCACAGTGGGCAGCACAGTGGGTAGCACAGTGGGTAGCACAGTGGGTAGCGCAGTGGGCAGCGCAGTGGGTAGCACAGTGGGCAGCACAGTGGGTAGCACAGTGGGCAGCACAGTGGGTAGCGCAGTGGGCAGCGCAGTGGGCAGCACAGTGGGTAGCACAGTGGGCAGCACAGTGGGCAGCGTAGTGGGCAGCACAGTCGCAAGCACAGTCGGTAGCACAGTGGGTAGCACAGTGGGTAGCACAGTGGGCAGCACAGTGGGTAGCACAGTGGGTAGCACAGTGGGTAGCACAGTGGGCAGCACAGTGGGTAGCACAGTGGGCAGCACAGTGGGTAGCACAGTGGGTAGCACAGTGGGTAGCACAGTGGGCAGCACAGTGGGTAGCGCAGTGGGCAGCGCAGTGGGTAGCGCAGTGGGTAGCGCAGTGGGCAGCGCAGTGGGTAGCACAGTGGGCAGCACAGTGGGTAGCACAGTGGGCAGCACAGTGGGCAGCACAGTGGGTAGCGCAGTGGGCAGCGCAGTGGGCAGCACAGTCGGTAGTACAGTCGGTAGCACAGTGGGTAGCACAGTGGGTAGCACAGTGGGCAGCACAGTGGGCAGCACAGTGGGTAGCACAGTGGGTAGCACAGTGGGCAGCACAGTGGGTAGCACAGTGGGCAGCACAGTGGGTAGCACAGTGGGTAGCACAGTGGGTAGCACAGTGGGCAGCACAGTGGGTAGCACAGTGGGTAGCACAGTGGGTAGCACAGTGGGCAGCACAGTGGGCAGCGCAGTGGGCAGCACAGTCGCAAGCACAGTCGGTAGCACAGTGGGTAGCACAGTGGGTAGCACAGTGGGCAGCACAGTGGGTAGCACAGTGGGCAGCACAGTGGGTAGCACAGTGGGTAGCACAGTGGGCAGCACAGTGGGCACCACAGTGGGTAGCACAGTGGGTAGCACAGTGGGCAGCACAGTGGGTAGCACAGTGGGTAGCACAGTGGGCAGCACAGTGGGCAGCACAGTGGGCAGCACAGTGGGCAGCACAGTGGGCACCACAGTGGGCAGCACAGTGGGTAGCACAGTGGGCAGCACAGTGGGCAGCGCAGTGGGTAGCGCAGTGGGCAGCACAGTGGGTAGCACAGTGGGCAGCACAGTGGGTAGCACAGTGGGCAGCACAGTGGGTAGCACAGTGGGTAGCACAGTGGGTAGCACAGTGGGCAGCACAGTGGGTAGCACAGTGGGCAGCGCAGTGGGTAGCGCAGTGGGTAGCGCAGTGGGCAGCGCAGTGGGCAGCACAGTGGGCAGCACAGTGGGTAGCACAGTGGGCAGCACAGTGGGCAGCACAGTGGGTAGCGCAGTGGGCAGCGCAGTGGGCAGCACAGTCGGTAGTACAGTCGGTAGCACAGTGGGTAGCACAGTGGGTAGCACAGTGGGCAGCACAGTGGGCAGCACAGTGGGTAGCACAGTGGGTAGCACAGTGGGCAGCACAGTGGGTAGCACAGTGGGCAGCACAGTGGGTAGCACAGTGGGTAGCACAGTGGGTAGCACAGTGGGCAGCACAGTGGGTAGCACAGTGGGTAGCACAGTGGGCAGCGCAGTGGGCAGCGCAGTGGGCAGCACAGTCGCAAGCACAGTCGGTAGCACAGTGGGTAGCACAGTGGGTAGCACAGTGGGCAGCACAGTGGGTAGCACAGTGGGCAGCACAGTGGGTAGCACAGTGGGTAGCACAGTGGGCAGCACAGTGGGCACCACAGTGGGTAGCACAGTGGGTAGCACAGTGGGCAGCACAGTGGGTAGCACAGTGGGTAGCACAGTGGGCAGCACAGTGGGCAGCACAGTGGGCACCACAGTGGGCAGCACAGTGGGCAGCACAGTGGGCAGCACAGTGGGTAGCACAGTGGGCAGCACAGTGGGCAGCGCAGTGGGTAGCGCAGTGGGCAGCACAGTGGGTAGCACAGTGGGTAGCACAGTGGGCAGCACAGTGGGCAGCACAGTGGGTAGCACAGTGGGTAGCACAGTGGGTAGCACAGTGGGCAGCACAGTGGGTAGCACAGTGGGTAGCACAGTGGGTAGCACAGTGGGCAGCACAGTGGGTAGCACAGTGGGCAGCACAGTGGGTAGCACAGTGGGTAGCACAGTGGGTAGCACAGTGGGCAGCACAGTGGGTAGCACAGTGGGCAGCGCAGTGGGTAGCGCAGTGGGTAGCGCAGTGGGCAGCGCAGTGGGTAGCACAGTGGGCAGCACAGTGGGTAGCACAGTGGGCAGCACAGTGGGCAGCACAGTGGGTAGCGCAGTGGGCAGCGCAGTGGGCAGCACAGTCGGTAGTACAGTCGGTAGCACAGTGGGTAGCACAGTGGGTAGCACAGTGGGCAGCACAGTGGGCAGCACAGTGGGTAGCACAGTGGGTAGCACAGTGGGCAGCACAGTGGGTAGCACAGTGGGCAGCACAGTGGGTAGCACAGTGGGTAGCACAGTGGGTAGCACAGTGGGCAGCACAGTGGGTAGCACAGTGGGTAGCACAGTGGGCAGCACAGTGGGCAGCGCAGTGGGCAGCACAGTCGCAAGCACAGTCGGTAGCACAGTGGGTAGCACAGTGGGTAGCACAGTGGGCAGCACAGTGGGTAGCACAGTGGGCAGCACAGTGGGTAGCACAGTGGGTAGCACAGTGGGCAGCACAGTGGGCACCACAGTGGGTAGCACAGTGGGTAGCACAGTGGGCAGCACAGTGGGTAGCACAGTGGGTAGCACAGTGGGCAGCACAGTGGGCAGCACAGTGGGCACCACAGTGGGCAGCACAGTGGGCAGCACAGTGGGCACCACAGTGGGCAGCACAGTGGGCAGCACAGTGGGCAGCACAGTGGGCAGCGCAGTGGGTAGCGCAGTGGGCAGCACAGTGGGTAGCACAGTGGGTAGCACAGTGGGCAGCACAGTGGGCAGCACAGTGGGTAGCACAGTGGGTAGCACAGTGGGTAGCACAGTGGGCAGCACAGTGGGTAGCACAGTGGGTAGCACAGTGGGTAGCACAGTGGGCAGCACAGTGGGTAGCACAGTGGGCAGCACAGTGGGTAGCACAGTGGGTAGCACAGTGGGTAGCACAGTGGGCAGCACAGTGGGTAGCACAGTGGGCAGCGCAGTGGGTAGCGCAGTGGGTAGCGCAGTGGGAAGCGCAGTGGGTAGCACAGTGGGCAGCACAGTGGGTAGCACAGTGGGCAGCACAGTGGGCAGCACAGTGGGTAGCGCAGTGGGCAGCGCAGTGGGCAGCACAGTCGGTAGTACAGTCGGTAGCACAGTGGGTAGCACAGTGGGTAGCACAGTGGGCAGCACAGTGGGCAGCACAGTGGGTAGCACAGTGGGTAGCACAGTGGGCAGCACAGTGGGTAGCACAGTGGGCAGCACAGTGGGTAGCACAGTGGGTAGCACAGTGGGTAGCACAGTGGGCACCACAGTGGGCAGCACAGTGGGTAGCACAGTGGGCAGCACAGTGGGTAGCACAGTGGGCAGCGCAGTGGGTAGCGCAGTGGGCAGCACAGTGGGTAGCACAGTGGGTAGCACAGTGGGCAGCACAGTGGGCAGCACAGTGGGTAGCACAGTGGGTAGCACAGTGGGTAGCACAGTGGGCACCACAGTGGGCAGCGCAGTGGGTAACGCAGTGGCCAGCACAGTGGGCAGCACAGTGGGTAGCACAGTGGGTAGCACAGTGGGCAGCACAGTGGGTAGCACAGTGGGCAGCACAGTGGGTAGCACAGTGGGCAGCGCAGTGGGTAGCGCAGTGGGCAGCACAGTGGGTAGCACAGTGGGTAGCACAGTGGGCAGCACAGTGGGCAGCACAGTGGGTAGCGCAGTGGGTAGCGCAGTGGGCAGCACAGTGGGTAGCACAGTGGGCAGCACAGTGGGTAGCACAGTGGGCAGCACAGTGGGTAGCACAGTGGGTAGCACAGTGGGTAGCACAGTGGGCAGCACAGTGGGTAGCACAGTGGGCAGCGCAGTGGGTAGCGCAGTGGGTAGCGCAGTGGGCAGCGCAGTGGGCAGCACAGTGGGCAGCACAGTGGGTAGCACAGTGGGCAGCACAGTGGGCAGCACAGTGGGTAGCGCAGTGGGCAGCGCAGTGGGCAGCACAGTCGGTAGTACAGTCGGTAGCACAGTGGGTAGCACAGTGGGTAGCACAGTGGGCAGCACAGTGGGCAGCACAGTGGGTAGCACAGTGGGTAGCACAGTGGGCAGCACAGTGGGTAGCACAGTGGGCAGCACAGTGGGTAGCACAGTGGGTAGCACAGTGGGCAGCACAGTGGGTAGCACAGTGGGTAGCACAGTGGGCAGCACAGTGGGCAGCGCAGTGGGCAGCACAGTCGCAAGCACAGTCGGTAGCACAGTGGGTAGCACAGTGGGTAGCACAGTGGGCAGCACAGTGGGTAGCACAGTGGGCAGCACAGTGGGTAGCACAGTGGGTAGCACAGTGGGCAGCACAGTGGGCACCACAGTGGGTAGCACAGTGGGTAGCACAGTGGGCAGCACAGTGGGTAGCACAGTGGGTAGCACAGTGGGCAGCACAGTGGGCAGCACAGTGGGCACCACAGTGGGCAGCACAGTGGGCAGCACAGTGGGCAGCACAGTGGGTAGCACAGTGGGCAGCACAGTGGGCAGCGCAGTGGGTAGCGCAGTGGGCAGCACAGTGGGTAGCACAGTGGGTAGCACAGTGGGCAGCACAGTGGGCAGCACAGTGGGTAGCACAGTGGGTAGCACAGTGGGTAGCACAGTGGGCAGCACAGTGGGTAGCACAGTGGGTAGCACAGTGGGTAGCACAGTGGGCAGCACAGTGGGTAGCACAGTGGGCAGCACAGTGGGTAGCACAGTGGGTAGCACAGTGGGTAGCACAGTGGGCAGCACAGTGGGTAGCACAGTGGGCAGCGCAGTGGGTAGCGCAGTGGGTAGCGCAGTGGGCAGCGCAGTGGGTAGCACAGTGGGCAGCACAGTGGGTAGCACAGTGGGCAGCACAGTGGGCAGCACAGTGGGTAGCGCAGTGGGCAGCGCAGTGGGCAGCACAGTCGGTAGTACAGTCGGTAGCACAGTGGGTAGCACAGTGGGTAGCACAGTGGGCAGCACAGTGGGCAGCACAGTGGGTAGCACAGTGGGTAGCACAGTGGGCAGCACAGTGGGTAGCACAGTGGGCAGCACAGTGGGTAGCACAGTGGGTAGCACAGTGGGTAGCACAGTGGGCAGCACAGTGGGTAGCACAGTGGGTAGCACAGTGGGCAGCACAGTGGGCAGCGCAGTGGGCAGCACAGTCGCAAGCACAGTCGGTAGCACAGTGGGTAGCACAGTGGGTAGCACAGTGGGCAGCACAGTGGGTAGCACAGTGGGCAGCACAGTGGGTAGCACAGTGGGTAGCACAGTGGGCAGCACAGTGGGCACCACAGTGGGTAGCACAGTGGGTAGCACAGTGGGCAGCACAGTGGGTAGCACAGTGGGTAGCACAGTGGGCAGCACAGTGGGCAGCACAGTGGGCACCACAGTGGGCAGCACAGTGGGCAGCACAGTGGGCACCACAGTGGGCAGCACAGTGGGCAGCACAGTGGGCAGCACAGTGGGCAGCGCAGTGGGTAGCGCAGTGGGCAGCACAGTGGGTAGCACAGTGGGTAGCACAGTGGGCAGCACAGTGGGCAGCACAGTGGGTAGCACAGTGGGTAGCACAGTGGGTAGCACAGTGGGCAGCACAGTGGGTAGCACAGTGGGTAGCACAGTGGGTAGCACAGTGGGCAGCACAGTGGGTAGCACAGTGGGCAGCACAGTGGGTAGCACAGTGGGTAGCACAGTGGGTAGCACAGTGGGCAGCACAGTGGGTAGCACAGTGGGCAGCGCAGTGGGTAGCGCAGTGGGTAGCGCAGTGGGCAGCGCAGTGGGTAGCACAGTGGGCAGCACAGTGGGTAGCACAGTGGGCAGCACAGTGGGCAGCACAGTGGGTAGCGCAGTGGGCAGCGCAGTGGGCAGCACAGTCGGTAGTACAGTCGGTAGCACAGTGGGTAGCACAGTGGGTAGCACAGTGGGCAGCACAGTGGGCAGCACAGTGGGTAGCACAGTGGGTAGCACAGTGGGCAGCACAGTGGGTAGCACAGTGGGCAGCACAGTGGGTAGCACAGTGGGTAGCACAGTGGGTAGCACAGTGGGCACCACAGTGGGCAGCACAGTGGGTAGCACAGTGGGCAGCACAGTGGGTAGCACAGTGGGCAGCGCAGTGGGTAGCGCAGTGGGCAGCACAGTGGGTAGCACAGTGGGTAGCACAGTGGGCAGCACAGTGGGCAGCACAGTGGGTAGCACAGTGGGTAGCACAGTGGGTAGCACAGTGGGCACCACAGTGGGCAGCGCAGTGGGTAACGCAGTGGCCAGCACAGTGGGCAGCACAGTGGGTAGCACAGTGGGTAGCACAGTGGGCAGCACAGTGGGTAGCACAGTGGGCAGCACAGTGGGTAGCACAGTGGGCAGCGCAGTGGGTAGCGCAGTGGGCAGCACAGTGGGTAGCACAGTGGGTAGCACAGTGGGCAGCACAGTGGGCAGCACAGTGGGTAGCACAGTGGGTAGCACAGTGGGTAGCACAGTGGGCACCACAGTGGGCAGCGCAGTGGGTAGCGCAGTGGCCAGCACAGTGGGCAGCACAGTGGGTAGCACAGTGGGTAGCACAGTGGGCAGCACAGTGGGTAGCACAGTGGGTAGCACAGTGGGTAGCACAGTGGGCAGCAAAGTGGGTAGCATAGTGGGCAGCACAGTGGGTAGCACAGTGGGTAGCGCAGTGGGTAGCGCAGTGGGCACCACAGTGGGTAGCACAGTGGGTAGCACAGTGGGCAGCACAGTGGGTAGCACAGTGGGTAGCACAGTGGGCAGCACAGTGGGCAGCACAGTGGGTAGCACAGTGGGTAGCACAGTGGGCAGCACAGTGGGCAGCACAGTGGGCACCACAGTGGGCAGCACAGTGGGTAGCACAGTGGGCAGCACAGTGGGTAGCACAGTGGGCAGCGCAGTGGGTAGCGCAGTGGGCAGCACAGTGGGTAGCACAGTGGGTAGCACAGTGGGCAGCACAGTGGGCAGCACAGTGGGTAGCACAGTGGGTAGCACAGTGGGTAGCACAGTGGGCACCACAGTGGGCAGCGCAGTGGGTAGCGCAGTGGCCAGCACAGTGGGCAGCACAGTGGGTAGCACAGTGGGTAGCACAGTGGGCAGCACAGTGGGTAGCACAGTGGGTAGCACAGTGGGCACCACAGTGGGTAGCACAGTGGGTAGCACAGTGGGCAGCACAGTGGGCAGCACAGTGGGTAGCGCAGTGGGTAGCGCAGTGGGCAGCGCAGTGGGTAGCACAGTGGGCAGCACAGTGGGTAGCACAGTGGGCAGCACAGTGGGCAGCGCAGTGGGTAGCGCAGTGGGCAGCGCAGTGGGCAGCACAGTCGGTAGCACAGTCGGTAGCACAGTGGGTAGCACAGTGGGTAGCACAGTGGGCAGCACAGTGGGCAGCACAGTGGGTAGCACAGTGGGTAGCACAGTGGGCAGCACAGTGGGTAGCACAGTGGGTAGCACAGTGGGTAGCACAGTGGGTAGCACAGTGGGCAGCACAGTGGGTAGCACAGTGGGTAGCACAGTGGGTAGCACAGTGGGCAGCACAGTGGGTAGCACAGTGGGTAGCACAGTGGGCAGCACAGTGGGCAGCGCAGTGGGCAGCACAGTCGCAAGCACAGTCGGTAGCACAGTGGGTAGCACAGTGGGTAGCACAGTGGGCAGCACAGTGGGTAGCACAGTGGGCAGCACAGTGGGTAGCACAGTGGGTAGCACAGTGGGCAGCACAGTGGGTAGCACAGTGGGTAGCACAGTGGGTAGCACAGTGGGTAGCACAGTGGGTAGCGCAGTGGGTAGCGCAGTGGGTAGCGCAGTGGGTAGCGCAGTGGGCAGCGCAGTGGGTAGCACAGTGGGTAGCGCAGTGGGCAGCGCAGTGGGCAGCACAGTGGGCAGCACAGTGGGTAGCACAGTGGGCAGCACAGTGGGCAGCGCAGTGGGTAGCGCAGTGGGCAGCGCAGTGGGCAGCACAGTGGGTAGTACAGTGGGTAGCACAGTGGGCAGCACAGTGGGCAGCACAGTGGGTAGCACAGTGGGTAGCACAGTGGGCAGCACAGTGGGTAGCACAGTGGGTAGCACAGTGGGTAGCACAGTGGGTAGCACAGTGGGCAGCACAGTGGGTAGCACAGTGGGTAGCACAGTGGGTAGCACAGTGGGCAGCACAGTGGGTAGCACAGTGGGTAGCCCAGTGGGCAGCACAGTGGGCAGCGCAGTGGGCAGCACAGTCGCAAGCACAGTCGGTAGCACAGTGGGTAGCACAGTGGGTAGCACAGTGGGCAGCACAGTGGGTAGCACAGTGGGTAGCACAGTGGGTAGCACAGTGGGCAGCACAGTGGCCAGCACAGTGGGCAGCACAGTGGGTAGCACAGTGGGTAGCACAGTGGGCAGCACAGTGGGTAGCACAGTGGGCAGCACAGTGGGTAGCACAGTGGGCAGCGCAGTGGGTAGCGCAGTGGGCAGCACAGTGGGTAGCACAGTGGGTAGCACAGTGGGCAGCACAGTGGGCAGCACAGTGGGTAGCACAGTGGGTAGCACAGTGGGTAGCACAGTGGGCACCACAGTGGGCAGCGCAGTGGGTAGCGCAGTGGCCAGCACAGTGGGCAGCACAGTGGGTAGCACAGTGGGTAGCACAGTGGGCAGCACAGTGGGCAGCACAGTGGGTAGCACAGTGGGTAGCACAGTGGGCAGCACAGTGGGTAGCATAGTGGGCAGCACAGTGGGTAGCACAGTGGGTAGCGCAGTGGGTAGCGCAGTGGGCACCACAGTGGGTAGCACAGTGGGTAGCATAGTGGGCAGCACAGTGGGTAGCACAGTGGGTAGCACAGTGGGCAGCACAGTGGGCAGCACAGTGGGTAGCACAGTGGGTAGCACAGTGGGCAGCACAGTGGGCAGCACAGTGGGCACCACAGTGGGCAGCACAGTGGGTAGCACAGTGGGCAGCACAGTGGGTAGCACAGTGGGCAGCGCAGTGGGTAGCGCAGTGGGCAGCACAGTGGGTAGCACAGTGGGTAGCACAGTGGGCAGCACAGTGGGTAGCACAGTGGGTAGCACAGTGGGTAGCACAGTGGGTAGCACAGTGGGTAGCACAGTGGGTAGCACAGTGGGTAGCACAGTGGGCCGCACAGTGGGCAGCACAGTGGGTAGCACAGTGGGTAGCACAGTTGGTAGCACAGTGGGCACCACAGTGGGCAGCGCAGTGGGTAGCGCAGTGGCCAGCACAGTGGGCAGCACAGTGGGTAGCACAGTGGGTAGCACAGTGGGCAGTACAGTGGGTAGCACAGTGGGTAGCACAGTGGGTAGCACAGTGGGCAGCACAGTGGGTAGCATAGTGGGCAGCACAGTGGGTAGCACAGTGGGTAGCGCAGTGGGTAGCGCAGTGGGCACCACAGTGGGTAGCACAGTGGGCAGCACAGTGGGCAGCACAGTGGGTAGCACAGTGGGTAGCACAGTGGGCAGCACAGTGGGCAGCACAGTGGGTAGCACAGTGGGTAGCACAGTGGGCAGCACAGTGGGCAGCACAGTGGGCACCACAGTGGGCAGCACAGTGGGTAGCACAGTGGGCAGCACAGTGGGCAGCACAGTGGGCAGCGCAGTGGGTAGCGCAGTGGGCAGCACAGTGGGTAGCACAGTGGGTAGCACAGTGGGCAGCACAGTGGGCAGCACAGTGGGTAGCACAGTGGGTAGCACAGTGGGTAGCACAGTGGGCACCACAGTGGGCAGCGCAGTGGGTAGCGCAGTGGCCAGCACAGTGGGCAGCACAGTGGGTAGCACAGTGGGTAGCACAGTGGGCAGCACAGTGGGTAGCACAGTGGGTAGCACAGTGGGCACCACAGTGGGTAGCACAGTGGGTAGCACAGTGGGCAGCACAGTGGGTAGCACAGTGGGTAGCACAGTGGGCAGCACAGTGGGTAGCACAGTGGGTAGCACAGTGGGTAGCGCAGTGGGCAGCGCAGTGGGTAGCACAGTGGGCAGCACAGTGGGTAGCACAGTGGGCAGCACAGTGGGCAGCACAGTGGGTAGCGCAGTGGGCAGCGCAGTGGGCAGCACAGTGGGTAGCACAGTGGGCAGCGCAGTGGGTAGCACAGTCGGTAGCACAGTCGGTAGCACAGTGGGTAGCACAGTGGGTAGCACAGTGGGCAGCACAGTGGGCAGCACAGTGGGTAGCACAGTGGGTAGCACAGTGGGTAGCACAGTGGGCAGCACAGTGGGTAGCACAGTGGGTAGCACAGTGGGCAGCACAGTGGGTAGCACAGTGGGTAGCACAGTGGGTAGCACAGTGGGTAGCACAGTGGGCAGCACAGTGGGTAGCACAGTGGGTAGCACAGTGGGCAGCGTAGTGGGCAGCACAGTCGCAAGCACAGTCGGTAGCACAGTGGGTAGCACAGTGGGTAGCACAGTGGGCAGCACAGTGGGTAGCACAGTGGGCAGCACAGTGGGTAGAACAGTGGGTAGCACAGTGGGCAGCACAGTGGGTAGCACAGTGGGTAGCACAGTGGGTAGCACAGTGGGTAGCACAGTGGGTAGCACAGTGGGCAGCACAGTGGGTAGCACAGTGGGCAGCGCAGTGGGTAGCACAGTGGGTAGCGCAGTGGGCAGCGCAGTGGGTAGCACAGTGGGCAGCACAGTGGGTAGCACAGTGGGCAGCACAGTGGGCAGCGCAGTGGGTAGCGCAGTGGGCAGCGCAGTGGGCAGCACAGTCGGTAGTACAGTCGGTAGCACAGTGGGTAGCACAGTGGGGAGCACAGTGGGCAGCACAGTGGGCAGCACAGTGGGTAGCACAGTGGGTAGCACAGTGGGCAGCACAGTGGGTAGCACAGTGGGTAGCACAGTGGGTAGCACAGTGGGCAGCACAGTGGGTAGCACAGTGGGTAGCACAGTGGGTAGCACAGTGGGCAGCACAGTGGGTAGCACAGTGGGTAGCACAGTGGGTAGCACAGTGGGCAGCACAGTGGGCAGCGCAGTGGGCAGCACAGTCGCAAGCACAGTCGGTAGCACAGTGGGTAGCACAGTGGGTAGCACAGTGGGCAGCACAGTGGGTAGCACAGTGGGCAGCACAGTGGGTAGCACAGTGGGTAGCACAGTGGGCAGCACAGTGGCCAGCACAGTGGGCAGCACAGTGGGTAGCACAGTGGGTAGCACAGTGGGCAGCACAGTGGGTAGCACAGTGGGCAGCACAGTGGGTAGCACAGTGGGCAGCGCAGTGGGTAGCGCAGTGGGCAGCACAGTGGGTAGCACAGTGGGTAGCACAGTGGGCAGCACAGTGGGCAGCACAGTGGGTAGCACAGTGGGTAGCACAGTGGGTAGCACAGTGGGTAGCACAGTGGGCACCACAGTGGGCAGCGCAGTGGGTAGCGCAGTGGCCAGCACAGTGGGCAGCACAGTGGGTAGCACAGTGGGTAGCACAGTGGGCAGCACAGTGGGTAGCACAGTGGGTAGCACAGTGGGTAGCACAGTGGGCAGCACAGTGGGTAGCATAGTGGGTAGCGCAGTGGGTAGCGCAGTGGGTAGCGCAGTGGGCACCACAGTGGGTAGCACAGTGGGCAGCACAGTGGGTAGCACAGTGGGTAGCACAGTGGGCAGCACAGTGGGCAGCACAGTGGGTAGCACAGTGGGTAGCACAGTGGGCAGCACAGTGGGCAGCACAGTGGGCACCACAGTGGGCAGCACAGTGGGTAGCACAGTGGGCAGCACAGTGGGTAGCACAGTGGGCAGCGCAGTGGGTAGCGCAGTGGGCAGCACACTGGGTAGCACAGTGGGTAGCACAGTGGGCAGCACAGTGGGCAACACAGTGGGTAGCACAGTGGGTAGCACAGTGGGCACCGCAGTGGGCAGCGCAGTGGGTAGCGCAGTGGCCAGCACAGTGGGCAGCACAGTGGGTAGCACAGTGGGTAGCACAGTGGGCAGCACAGTGGGTAGCACAGTGGGCAGCACAGTGGGTAGCACAGTGGGCAGCGCAGTGGGTAGCGCAGTGGGCAGCACAGTAGGTAGCACAGTGGGTAGCACAGTGGGCAGCACAGTGGGTAGCACCGTGGGTAGCACAGTGGGTAGCACAGTGGGCACCACAGTGGGCAGCGCAGTGGGTAGCGCAGTGGCCAGCACAGTGGGCAGCACAGTGGGTAGCACAGTGGGTAGCACAGTGGGCAGCACAGTGGGCAGCACAGTGGGTAGCACAGTGGGTAGCACAGTGGGCAGCACAGTGGGTAGCACCGTGGGTAGCACAGTGGGTAGCACAGTGGGCACCACAGTGGGCAGCGCAGTGGGTAGCGCAGTGGCCAGCACAGTGGGCAGCACAGTGGGTAGCACAGTGGGTAGCACAGTGGGCAGCACAGTGGGCAGCACAGTGGGTAGCACAGTGGGTAGCACAGTGGGCAGCACAGTGGGTAGCACAGTGGGTAGCACAGTGGGTAGCACAGTGGGTAGCGCAGTGGGTAGCGCAGTGGGCACCACAGTGGGTAGCACAGTGGGTAGCACAGTGGGCAGCACAGTGGGTAGCACAGTGGGTAGCACAGTGGGCAGCACAGTGGGCAGCACAGTGGGTAGCACAGTGGGTAGCACAGTGGGCAGCACAGTGGGCAGCACAGTGGGCACCACAGTGGGCAGCACAGTGGGTAGCACAGTGGGCAGCACAGTGGGTAGCACAGTGGGCAGCGCAGTGGGTAGCGCAGTGGGCAGCACAGTGGGTAGCACAGTGGGTAGCACAGTGGGCAGCACAGTGGGCAGCACAGTGGGTAGCACAGTGGGTAGCACAGTGGGTAGCACAGTGGGCACCACAGTGGGCAGCGCAGTGGGTAGCGCAGTGGCCAGCACAGTGGGCAGCACAGTGGGTAGCACAGTGGGTAGCACAGTGGGCAGCACAGTGGGTAGCACAGTGGGTAGCACAGTGGGCACCACAGTGGGTAGCACAGTGGGTAGCACAGTGGGCAGCACAGTGGGTAGCACAGTGGGTAGCACAGTGGGTAGCGCAGTGGGCAGCGCAGTGGGTAGCACAGTGGGCAGCACAGTGGGTAGCACAGTGGGCAGCACAGTGGGCAGCACAGTGGGTAGCGCAGTGGGCAGCGCAGTGGGCAGCACAGTCGGTAGCACAGTCGGTAGCACAGTGGGCAGCACAGTGGGTAGCACAGTGGGTAGCACAGTGGGCAGCACAGTGGGCAGCACAGTGGGCAGCACAGTGGGTAGCGCAGTGGGCAGCGCAGTGGGCAGCACAGTCGGTAGCACAGTGGGCAGCACAGTCGGTAGCACAGTCGGTAGCACAGTGGGTAGCACAGTGGGTAGCACAGTGGGTAGCACAGTGGGCAGCACAGTGGGTAGCACAGTGGGTAGCACAGTGGGTAGCACAGTGGGCAGCGCAGTGGGCAGCGCAGTGGGCAGCGCAGTGGGCGGCGCAGTGGGCGGCGCAGTGGGCGGCGCAGTGGGCAGCGCAGTGGGCAGCGCAGTGGGCAGCGCAGTGGGCAGCGCAGTGGGCAGCGCAGTGGGCAGCGCAGTGGGCAGCACAGTGGGCAGCGCAGTGGGCAGCGCAGTGGGCGAGCGCAGTGGGCAGCACAGTGGGCAGCACAGTGGGCAGCACAGTGGGCAGCGCAGTGGGCAGCGCAGTGGGCAGCGCAGTGGGCAGCACAGTGGGTAGCACAGTGGGTAGCACAGTGGGCAGCACAGTGGGCAGCACAGTGTGCAGCACAGTGGGCAGCACAGTGGGCAGCACAGTGGGCAGCACAGTGGGTAGCACAGTGGGCAGCGCAGTGGGTAGCACAGTAGGTAGCACAGTGGGCAGCATAGTGGGTAGCACAGTGGGCAGCGCAGTGGGCAGCACAGTCGGTAGCACATTGGGCAGCGCAGTGGGCAGCACAGTAGGTAGCACAGTGGGCAGCATAGTGGGTAGCACAGTGGGCAGCACAGTGGGTAGCACAGTGGGCAGCGGGTAGCACAGATGGCAGCACAGTCGGTAGCACAGGCGGCAGCACAGTCGGATGCACAGTGGGTAGCACAGTGGGCAGCACAGTCGGTAGCACAGTGGGCAGCACAGTGGGCAGCACAGTGGGTAGCACAGTGGGTAGCACAGTGGGTAGCACAGTGGGTAGCACAGTGGGTAGCACAGTGGGCAGCACAGTCGGTAGCACAGTGGGTAGCACAGTGGGTAGCACAGTGGGCAGCACAGTCGGTAGCACAGTGGGCAGCACAGTGGGCCGCACAGTCGGTAGCACAGTGGGCAGCACAGTGGGCAGCACAGTGGGTAGCCCAGTGGGTAGCACAGTGGGTAGCACAGTGGGTAGCGCAGTGGGTAGCGCAGTGGGCAGCGCAGTCGGTAGCACAGAGGGTAGCACAGTGGGCAGCACAGTGGGTAGCACAGTGGGTAGCACAGTGGGCACCACAGTGGGCAGCGCAGTGGGTAGCGCAGTGGCCAGCACAGTGGGCAGCACAGTGGGTAGCACAGTGGGTAGCACAGTGGGCAGCACAGTGGGTAGCACAGTGGGTAGCACAGTGGGCACCACAGTGGGTAGCACAGTGGGTAGCACAGTGGGCAGCACAGTGGGTAGCACAGTGGGTAGCACAGTGGGTAGCGCAGTGGGCAGCGCAGTGGGTAGCACAGTGGGCAGCACAGTGGGTAGCACAGTGGGCAGCACAGTGGGCAGCACAGTGGGTAGCGCAGTGGGCAGCGCAGTGGGCAGCACAGTCGGTAGCACAGTCGGTAGCACAGTGGGCAGCACAGTGGGTAGCACAGTGGGTAGCACAGTGGGCAGCACAGTGGGCAGCACAGTGGGCAGCACAGTGGGTAGCGCAGTGGGCAGCGCAGTGGGCAGCACAGTGGGCAACACAGTGGGTAGCACAGTGGGTAGCACAGTGGGTAGCACAGTGGGCACCACAGTGGGCAGCGCAGTGGGTAGCGCAGTGGCCAGCACAGTGGGCAGCACAGTGGGTAGCACAGTGGGTAGCACAGTGGGCAGCACAGTGGGTAGCACAGTGGGCAGCACAGTGGGTAGCACAGTGGGCAGCGCAGTGGGTAGCGCAGTGGGCAGCACAGTGGGTAGCACAGTGGGTAGCACAGTGGGCAGCACAGTGGGTAGCACCGTGGGTAGCACAGTGGGTAGCACAGTGGGCACCACAGTGGGCAGCGCAGTGGGTAGCGCAGTGGCCAGCACAGTGGGCAGCACAGTGGGTAGCACAGTGGGTAGCACAGTGGGTAGCACAGTGGGCAGCACAGTGGGCAGCACAGTGGGTAGCACAGTGGGTAGCACAGTGGGCAGCACAGTGGGTAGCACAGTGGGTAGCACAGTGGGTAGCGCAGTGGGCACCACAGTGGGTAGCACAGTGGGTAGCACAGTGGGCAGCACAGTGGGTAGCACAGTGGGTAGCACAGTGGGCAGCACAGTGGGCAGCACAGTGGGTAGCACAGTGGGTAGCACAGTGGGCAGCACAGTGGGCAGCACAGTGGGCACCACAGTGGGCAGCACAGTGGGTAGCACAGTGGGCAGCACAGTGGGTAGCACAGTGGGCAGCGCAGTGGGTAGCGCAGTGGGCAGCACAGTGGGTAGCACAGTGGGTAGCACAGTGGGCAGCACAGTGGGCAGCACAGTGGGTAGCACAGTGGGTAGCACAGTGGGTAGCACAGTGGGCACCACAGTGGGCAGCGCAGTGGGTAGCGCAGTGGGCAGCGCAGTGGGCAGCGCAGTGGGCAGCACAGTGGGTAGCACAGTGGGCAGCACAGTGGGTAGCACAGTGGGTAGCACAGTGGGCACCACAGTGGGTAGCACAGTGGGTAGTACAGTGGGCAGCACAGTGGGTAGCACAGTGGGTAGCACAGTGGGTAGCGCAGTGGGCAGCGCAGTGGGTAGCACAGTGGGCAGCACAGTGGGTAGCACAGTGGGCAGCACAGTGGGCAGCACAGTGGGTAGCGCAGTGGGCAGCGCAGTGGGCAGCACAGTCGGTAGCACAGTGGGCAGCACAGTGGGCAGCACAGTGGGCAGCACAGTGGGCAGCACAGTGGGTAGCACAGTGGGCAGCACAGTGGGTAGCACAGTGGGTAGCACAGTGGGTAGCACAGTGGGCACCACAGTGGGCAGCGCAGTGGGTAGCGCAGTGGCCAGCACAGTGGGCAGCACAGTGGGTAGCACAGTGGGTAGCACAGTGGGCAGCACAGTGGGCAGCACAGTGGGTAGCACAGTGGGTAGCACAGTGGGCAGCACAGTGGGTAGCACAGTGGGTAGCACAGTGGGTAGCACAGTGGGTAGCGCAGTGGGTAGCGCAGTGGGCACCACAGTGGGTAGCACAGTGGGTAGCGCAGTGGGCAGCACAGTGGGTAGCACAGTGGGTAGCACAGTGGGCAGCACAGTGGGTAGCGCAGTGGGCAGCGCAGTGGGCAGCGCAGTGGGCAGCACAGTGGGTAGCACAGTGGGTAGCACAGTGGGCAGCACAGTGGGTAGCACAGTGGGCAGCACAGTGGGCAGCACAGTGGGCAGCACAGTGGGTAGCACAGTGGGCAGCACAGTGGGCAGCACAGTGGGCAGCACAGTGGGTAGCACAGTGGGCAGCACAGTGGGCAGCACAGTGGGTAGCACAGTGGGTAGCGCAGTGGGCAGCACAGTGGGTAGCACAGTGGGTAGAACAGTGGGCACCACAGTGGGTAGCACAGTGGGTAGCACAGTGGGCAGCACAGTGGGTAGCACAGTGGGCAGCACAGTGGGTAGCACAGAGGGTAGCGCAGTGGGCAGCGCAGTGGGCAGCACAGTCGGTAGCACAGTCGGTAGCAAAGTGGGTAGCACAGTGGGTAGCACAGTGGGCAGCACAGTGGGCAGCACAGTGGGCAGCACAGTGGGCAGCACAGTGGGCAGCACAGTGGGTTGCACAGTGGGCAGCACAGTGGGCAGCACAGTGGGTAGCACAGTGGGCAGCACAGTCGGTAGCACAGTGGGCAGCACAGTGGGTAGCACAGTGGGCAGCACAGTCGGTAGCACAGTGGGTAGCACAGTGGGCAGCGCAGTGGGCAGCGCAGTGGGCAGCACAGTGGGTAGCACAGTAGGTAGCGCAGTGGGTAGCGCAGTGGGCAGCGCAGTGGGCAGCGCAGTGGGCAGCACAGTGGGTAGCACAGAGGGTAGCACAGTGGGCAGCACAGTGGGCAGCACAGTGGGCAGCACAGTGGGTAGCACAGTGGGCAGCACAGTGGGCAGCACAGTGGGAAGCACAGTGGGCAGCACAGTGGGCAGCACAGTGGGCAGCACAGTGGGCAGCACAGTGGGCAGCACAGTGGGCAGCACAGTGGGCAGCGCAGTGGGCAGCGCAGTGGGCGGCGCAGTGGGCGGCGCAGTGGGCGGCGCAGTGGGCAGCGCAGTGGGCAGTGCAGTGGGCAGCGCAGTGGGCAGCGCAGTGGGCAGCGCAGTGGGCAGCGCAGTGGGCAGCGCAGTGGGCAGCTCAGTGGGCAGCGCAGTGGGCAGCGCAGTGGGCAGCGCAGTGGGCAGCGCAGTGGGCAGCGCAGTGGGCAGCACAGTGGGCAGCACAGTGGGCAGCGCAGTGGGCAGCGCAGTGGGCAGCGCAGTGGGCAGCACAGTGGGCAGCACAGTGGGCAGCGCAGTGGGCAGCGCAGTGGGCAGCACAGTGGGTAGCACAGTGGGTAGCACAGTGGGCAGCACAGTGGGCAGCACAGTGGGCAGCACAGTGGGCAGCACAGTGGGTAGCACAGTGGGCAGCGCAGTGGGTAGCACAGTAGGTAGCACAGTGGGCAGCATAGTGGGTAGCACAGTGGGCAGCACAGTGGGCAGCGCAGTGGGCAGCACAGTCGGTAGCACATTGGGCAGCGCACTGGGCAACACAGTAGGTAGCACAGTGGGCAGCATAGTGGGTAGCACAGTGGGCAGCACAGTGGGTAGCACAGTGGGCAGCGGGTAGCACAGATGGCAGCACAGTCGGTAGCACAGGCGGCAGCACAGTCGGATGCACAGTGGGTAGCACAGTGGGCAGCACAGTCGGTAGCACAGTGGGCAGCACAGTGGGCAGCACAGTGGGTAGCACAGTGGGTAGCACAGTGGGTAGCACAGTGGGTAGCACAGTGGGTAGCACAGTGGGCAGCACAGTCGGTAGCACAGTGGGTAGCACAGTGGGTAGCACAGTGGGCAGCACAGTCGGTAGCACAGTGGGCAGCACAGTGGGCCGCACAGTCGGTAGCACAGTGGGCAGCACAGTGGGCAGCACAGTGGGTAGCCCAGTGGGTAGCACAGTGGGTAGCACAGTGGGTAGCGCAGTGGGTAGCGCAGTGGGCAGCGCAGTCGGTAGCACAGTGGGTAGCACAGTGGGCAGCACAGTGGGTAGCACAGTGGGCAGCACAGTGGGTAGCACAGTGGGCAGCACAGTGGGTAGCACAGTGGGTAGCACAGTGGGCAGCACAGTGGGTAGCACAGTGGGTAGCACAGTGGGTAGCACAGTGGGCAGCACAGTGGGCAGCACAGTGGGTAGCACAGTGGGCAGCACAGTGGGTAGCACAGTGGGTAGCACAGTGGGCAGCACAGTGGGCAGCGCAGTGGGAAGCACAGTCGGCAGCACAGTCGGTAGCACAGTGGGTAGCGCAGTGGGCAGCGCAGTGGGCAGCACAGTCGGTAGCACAGTCGGTAGCAAAGTGGGTAGCACAGTGGGTAGCAGAGTGGGCAGCACAGTGGGCAGCACAGTGGGCAGCACAGTGGGCAGCACAGTGGGTAGCACAGTGGGCAGCGCAGTGGGTAGCGCAGTGGGCAGCACACTGGGTAGCACAGTGGGTAGCACAGTGGGCAGCACAGTGGGCAACACAGTGGGTAGCACAGTGGGTAGCACAGTGGGTAGCACAGTGGGCACCACAGTGGGCAGCGCAGTGGGTAGCGCAGTGGCCAGCACAGTGGGCAGCACAGTGGGTAGCACAGTGGGTAGCACAGTGGGCAGCACAGTGGGTAGCACAGTGGGCAGCACAGTGGGTAGCACAGTGGGCAGCGCAGTGGGTAGCGCAGTGGGCAGCACAGTGGGTAGCACAGTGGGTAGCACAGTGGGCAGCACAGTGGGTAGCACCGTGGGTAGCACAGTGGGTAGCACAGTGGGCACCACAGTGGGCAGCGCAGTGGGTAGCGCAGTGGCCAGCACAGTGGGCAGCACAGTGGGTAGCACAGTGGGTAGCACAGTGGGCAGCACAGTGGGCAGCACAGTGGGTAGCACAGTGGGTAGCACAGTGGGCAGCACAGTGGGTAGCACAGTGGGTAGCACAGTGGGTAGCACAGTGGGTAGCGCAGTGGGTAGCGCAGTGGGCACCACAGTGGGTAGCACAGTGGGTAGCACAGTGGGCAGCACAGTGGGTAGCACAGTGGGTAGCACAGTGGGCAGCACAGTGGGCAGCACAGTGGGTAGCACAGTGGGTAGCACAGTGGGCAGCACAGTGGGCAGCACAGTGGGCACCACAGTGGGCAGCACAGTGGGTAGCACAGTGGGCAGCACAGTGGGTAGCACAGTGGGCAGCGCAGTGGGTAGCGCAGTGGGCAGCACAGTGGGTAGCACAGTGGGTAGCACAGTGGGCAGCACAGTGGGCAGCACAGTGGGTAGCACAGTGGGTAGCACAGTGGGTAGCACAGTGGGCACCACAGTGGGCAGCGCAGTGGGTAGCGCAGTGGCCAGCACAGTGGGCAGCACAGTGGATAGCACAGTGGGTAGCACAGTGGGCAGCACAGTGGTTAGCACAGTGGGTAGCACAGTGGGCACCACAGTGGGTAGCACAGTGGGTAGCACAGTGGGCAGCACAGTGGGTAGCACAGTGGGTAGCACAGTGGGTAGCGCAGTGGGCAGCGCAGTGGGTAGCACAGTGGGCAGCACAGTGGGTAGCACAGTGGGCAGCACAGTGGGCAGCACAGTGGGTAGCGCAGTGGGCAGCGCATGGGCAGCACAGTCGGTAGCACAGTCGGTAGCACAGTGGGCAGCACAGTGGGTAGCACAGTGGGTAGCACAGTGGGTAGCACAGTGGGCAGCACAGTGGGCAGCTCAGTGGGTAGCGCAGTGGGCAGCGCAGTGGGCAGCACAGTCGGTAGCACATTGGGCAGCACAGTCGGTAGCACAGTCGGTAGCACAGTGGGTAGCACAGTGGGTAGCACAGTGGGTAGCACAGTGGGTAGCACAGTGGGTAGCACAGTGGGTAGCACAGTGGGTAGCACAGTGGGTAGCACAGTGGGCAGCACAGTGGGCAGCGCAGTGGGCAGCACAGTCGCAAGCACAGTCGGTAGCACAGTGGGTAGCACAGTGGGTAGCACAGTGGGCAGCACAGTGGGTAGCACAGTGGGCAGCACAGTGGGTAGCACAGTGGGTAGCACAGTGGGTAGCACAGTGGGTAGCACAGTGGGTAGCACAGTGGGTAGCACAGTGGGTAGCGCAGTGGGTAGCGCAGTGGGTAGCACAGTGGGCAGCACA
This sequence comes from Scyliorhinus torazame, assembly GCF_047496885.1. Classification (NCBI taxonomy): domain Eukaryota; kingdom Metazoa; phylum Chordata; class Chondrichthyes; order Carcharhiniformes; family Scyliorhinidae; genus Scyliorhinus; species Scyliorhinus torazame. Next base: position 253,995,446 of record NC_092717.1, on the reverse strand, counting down.
GTCGGTAGCACAGTGGGCAGCACAGTGGGCCGCACAGTCGGTAGCACAGTGGGCAGCACAGTGGGCAGCACAGTGGGTAGCCCAGTGGGTAGCACAGTGGGTAGCACAGTGGGTAGCGCAGTGGGTAGCGCAGTGGGCAGCGCAGTCGGTAGCACAGTGGGTAGCACAGTGGGCAGCACAGTGGGTAGCACAGTGGGCAGCACAGTGGGTAGCACAGTGGGCAGCACAGTGGGTAGCACAGTGGGTAGCACAGTGGGCAGCACAGTGGGTAGCACAGTGGGTAGCACAGTGGGTAGCACAGTGGGCAGCACAGTGGGCAGCACAGTGGGTAGCACAGTGGGCAGCACAGTGGGTAGCACAGTGGGTAGCACAGTGGGCAGCACAGTGGGCAGCGCAGTGGGAAGCACAGTCGGCAGCACAGTCGGTAGCACAGTGGGTAGCGCAGTGGGCAGCGCAGTGGGCAGCACAGTCGGTAGCACAGTCGGTAGCAAAGTGGGTAGCACAGTGGGTAGCAGAGTGGGCAGCACAGTGGGCAGCACAGTGGGCAGCACAGTGGGCAGCACAGTGGGTAGCACAGTGGGCAGCGCAGTGGGTAGCGCAGTGGGCAGCACACTGGGTAGCACAGTGGGTAGCACAGTGGGCAGCACAGTGGGCAACACAGTGGGTAGCACAGTGGGTAGCACAGTGGGTAGCACAGTGGGCACCACAGTGGGCAGCGCAGTGGGTAGCGCAGTGGCCAGCACAGTGGGCAGCACAGTGGGTAGCACAGTGGGTAGCACAGTGGGCAGCACAGTGGGTAGCACAGTGGGCAGCACAGTGGGTAGCACAGTGGGCAGCGCAGTGGGTAGCGCAGTGGGCAGCACAGTGGGTAGCACAGTGGGTAGCACAGTGGGCAGCACAGTGGGTAGCACCGTGGGTAGCACAGTGGGTAGCACAGTGGGCACCACAGTGGGCAGCGCAGTGGGTAGCGCAGTGGCCAGCACCGTGGGCAGCACAGTGGGTAGCACAGTGGGTAGCACAGTGGGCAGCACAGTGGGTAGCACAGTGGGTAGCACAGTGGGTAGCACAGTGGGTAGCACAGTGGGCAGCACAGTGGGCAGCACAGTGGGTAGCACAGTGGGTAGCACAGTGGGCAGCACAGTGGGTAGCACAGTGGGTAGCACAGTGGGTAGCACAGTGGGTAGCGCAGTGGGTAGCGCAGTGGGCACCACAGTGGGTAGCACAGTGGGTAGCACAGTGGGCAGCACAGTGGGTAGCACAGTGGGTAGCACAGTGGGCAGCACAGTGGGCAGCACAGTGGGTAGCACAGTGGGTAGCACAGTGGGCAGCACAGTGGGCAGCACAGTGGGCACCACAGTGGGCAGCACAGTGGGTAGCACAGTGGGCAGCACAGTGGGTAGCACAGTGGGCAGCGCAGTGGGTAGCGCAGTGGGCAGCACAGTGGGTAGCACAGTGGGTAGCACAGTGGGCAGCACAGTGGGCAGCACAGTGGGTAGCACAGTGGGTAGCACAGTGGGTAGCACAGTGGGCACCACAGTGGGCAGCGCAGTGGGTAGCGCAGTGGGCAGCGCAGTGGGCAGCGCAGTGGGCAGCACAGTGGGTAGCACAGTGGGCAGCACAGTGGGTAGCACAGTGGGTAGCACAGTGGGCACCACAGTGGGTAGCACAGTGGGTAGTACAGTGGGCAGCACAGTGGGTAGCACAGTGGGTAGCACAGTGGGTAGCGCAGTGGGCAGCGCAGTGGGTAGCACAGTGGGCAGCACAGTGGGTAGCACAGTGGGCAGCACAGTGGGCAGCACAGTGGGTAGCGCAGTGGGCAGCGCAGTGGGCAGCACAGTCGGTAGCACAGTCGGTAGCACAGTGGGCAGCACAGTGGGCAGCACAGTGGGCAGCACAGTGGGTAGCACAGTGGGTAGCACAGTGGGCAGCACAGTGGGTAGCACAGTGGGTAGCACAGTGGGTAGCACAGTGGGCACCACAGTGGGCAGCGCAGTGGGTAGCGCAGTGGCCAGCACAGTGGGCAGCACAGTGGGTAGCACAGTGGGTAGCACAGTGGGCAGCACAGTGGGCAGCACAGTGGGTAGCACAGTGGGTAGCACAGTGGGCAGCACAGTGGGTAGCACAGTGGGTAGCACAGTGGGTAGCGCAGTGGGTAGCGCAGTGGGCACCACAGTGGGTAGCACAGTGGGTAGCACAGTGGGCAGCACAGTGGGTAGCACAGTGGGTAGCACAGTGGGCAGCACAGTGGGCAGCACAGTGGGTAGCACAGTGGGTAGCACAGTGGGCAGCACAGTGGGCAGCACAGTGGGCACCACAGTGGGCAGCACAGTGGGTAGCACAGTGGGCAGCACAGTGGGTAGCACAGTGGGCAGCGCAGTGGGTAGCGCAGTGGGCAGCACAGTGGGTAGCACAGTGGGTAGCACAGTGGGCAGCACAGTGGGCAGCACAGTGGGTAGCACAGTGGGTAGCACAGTGGGTAGCACAGTGGGCACCACAGTGGGCAGCGCAGTGGGTAGCGCAGTGGGCAGCGCAGTGGGCAGCGCAGTGGGCAGCACAGTGGGTAGCACAGTGGGCAGCACAGTGGGTAGCACAGTGGGTAGCACAGTGGGCACCACAGTGGGTAGCACAGTGGGTAGTACAGTGGGCAGCACAGTGGGTAGCACAGTGGGTAGCACAGTGGGTAGCGCAGTGGGCAGCGCAGTGGGTAGCACAGTGGGCAGCACAGTGGGTAGCACAGTGGGCAGCACAGTGGGCAGCACAGTGGGTAGCGCAGTGGGCAGCGCAGTGGGCAGCACAGTCGGTAGCACAGTCGGTAGCACAGTGGGCAGCACAGTGGGCAGCACAGTGGGCAGCACAGTGGGTAGCACAGTGGGTAGCACAGTGGGCAGCACAGTGGGTAGCACAGTGGGTAGCACAGTGGGTAGCACAGTTGGCAGCACAGTTGGCAGCACAGTGGGTAGCACAGTGGGCAGCACAGTGGGTAGCACAGTGGGTAGCACAGTGGGCAGCACAGTGGGCAGCGCAGTGGGCAGCACAGTCGGCAGCACAGTCGGTAGCACAGTGGGTAGCGCAGTGGGCAGCGCAGTGGGCAGCACAGTCGGTAGCACAGTCGGTAGCAAAGTGGGTAGCACAGTGGGTAGCACAGTGGGCAGCACAGTGGGCAGCACAGTGGGCAGCACAGTGGGCAGCACAGTGGGTAGCGCAGTGGGTAGCGCAGTGGGTAGCACAGTGGGCAGCACAGTGGGTAGCACAGTGGGTAGCTCAGTGGGCAGCGCAGTGGGCAGCGCAGTGGGTAGCGCAGTGGGTAGCACAGTGGGTAGCGCAGTGGGTAGCGCAGTGGGTAGCACAGTGGGCAGCACAGTGGGTAGCACAGTGGGTAGCACAGTGGGCAGCGCAGTGGGTAGCGCAGTGGGTAGCGCAGTGGGCAGCGCAGTGGGCAGCGCAGTGGGTAGCGCAGTGGGTAGCGCAGTGGGTAGCGCAGTGGGCAGCACAGTGGGCAGCACAGTGGGTAGCACAGTGGGTAGCACAGTGGGCAGCACAGTGGGTAGCACAGTGGGTAGCACAGTGGGCAGCACAGTGGGTAGCACAGTGGGCAGCACAGTGGGCAGCACTGTGGGCAGCACAGTGGGTAGCACAGTGGGTAGCACAGTGGGTAGCACAGTGGGCACCACAGTGGGTAGCACAGTGGGTAGCACAGTGGGTAGCACAGTGGGTAGCACAGTGGGCAGCACAGTGGGTAGCACAGTGGGTAGCACAGTGGGCAGCACAGTGGGCACCACAGTGGGTAGCACAGTGAGCAGCACAGTGGGTAGCACAGTGGGTAGCACAGTGGGTAGCACAGTGGGCACCACAGTGGGTAGCACAGTGGGTAGCACAGTGGGTAGCACAGTGGGCAGCACAGTGGGCAGCACAGTGGGTAGCACAGTGGGTAGCGCAGTGGGTAGCGCAGTGGGTAGCACAGTGGGCAGCACAGTGGGCAGCACAGTGGGTAGCGCAGTGGGCAGCGCAGTGGGCAGCGCAGTGGGCAGCACAGTGGGTAGCACAGTGGGTAGCACAGTGGGTAGCACAGTGGGCAGCACAGTGGGTAGCACAGTGGGCAGCACAGTGGGCAGCACAGTGGGCAGCACAGTGGGTAGCACAGTGGGCAGCACAGTGGGCAGCACAGTGGGTAGCACAGTGGGCAGCACAGTGGGCAGCACAGTGGGTAGCACAGTGGGTAGCACAGTGGGTAGCACAGTGGGTAGCGCAGTGGGCAGCACAGTGGGTAGCACAGTGGGTAGAACAGTGGGCACCACAGTGGGTAGCACAGTGGGTAGCACAGTGGGCAGCACAGTGGGCAGCACAGTGGGTAGCACAGTGGGTAGCACAGTGGGCAGCACAGTGGGTAGCACAGTGGGTAGCACAGTGGGTAGCACAGTGGGCAGCACAGTTGGCAGCACAGTGGGTAGCACAGTGGGCAGCACAGTGGGTAGCACAGTGGGTAGCACAGTGGGCAGCACAGTGGGCAGCGCAGTGGGCAGCACAGTCGGCAGCACAGTCGGTAGCACAGTGGGTAGCGCAGTGGGCAGCGCAGTGGGCAGCACAGTCGGTAGCACAGTCGGTAGCAAAGTGGGTAGCACAGTGGGTAGCACAGTGGGCAGCACAGTGGGCAGCACAGTGGGCAGCACAGTGGGCAGCACAGTGGGCAGCACAGTGGGTTGCACAGTGGGCAGCACAGTGGGCAGCACAGTGGGTAGCACAGTGGGCAGCACAGTCGGTAGCACAGTGGGCAGCACAGTGGGTAGCACAGTGGGCAGCACAGTCGGCAGCACAGTGGGTAGCACAGTGGGCAGCGCAGTGGGCAGCGCAGTGGGCAGCACAGTGGGTAGCACAGTAGGTAGCGCAGTGGGTAGCGCAGTGGGCAGCGCAGTGGGCAGCGCAGTGGGCAGCACAGTGGGTAGCACAGAGGGTAGCACAGTGGGCAGCACAGTGGGCAGCACAGTGGGCAGCACAGTGGGTAGCACAGTGGGCAGCACAGTGGGCAGCACAGTGGGAAGCACAGTGGGCAGCACAGTGGGCAGCACAGTGGGCAGCACAGTGGGCAGCACAGTGGGCGGCGCAGTGGGCGGCGCAGTGGGCGGCGCAGTGGGCAGCGCAGTGGGCAGCGCAGTGGGCAGCGCAGTGGGCAGCGCAGTGGGCAGCGCAGTGGGCAGTGCAGTGGGTAGCACAGTGGGTAGCGCAGTGGGTAGCGCAGTGGGTAGCGCAGTGGGTAGCACAGTGGGCAGCACAGTGGGTAGCACAGTGGGTAGCACAGTGGGCAGCACAGTGGGTAGCGCAGTGGGTAGCGCAGTGGGCAGCGCAGTGGGCAGCGCAGTGGGTAGCGCAGTGGGTAGCGCAGTGGGTAGCGCAGTGGGCAGCACAGTGGGCAGCACAGTGGGTAGCACAGTGGGCAGCACAGTGGGTAGCACAGTGGGTAGCACAGTGGGCAGCACAGTGGGTAGCACAGTGGGCAGCACAGTGGGCAGCACTGTGGGCAGCACAGTGGGTAGCACAGTGGGTAGCACAGTGGGTAGCACAGTGGGCACCACAGTGGGTAGCACAGTGGGTAGCACAGTGGGTAGCACAGTGGGTAGCACAGTGGGTAGCACAGTGGGCAGCACAGTGGGTAGCACAGTGGGTAGCACACTGGGCACCACAGTGGGTAGCACAGTGAGCAGCACAGTGGGTAGCACAGTGGGTAGCACAGTGGGTAGCACAGTGGGCACCACAGTGGGTAGCACAGTGGGTAGCACAGTGGGTAGCACAGTGGGCAGCACAGTGGGCAGCACAGTGGGTAGCACAGTGGGTAGCGCAGTGGGTAGCGCAGTGGGTAGCACAGTGGGCAGCACAGTGGGCAGCACAGTGGGTAGCGCAGTGGGCAGCGCAGTGGGCAGCGCAGTGGGCAGCACAGTGGGTAGCACAGTGGGTAGCACAGTGGGTAGCACAGTGGGTAGCACAGTGGGCAGCACAGTGGGCAGCACAGTGGGCAGCACAGTGGGTAGCACAGTGGGCAGCACAGTGGGCAGCACAGTGGGCAGCACAGTGGGCAGCACAGTGGGCAGCACAGTGGGTAGCACAGTGGGTAGCACAGTGGGTAGCGCAGTGGGCAGCACAGTGGGTAGCACAGTGGGTAGAACAGTGGGCACCACAGTGGGTAGCACAGTGGGTAGCACAGTGGGCAGCACAGTGGGTAGCACAGTGGGCAGCACAGTGGGTAGCACAGTGGGTAGCGCAGTGGGCAGCGCAGTGGGCAGCTCAGTCGGTAGCACAGTCGGTAGCAAAGTGGGTAGCACAGTGGGTAGCACAGTGGGCAGCACAGTGGGCAGCACAGTGGGCAGCACAGTGGGCAGCACAGTGGGCAGCACAGTGGGTTGCACAGTGGGCAGCACAGTGGGCAGCACAGTGGGTAGCACAGTGGGCAGCACAGTCGGTAGCACAGTGGGCAGCACAGTGGGTAGCACAGTGGGCAGCACAGTCGGTAGCACAGTGGGTAGCACAGTGGGCAGCGCAGTGGGCAGCGCAGTGGGCAGCACAGTGGGTAGCACAGTAGGTAGCGCAGTGGGTAGCGCAGTGGGCAGCGCAGTGGGCAGCGCAGTGGGCAGCACAGTGGGTAGCACAGAGGGTAGCACAGTGGGCAGCACAGTGGGCAGCACAGTGGGCAGCACAGTGGGTAGCACAGTGGGCAGCACAGTGGGCAGCACAGTGGGAAGCACAGTGGGCAGCACAGTGGGCAGCACAGTGGGCAGCACAGTGGGCAGCACAGTGGGCAGCGCAGTGGGCAGCGCAGTGGGCGGCGCAGTGGGCGGCGCAGTGGGCGGCGCAGTGGGCAGCGCAGTGGGCAGCGCAGTGGGCAGCGCAGTGGGCAGCGCAGTGGGCAGCGCAGTGGGCAGCGCAGTGGGCAGCGCAGTGGGCAGCGCAGTGGGCAGCACAGTGGGCAGCACAGTGGGCAGCGCAGTGGGCAGCGCAGTGGGCAGCACAGTGGGTAGCACAGTGGGTAGCACAGTGGGCAGCACAGTGGGCAGCACAGTGTGCAGCACAGTGGGCAGCACAGTGGGCAGCACAGTGGGTAGCACAGTGGGCAGCGCAGTGGGTAGCACAGTAGGTAGCACAGTGGGCAGCATAGTGGGTAGCACAGTGGGCAGCACAGTGGGCAGCGCAGTGGGCAGCACAGTCGGTAGCACATTGGGCAGCGCAGTGGGCAGCACAGTAGGTAGCACAGTGGGCAGCATAGTGGGTAGCACAGTGGGCAGCACAGTGGGTAGCACAGTGGGCAGCGGGTAGCACAGATGGCAGCACAGTCGGTAGCACAGGCGGCAGCACAGTCGGATGCACAGTAGGTAGCACAGTGGGCAGCACAGTCGGTAGCACAGTGGGCAGCACAGTGGGCAGCACAGTGGGTAGCACAGTGGGTAGCACAGTGGGTAGCACAGTGGGTAGCACAGTGGGTAGCACAGTGGGCAGCACAGTCGGTAGCACAGTGGGTAGCACAGTGGGTAGCACAGTGGGCAGCACAGTCGGTAGCACAGTGGGCAGCACAGTGGGCCGCACAGTCGGTAGCACAGTGGGCAGCACAGTGGGCAGCACAGTGGGTAGCCCAGTGGGTAGCACAATGGGTAGCACAGTGGGTAGCGCAGTGGGTAGCGCAGTGGGCAGCGCAGTCGGTAGCACAGTGGGTAGCACAGTGGGCAGCACAGTGGGTAGCACAGTGGGCAGCACAGTGGGTAGCACAGTGGGCAGCACAGTGGGTAGCACAGTGGGTAGCACAGTGGGCAGCACAGTGGGTAGCACAGTGGGTAGCACAGTGGGTAGCACAGTGGGTAGCACAGTGGGCAGCACAGTGGGTAGCACAGTGGGTAGCACAGTGGGTAGCACAGTGGGCACCACAGTGGGCAGCGCAGTGGGTAGCGCAGTGGCCAGCACAGTGGGCAGCACAGTGGGTAGCACAGTGGGTAGCACAGTGGGCAGCACAGTGGGCAGCACAGTGGGTAGCACAGTGGGTAGCACAGTGGGCAGCACAGTGGGTAGCACAGTGGGTAGCACAGTGGGTAGCGCAGTGGGTAGCGCAGTGGGCACCACAGTGGGTAGCACAGTGGGTAGCACAGTGGGCAGCACAGTGGGTAGCACAGTGGGTAGCACAGTGGGCAGCACAGTGGGCAGCACAGTGGGTAGCACAGTGGGTAGCACAGTGGGCAGCACAGTGGGCAGCACAGTGGGCACCACAGTGGGCAGCACAGTGGGTAGCACAGTGGGCAGCACAGTGGGTAGCACAGTGGGCAGCGCAGTGGGTAGCGCAGTGGGCAGCACAGTGGGTAGCACAGTGGGTAGCACAGTGGGCAGCACAGTGGGCAGCACAGTGGGTAGCACAGTGGGTAGCACAGTGGGTAGCACAGTGGGCACCACAGTGGGCAGCGCAGTGGGTAGCGCAGTGGGCAGCGCAGTGGGCAGCGCAGTGGGCAGCACAGTGGGTAGCACAGTGGGCAGCACAGTGGGTAGCACAGTGGGTAGCACAGTGGGCACCACAGTGGGTAGCACAGTGGGTAGTACAGTGGGCAGCACAGTGGGTAGCACAGTGGGTAGCACAGTGGGTAGCGCAGTGGGCAGCGCAGTGGGTAGCACAGTGGGCAGCACAGTGGGTAGCGCAGTGGGCAGCGCAGTGGGCAGCACAGTGGGCAGCACAGTGGGCAGCACAGTGGGCAGCACAGTGGGCAGCGCAGTGGGCAGCGCAGTGGGCGGCGCAGTGGGCGGCGCAGTGGGCGGCGCAGTGGGCGGCGCAGTGGGCAGCGCAGTGGGCAGCGCAGTGGGCAGCGCAGTGGGCAGCGCAGTGGGCAGCGCAGTGGGCAGCGCAGTGGGCAGCGCAGTGGGCAGCGCAGTGGGCAGCACAGTGGGCAGCGCAGTGGGCAGCGCAGTGGGCAGCACAGTGGGCAGCACAGTGGGCAGCGCAGTGGGCAGCGCAGTGGGCAGCACAGTGGGTAGCACAGTGGGTAGCACAGTGGGCAGCACAGTGGGCAGCACAGTGTGCAGCACAGTGGGCAGCACAGTGGGCAGCACAGTGGGTAGCACAGTGGGCAGCGCAGTGGGTAGCACAGTAGGTAGCACAGTGGGCAGCATAGTGGGTAGCACAGTGGGCAGCACAGTGGGCAGCGCAGTGGGCAGCACAGTCGGTAGCACATTGGGCAGCGCAGTGGGCAGCACAGTAGGTAGCACAGTGGGCAGCATAGTGGGTAGCACAGTGGGCAGCACAGTGGGTAGCACAGTGGGCAGCGGGTAGCACAGATGGCAGCACAGTCGGTAGCACAGGCGGCAGCACAGTCGGATGCACAGTGGGTAGCACAGTGGGCAGCACAGTCGGTAGCACAGTGGGCAGCACAGTGGGCAGCACAGTGGGTAGCACAGTGGGTAGCACAGTGGGTAGCACAGTGGGTAGCACAGTGGGTAGCACAGTGGGCAGCACAGTCGGTAGCACAGTGGGTAGCACAGTGGGTAGCACAGTGGGCAGCACAGTCGGTAGCACAGTGGGCAGCACAGTGGGCCGCACAGTCGGTAGCACAGTGGGCAGCACAGTGGGCAGCACAGTGGGTAGCCCAGTGGGTAGCACAGTGGGTAGCACAGTGGGTAGCGCAGTGGGTAGCGCAGTGGGCAGCGCAGTCGGTAGCACAGTGGGTAGCACAGTGGGCAGCACAGTGGGTAGCACAGTGGGCAGCACAGTGGGTAGCACAGTGGGCAGCACAGTGGGTAGCACAGTGGGTAGCACAGTGGGCAGCACAGTGGGTAGCACAGTGGGTAGCACAGTGGGTAGCACAGTGGGCAGCACAGTGGGCAGCACAGTGGGTAGCGCAGTGGGCAGCGCAGTGGGCAGCACAGTCGGTAGCACATTGGGCAGCACAGTCGGTAGCACAGTCGGTAGCACAGTGGGTAGCACAGTGGGTAGCACAGTGGGTAGCACAGTGGGTAGCACAGTGGGTAGCACAGTGGGTAGCACAGTGGGTAGCACAGTGGGCAGCACAGTGGGTAGCACAGTGGGTAGCACAGTGGGCAGCACAGTGGGCAGCGCAGTGGGCAGCACAGTCGCAAGCACAGTCGGTAGCACAGTGGGTAGCACAGTGGGTAGCACAGTGGGCAGCACAGTGGGTAGCACAGTGGGCAGCACAGTGGGTAGCACAGTGGGTAGCACAGTGGGTAGCACAGTGGGTAGCACAGTGGGTAGCACAGTGGGTAGCACAGTGGGTAGCACAGTGGGTAGCGCAGTGGGTAGCGCAGTGGGTAGCACAGTGGGCAGCACAGTGGGTAGCACAGTGGGTAGCGCAGTGGGCAGCGCAGTGGGCAGCGCAGTGGGTAGCGCAGTGGGTAGCACAGTGGGTAGCACAGTGGGTAGCGCAGTGGGTAGCGCAGTGGGTAGCACAGTGGGCAGCACAGTGGGTAGCACAGTGGGTAGCACAGTGGGCAGCACAGTGGGTAGCGCAGTGGGTAGCGCAGTGGGCAGCGCAGTGGGCAGCGCAGTGGGCAGCGCAGTGGGTAGCGCAGTGGGTAGCGCAGTGGGCAGCACAGTGGGCAGCACAGTGCGTAGCACAGTGGGTAGCACAGTGGGCAGCACAGTGGGTAGCACAGTGGGTAGCACAGTGGGCAGCACAGTGGGTAGCACAGTGGGCAGCACAGTGGGCAGCACTGTGGGCAGCACAGTGGGTAGCACAGTGGGTAGCACAGTGGGTAGCACAGTGGGCACCACAGTGGGCACCACAGTGGGTAGCACAGTGGGTAGCACAGTGGGTAGCACAGTGGGTAGCACAGTGGGCAGCACAGTGGGTAGCACAGTGGGTAGCACAGTGGGCAGCACAGTGGGCACCACAGTGGGTAGCACAGTGAGCAGCACAGTGGGTAGCACAGTGGGTAGCACTTTGGGTAGCACAGTGGGCACCACAGTGGGTAGCACAGTGGGTAGCACAGTGGGTAGCACAGTGGGCAGCACAGTGGGCAGCACAGTGGGTAGCACAGTGGGTAGCGCAGTGGGTAGCGCAGTGGGTAGCACAGTGGGCAGCACAGTGGGCAGCACAGTGGGTAGCGCAGTGGGCAGCGCAGTGGGCAGCGCAGTGGGCAGCACAGTGGGTAGCACAGTGGGTAGCACAGTGGGCAGCACAGTGGGTAGCACAGTGGGCAGCACAGTGGGCAGCACAGTGGGCAGCACAGTGGGTAGCACAGTGGGCAGCACAGTGGGCAGCACAGTGGGTAGCACAGTGGGCAGCACAGTGGGCAGCACAGTGGGTAGCACAGTGGGTAGCACAGTGGGTAGCGCAGTGGGCAGCACAGTGGGTAGCACAGTGGGTAGAACAGTGGGCACCACAGTGGGTAGCACAGTGGGTAGCACAGTGGGCAGCACAGTGGGCAGCACAGTGGGTAGCACAGTGGGTAGCACAGTGGGCAGCACAGTGGGTAGCACAGTGGGTAGCACAGTGGGTAGCACAGTGGGCAGCACAGTTGGCAGCACAGTGGGTAGCACAGTGGGCAGCACAGTGGGTAGCACAGTGGGTAGCACAGTGGGCAGCACAGTGGGCAGCGCAGTGGGCAGCACAGTCGGCAGCACAGTCGGTAGCACAGTGGGTAGCGCAGTGGGCAGCGCAGTGGGCAGCACAGTCGGTAGCACAGTCGGTAGCAAAGTGGGTAGCACAGTGGGTAGCACAGTGGGCAGCACAGTGGGCAGCACAGTGGGCAGCACAGTGGGCAGCACAGTGGGCAGCACAGTGGGTTGCACAGTGGGCAGCACAGTGGGCAGCACAGTGGGTAGCACAGTGGGCAGCACAGTCGGTAGCACAGTGGGCAGCACAGTGGGTAGCACAGTGGGCAGCACAGTCGGTAGCACAGTGGGTAGCACAGTGGGCAGCGCAGTGGGCAACGCAGTGGGCAGCACAGTGGGTAGCGCAGTAGGTAGCGCAGTGGGTAGCGCAGTGGGCAGCGCAGTGGGCAGCGCAGTGGGCAGCACAGTGGGTAGCACAGAGTGTAGCACAGTGGGCAGCACAGTGGGCAGCACAGTGGGCAGCACAGTGGGTAGCACAGTGGGCAGCACAGTGGGCAGCACAGTGGGAAGCACAGTGGGCAGCACAGTGGGCAGCACAGTGGGCAGCACAGTGGGCAGCACAGTGGGCAGCGCAGTGGGCGGCGCAGTGGGCGGCGCAGTGGGCAGCGCAGTGGGCAGCGCAGTGGGCAGCGCAGTGGGCAGCGCAGTGGGCAGCGCAGTGGGCAGCTCAGTGGGCAGCGCAGTGGGCAGCGCAGTGGGCAGCGCAGTGGGCAGCGCAGTGGGCAGCGCAGTGGGCAGCGCAGTGGGCAGCGCAGTGGGCAGCACAGTGGGCAGCGCAGTGGGCAGCGCAGTGGGCAGCACAGTGGGTAGCACAGTGGGTAGCACAGTGGGCAGCACAGTGTGCAGCACAGTGGGCAGCACAGTGGGCAGCACAGTGGGCAGCACAGTGGGTAGCACAGTGGGCAGCGCAGTGGGTAGCACAGTAGGTAGCACAGTGGGCAGCATAGTGGGTAGCACAGTGGGCAGCACAGTGGGCAGCGCAGTGGGCAGCACAGTCGGTAGCACATTGGGCAGCGCAGTGGGCAGCACAGTAGGTAGCACAGTGGGCAGCATAGTGGGTAGCACAGTGGGCAGCACAGTGGGTAGCACAGTGGGATGCGGGTAGCACAGATGGCAGCACAGTCGGTAGCACAGGCGGCAGCACAGTCGGATGCACAGTGGGTAGCACAGTGGGCAGCACAGTCGGTAGCACAGTGGGCAGCACAGTGGGTAGCACAGTGGGTAGCACAGTGGGTAGCACAGTGGGTAGCACAGTGGGTAGCACAGTGGGCAGCACAGTCGGTAGCACAGTGGGTAGCACAGTGGGTAGCACAGTGGGCAGCACAGTCGGTAGCACAGTGGGCAGCACAGTGGGCCGCACAGTCGGTAGCACAGTGGGCAGCACAGTGGGCAGCACAGTGGGTAGCCCAGTGGGTAGCACAGTGGGTAGCACAGTGGGTAGCGCAGTGGGTAGCGCAGTGGGCAGCGCAGTCGGTAGCACAGTGGGTAGCACAGTGGGCAGCACAGTGGGTAGCACAGTGGGCAGCACAGTGGGTAGCACAGTGGGCAGCACAGTGGGTAGAACAGTGGGTAGCACAGTGGGCAGCACAGTGGGCAGCACAGTGGGTAGCACAGTGGGTAGCACAGTGGGCAGCACAGTGGGCAGCACAGTGGGCAGCACAGTGGGTAGCACAGTGGGTAGCACAGTGGGCAGCACAGTGGGCAGCGCAGTGGGAAGCACAGTCGGCAGCACAGTCGGTAGCACAGTGGGTAGCGCAGTGGGCAGCGCAGTGGGCAGCACAGTCGGTAGCACAGTCGGTAGCAAAGTGGGTAGCACAGTGGGTAGCAGAGTGGGCAGCACAGTGGGCAGCACAGTGGGCAGCACAGTGGGCAGCACAGTGGGCAGCACAGTGGGATGCACAGTGGGCAGCACAGTGGGCAGCACAGTGGGTAGCACAGTGGGCAGCACAGTCGGTAGCACAGTGGGCAGCACAGTGGGTAGCACAATGGGCAGCACAGTGGGTAGCACAGTGGGTAGCACAGTGGGCAGCACAGTGGGCAGCGCAGTGGGCAGCACAGTGGGTAGCACAGTGGGTAGCACAGTAGGTAGCGCAGTGGGTAGCGCAGTGGGCAGCGCAGTGGGCAGCGCAGTGGGCAGCACAGTGGGTAGCACAGAGGGTAGCACAGTGAGTAGCACAGTGGGCAGCACAGTGGGCAGCACAGTGGGCAGCACAGTGGGCAGCACAGTGGGCAGCACAGTGGGCGGCACAGTGGGCGGCGCAGTGGGCGGCGCAGTGGGCGGCGCAGTGGGCGGCGCAGTGGGCGGCGCAGTGGGCGGCGCAGTGGGCGGCGCAGTGGGCGGCGCAGTGGGCAGCGCAGTGGGCAGCGCAGTGGGCAGCGCAGTGGGCAGCGCAGTGGGCAGCACAGTGGGCAGCGCAGTGGGCAGCGCAGTGGGCAGCGCAGTGGGCAGCGCAGTGGGCAGCACAGTGGGCAGCACAGTGGGCAGCACAGTGGGCAGCGCAGTGGGCAGCACAGTGGGCAGCACAGTGGGTAGCACAGTGGGTAGCACAGTGGGCAGCACAGTGGGCAGCACAGTGGGCAGCACAGTGGGCAGCACAGTGGGCAGCACAGTGGGCAGCACAGTGGGCAGCGCAGTGGGTAGCACAGTAGGTAGCACAGTGGGCAGCATAGTGGGTAGCACAGTGGGCAGCACAGTGGGCAGCGCAGTGGGCAGCACAGTCGGTAGCACAGTGGGCAGCGCAGTGGGTAGCACAGTGGGCAGCATAGTGGGTAGCACAGTGGGCAGCACAGTGGGTAGCACAGTGGGCAGCGGGTAGCACAGATGACAGCACAGGCGGCAGCACAGTCGGATGCACAGTGGGTAGCACAGTGGGCAGCACAGTCGGTAGCACAGTGGGCAGCACAGTGGGCAGCACAGTGGGCAGCACAGTGGGTAGCACAGTGGGTAGCACAGTGGGTAGCACAGTGGGTAGCACAGTGGGTAGCACAGTGGGCAGCACAGTCGGTAGCACAGTGGGTAGCACAGTGGGTAGCACAGTGGGCTGCACAGTCGGTAGCACAGTGGGCAGCACAGTGGGCCGCACAGTCGGTAGCACAGTGGGCAGCACAGTGGGCAGCACAGTGGGTAGCACAGTGGGTAGCACAGTGGGTAGCACAGTGGGTAGCGCAGTGGGTAGCGCAGTGGGCAGCGCAGTCGGTAGCACAGTGGGTAGCACAGTGGGCAGCATAGTGGGCAGCACAGGGGGCAACACAGTGGGTAGCACAGTGGGCAGCACAGTGGGCAGCACAGTGGGCAGCACAGTGGGTAGCACAGTGGGCAGCATAGTGGGTAGCACAGTGGGCAGCAGAGTGGGCAGCACAGTGGGTAGCACAGTGGGCAGCATAGTGGGTAGCACAGTGGGCAGCGCAGTGGGTAGCACAGTAGGTAGCACAGTGGGCAGCACAGTGGGCAGCACAGTGGGTAGCACAGTGGGCAGCACAGTGGGCAGCACAGTCGGTAGCACAGTGGGCAGCATAGTGGGTAGCACAGTGGGTAGCACAGTGGGTAGCACAGTGGGCAACACAGTCGCTAGCACAGTGGGTAGCACAGTGGGTAGCACAGTGGGCAGCACAGTCGGTAGCACAGTGGGCAGCACAGTGGGCAGCACAGTGGGCAGCACAGTCGGTAGCACAGTGGGCAGCACAGTGGGCAGCACAGTGGGCAGCACAGTGGGTAGCACAGTGGGTAGCGCAGTGGGTAGCGTAGTGGGTAGCGCAGTGGGTAGCACAGTGGGCAGCACCGTGGGTAGCACAGTGGGCAGCACAGTGGGTAGCGCAGTGGGCAGCACAGTGGGTAGCGCAGTGGGCAGCGCAGTGGGTAGCGCAGTGGGTAGCACAGTGGGTAGCGCAGTGGGTAGCATAGTGGGCAGCACAGTGGGTAGCACAGTGGGTAGCACAGTGGGCAGCACAGTGGGCAGCACAGTGGGCAGCACAGTGGGCAGCGCAGTGGGTAGCACAGTGGGCAGCACAGTGGGTAGCACAGTGGGTAGCACAGTGGGCAGCACAGTGGGCAGCGCAGTGGGCAGCGCAGTGGGCAGCGCAGTGGGCAGTGCAGTGGGCAGCGCAGTGGGCAGCGCAGTGGGCAGCGCAGTGGACAGCGCAGTTGGCAGCGCAGTGGGCAGCGCAGTGGGCAGCGCAGTGGGCAGCGCAGTGGGCAGCGCAGTGGGCAGCACAGTGGGCAGCACAGTGGGCAGCGCAGTGGGCAGCGCAGTGGGCAGCACAGTGGGCAGCGCAGTGGGTAGCACAGTGGGCAGCACAGTGGGCAGCACAGTCGGCAGCACAGTGGGTAGCACAGTGGGCAGCACAGTGGGCAGCACAGTGGGCAGCACAGTCGGTAGCACAGTGGGTAGCGCAGTGGGCAGCGCAGTGGGCAGCGCAGTGCGTAGCACAGTAGGTAGCACATTGGGTAGCACAGTGGGCAGCACAGTGGGTAGCACAGTGGGTAGCACAGTGGGCAGCACAGTGGGCAGCGCAGTGGGAAGCACAGTCGGCAGCACAGTCGGTAGCGCAGTGGGTAGCGCAGTGGGCAGCGCAGTGGGCAGCACAGTCGGTAGCACAGTCGGTAGCAAAGTGGGTAGCACAGTGGGTAGCACAGTGGGCAGCACAGTGGGCAGCACAGTGGGCAGCACAGTGGGCAGCACAGTGGGCAGCACAGTGGGTTGCACAGTGGGCAGCACAGTGGGCAGCACAGTGGGTAGCACAGTGGGCAGCACAGTCGGTAGCACAGTGGGCAGCACAGTGGGTAGCACAGTGGGCAGCACAGTGGGTAGCACAGTGGGTAGCACAGTGGGTAGCACAGTGGGTAGCGCAGTGGGTAGCACAGTGGGTAGCACAGTGGGTAGCACAGTGGGCAGCACAGTGGGCAGCGCAGTGGGCAGCACAGTGGGTAGCACAGTGGGTAGCACAGTAGGTAGCGCAGTGGGTAGCGCAGTGGGCAGCGCAGTGGGCAGCACAGTGGGTAGCACAGAGGGTAGCACAGTGAGTAGCACAGTGGGCAGCACAGTGGGCAGCACAGTGGGTAGCACAGTGGGCAGCACAGTGGGCAGCACAATGGGCAGCACAGTGGGCAGCACAGTGGGCAGCACAGTGGGCAGCGCAGTGGGCAGCGCAGTGGGCAGCGCAGTGGGCGGCGCAGTGGGCGGCGCAGTGGGCGGCGCAGTGGGCAGCGCAGTGGGCAGCGCAGTGGGCAGCGCAGTGGGCAGCGCCGTGGGCAGCGCAGTGGGCAGCGCAGTGGGCAGCGCAGTGGGCAGCGCAGTGGGCAGCGCAGTGGGCAGCACAGTGGGCAGCGCAGTGGGCAGCGCAGTGGACAGCGCAGTGGGCAGCGCAGTGGGCAGCGCAGTGGGCAGCACAGTGGGCAGCACAGTGGGCAGCGCAGTGGGCAGCACAGTGGGCAGCACAGTGGGTAGCACAGTGGGTAGCACAGTGGGCAGCACAGTGGGCAGCACAGTGTGCAGCACAGTGGGCAGCACAGTGGGCAGCACAGTGGGCAGCACAGTGGGTAGCACAGTGAGCAGCGCAGTGGGTAGCACAGTAGGTAGCACAGTGGGCAGCATAGTGGGTAGCACAGTGGGCAGCACAGTGGGCAGCGCAGTGGGCAGCACAGTCGGTAGCACAGTGGGCAGCGCAGTGGGTAGCACAGTAGGTAGCACAGTGGGCAGCATAGTGGGTAGCACAGTGGGCAGCACAGTGGGTAGCACAGTGGGCAGCGGGTAGCACAGATGGCAGCACAGTTGGTAGCACAGGCGGCAGCACAGGCGGCAGCACAGTCGGATGCACAGTGGGTAGCACAGTGGGCAGCACAGTCGGTAGCACAGTGGGCAGCACAGTGGGTAGCACAGTGGGTAGCACAGTGGGTAGCACAGTGGGTAGCACAGTGGGTAGCACAGTGGGCAGCACAGTCGGTAGCACAGTGGGTAGCACAGTGGGTAGCACAGTGGGCTGCACAGTGGGCTGCACAGTCGGTAGCACAGTGGGCAGCACAGTGGGCAGCGCAGTGGGTAGCACAGTGGGCAGCACAGTGGGCAGCACAGTGTGCAGCGCAGTGGGTAGCACAGTGGGCAGCACAGTGGGCAGCACAGTGGGCAGCACAGTGGGCAGCACAGTGTGCAGCACAGTCGGTAGCACAGTGGGCAGCACAGTGGGCAGCACAGTGTGCAGCGCAGTGGGTAGCACAGTGGGCAGCACAGTGGGTAGCACAGTGGGCAGCACAGTGGGCAGCACAGTCGGTAGCACAGTGGGCAGCATAGTGGGTAGCACAGTGGGTAGCACAGTGGGTAGCACAGTGGGCAGCACAGTCGGTAGCACAGTGGGTAGCACAGTGGGTAGCACTGTGGGCAGCACAGTCGGTAGCACAGTGGGCAGCACAGTGGGCAGCACAGTGGGCAGCACAGTCGGTAGCACAGTGGGCAGCACAGTGGGCAGCACAGTGGGCAGCACAGTGGGTAGCACAGTGGGTAGCGCAGTGGGTAGCGTAGTGGGTAGCGCAGTGGGTAGCACAGTGGGCAGCACAGTGGGTAGCACAGTGGGCAGCACAGTGGGTAGCGCAGTGGGCAGCACAGTGGGTAGCGCAGTGGGCAGCGCAGTGGGTAGCGCAGTGGGTAGCACAGTGGGTAGCGCAGTGGGTAGCATAGTGGGCAGCACAGTGGGTAGCACAGTGGGTAGCACAGTGGGCAGCACAGTGGGCAGCACAGTGGGCAGCGCAGTGGGCAGCGCAGTGGGTAGCACAGTGGGTAGCACAGTGGGCAGCACAGTGGGCAGCACAGTCGGTAGCACAGTGGGTAGCACAGTGGGCAGCACAGTGGGCAGCACAGTGGGCAGCACAGTCGGTAGCACAGTGGGTAGCACAGTGGGCAGCGCAGTGGGTAGCGCAGTGGGCAGCGCAGTGGGTAGCGCAGTGGGCAGCGCAGTGGGCAGCGCAGTGGGCAGCGCAGTGGGCAGCACAGTGGGCAGCTCAGTGGGCAGCACAGTGGGCAGCACAGTGGGCAGCGCAGTGGGCAGCGCAGTGGGCAGCGCAGTGGGCAGCGCAGTGGGCAGCACAGTGGGCAGCGCAGTGGGCAGCACAGTGGGCAGCGCAGTGGGCAGCGCAGTGGGCAGCGCAGTGGGCAGCGCAGTGGGCAGCGCAGTGGGCAGCGCAGTGGGCAGCGCAGTGGGCAGCGCAGTTGGCAGCGCAGTGGGCAGCGCAGTGGGCAGCGCAGTGGGCAGCGCAGTGGGCAGCGCAGTGGGCAGCGCAGTGGGCAGCGCAGTCGGCAGCGCAGTGGGCAGCGCAGTGGGCAGCGCAGTGGGCAGCGCAGTGGGCAGCGCAGTGGGCAGCACAGTGGGCAGCACAGTGGGCAGCACATTGGGCAGCACAGTGGGCAGCACAGTGGGCAGCGCAGTGGGCAGCGCAGTGGGTAGCACAGTGGGTAGCACAGTGGGCAGCACAGTGGGCAGCACAGTCGGCAGCACAGTGGGTAGCACAGTGGGCAGCACAGTGGGCAGCACAGTGGGCAGCACAGTGGGTAGCACAGTGGGTAGCACAGTGGGCAGCGCAGTGGGCAGCGCAGTGCGTAGCACAGTAGGTAGCACAGTGGGTAGCACAGTGGGCAGCACAGTGGGTAGCGCAGTGTGTAGCGCAGTGGGCAGCGCAGTGGGCAGCACAGTGGGTAGCACAGTGGGTAGCACAGTGGGCAGCACAGTGGGCAGCGCAGTGGGCAGCGCAGTGGGCAGCACAGTGGGTAGCACAGTGGGTAGCACAGTGGGCAGCACAGTGGGTAGCACAGTGGGTAGCAAAGTGGGCAGCACAGTGGGCAGCACAGTGGGCAGCACAGTGGGCAGCACAGTCGGTAGCACAGTGGGCAGCGCAGTGGGCAGCGCAGTGGGCAGCACAGTGGGTAGCACAGTGGGTAGCACAGTGCGCAGCTCAGTGGGTAGCACAGTGGGTAGCACAGTGGGCAGCGCAGTGGGCAGCACAGTGGGTAGCACAGTGGGCAGCACAGTGGGCAGCACAGTGGGCAGCACAGTCGGTAGCACAGTGGGCAGCACAGTGGGCAGCACAGTGGGTAGCACAGTGGGCAGCGCAGTGGGTAGCACAGTGGGCAGCACAGTGGGCAGCACAGTCGGTAGCGCAGTGGGCAGCACAGTGGGCAGCACAGTGGGTAGCACAGTGGGCAGCACAGTGGGCAGCACAGTCGGTAGCACGGTGGGCAGCACAGTGGGCAGTGCAGTGGGTAGCACAGTGGGCAGCACAGTGGGCAGCACAGTCGGTAGCACAGTGGGCAGCACAGTGGGCAGCACAGTGGGCAGCACAGTGGGCAGCGCAGTGGGCAGTGCAGTGGGTAGCACAGTGGGCAGCACAGTGGGCAGCACAGTCGGTAGCACAGTGGGCAGCGCAGTGGGCAGTGCAGTGGGTAGCACAGTGGGCAGCACAGTGGGCAGCGCAGTGGGTAGCACAGTGGGCAGTGCAGTGGGTAGCACAGTGGGCAGCACAGTGGACAGTGCAGTGGGCAGCGCAGTGGGTAGCACAGTGGGCAGTGCAGTGGGTAGCACAGTGGGTAGCACAGTGGGTAGCACAGTGGGCAGCGCAGTGGGCAGCGCAGTGGGTAGCACAGTGGGCAGTGCAGTGGGTAGCACAGTGGGTAGCACAGTGGGCAGTGCAGTGGGTAGCACAGTGGGCAGCACAGTGGGCAGCGCAGTGGGTAGCTCAGTGGGCAGCGCAGTGGGCAGTGCAGTGGGTAGCACAGTGGGTAGCACAGTGGGTAGCACAGTGGGCAGCGCAGTGGGAAGCGCAGTGGGTAGCACAGTGGGCAGTGCAGTGGGTAGCACAGTGGGTAGCACAGTGGGCAGTGCAGTGGGTAGCACAGTGGGCAGCACAGTGGGCAGCGCAGTGGGTAGCTCAGTGGGCAGCGCAGTGGGCAGTGCAGTGGGCAGCACAGTGGGCAGCGCAATGGGCAGCATAATGGGCAGCACAGTGGGCAGCACAGTGGGCACCACAGTGGGCTGCGCAGTGGGCAGCATAATGGGCAGCACAGTGGGTAGCACAGTGGGTAGCACAGTGGGTAGCACAGCTCCAGGGTCCCACGTTCGATTCCCGGCTTGGGTCACTGTCTTTGTGGAGTCTGCACCTTCTCCCCGTGTCTGCGTGGGTTTCCTCCGGGTGCTCCGGTTTCCTCCCACAGTCCAAAGATGTGCTGTTAGTTGAATTGGACAATCTGAATTCTCCCTCCGTGTACCCAAACAGGCTGGAGTGGGGCGACTAGGGGCTTTTCACAGTAACTTCAATGCAGTGTTAATGTAAACCTACTTGTGACAATAAAGATTATTATTATTGTATCTGCATACTCACAAAGAACAAAGAAATGTATAGCACAGGAACAGGCCCTTCGGCCCTCCAAACCCGTGCCGACCATACTGCCCGACTAAACTACAATCTTCTACACTTCCTGGGTCCGTATCCTTCTCCTCCCATCCTATTCATATATTTGTCAAGATGCCCCTTAAATGTCCCTATCGTCCCTGCTTCCACCACCTCCTCCGGTAGCGAGTTCCAGGCACCCACTACCCTCTGCGTAAAAAACTTGCCTCGTACATCTACTCTAAACCTTGCCCCTCTCACCTTAAACCTATGCCCCCTAGTAATTGACCCCTCTACCCCGGGGAAAAGCCTCTGACTATCCACTCTGTCTATGCCCCTCATAACTTTGTAGACCTCGATCAGGTCGCCCCTCAACCTCCGTCATTCCAGTGAGACAAACTGAGTTTATTCAACCGCTCCTCATAGCTTATGCCCTCCATACCAGGCAACATCCTGATAAATCTCTTCTGCACGCTCTCTAAAGTCTCCACACACTTCTGGTAGTGTGGCAACCAGAATTGAACACTATACTCCAAGTGTGGCCTAACTAAGGTTCTATACAGCTGCAACATGACTTGCCAATTCTTATACTCAATGCCCCGGCCAATGGAGGCAAGCATGCCGTATGCCTTCTTGAGTACCTTCTCCACCTGTGTTGCCCCTTTCAGGACCTGTAGACCTGTACACCTAGATCTCTCTGACTTTCAATACTCTTGAGGGTTCTACCATTCACTGTATATTCCCTACCTGCATTAGACCTTCCAAAATGCATTACCCCACATTTGTCTGGATTAAACTCCATCTGCCATCTCTCTGCCCAAGTCTCCAAACAATCTAAATCCTGCTGTATCCTCTGACAGTCCTCATCGCTATCCGCAATTCCACCAACCTATGTGTCGTCCGCAAGCCTACTAGTCAGACCAGTTATATTTTTCTCACATTCATTTATATATACTACAAACAGCAAAGGTCCCAGCACTGATCCCTGCAGAACACCACTGGTCACAGCCCTCCAATCAGAAAAGCATCCTTCCATTGCTACTCCCTGCCTTCTATGACCGAGCCAGTTCTGTATCCACCTTGCCAGCTCACCTCTGATCACCTGAGGGGCTGGTTTCGCACAGGGCTAAATCGCTGGCTTTGAAAGCAGACCAAGGCAGGCCAGCAGCACGGTTCGATTCCCATACCAGCCTCCCCGAACAGGCGCCGGAATCTGGCGACTAGGGGCTTTTCACAGTAACTTCATTTGAAGCCTACTTGTGACAATAAGTGATTTTCATTTTTCACTTCATTTCATTTTACGATTCATGGACTGAATTACTAGAACCCAGGTAATAGTAATTATTATAATTGACAAGGGGGTGCAGGAACATGGGGAGCTGGGTGTGTACATAAACAAGTGACTGAAGTTGGCAGGGCAGGTATCATAGAATTTCATAGAATTTACAGTGCAGAAGGAGGCCATTCGGCCCATCCAGTCTGCACCGGCTCTTGGAAAGAGCACCCCACCCAAGGTCAACACCTCCACCCTATCCCCATAACCCAGTAACCCCACCCAACACTAAGGGCAATTTTGGACACTAAGGGCAATTTATCATGGCCAATCCACCTAACCTGCACATCTTTGGACTGTGGGAGGAAACCGGAGCATCCGGAGGAAACCCACACAGACACGGGGAGGACGTGCAGACTCCGCACAGACAGTGACCCAAGCCGGAATCGAACCTGGGACCCTGGAGCTGTGAAGCAATTGTGCTATCCACAATGCTATCCTGGGCTCAGTAAACAGGGCCAAAGTACCAAGGACAGGAGTGAAGCTGAACATTTCTAAAATACTAACAGGCGCAAAATACTCAAAATTGGAAAAAAGAACAGAAAATGGTGGAAATATTCAGCGGGTATGACGGTATCTGTGGAGAGAGAAACAGTTAATGTTTCAGGTCAGCTTCTAATGAGGGGACCATCAAGCTGAAACCTAACTCGCTAAATTCTTCCGCAGGACCTCATCCCTCTTTCTACCTGGGTCGTTGGTTCCAATGTGAACCATGACGTCCGACTGCTTGCCTGCCCTGCAGCCGCTTAGTGACACCCCTGACCTTGGCATCAAGGGGGCGACACGCCATCTGGAACCATGTCTGGCTGCAGAAACACCTGATTGTACCCCTCACTATCGAGTCTCTTCCATCCTTACTCCTCCCCCTTGTGTAGCTAAACATAGATTTTGGGGGAAATACTCACACCTATAAGACCACAAGACACAGGAGCAGAATTAGGCCACTCGGCCCATCGAGTCTGCTCCACCATTCAATCATGGCTGATATTTTCTCATCCCCATTCTCCTGCCTTCTCCCCATAATCCCTGATCTCCTTATTGATCAAGAACCTATCTATCTCTGTCTTAAAGACACTCAGTGATTTGGCCTCCACAGCCTTCTGCGGCAAAGAGTTCCACATATTCACCCCCCTCTGGCTGAAGAAATTCCTCTTCCTGAAGTGAATGTCAATGGGTTGACTGCAAAGAACTATTTAGAAAATCCCAATTCACTTTCTTCTTCCAATTTACTGTCTTCTCTCCTAGCTTTGAAGGAATTATTTACCATTTGTTCGAGATCAGTTAGTGACTGATCTATTTGGTAACAGATGTTTATCATACTTCGTAATCAGAACTGATATCGGACTCAGTCCCCATCCTGAATCTTCAGCACTGTCATTACCATTGAATTCGGACTCCTCTTTCTTTTGGTCACCTTCAGTCTTAGAGTTCTCAGGATTTGGCTCTCTACTAGATTGTATCTTTGTCAAAATCTGTCTGAGGAATTATTCCCATAGAGATCATTTCATCAGGATCAGCAGAATCAGATTCACTGCCATCGTAACTTGAGATGTGATCAATGTCTTTCTTTGAGTCACTTACTGGGAATTCCTTAACCACTCCGATAACTACTGGACCTGACAAATCACACTCCAGTTGCACTTTATACAATGGAATTGGGATGCAATATCCACTTATCCCATTAACTAATACCTCAGCTTACACTGAATTCTCTGGAGGGTAAACCAAATCCTCTCCAGTCAGAAAGTTTGGGTGGCCCCTTTGTCCCTTAAAATGGTTATAGGTTTGGTTACATCAGTTGAGGAAATGGTTTTTTTACTCTCAGGTCTCCTAAGTCCAGTTAAAACTACATTCTGCCCTGTACTGTTCGCCACTTATGTTCCCTTTTCAGAATCCTCCTTATGTATCCCCACCGGCCCAATGGGCTTTCCTTGCAACTTCCAACATGCTGAACAAGCGTGTCCCACGTTATTGCAATGGTAACACCTAGTCTTCCAAGTCTCACCCTCAACCTCAGCGTCTTCCTTCTTGGTCTGAGAAGGAGATCATTTATTTGTTCATGGGATGTACGCGTCGCTGTGCCAACATTTATTGCCCATTCCTCAAGGCATACAGAGTGAACGACATTGCTGTAGGTCTGGAGTCACATGTCGGCCAGACCAGGTAAGGATGGCAGATTTCCTTCCCTGAAGGACATTAGTAAACCAGATGAGTTTTTACGACAATCGACAATGGTTTCATGGTCATCATTGGATTTTAATTCCAGATTTTTATTGATTTCAAATTTCACCATGTGCAGTGTCAGGATTCGAACCCGGATCCCCAGAGTATTACCCTGGGTCTCTGGGATACTATTCCAGTGGCAATACCATTACCCTGGGTCTCTGGGTTACTAATCCAGTGACAATACGATTACCCTGGGTCTCTGGGTTACTATTCCAGTGGCAATACCATTAATCTGGGTCTCTGGGTTACTATTCCAGTGGCAATACCATTACCCTGGGTCTCTAGGTTGCTAATCCAGTGACAATACCATTACTCTGGATCTCTGGGTTACTAATCCAGTGACAATACCATTACTCTGGGTCTCTCGTTTACTAATCCAGTGACAAGACCATTATTCTGGGTCTCTGGGTTACTAATCCAGTGACAATACCATTACCCTGGGTCTCTGGGTTACTAATGAAGTGACAATACCATTACTCTGGGTTTCTGGGTTACTAGTCCAGTGACAATAACATTACTCTGGGTCTCTGGATTACCAATCCAGTGACAATACCATTACTCTGGGTCTCTGGGTTACTAATCCAGTGACAATACCATTACCCTGTGTCCCTGTATTACTAATCCAGTGACAATACCATTACCCTGGGTCTCTGGGTAACTAATCCAGTGACAATACCACTATTCTTGGTCTCTGGGTTACTATTCCAATGACAATACCATTATTCTGGGTCTCTGGGTTACTATTCCAGTGACAATACCATTACTCTGGGTCTCTGGGTTACTAATCCAGTGACAATACCATTACCCTGGGTCTCTGGGTTACTATTCCAGTGACAATACCATTACCCTGGGCCTCTGGCTTACTATTCCAATGACAATACCATTACTCTGGGTCTCTGGGTTACTATTCCAGTGACAATACCATTACTCTGGGTCTCTGGGTTACTAATCCAGCGACAATACCATTACCCTGGGTCTCTGGGTAACTATTCCAGTGACAATACCATTAACCTGGGTTTCTGGGTTACTAGTCCAGTGACCATTACTCTGGGTCTCTGGGTTACTATTCCAGTGAAAATACCATTCCCCTGGGTCTCTGGGTTACTATTCCAGTGACAATACCATTACCCTGGGTCTCTGGGTTACTATTCCAGTGACAATACAATACTCTGGGTCTCTGGGTTACTAATCCAGTGACAATACCTTTACTCTGGGTTACTATTCCAGTGACAATACCAATACCCTGGGTCTCTGGGTTACTAATCCAGTGACAATACCATTACTCTGGGTCTCTGGGTCACTATTCCAGTGACAATACCATTACTCTGGGTCTCTGGGTTACTAATCAAGTGACAATACAATTACTCTGGGTCACTATTCCAGTGATAATACCATTACTCTGGGTCTCTGGGTTACTATTCCAGTGACAACATCATTACTCTGGGTCTCTGCGTTACTATTCCAGTGACAATGCCATTACTCTGGGTCTCTGGGTTACTATTCCAGTGACAATACCTTAACCCTGGGTCTCTGGGTTACTATTCCAGTGACAATACCATTACTCTGGGTCTCTGGGTTACTAATCCAGTGACAATACCATTACTCTGGGTCTCTGGGTTACTATTCCAGTGACAATACCATTACCCTGGGTCTCTGGGTTACTAATCCAGTGACAATACCATTACTCTGGGTCTCTGGGTCATTATTCCAGTGACAATACCATTTCTCTGGGTCTCAGCGTTACTAATCCAGTGACAATACCATTACTCTGGGTCATTATTCCAGTGATAATACCATTACTCTGGGTCTCTGGGTTACTAATCCAGTGACAACATCATTACTCTGGGTCTCTGGGTTACTATTCCAGTGACAATGTAGTTGTATATATAAATGATTTGGAGGAAAATGTAACTGGTCTGATTAGTAAGTTTGCAGACGACACAAAGGTGGGTGCAATTGCGGATAGCGATGAGGACTGTCGGAGGATACAGCAGGATTTAGATTGTTTGGAGACTTGGGCGGAGAGATGGCAGATGGAGTTTAATCCGGACAAATGTGAGGTAATGCATTTTGGAAGGTCTAATGGAGGTAGGGAATATACAGTGAATGGTAGAACCCTCAAGAGTATTGAAAGTCAAAGAGATCTAGGAGTACATGTCCACAGGTAATTGAAAGTGGCAACACAGGCGGAGAAGGTAGTCAAGAAGGCATAAGGCATGCTTGCCTTCATTGGCCGGGGCATTGAGTATAAGAATTGGCAAGTCATGTTGCAGCTGTATAGAACCTTAGTCAGACCACACTTGGAGTATAGTGTTCAATTCTGGTCTCCACACTACCAGAAGGATGTGGAGGCTTTAGAGAGGGTGCAGAAGAGATTTACCAGAATGTTGCCTGGTATGGAGGGCATTAGCTATGAGGAGCGGTTGAATAAACTCGGTTTGTTCTCACTGGAACGAAGGAGGTTGAGGGGAGACCTGATAGAGGTATACAAAATTATGAGGGGCATAGACAGAGTGGATAGTCAGAGGCTTTTCCCCAGGGTAGAGGGGGCAATTACTAGGGGGCATAGGTTAAAGGTGAGAGGGGCAAGGTTTAGAGTAGATGTACGAGGCAAGTTTTTTACGCAGAGGGTAGTGGGTGCCTGGAACTCGCTACCGGAGGAGGTGGTGGAAGCAGGGACGATAGTGACATTTCAGGGGCATTTTGACAAATACATGAATAGGATGGGAATAGAGGGATACGGACCCAGGAAGTGTAGAAGATTGTAGTTTAGTCGGGCAGCATGGTCGGCACGGGCTTGGAGGGCCGAAGGGCCTGTTCCTGTGCTGTACATTTCTTTGTTCTTTGTTCTTTGTAATACCATTACTCTGGGTCTCGGAGTTACTATTCCAGTGACACTATCATTACCCTGGGACTCTGGGTTACTATTCCAGTGACAATACCATTACTCTGGGTCTCTGGGTTACTATTACAGTGACAATACCATTCCCCTGGGTCTCTGGGTTACTATTAAAGTGACAATACCATTACCCTGGGTCTCTGGGTTACTAATCCAGTGACAGTACCATTACCCTAGGTCTCTGGGTTACTATTCCAGTGACAATACCATTACTCTGGGTTACTATTCCAGTGACAATACCATTCCCCTGGGTCACTGGGTTACTATTAAAGTGACAATACCATTACCCTGGGTCTCTGGGTTACTATTCCAGTGATAATACCATTATTCTGGGTCTCTGGGTTACTAATCCAGTGACAATACCATTACTCTGGGTCTCTGGGTCACTATTCCAGTGACAATACCATTACCCTGGGTCTGTGGGTTACTAATCCAATTGATAATACCATTACTCTCGGTCTCTGGGTTACCATTCCAGTGACAAGACCATTACCCTGGATCTCTGGGTAACTATTCCAGTGACAATACCATAACTCTGGGTCTCTGGCTTACTGTTATAGTGACAATACCATTACCCTGGGTCTCTGGGTTACCATTCCAGTGACAATACCATTACACTGGGTCTCTGGTTTACCAATCCAGTGACAATACCATTACTCTGGGTCACTGGGTTACTATTCCAGTGACAATACCATTACCCTGGGTCTCTGAGTTACTATTCCAGTGACAATACCATTACCCTGAGTCTCTGGGTTACTATTCCAGTGACAATACCATTACGCTGGGTCACTGGTTACTATTCCAGTGACAATACCATTACCCTGACTCTCTGGGTTACTATTCCAGTGACAATACCATTACTCTGGGTCTCTGGGTTACTATTCCAGTGACAATAACTTAACCCTGGGTCTCTGGGTTACTATTCCAGTGACAATACCCTTACCCTGTGTCTATGGGTTACTAATCCAGTGACAATACCATTACTCTGGGTCTCTGGGTTACTATTCCAGTGACAATACCATTTCCCTGGGTCTCTGGGTTACTAATCCAGTGACAATATCATTACTCTGGGTCTCTGGTTCACTATTCGAGTGACAATACCATTTCTCAGGGTCTCAGCATAACTAATCCAGTGACAATACCATGACTCTGGGTCACTATTCCAGTGATAATACCATTACTCTGGGTCTCTGGGTTACTAATCCAGTGACAACATCATTACTCTGGGTCTCTGGGTTACTATTCCAGTGACAATGTAGTAGTATATATAAATGATTTGGTGGAAAATGTAACTGGTCTGATTAGTAAGTTTGCAGGCGACACAAAGGTTGGTGGAATTGCGGATAGCGATGAGGACTGTCAGAGGATACAGCAGGAATTAGATTGTTTGGAGACTTGGGCGGAGAGATGGCAGATGGAGTTTAATCCGGACAAATGTGAGGTAATGCATTTTGGAAGGTCTAATGGAGGTAGGGAATATACAGTGAATGGTAGAACCCTCAAGAGTATTGAAAGTCAAAGAGATCTAGGAGTACAGGTCCACAGGTCATTGAAAGTGGCAACACAGGTGGAGAAGGTAGTCAAGAAGGCATACGGCATGCTTGCCTTCACTGGCCGGGTCATTGAGTATAAGAATTGGCAAGTCATGTTGCAGCTGTATTGAATCTTAGTTAGGCCACACTTGGAGTACAGTGTTCAATTCTGGTAGCCACACTACCAGAAGGATGTGGAGGCTTTAGAGAGGGTGCGGAAGAGATTTACCAGAATGTTGCCTGGTATGGAGGGCATTAGCTATGAGGAGCAGTTGAATAAACTCGGTTTGTTCTCACTGGAACGAAGGAGGTTGAGGGGAGACCTGATAGAGGTATACAAAATTATGAGGGGCATAGACAGAGTGGATAGTCAGAGGCTTTTCCCCAGGGTACAGGGGTTAATTACTAGAGGGCATAGGTTTAAGGTGAGAGCGGCAAGGCTTAGAGTAGATGTATGAGGCAAGTTTTTTACGCAGAGGGTAGTGGGTGCCTGGAACTCGCTACCGGAGGAGGTGTTGGAAGCAGGGACGATAGTGACATTTAAGGGGCATCTTGACAAATACATGAATAGGATGGGAATAGAGGGATACGGACCCAGGAAGTGTCGAAGATTGTAGTTTATTCGGGCAGCATGGTCGGCACGGGCTTGGAGGGCCGAAGGGCCTGTTACTGTGCTGTACATTTCTTTGTTCTTTGTAATACCATTACTCTGGGTCTCTGAGTTACTATTCCAGTGACACTATCATTACCCTGGGACTCTGGTTACTATTCCAGTGACAATACCATTACTCTGGGTCTCTGGGTTACTAATCCAGTGACAATACCATTACTCTGGGTCTCTGGGTTACTATTCCAGTGACAATACCATTACCCTGGGTCTCTGGGTTACTAATCCAGTGACAATACCATTACTCTGGGTCTCTGGGTCATTATTCCAGTGATAATACCATTACTCTGGGTCTCTGGGTTACTAATCCAGTGACAACATCATTACTCTGGGTCTCTGGGTTACTATTCCAGTGACAATGTAGTTGTATATATAAATGATTTGGAGGAAAATGTAACTGGTCTGATTAGTAAGTTTGCAGACGACACAAAGGTGGGTGCAATTGCGGATAGCGATGAGGACTGTCGGAGGATACAGCAGGATTTAGATTGTTTGGAGACTTGGGCGGAGAGATGGCAGATGGAGTTTAATCCGGACAAATGTGAGGTAATGCATTTTGGAAGGTCTAATGGAGGTAGGGAATATACAGTGAATGGTAGAACCCTCAAGAGTATTGAAAGTCAAAGAGATCTAGGAGTACATGTCCACAGGTAATTGAAAGTGGCAACACAGGCGGAGAAGGTAGTCAAGAAGGCATAAGGCATGCTTGCCTTCATTGGCCGGGGCATTGAGTATAAGAATTGGCAAGTCATGTTGCAGCTGTATAGAACCTTAGTCAGACCACACTTGGAGTATAGTGTTCAATTCTGGTCTCCACACTACCAGAAGGATGTGGAGGCTTTAGAGAGGGTGCAGAAGAGATTTACCAGAATGTTGCCTGGTATGGAGGGCATTAGCTATGAGGAGCGGTTGAATAAACTCGGTTTGTTCTCACTGGAACGAAGGAGGTTGAGGGGAGACCTGATAGAGGTATACAAAATTATGAGGGGCATAGACAGAGTGGATAGTCAGAGGCTTTTCCCCAGGGTAGAGGGGGCAATTACTAGGGGGCATAGGTTAAAGGTGAGAGGGGCAAGGTTTAGAGTAGATGTACGAGGCAAGTTTTTTACGCAGAGGGTAGTGGGTGCCTGGAACTCGCTACCGGAGGAGGTGGTGGAAGCAGGGACGATAGTGACATTTCAGGGGCATTTTGACAAATACATGAATAGGATGGGAATAGAGGGATACGGACCCAGGAAGTGTAGAAGATTGTAGTTTAGTCGGGCAGCATGGTCGGCACGGGCTTGGAGGGCCGAAGGGCCTGTTCCTGTGCTGTACATTTCTTTGTTCTTTGTTCTTTGTAATACCATTACTCTGGGTCTCGGAGTTACTATTCCAGTGACACTATCATTACCCTGGGACTCTGGGTTACTATTCCAGTGACAATACCATTACTCTGGGTCTCTGGGTTACTATTACAGTGACAATACCATTCCCCTGGGTCTCTGGGTTACTATTAAAGTGACAATACCATTACCCTGGGTCTCTGGGTTACTAATCCAGTGACAGTACCATTACCCTAGGTCTCTGGGTTACTATTCCAGTGACAATACCATTACTCTGGGTTACTATTCCAGTGACAATACCATTCCCCTGGGTCACTGGGTTACTATTAAAGTGACAATACCATTACCCTGGGTCTCTGGGTTACTATTCCAGTGACAATACCATTATTCTGGGTCTCTGGGTTACTAATCCAGTGACAATACCATTACTCTGGGTCTCTGGGTCACTATTCCAGTGACAATACCATTACCCTGGGTCTGTGGGTTACTAATCCAATTGATAATACCATTACTCTCGGTCTCTGGGTTACCATTCCAGTGACAAGACCATTACCCTGGATCTCTGGGTAACTATTCCAGTGACAATACCATAACTCTGGGTCTCTGGCTTACTGTTATAGTGACAATACCATTACCCTGGGTCTCTGGGTTACCATTCCAGTGACAATACCATTACACTGGGTCTCTGGTTTACCAATCCAGTGACAATACCATTACTCTGGGTCACTGGGTTACTATTCCAGTGACAATACCATTACCCTGGGTCTCTGAGTTACTATTCCAGTGACAATACCATTACCCTGAGTCTCTGGGTTACTATTCCAGTGACAATACCATTACGCTGGGTCACTGGTTACTATTCCAGTGACAATACCATTACCCTGACTCTCTGGGTTACTATTCCAGTGACAATACCATTACTCTGGGTCTCTGGGTTACTATTCCAGTGACAATAACTTAACCCTGGGTCTCTGGGTTACTATTCCAGTGACAATACCCTTACCCTGTGTCTATGGGTTACTAATCCAGTGACAATACCATTACTCTGGGTCTCTGGGTTACTATTCCAGTGACAATACCATTTCCCTGGGTCTCTGGGTTACTAATCCAGTGACAATATCATTACTCTGGGTCTCTGGTTCACTATTCGAGTGACAATACCATTTCTCAGGGTCTCAGCATAACTAATCCAGTGACAATACCATGACTCTGGGTCACTATTCCAGTGATAATACCATTACTCTGGGTCTCTGGGTTACTAATCCAGTGACAACATCATTACTCTGGGTCTCTGGGTTACTATTCCAGTGACAATGTAGTAGTATATATAAATGATTTGGTGGAAAATGTAACTGGTCTGATTAGTAAGTTTGCAGGCGACACAAAGGTTGGTGGAATTGCGGATAGCGATGAGGACTGTCAGAGGATACAGCAGGAATTAGATTGTTTGGAGACTTGGGCGGAGAGATGGCAGATGGAGTTTAATCCGGACAAATGTGAGGTAATGCATTTTGGAAGGTCTAATGGAGGTAGGGAATATACAGTGAATGGTAGAACCCTCAAGAGTATTGAAAGTCAAAGAGATCTAGGAGTACAGGTCCACAGGTCATTGAAAGTGGCAACACAGGTGGAGAAGGTAGTCAAGAAGGCATACGGCATGCTTGCCTTCACTGGCCGGGTCATTGAGTATAAGAATTGGCAAGTCATGTTGCAGCTGTATTGAATCTTAGTTAGGCCACACTTGGAGTACAGTGTTCAATTCTGGTAGCCACACTACCAGAAGGATGTGGAGGCTTTAGAGAGGGTGCGGAAGAGATTTACCAGAATGTTGCCTGGTATGGAGGGCATTAGCTATGAGGAGCAGTTGAATAAACTCGGTTTGTTCTCACTGGAACGAAGGAGGTTGAGGGGAGACCTGATAGAGTTATACAAAATTATGAGGGGCATAGACAGAGTGGATAGTCAGAGGCTTTTCCCCAGGGTAGAGGGGTCAATTACTAGAGGGCATAGGTTTAAGGTGAGAGCGGCAAGGCTTAGAGTAGATGTATGAGGCAAGTTTTTTACGCAGAGGGTAGTGGGTGCCTGGAACTCACTACCGGAGGAGGTGTTGGAAGCAGGGACGATAGTGACATTTAAGGGGCATCTTGACAAATACATGAATAGGATGGGAATAGAGGGATACGGACCCAGGAAGTGTCGAAGATTGTAGTTTATTCGGGCAGCATGGTCGGCACGGGCTTGGAGGGCCGAAGGGCCTGTTACTGTGCTGTACATTTCTTTGTTCTTTGTAATACCATTACTCTGGGTCTCTGAGTTACTATTCCAGTGACACTATCATTACCCTGGGACTCTGGTTACTATTCCAGTGACAATACCATTACTCTGGGTCTCTGGGTTACTAATCCAGTGACAATACCATTACTCTGGGTCTCTGGGTTACTATTCCAGTGACAATACCATTACCCTGGGTCTCTGGGTTACTAATCCAGTGACAATACCATTACTCTGGGTCTCTGGGTCATTATTCCAGTGACAATACCATTTCTCTGGGTCTCAGCGTTACTAATCCAGTGACAATACCATTACTCTGGGTCATTATTCCAGTGATAATACCATTACTCTGGGTCTCTGGGTTACTAATCCAGTGACAACATCATTACTCTGGGTCTCTGGGTTACTATTCCAGTGACAATGTAGTTGTATATATAAATGATTTGGAGGAAAATGTAACTGGTCTGATTAGTAAGTTTGCAGACGACACAAAGGTGGGTGCAATTGCGGATAGCGATGAGGACTGTCGGAGGATACAGCAGGATTTAGATTGTTTGGAGACTTGGGCGGAGAGATGGCAGATGGAGTTTAATCCGGACAAATGTGAGGTAATGCATTTTGGAAGGTCTAATGGAGGTAGGGAATATACAGTGAATGGTAGAACCCTCAAGAGTATTGAAAGTCAAAGAGATCTAGGAGTACATGTCCACAGGTAATTGAAAGTGGCAACACAGGCGGAGAAGGTAGTCAAGAAGGCATAAGGCATGCTTGCCTTCATTGGCCGGGGCATTGAGTATAAGAATTGGCAAGTCATGTTGCAGCTGTATAGAACCTTAGTCAGACCACACTTGGAGTATAGTGTTCAATTCTGGTCTCCACACTACCAGAAGGATGTGGAGGCTTTAGAGAGGGTGCAGAAGAGATTTACCAGAATGTTGCCTGGTATGGAGGGCATTAGCTATGAGGAGCGGTTGAATAAACTCGGTTTGTTCTCACTGGAACGAAGGAGGTTGAGGGGAGACCTGATAGAGGTATACAAAATTATGAGGGGCATAGACAGAGTGGATAGTCAGAGGCTTTTCCCCAGGGTAGAGGGGGCAATTACTAGGGGGCATAGGTTAAAGGTGAGAGGGGCAAGGTTTAGAGTAGATGTACGAGGCAAGTTTTTTACGCAGAGGGTAGTGGGTGCCTGGAACTCGCTAGCGGAGGAGGTGGTGGAAGCAGGGACGATAGTGACATTTCAGGGGCATTTTGACAAATACATGAATAGGATGGGAATAGAGGGATACGGACCCAGGAAGTGTAGAAGATTGTAGTTTAGTCGGGCAGCATGGTCGGCACGGGCTTGGAGGGCCGAAGGGCCTGTTCCTGTGCTGTACATTTCTTTGTTCTTTGTTCTTTGTAATACCATTACTCTGGGTCTCTGAGTTACTATTCCAGTGACACTATCATTACCCTGGGACTCTGGGTTACTATTCCAGTGACAATACCATTACTCTGGGTCTCTGGGTTACTATTCCAGTGACAATACCATTACTCTGGGTCTCTGGGTTACTATTCCAGTGACAATAACATTACCCTGGGTCTCTGGGTTACTATTCCAGTGACAATAACATTACCCTGGGTCTCTGGGTTACTATTCCAGTGACAATACCATTACCCTGAGTCTCTGGGTTACTATTCCAGTGACAATAACATTACCCTGGGTCTCTGGGTTACTATTCCAGTGACTATACCATTACCCTGGGTCTCTGTGTTACTATTCCAGTGACAATACCATTACCCTGGGTCTCTGGGTTACTATTCCAGTGACAATACCATTACTCTGGTTGTCTGGGTTACTATTCCAGTGACAATACAATACTCTGGGTCTCTGGGGTACTAATCCAGTGACAATACCTTTACTCTGGGTCTCTGGGTTACTATTCCAGTGACAATACCATTACCCTGGTTCATTGGTTTACTAATCAGGTGACAATACAATTACTCGGGGTCTCTGGGTTACTAATCAAGTGACAATACCATAACTCTGGGTCACTATTCCAGTGATAACACCATTACTCTGGGTCTCTGGGTCACTATTCCAGTGACAATACCATTACTCTGGGTCTCTGGGTTACTAATCAAGTGACAATACCAAACTCTGGGTCACTATTCCAGTGATAATACCATTACTCTGGGTCTCTGGGTTACTATTCCAGTGACAACATCATTATTCTGGGTCTCTGCATTACTTTTCCAGTGACAATACCATTACTCTGGGTCTCTGGGTTACTATTCCATTGACACTACCATTACCCTGGGACTCTGGGTTACTATTCCAGTGACAATACCATTACTCTGGGTCTCTGGGTTACAATTCCAGTGACAATACCATTACTCTGGGTCTCTGGGTTACTAATGCAGTGACAATACCATTACTCTGGGTCACTGGGTTACTATTCCAGTGACAATACCTTTACCCTGACTCTCTGGGTTACTATTCCAGTGACAATACCATTACCCTGGGTCTCTGGGTTACTATTCCAATGACAATACCATTACCCTGGGACTCTGGGTTACTATTCCAGTGACAATACCATTACCCTGGGTCTCTGGGTTACTATTTCAGTGACAATACCATTACTCTGGGTCTCTGGGTTACTATTCCAATGACAATACCATTACTCTGGGTCTCTGGGTTACTATTCCAGTGACAATACAATACTCAGGGTCTCTGGGTTACTAATCCAGTGACAGTTCCTTTACTGTGGGTCTCTGGGTTACTATTCCAGTGACAATACCATTACCCTGGGTCTCTGGGTTACAATTCCAGTGACAATACCATTACCCTGGGTCTCTGGGTTACTATTCCAGTGACAATACCATTACTCTGGTTCTCTGGGTTACTATTCCAGTGACAATACCATTACCCTGGGTCTCTGGGTTACTAATCCAGTGACAATACCATTACTCTGGGTCTCTGGGTCACTATTCCAGTGACAATACCATTACTCTGAGTCTCTGGGTTCCTAATCAAGTGACAATACCATAACTCTGGGTCACTATTCCAGTGATAATACCATTACTCTGGGTCTCTGGGTTACTATTCCAGTGACAACATCATTATTCTGGGTCTCTGCGTTACTGTTCCAGTGACAACACCATTACTCTGGGTCTCTGGGTTACTATTCCATTGACACTATCATTACCCTGGGACTCTGTGTTACTATTCCAGTGACAATATCATTACTCTGCGTCTCTGGATTACTAATCCAGTTACAATACCATTACCCTGGGTCTCTGGGTTACTAATGCAGTGACAATACCATTACTCTGGGTCTCTGGGTTACTATTCCAGTGACAATACCATTACCCTGGGTCTTTGGGTTACTATTCCAGTGACAATACCATTACCCTGGGTCTCTGGGTTAATATTCCAGTGACAATACCATTACTCTTGGTCTCTGGGTTATTAATCCAGTGACAATACAATTACCATGGGTCTCTGGGTTACTATTCCAGTGACAATACCATTCCCCCGAGTCTCTGGGTTACTATTCCAGTGACAATAACATTACCCTGGGTCTCTGGGTTACTATTCCAGTGACAATACCATTACCCTGGGTCTCTGGGTTACTATTCCAGTGACAATACGATTACCCTGGAGGTCTGGGTTACTATTCCAGTGACAATACCATTACACTGGGTCTCTGGTTTACCATTCCAGTGACAATACCATTACTCTGGGTCACTGGGTTACTATTCCAGTGACAATACCATTACCCTGGGTCTCTGAGTTACTATTCCAGTGACAATACCATTACCCTGAGTCTCTGGGTTACTATTCCAGTGACAATACCATTTCTCTGGGTCTCTGGGTTACTATTCCAGTGACAATACCTTAACCCTGGGTCTCTGGGTTACTATTCCAGTGACAATACCATTACCCTGGGTCTCTGGGTTACTAATCCAGTGACAATACCATTACTCTGGGTCTCTGGGTTACTATTCCTGTGACAATACCATTACCCTGTGTCTCTGGGTTACGAATCCAGTGACAATACCATTACTCTGGGTCTCTGGGTCACTATTCCAGTGACAATACCATTTCTCAGGGTCTCAGCGTTACTAATCCAGTGACAATACCATTACTCTGGTTCACTATTCCAGTGATAATACCGTTACTCTGGGTTACTAATCCAGTGACAACATCATTACTCTGGGTCTCTGGGTTACTAATCAAGTGACAATACCATAACTCTGGGTCACTATTCCAGTGATAACACCATTACTCTGGGTCTCTGGGTTACTATTCCAGTGACAACATCATTATTCTGGGTCTGTGCGTTACTGTTCCAGTGACAATACCTTTACTCTGGGTCTCTGGGTTACTATTCCAGTGACAATACCATTACCCTGGGTCATTGGGTTACTAATCAGGTGACAATACAATTACTCTGGGTCTCTGGGTCACTATTCCAGTGACAACATCATTATTCTGGGTCTCTGCATTACTTTTCCAGTGACAATACCATTACTCTGGGTCTCTGGGTTACTATTTCATTGACACTACCATTACCCTGGACTCTGGGTTACTATTCCAGTGACAATACCATTACTCTGGGTCTCTGGGTTACTATTCCAGTGACAATAACATTACCCTGTGTTCTCTGGGTTACAATTTCAGTGACAATACCATTACCCTGGGTCTCTGGGTTACTATTCCAATGACAATACCATTACTCTGGGTCTCTGGGTTACTATTCCAGTGACAATACAATACTCAGGGTCTCTGGGTTACTAATCCAGTGACAATACCTTTACTGTGGGTCTCTGGGTTACTATTCCAGTGACTATACCATTACCCTGGGTCTCTGGGTTACAATTCCAGTGACAATACCATTACCCTGGGTCTCTGGGTTACTATTCCAGTGACAATACCATTACTCTGGTTCTCTGGGTTACTATTCCAGTGACAATACAATACTCTGAGTCTCTGGGTTACTAATCCAGTGACAATACCTTTTCTCTGGGTCTCTGGGTTACTATTCCAGTGACAATACCATTACTCTGGGTCTCTGGGTCACTATTCCAGTGACAATACCATTACTCTGAGTCTCTGGGTTCCTAATCAAGTGACAATACCATAACTCTGGGTCACTATTCCAGTGATAATACCATTACTCTGGGTCTCTGGGTTACTATTCCAGTGACAACATCATTATTCTGGGTCTCTGCGTTACTGTTCCAGTGACAACACCATTACTCTGGGTCTCTGGGTTACTATTCCATTGACACTATCATTACCCTGGGACTCTGTGTTACTATTCCAGTGACAATACCATTACTCTGCGTCTCTGGATTACTAATCCAGTTACAATACCATTACCCTGGGTCTCTGGGTTACTAATGCAGTGACAATACCATTACTCTGGGTCTCTGGGTTACTATTCCAGTGACAATACCATTACCCTGGGTCTTTGGGTTACTATTCCAGTGGCAATGTAGTAGTATATATAAATGATTTGGAGGAAAATGTAACTGGTCTGATTAGTAAGTTTGCAGATGACACAAAGTTTGGTGGAATTGCGGATAGCGATGAGGACTGTCAGAGGATACAGTAGGATTTAGATTGTTTGGAGACTTGGGCGGAGAGATGGCAGATGGAGTTTAATCCGGACAAATGTGAGGTAATGCATTTTGGAAGGTCTAATGGAGGTAGGGAATATACAGTGAATGGTAGAACCCTCAAGAGTATTGAAAGTCAAAGAGATCTCGGAGAACAGGTCCACAGGTCATTGAAAATGGCAACACAGGTGGAGAAGGTAGTCAAGAAGGCATACGGCATGCTTGCCTTCACTGGCCGGGGCATTGAGTATAAGAATTGGCAAGTCATGTTGCAGCTGTATAGAATCTTCGTTAGGCCACACTTGGAGTATAGTGTTCAATTCTGGTCACCACACTACCAGAAGGATGTGGAGGCTTCAGAGAGGGGGCAGAAGATATTTACCAGAATGTTGCCTGGTATGGAGGGCATTAGCTATGAGGAGCGGTTGAA
This sequence comes from Scyliorhinus torazame, assembly GCF_047496885.1. Lineage (NCBI taxonomy): Eukaryota > Metazoa > Chordata > Chondrichthyes > Carcharhiniformes > Scyliorhinidae > Scyliorhinus > Scyliorhinus torazame. The sequence goes on along the minus strand of NC_092717.1, from coordinate 253,956,202 downwards.
TAAACTCGGTTTGTTCTCACTGGAACGAAGGAGGTTGAGGGGAGACCTGATAGAGGTATACAAAATTATGAGGGGCATAGACGGAGTGGATAGTCAGAGGCTTTTCCCCAGGGTAGAGGGGTCAATTACTAGGGGGCATAGGTTTAAGGTGAGAGGGGTAAGGTTTAGAGTAGATGTACGAGGCAAGTTTTTTACGCAGAGAGTAGTGGGTGCCTGGAACTCGCTACCGGAGGAGGTGGTGGAAGCAGGGACGATAGTGACATTTAAGGGGCATCTTGACAAATACATGAACAGGATGGGAATAGAGGGATACGGACCCAGGAAGTGTAGAAGATTGTAGTTTAGTCGGGCAGCATGGTCGGCACGGGCTTGGAGGGCCGAAGGGCCTGTTCCTGTGCTGTACATTTCTTTGTTCTTTGTAATTCCATTACTCTGGGTCTCTGAGTTACTATTCCAGTGACACTATCATTACCCTGGGACTCTGGGTTACTATTCCAGTGACAATACCATTACTATGGGTCTCTGGGTTACTAATCCAGTGACAATGCCATTAACCTGGGTCTCTGGGTTACTAAAGCAGTGACAATACTATTACCCTGGGTCTCTGGTTACTATTCCAGTGACAATAACATTACCCTGGGTCTCTGGGTTACTATTCCAGTGACAATACCATTACTCTTGGTCTCTGGGTTACTAATCCAGTTACAATACCATTACCCTGGGTCTCTGGGTTACTATTCCATTGACAATACCATTACTCTTGGTCTCTGGGTTACTATTCCAGTGACAATGCCATTAACCTGGGTCTCTGGGTTACTATTCCAGTGACAATAACATTACCCTGGGTCTCTGGGTTACTATTCCAGTGACAATAACATTACCCTGGGTCTCTGGGTTACTATTCCAGTGACAATACCATTACCCTGAGTCTCTGGGTTACTATTCCAGTGACAATAACATTACCCTGGGTCTCTGGGTTACTATTCCAGTGACTATACCATTACCCTGGGTCTCTGTGTTACTATTCCAGTGACAATACCATTACCCTGGGTCTCTGGGTTACTATTCCAGTGACAATACCATTACTCTGGTTGTCTGGGTTACTATTCCAGTGACAATACAATACTCTGGGTCTCTGGGGTACTAATCCAGTGACAATACCTTTACTCTGGGTCTCTGGGTTACTATTCCAGTGACAATACCATTACCCTGGTTCATTGGTTTACTAATCAGGTGACAATACAATTACTCGGGGTCTCTGGGTTACTAATCAAGTGACAATACCATAACTCTGGGTCACTATTCCAGTGATAACACCATTACTCTGGGTCTCTGGGTCACTATTCCAGTGACAATACCATTACTCTGGGTCTCTGGGTTACTAATCAAGTGACAATACCAAACTCTGGGTCACTATTCCAGTGATAACACCATTACTCTGGGTCTCTGGGTTACTATTCCAGTGACAACATCATTATTCTGGGTCTCTGCATTACTTTTCCAGTGACAATACCATTACTCTGGGTCTCTGGGTTACTATTCCATTGACACTACCATTACCCTGGGACTCTGGGTTACTATTCCAGTGACAATACCATTACTCTGGGTCTCTGGGTTACTATTCCAGTGACAATACCATTACTCTGGGTCTCTGGGTTACTAATGCAGTGACAATACCATTACTCTGGGTCACTGGGTTACTATTCCAGTGACAATACCTTTACCCTGACTCTCTGGGTTACTATTCCAGTGACAATACCATTACCCTGGGTCTCTGGGTTACTATTCCAATGACAATACCATTACCCTGGGACTCTGGGTTACTATTCCAGTGACAATACCATTACCCTGGGTCTCTGGGTTACTATTTCAGTGACAATACCATTACTCTGGGTCTCTGGGTTACTATTCCAATGACAATACCATTACTCTGGGTCTCTGGGTTACTATTCCAGTGACAATACAATACTCAGGGTCTCTGGGTTACTAATCCAGTGACAGTTCCTTTACTGTGGGTCTCTGGGTTACTATTCCAGTGACAATACCATTACCCTGGGTCTCTGGGTTACAATTCCAGTGACAATACCATTACCCTGGGTCTCTGGGTTACTATTCCAGTGACAATACCATTACTCTGGTTCTCTGGGTTACTATTCCAGTGACAATACCATTACCCTGGGTCTCTGGGTTACTAATCCAGTGACAATACCATTACTCTGGGTCTCTGGGTCACTATTCCAGTGACAATACCATTACTCTGAGTCTCTGGGTTCCTAATCAAGTGACAATACCATAACTCTGGGTCACTATTCCAGTGATAATACCATTACTCTGGGTCTCTGGGTTACTATTCCAGTGACAACATCATTATTCTGGGTCTCTGCGTTACTGTTCCAGTGACAACACCATTACTCTGGGTCTCTGGGTTACTATTCCATTGACACTATCATTACCCTGGGACTCTGTGTTACTATTCCAGTGACAATATCATTACTCTGCGTCTCTGGATTACTAATCCAGTTACAATACCATTACCCTGGGTCTCTGGGTTACTAATGCAGTGACAATACCATTACTCTGGGTCTCTGGGTTACTATTCCAGTGACAATACCATTACCCTGGGTCTTTGGGTTACTATTCCAGTGACAATACCATTACCCTGGGTCTCTGGGTTAATATTCCAGTGACAATACCATTACTCTTGGTCTCTGGGTTATTAATCCAGTGACAATACAATTACCATGGGTCTCTGGGTTACTATTCCAGTGACAATACCATTCCCCCGAGTCTCTGGGTTACTATTCCAGTGACAATAACATTACCCTGGGTCTCTGGGTTACTATTCCAGTGACAATACCATTACCCTGGGTCTCTGGGTTACTATTCCAGTGACAATACGATTACCCTGGAGGTCTGGGTTACTATTCCAGTGACAATACCATTACACTGGGTCTCTGGTTTACCATTCCAGTGACAATACCATTACTCTGGGTCACTGGGTTACTATTCCAGTGACAATACCATTACCCTGGGTCTCTGAGTTACTATTCCAGTGACAATACCATTACCCTGAGTCTCTGGGTTACTATTCCAGTGACAATACCATTTCTCTGGGTCTCTGGGTTACTATTCCAGTGACAATACCTTAACCCTGGGTCTCTGGGTTACTATTCCAGTGACAATACCATTACCCTGGGTCTCTGGGTTACTAATCCAGTGACAATACCATTACTCTGGGTCTCTGGGTTACTATTCCTGTGACAATACCATTACCCTGTGTCTCTGGGTTACGAATCCAGTGACAATACCATTACTCTGGGTCTCTGGGTCACTATTCCAGTGACAATACCATTTCTCAGGGTCTCAGCGTTACTAATCCAGTGACAATACCATTACTCTGGTTCACTATTCCAGTGATAATACCGTTACTCTGGGTTACTAATCCAGTGACAACATCATTACTCTGGGTCTCTGGGTTACTATTCCAGTGACAATGTAGTAGTATATATAAATGATTTGGAGGAAAATGTAACTGGTCTGATTCGTAAGTTTGCAGATTACACAAAGGTTGATGGAATTGCGGATAGCGATGAGGACTGTCAGAGGATACAGCAGGATTTAGATTGTTTGGAGACTTGGGCGGAGAGATGGCAGATGGAGTTTAATCCGGACAAATGTGAGGTAATGCATTTTGGAAGGTCTACTGGAGGTAGGGAATATACAGTGAATGGTAGAACCCTCAAGAGTATTGAAAGTCAAAGAGATCTCGGAGTACAGGTCCATAGGTCATTGAAAGTGGCAACACAGGTGGAGAAGGTAGTAAAGAAGGCATACGGCATGCTTGCCTTCACTGGCCGGGGCATTGAGTATAAGAATTGGCAAGTCATGTTGCAGCTGTATAGAATCTTAGTTAGGCCACACTTGGAGTATAGTGTTCAATTTTGGTTGCCACACTACCAGAAGGATGTGGAGGCTTTAGAGAGGGTGCAGAAGAGATTTGCCAGAATGTTGCCTGGTATGGAGGGCATTAGCTATGAGGAGCGGTTGAATAAACTCGGTTTGTTCTCACTGGAACGAAGGAGGTTGAGGGGAGACCTGATAGAGGTATACAAAATTATGAGGGGCATAGACGGAGTGGATATTCAGAGGCTTTTCCCCAGGGTAGAGGGGTCAATAACTCGGGGGCATAGGTTTAAGGTGAGAGGGGCAAGGTTTGGAGTAGATGTACGAGGCAAGTTTTTTACGCAGAGGGTAGCGGGTGCCTGGAACTCGCTACCGGAGGAGGTGGTGGAAGCAGGGACGATAGTGACATTTAAGGGGCATCTTGACAAATACATGAACAGGATGGGAATAGAAGGATACGGACCCAGGAAGTGTAGAAGATTGTAGTTTAGTCGGGCAGCATGGTCGGCACGGGCTTGGAGGGCCGAAGGGCCTGTTCCTGTGCTGTACGTTTCTTTGTTCTTTGTAATACCATTACTCTGGGTCTCGGAGTTACTATTCCAGTGACACTATCATTACCCTGGGACTCTGGGTTACTCTTCCAGCGACAATACCATTACCCTGGGTCTCTGGCTTACTATTGCAGTGACAATACCATTACCCTGGGACTCTGGGTTACTATTCCAGTGACAATACCATTACTCTTGGTCTCTGGGTTACTATTCCTTTGACAATACCATTACTCTGGGTCTCTGGGTTACTATTCCAGTGGCAATACCATTACCCTGTGTCACTGGTTACTATTACAGTGACAATACCATTACCCTGGGTCTCTGGGTTACTATTCCAGTGACAATACCATTACCCTGGGTCTCTGGGTTACAATTTCAGTGACAATACCATTACCCTGGGTCTCTGGGTTACTATTCCAGTGACAATACCATTACTCTGGGTCTCTGGGTTACTATTCCAGTGACAATACAATACTCTGGGTCTCTGGCTTACTAATCCAGTGACAATACCATTACTCTGGGTTACTATTCCAGTGACAATACCATTACCCTGGGACTCTGGGTTACAATTCCAGTGACAATACCATTACCCTGGGTCTCTGGGTTACTATTCCACTGACAATACCATTACTCTGGGTCTCTGGGTTACTATTCCAGTGACAATAAAGTACTCTGAGTCTCTGGGTTACTAATCCAGTGACAATACCTTTACTCTGGGTCTCTGGGTTACTATTCCAGTGACAATACCATTACACTGGGTCTCTGGGTTACTAATCCAGTGACAATACCATTACTCTGGGTCTCTGGGTCACTATTCCAGTGGCAATACCATTACTCTGGGTCTCTGGGTTACTAATCAAGTGACAATACCATAACTCTGGGCACTATTCCAGTGATAATACCATTACTCTGGGTCTCTGGGTTACTGTTCCAGTGACAACACCATTACTCTGGGTCTCTGGGTTACTATTCCATTGACACTACCATTTCCCTGGGACTCTGGGTTACTATTCCAGTGACAATACCATTACTCTGGGTCTCTGGGTTACTAATCCAGTTACAATACCATTACCCTGGGTCTCTGGGTTACTAATGCAGTGACAATACCATTACTCTGGGTCTCTGGATTACTATTCCGGTGACAATACCATTACCCTGGGTCTCTGGGTTACTATTCCAGTGACAATCCCATTACCCTGGGTCTCTGGGTTAATATTCCAGTGACAATACCATTACTCTTGGTCTCTGGGTTATTAATCCAGTGACAATTCCATTACACTGTGTCTCTGGGTTACAATTCCAGTGACAATACCATTACCCTGGTTCACTGGGTCCCTATTCCAGTGACAATACCATTACTCTGGGTCTCTGTGTTACTAATCAAGTGACAATACCATAACTCTGGGTCACTATTCCAGTGATAATACCATTACTCTAGGTCTCTGAGTTACTATTCCAGTGACAACATCATTATTCTGGGTCTCTGCGTTAATGTTCCAGTGACAATACCATTACTCTGGGTCTCTAGGTTGCTATTCCATTGACACTACCATTACCCTGGGACTCTGGGTTACTATTCCAGTGACAATACCATTACTCTGGGTCTCTGGGTTACTAATCCAGTTACAATACCATTACCCTGGGTCTCTGGGTTACTAATGCAGTGACAATACCATTACTCTGGGTCTCTGGGTTACTATTCCAGTGACAATACCATTACCCTGGGTCTCGGCGTTACTCTTCCAGTGACAATACCATTACCCTGGGTCTCTGGCTTACTATTCCAGTGACAATATCATTACTCTTGTTCTCTGGGTTACTATTCCTTTGACAATACCATTACTCTGGGTCTCTGGGTTACTATTCCAGTGGCAATACCATTACCCTGTGTCACTGGTTACTATTCCAGTGACAATAACATTACCCTGAGTCTCTAGGTTACTAATCCAGTGACAATACCATTACCCTGGGTCTCTGGGTTACAATTCCAGTGACAATACCATTACCCTGGGTCTCTGGGTTACTATTCCAGTGACAATACCATTACTCTGGGTCTCTGGGTTACAATTCCAGTGACAATACAATACTCTGGGTCTCTGGGTTACTAATCCAGTGACAATACCTTTACTTTGGGTCCCTGGGTTACTATTCCAGTGACAATACCATTACCCTGGGTCTCTGGGTTACTAATCCAGTGACAATACCATTACTCTGGGTCACTATTCCAGTGACAATGCCATTACTCTGGGTTACTAATCAAGTGACAATACCATAACTCTGGGTCACTATTCCAGTGATAATACCATTACTCTGGGTCTCTGGGTTACTATTCCAGTGACAACATCATTATTCTGGGTCTCTGCGTTACTGTTCCAGTGACAATACCATTACTCAAGGTCTCTGGGTTACTATTCCATTGACACTACCATTACCCTGGGACTCTGGGTTACTATTCCAGTGACAATACCATTACTCTGGGTCTCTGGGTTACTATTCCAGTGGCAATACCATTACCCTGTGTCACTGGTTACTATTCCAGTGACAATAACATTACCCTGAGTCTCTAGGTTACTAATCCAGTGACAATACCATTACCCTGGGTCTCTGGGTTACAATTCCAGTGACAATACCATTACCCTGGGTCTCTGGGTTACTATTCCAGTGACAATACCATTACTCTGGGTCTCTGGGTTACAATTCCAGTGACAATACAATACTCTGGGTCTCTGGGTTACTAATCCAGTGACAATACCTTTACTTTGGGTCCCTGGGTTACTATTCCAGTGACAATACCATTACCCTGGGTCTCTGGGTTACTAATCCAGTGACAATACCATTACTCTGGGTCACTATTCCAGTGACAATGCCATTACTCTGGGTTACTAATCAAGTGACAATACCATAACTCTGGGTCACTATTCCAGTGATAATACCATTACTCTGGGTCTCTGGGTTACTATTCCAGTGACAACATCATTATTCTGGGTCTCTGCGTTACTGTTCCAGTGACAATACCATTACTCAAGGTCTCTGGGTTACTATTCCATTGACACTACCATTACCCTGGGACTCTGGGTTACTATTCCAGTGACAATACCATTACTCTGGGTCTCTGGGTTACTATTCCAGTGACAATACCATTACCCTGGGACTCTGGGTTACTATTCCAGTGACAATACCATTACCCTGGGTCTCTGGGTTACTAATGCACTGACAATACCATTACTCTGGGTCTCTGCGTTACTATTCCAGTGACAATACCATTACCCTGGGTCTCTGGGTTAATATTCCAGTGACAATATCATTACTCTTGGTCTCTGGGTTATTAATCCAGTGACAATTCCATTACACTGTGTCTCTGTGTTACTATTCCAGTGACAATACTATTACCCGGGTTCACTGGGTTACTACTCCAGTGACAATACCATCATCCTGGGTCTCTGGGTTACTATTCCAGTGACAATACAATTACCCTGGGTCTCTGGGTTACTATTCCAGTGACAATACCATTACTCTGGGTCTCTGGGTCACTATTCCAGTGACAATACCATTACTCTGGGTCTCTGGGTTACTAATCAAATGACAATACCATAACTCTGGGTCACTATACCAGTGATAATACCATTACTCTGGGTCTCTGGGTTACTATTCCAGTGACAACATCATTATTCTGTGTCCCTGCGTTAATGTTCCAGTGAAAATACCATTACTCTGGGTCTCTGGGTTACTATTCCAGTGACAATACCATTACTCTGGGTCTCTGGGTTACTAATCCAGTTACAATACCATAACCCTGGGTCTCTGGGTTACTAATGCAGTGACAATATCATTACTCTTGGTCTCTGGGTTACTATTCCAGTGACAATACCATTACCCTGGGTCTCTGGGTTACTATTCCAGTGACAATATCATTACCCTGGGTCTCTGGGTTAATATTCCAGTGACAATACCATTACTCTTGGTCTCTGGGTTATTAACCAAGTGACAATTCCATTACACTGGGACTCTGAGTAACAATTCCAGTGACAATACCATTACCCTGCTTCACTGGGTTACTATTCCAGTGACAATACCATTACCAAGGGTCTCTGGGTCACTATTCCAGTGACAATACCATTACTCTGGGTCTCTGGGTTACTAATCAAATGACAATACCATAACTCTGGGTCACTATACCAGTGATAATACCATTACTCTGGGTCTCTGGGTTACTATTCCAGTGACAACATCATTATTCTGTGTCCCTGCGTTAATGTTCCAGTGAAAATACCATTACTCTGGGTCTCTGGGTTACTATTCCAGTGACAATACCATTACTCTGGGTCTCTGGGTTACTAATCCAGTTACAATACCATTACCCTGGGTCTCTGGGTTACTAATGCAGTGACAATACCATTACTCTTGGTCTCTGGGTTACTATTCCAGTGACAATACCATTACCCTGGGTCTCTGGGTTACTATTCCAGTGACAATATCATTACCCTGGGTCTCTGGGTTAATATTCCAGTGACAATACCATTACTCTTGGTCTCTTGGTTATTAACCAAGTGACAATTCCATTACACTGGGACTCTGAGTTACAATTCCAGTGACAATACCATTACCCTGCTTCACTGGGTTACTATTCCAGTGACAATACCATTACCCTGGGTCTCTGGGTTACTATTCCAGTGACAATACCATTACCCTGGGTCTCTGGGTTACTATTCCAGTGACAATACCATTACCCTGCTTCACTGGGTTACTATTCCAGTGACAATACCATTACCCTGGCTCTCTGGGTTACTATTCCAGTGACAATACCATTACCCTGAGTCTCTGGGTTACTATTCCAGTGACAATAACATTACCCTGGGTCTCTGGGTTACTATTCCAGTGACAATACCATTACCCTGGGTCTCTGGGTTATTAATCCAGTGACAATACCATTACCCTGGGTCTCTGGGTTACTATTCCAATGACAATACCATTACCCTGGGTCTCTGGGTTACAATTCCAGTGACAATACCATTACCCTGGGTCTCTGGGTTACTATTCCAGTGACAATACCATTACCCTGGTTCTCTGGGTTACAATTTCAGTGACAATACCATTACCCTGGGTCTCTGGGTTACTATGCCAGTGAGAATACCATTACTCTGGGTCTCTGGGTTACTATTCCAGTGACAATACAATACTCAGGGTCTCTGGGTTACTAATCCAGTGACAATACCTTTACTCTGGGTCTCTGGGTTACTATTCCAGTGACAATACCATTACCCTATGTCTCTGGGTTACGATTCCATTGACAATACCATTAGCCTGGGTCTCTGGGTTACTATTCCAGTGACAATACCATTACTCTGGGTCTCTGGGTTACTATTCCAGTGACAATACAATACTCTGAGTCTCTGGGTTACTAATCCAGTGACAATACCTTTGCTCTGGGTCTCTGGGTTACTATTCCAGTGACAATACCATTACCCTGGGTCTCTCGGTTACTAATCCAGTGACAATACCATTACTCTGGGTCTCTGGGTCACTATTCCAGTGACAATACCATTACTCTGGGTCTCTGGGTTACTAATCAAGTGACAATACCATAACTCTGGGTCACTATTCCAGTGATAATACCATTACTCTGGGTCTCTGGGTTACTATTCCAGTGACAACATCATTATTCTGGGTCTCTGCGTTACTGTTCCAGTGACAACACCATTACTCTGGGTCTCTGGGTTACTATTCCATTGACACTATCATTACCCTGGGACTCTGTGTTACTATTCCAGTGACAATACCATTACTCTGGGTCTCTCGGTTACTAATCCAGTTACAATACCATTACCCTGGGTCTCTGGGTTACTAATGCAGTGACAATACCATTACTCTGGCTCTCTGGGTTACTATTCCAGTGACAATACCATTACCCTGGGTCTCTGGGTTACTATTCCAGTGACAATACCATTACCCTGGGTCTCTGGGTTAATATTCCAGTGACAATACCATTACTCTTGGTCTCTGGGTTATTAATCCAGTGACAATTCCATTACACTGGGACTCTGAGTTACAATTCCAGTGACAATACCATTACCCTGCTTCACTGGGTTACTATTCCAGTGACAATACCATTACCCTGGGTCTCTGGGTCACTATTCCAGTGACAATACCATTACTCTGGGTCTCTGGGTTACTAATCAAATGACAATACCATAACTCTGGGTCACTATACCAGTGATAATACCATTACACTGGGACTCTGAGTTACAATTCCAGTGACAATACCATTACCCTGCTTCACTGGGTTACTATTCCAGTGACAATACCATTACCCTGGGTCTCTGGGTTAATATTCCAGTGACAATACCATTACTCTTGGTCTCTGGGTTATTAATCCAGTGAAAATACCATTACTCTGGGTCTCTGGGTTACTATTCCAGTGACAATACCATTACTCTGGGTCTCTGGGTTACTAATCCAGTTACAATACCATAACCCTGGGTCTCTGGGTTACTAATGCAGTGACAATACCATTACTCTTGGTCTCTGGGTTACTATTCCAGTGACAATACCATTACCCTGGGTCTCTGGGTTACTATTCCAGTGACAATATCATTACCCTGGGTCTCTGGGTTAATATTCCAGTGACAATACCATTACTCTTGGTCTCTGGGTTATTAACCAAGTGACAATTCCATTACACTGGGACTCTGAGTTACAATTCCAGTGACAATACCATTACCCTGCTTCACTGGGTTACTATTCCAGTGACAATACCATTACCCTGGGTCTCTTGGTCACTATTCCAGTGACAATACCATTACTCTGGGTCTCTGGGTTACTAATCAAATGACAATACCATAACTCTGGGTCACTATACCAGTGATAATACCATTACTCTGGGTCTCTGGGTTACTATTCCATTGACAACATCATTATTCGGTGTCCCTGCGATAATGTTCCAGTGAAAATACCATTACTCTGGGTCTCTGGGTTACTATTCCAGTGACAATACCATTACTCTGGGTCTCTGGGTTACTAATCCAGTTACAATACCATTACCCTTTGTCTCTGGGTTACTAATGCAGTGACAATACCATTACTCTTGGTCTCTGGGTTACTATTCCAGTGACAATACCATTACCCTGGGTCTCTGGGTTTCTATTCCAGTGACAATATCATTACCCTGGGTCTCTGGGTTAATATTCCAGTGACAATACCATTACTCTTGGTCTCTGGGTTATTAACCAAGTGACAATTCCATTACACTGGGACTCTGAGTTACAATTCCAGTGACAATACCATTACCCTGCTTCACTGGGTTACTATTCCAGTGACAATACCATTACCCTGGGTCTCTGGGTTACTATTCCAGTGACAATACCATTACCCTGGGTCTCTGGGTTACTATTCCAGTGACAATACCATTACCCTGCTTCACTGGGTTACTATTCCAGTGACAATACCATTACCCTGGGTCTCTGGGTTACTATTCCAGTGACAATACCATTGCCCTGAGTCTCTGGGTTACTATTCCAGTGACAATAACATTACCCTGGGTCTCTGGGTTACTATTCCAGTGACAATACCATTACCCTGGGTCTCTGGGTTACTATTCCAGTGACAATACTATTACCCTGGGTCTCTGGGTTAATATTCCAGTGACAATACCATTACTCTTGGTCTCTGGGTTATTAATCCAGTGACAATTCCATTACACTGGGTCTTTGGGTTACTATTCCAGTGACAATACCATTACCCTGGTTCACTGGGTTACTATTCCAGTGACAATACCATTACCCTGGGACTCTGGGTTACTATTCCAGTGACAATACCATTACCCTGGGTCTCTGGGTTACTAATGCACTGACAATACCATTACTCTGGGTCTCTGCGTTACTATTCCAGTGACAATACCATTACCCTGGGTCTCTGGGTTAATATTCCAGTGACAATATCATTACTCTTGGACTCTGGGTTATTAATCCAGTGACAATTCCATTACACTGTGTCTCTGTGTTACTATTCCAGTGACAATACTATTACCCGGGTTCACTGGGTTACTACTCCAGTGACAATACCATCATCCTGGGTCTCTGGGTTACTATTCCAGTGACAATACCATTACCCTGGGTCTCTGGGTTACTATTCCAGTGACAATACCATTACTCTGGGTCTCTGGGTCACTATTCCAGTGACAATACCATTACTCTGGGTCTCTGGGTTACTAATCAAATGACAATACCATAACTCTGGGTCACTATACCAGTGATAATACCATTACTCTGGGTCTCTGGGTTACTATTCCAGTGACAATACCATTACTCTGGGTCTCTGGGTTACTAATCCAGTTACAATACCATAACCCTGGGTCTCTGGGTTACTAATGCAGTGACAATACCATTACTCTTGGTCTCTGGGTTACTATTCCAGTGACAATACCATTACCCTGGGTCTCTGGGTTACTATTCCAGTGACAATATCATTACCCTGGGTCTCTGGGTTAATATTCCAGTGACAATACCATTACTCTTGGTCTCTGGGTTATTAACCAAGTGACAATTCCATTACACTGGGACTCTGAGTTACAATTCCAGTGACAATACCATTACCCTGCTTCACTGGGTTACTATTCCAGTGACAATACCATTACCCTGGGTCTCTTGGTCACTATTCCAGTGACAATACCATTACTCTGGGTCTCTGGGTTACTAATCAAATGACAATACCATAACTCTGGGTCACTATACCAGTGATAATACCATTACTCTGGGTCTCTGGGTTACTATTCCATTGACAACATCATTATTCTGTGTCCCTGCGTTAATGTTCCAGTGAAAATACCATTACTCTGGGTCTCTGGGTTACTATTCCAGTGACAATACCATTACTCTGGGTCTCTGGGTTACTAATCCAGTTACAATACCATTACCCTTTGTCTCTGGGTTACTAATGCAGTGACAATACCATTACTCTTGGTCTCTGGATTACTATTCCAGTGACAATACCATTACCCTGGGTCTCTGGGTTTCTATTCCAGTGACAATATCATTACCCTGGGTCTCTGGGTTAATATTCCAGTGACAATACCATTACTCTTGGTCTCTGGGTTATTAACCAAGTGACAATTCCATTACACTGGGACTCTGAGTTACAATTCCAGTGACAATACCATTACCCTGCTTCACTGGGTTACTATTCCAGTGACAATACCATTACCCTGGGTCTCTGGGTTACTATTCCAGTGACAATACCATTACCCTGGGTCTCTGGGTTACTATTCCAGTGACAATACCATTACCCTGCTTCACTGGGTTACTATTCCAGTGACAATACCATTACCCTGGCTCTCTGGGTTACTATTCCAGTGACAATACCATTACCCTGAGTCTCTGGGTTACTATTCCAGTGACAATAACATTACCCTGGGTCTCTGGGTTACTATTCCAGTGACAATACCATTACCCTGGGTCTCTGGGTTATTAATCCAGTGACAATACCATTACCCTGGGTCTCTGGGTTACTATTCCAATGGCAATACCATTACCCTGGGTCTCTGGGTTACAATTCCAGTGACAATACCATTACCCTGGGTCTCTGGGTTACTATTCCAGTGACAATACCATTACCCTGGTTCTCTGGGTTACAATTTCAGTGACAATACCATTACCCTGGGTCTCTGGGTTACTATGCCAGTGAGAATACCATTACTCTGGGTCTCTGGGTTACTATTCCAGTGACAATACAATACTCAGGGTCTCTGGGTTACTAATCCAGTGACAATACCTTTACTCTGGGTCTCTGGGTTACTATTCCAGTGACAATACCATTACCCTATGTCTCTGGGTTACGATTCCATTGACAATACCATTAGCCTGGGTCTCTGGGTTACTATTCCAGTGACAATACCATTACTCTGGGTCTCTGGGTTACTATTCCAGTGACAATACAATACTCTGAGTCTCTGGGTTACTAATCCAGTGACAATACCTTTGCTCTGGGTCTCTGGGTTACTATTCCAGTGACAATACCATTACCCTGGGTCTCTCGGTTACTAATCCAGTGACAATACCATTACTCTGGGTCTCTGGGTCACTATTCCAGTGACAATACCATTACTCTGGGTCTCTGGGTTACTAATCAAGTGACAATACCATAACTCTGGGTCACTATTCCAGTGATAATACCATTACTCTGGGTCTCTGGGTTACTATTCCAGTGACAACATCATTATTCTGGGTCTCTGCGTTACTGTTCCAGTGACAACACCATTACTCTGGGTCTCTGGGTTACTATTCCATTGACACTATCATTACCCTGGGACTCTGTGTTACTATTCCAGTGACAATACCATTACTCTGGGTCTCTCGGTTACTAATCCAGTTACAATACCATTACCCTGGGTCTCTGGGTTACTAATGCAGTGACAATACCATTACTCTGGCTCTCTGGGTTACTATTCCAGTGACAATACCATTACCCTGGGTCTCTGGGTTACTATTCCAGTGACAATACCATTACCCTGGGTCTCTGGGTTAATATTCCAGTGACAATACCATTACTCTTGGTCTCTGGGTTATTAATCCAGTGACAATTCCATTACACTGGGACTCTGAGTTACAATTCCAGTGACAATACCATTACCCTGCTTCACTGGGTTACTATTCCAGTGACAATACCATTACCCTGGGTCTCTGGGTCACTATTCCAGTGACAATACCATTACTCTGGGTCTCTGGGTTACTAATCAAATGACAATACCATAACTCTGGGTCACTATACCAGTGATAATACCATTACACTGGGACTCTGAGTTACAATTCCAGTGACAATACCATTACCCTGCTTCACTGGGTTACTATTCCAGTGACAATACCATTACCCTGGGTCTCTGGGTTAATATTCCAGTGACAATACCATTACTCTTGGTCTCTGGGTTATTAATCCAGTGAAAATACCATTACTCTGCGTCTCTGGGTTACTATTCCAGTGACAATACCATTACTCTGGGTCTCTGGGTTACTAATCCAGTTACAATACCATAACCCTGGGTCTCTGGGTTACTAATGCAGTGACAATACCATTACTCTTGGTCTCTGGGTTACTATTCCAGTGACAATACCATTACCCTGGGTCTCTGGGTTACTATTCCAGTGACAATATCATTACCCTGGGTCTCTGGGTTAATATTCCAGTGACAATACCATTACTCTTGGTCTCTGGGTTATTAACCAAGTGACAATTCCATTACACTGGGACTCTGAGTTACAATTCCAGTGACAATACCATTACCCTGCTTCACTGGGTTACTATTCCAGTGACAATACCATTACCCTGGGTCTCTTGGTCACTATTCCAGTGACAATACCATTACTCTGGGTCTCTGGGTTACTAATCAAATGACAATACCATAACTCTGGGTCACTATACCAGTGATAATACCATTACTCTGGGTCTCTGGGTTACTATTCCATTGACAACATCATTATTCGGTGTCCCTGCGATAATGTTCCAGTGAAAATACCATTACTCTGGGTCTCTGGGTTACTATTCCAGTGACAATACCATTACTCTGGGTCTCTGGGTTACTAATCCAGTTACAATACCATTACCCTTTGTCTCTGGGTTACTAATGCAGTGACAATACCATTACTCTTGGTCTCTGGGTTACTATTCCAGTGACAATACCATTACCCTGGGTCTCTGGGTTTCTATTCCAGTGACAATATCATTACCCTGGGTCTCTGGGTTAATATTCCAGTGACAATACCATTACTCTTGGTCTCTGGGTTATTAACCAAGTGACAATTCCATTACACTGGGACTCTGAGTTACAATTCCAGTGACAATACCATTACCCTGCTTCACTGGGTTACTATTCCAGTGACAATACCATTACCCTGGGTCTCTGGGTTACTATTCCAGTGACAATACCATTACCCTGGGTCTCTGGGTTACTATTCCAGTGACAATACCATTACCCTGCTTCACTGGGTTACTATTCCAGTGACAATACCATTACCCTGGGTCTCTGGGTTACTATTCCAGTGACAATACCATTACCCTGAGTCTCTGGGTTACTATTCCAGTGACAATAACATTACCCTGGGTCTCTGGGTTACTATTCCAGTGACAATACCATTACCCTGGGTCTCTGGGTTACTATTCCAGTGACAATACTATTACCCTGGGTCTCTGGGTTAATATTCCAGTGACAATACCATTACTCTTGGTCTCTGGGTTATTAATCCAGTGACAATTCCATTACACTGGGTCTTTGGGTTACTATTCCAGTGACAATACCATTACCCTGGTTCACTGGGTTACTATTCCAGTGACAATACCATTACCCTGGGACTCTGGGTTACTATTCCAGTGACAATACCATTACCCTGGGTCTCTGGGTTACTAATGCACTGACAATACCATTACTCTGGGTCTCTGCGTTACTATTCCAGTGACAATACCATTACCCTGGGTCTCTGGGTTAATATTCCAGTGACAATATCATTACTCTTGGACTCTGGGTTATTAATCCAGTGACAATTCCATTACACTGTGTCTCTGTGTTACTATTCCAGTGACAATACTATTACCCGGGTTCACTGGGTTACTACTCCAGTGACAATACCATCATCCTGGGTCTCTGGGTTACTATTCCAGTGACAATACCATTACCCTGGGTCTCTGGGTTACTATTCCAGTGACAATACCATTACTCTGGGTCTCTGGGTCACTATTCCAGTGACAATACCATTACTCTGGGTCTCTGGGTTACTAATCAAATGACAATACCATAACTCTGGGTCACTATACCAGTGATAATACCATTACTCTGGGTCTCTGGGTTACTATTCCAGTGACAATACCATTACTCTGGGTCTCTGGGTTACTAATCCAGTTACAATACCATAACCCTGGGTCTCTGGGTTACTAATGCAGTGACAATACCATTACTCTTGGTCTCTGGGTTACTATTCCAGTGACAATACCATTACCCTGGGTCTCTGGGTTACTATTCCAGTGACAATATCATTACCCTGGGTCTCTGGGTTAATATTCCAGTGACAATACCATTACTCTTGGTCTCTGGGTTATTAACCAAGTGACAATTCCATTACACTGGGACTCTGAGTTACAATTCCAGTGACAATACCATTACCCTGCTTCACTGGGTTACTATTCCAGTGACAATACCATTACCCTGGGTCTCTTGGTCACTATTCCAGTGACAATACCATTACTCTGGGTCTCTGGGTTACTAATCAAATGACAATACCATAACTCTGGGTCACTATACCAGTGATAATACCATTACTCTGGGTCTCTGGGTTACTATTCCATTGACAACATCATTATTCTGTGTCCCTGCGTTAATGTTCCAGTGAAAATACCATTACTCTGGGTCTCTGGGTTACTATTCCAGTGACAATACCATTACTCTGGGTCTCTGGGTTACTAATCCAGTTACAATACCATTACCCTTTGTCTCTGGGTTACTAATGCAGTGACAATACCATTACTCTTGGTCTCTGGATTACTATTCCAGTGACAATACCATTACCCTGGGTCTCTGGGTTTCTATTCCAGTGACAATATCATTACCCTGGGTCTCTGGGTTAATATTCCAGTGACAATACCATTACTCTTGGTCTCTGGGTTATTAACCAAGTGACAATTCCATTACACTGGGACTCTGAGTTACAATTCCAGTGACAATACCATTACCCTGCTTCACTGGGTTACTATTCCAGTGACAATACCATTACCCTGGGTCTCTGGGTTACTATTCCAGTGACAATACCATTACCCTGGGTCTCTGGGTTACTATTCCAGTGACAATACCATTACCCTGCTTCACTGGGTTACTATTCCAGTGACAATACCATTACCCTGGCTCTCTGGGTTACTATTCCAGTGACAATACCATTACCCTGAGTCTCTGGGTTACTATTCCAGTGACAATAACATTACCCTGGGTCTCTGGGTTACTATTCCAGTGACAATACCATTACCCTGGGTCTCTGGGTTATTAATCCAGTGACAATACCATTACCCTGGGTCTCTGGGTTACTATTCCAATGGCAATACCATTACCCTGGGTCTCTGGGTTACAATTCCAGTGACAATACCATTACCCTGGGTCTCTGGGTTACTATTCCAGTGACAATACCATTACCCTGGTTCTCTGGGTTACAATTTCAGTGACAATACCTTTACCCTGGGTCTCTGGGTTACTATGCCAGTGAGAATACCATTACTCTGGGTCTCTGGGTTACTATTCCAGTGACAATACAATACTCAGGGTCTCTGGGTTACTAATCCAGTGACAATACCTTTACTCTGGGTCTCTGGGTTACTATTCCAGTGACAATACCATTACCCTATGTCTCTGGGTTACGATTCCATTGACAATACCATTACCCTGGGTCTCTGGGTTACTATTCCAGTGACAATACCATTACTCTGGGTCTCTGGGTTACTATTCCAGTGACAATACAATACTCTGAGTCTCTGGGTTTCTAATCCAGTGACAATACCTTTGCTCTGGGTCTCTGGGTTACTATTCCAGTGACAATACCATTACCCTGGGTCTCTGGGTTACTAATCCAGTGACAATACCATTACTCTGGGTCTCTGGGTCACTATTCCAGTGACAATACCATTACTCTGGGTCTCTGGGTTACTAATCAAGTGACAATACCATAACTCTGGGTCACTATTCCAGTGATAATACCATTATTCTGGGTCTCTGCGTTACTGTTCCAGTGACAACACCATTACTCTGGGTCTCTGGGTTACTATTCCATTGACACTATCATTACCCTGGGACTCTGTGTTACTATTCCAGTGACAATACCATTACTCTGGGTCTCTCGGTTACTAATCCAGTTACAATACCATTACCCTGGGTCTCTGGGTTACTAATGCAGTGACAATACCATTACTCTGGCTCTCTGGGTTACTATTCCAGTGACAATACCATTACCCTGGGTCTCTGGGTTACTATTCCAGTGACAATACCATTACCCTGGGTCTCTGGGTTAATATTCCAGTGACAATACCATTACTCTTGGTCTCTGGGTTATTAATCCAGTGACAATTCCATTACACTGGGACTCTGAGTTACAATTCCAGTGACAATACCATTACCCTGCTTCACTGGGTTACTATTCCAGTGACAATACCATTACCCTGGGTCTCTGGGTCACTATTCCAGTGACAATACCATTACTCTGGGTCTCTGGGTTACTAATCAAATGACAATACCATAACTCTGGGTCACTATACCAGTGATAATACCATTACACTGGGACTCTGAGTTACAATTCCAGTGACAATACCATTACCCTGCTTCACTGGGTTACTATTCCAGTGACAATACCATTACTCTGGGTCTCTGGGTTAATATTCCAGTGACAATACCATTACTCTTGGTCTCTGGGTTATTAATCCAGTGAAAATACCATTACTCTGGGTCTCTGGGTTACTATTCCAGTGACAATACCATTACTCTGGGTCTCTGGGTTACTAATCCAGTTACAATACCATAACCCTGGGTCTCTGGGTTACTAATGCAGTGACAATACCATTACTCTTGGTCTCTGGGTTACTATTCCAGTGACAATACCATTACCCTGGGTCTCTGGGTTACTATTCCAGTGACAATATCATTACCCTGGGTCTCTGGGTTAATATTCCAGTGACAATACCATTACTCTTGGTCTCTGGGTTATTAACCAAGTGACAATTCCATTACACTGGGACTCTGAGTTACAATTCCAGTGACAATACCATTACCCTGCTTCACTGGGTTACTATTCCAGTGACAATACCATTACCCTGGGTCTCTTGGTCACTATTCCAGTGACAATACCATTACTCTGGGTCTCTGGGTTACTAATCAAATGACAATACCATAACTCTGGGTCACTATACCAGTGATAATACCATTACTCTGGGTCTCTGGGTTACTATTCCAGTGACAACATCATTATTCTGTGTCCCTGCGTTAATGTTCCAGTGAAAATACCATTACTCTGGGTCTCTGGGTTACTATTCCAGTGACAATACCATTACTCTGGGTCTCTGGGTTACTAATCCAGTTACAATACCATTACCCTGGGTCTCTGGGTTACTAATGCAGTGACAATACCATTACTCTTGGTCTCTGGGTTACTATTCCAGTGACAATACCATTACCCTGGGTCTCTGGGTTACTATTCCAGTGACAATATCATTACCCTGGGTCTCTGGGTTAATATTCCAGTGACAATACCATTACTCTTGGTCTCTGGGTTATTAAACAAGTGACAATTCCATTACACTGGGAATCTGAGTTACAATTCCAGTGACAATACCATTACCCTGCTTCACTGGGTTACTATTCCAGTGACAATACCATTACCCTGGGTCTCTGGGTTACTATTCCAGTGACAATACCATTACCCTGGGTCTCTGGGTTACTATTCCAGTGACAATACCATTACCCTGCTTCACTGGGTTACTATTCCAGTGACAATACCATTACCCTGGGTCTCTGGGTTACTATTCCAGTGACAATACCATTACCCTGAGTCTCTGGGTTACTATTCCAGTGACAATAACATTACCCTGGGTCTCTGGGTTACTAATCCAGTGACAATACCATTACCCTGGGTCTCTGGGTTATTAATCCAGTGACAATACCATTACCCTGGGTCTCTGGGTTACTATTCCAATGACAATACCATTACCCTGGGTCTCTGGGTTACAATTCCAGTGACAATACCATTACCCTGGGTCTCTGGGTTACTATTCCAGTGACAATACCATTACCCTGGTTCTCTGGGTTACTATTTCAGTGACAATACCATTACCCTGGGTCTCTGGGTTACTATGCCAGTGAGAATACCATTACTCTGGGTCTCTGGGTTACTATTCCAGTGACAATACAATACTCAGGGTCTCTGGGTTACTAATCCAGTGACAATACCTTTACTCTGGGTCTCTGGGTTACTATTCCAGTGACAATACCATTACCCTATGTCTCTGGGTTACGATTCCATTGACAATACCATTACCCTGGGTCTCTGGGTTACTATTCCAGTGACAATACCATTACTCTGGGTCTCTGGGTTACTATTCCAGTGACAATACAATACTCTGAGTCTCTGGGTTACTAATCCAGTGACAATACCTTTGCTCTGGGTCTCTGGGTTACTATTCCAGTGACAATACCATTACCCTGGGTCTCTGGGTTACTAATCCAGGGACAATACCATTGCTCTGGGTCTCTGGGTCACTATTCCAGTGACAATACCATTACTCTGGGTCTCTGGGTTACTAATCAAGTGACAATACCATAACTCTGGGTCACTATTCCAGTGATAATACCATTACTCTGGGTCTCTGGGTTACTATTCCAGTGACAACATCATTATTCTGGGTCTCTGCGTTACTGTTCCAGTGACAACACCATTACTCTGGGTCTCTGGGTTACTATTCCATTGACACTATCATTACCCTGGGACTCTGTGTTACTATTCCAGTGACAATACCATTACTCTGGGTCTCTCGGTTACTAATCCAGTTACAATACCATTACCCTGGGTCTCGGGGTTACTAATGCAGTGACAATACCATTACTCTGGCTCTCTGGGTTACTATTCCAGTGACAATACCATTACCCTGGGTCTCTGGGTTACTATTCCAGTGACAATACCATTACCCTGGGTCTCTGGGTTAATATTCCAGTGACAATACCATTACTCTTGGTCTCTGGGTTATTAATCCAGTGACAAAACAATTACCCTGGGTCTCTGGGTTACTATTCCAGTCACAATACCATTACCCTGAGTCTCTGGGTTACTATTCCAGTGACAATAACATTACCCTGGGTCTCTGGGTTACTATTCCAGTGACAGTACCATTACCCTGGGTCTCTGGGTTACTATTCCAGTGACAATACCATTACCCTGACTCTCTGGGTTACTATTCCAGTGACAATACCATTACCCTGGGTCTCTGAGTTACTATTACAGTGACAATACCATTAACCTGAGCCTCTGGGTTACTATTCCAGTGACAATACCATTTCTCTGGGTCTCTGGGTTACTATTCCAGTGACAATACCTTAATCCTGGGTCTCTGGGTTACTATTCCAGTGACAATACCATTACCCTGTGTCTCTGGGTTACTAATCCAGTGACAATACCATTACTCTGGGTCTCTGGGTTACTCTTCCAGTGACAATACCATTACCCTGGGTCTCTGGGTTACTAATCCAGTGACAATACCATTACTCTGGGTCTCTGGGTCACTATTCCAGTGACAATACCATTTCTCAGGGTCTCAGCGTTACTAATCCAGTGACAATACCATTACTCTGGTTCACTATTCCAGTGATAATACCATTACTCTGGGTCTCTGGGTTACTATTCCAGTGACAACATCATTACTCTGGGTCTCTGGGTTACTATTCCAGTGACAATGTAGTAGTATATATAAATGATTTGGAGGAAAATGTAACTGGTCTGATTAGTAAGTTTGCAGATGACACAAAGGTTGATGGAATTGCGGATAGCGATGAGGACTGTCAGAGGATACAGCATGATTTAGATTGTTTGGAGACTTGGGCGGAGAGATGGCAGATGGAGTTTAATCCGGACAAATGTGAGGTAATGCATTTTGGAAGGTCTAATGGAGGTAGGGAATATACAGTGAATGGTAGAACCCTCAAGAGTATTGAAAGTCAAAGAGATCTCGGAGTACAGGTCCATAGGTCATTGAAAGTGGCAACACAGGTGGAGAAGGTAGTCAAGAAGGCATACGGCATGCTTGCCTTCACTGGCCGGGGCATTGAGTATAAGAATTGGCAAGTCATGTTGCAGCTGTATAGAATCTTAGTTAGGCCACACTTGGAGTATAGTGTTCAATTTTGGTTGCCACACTACCAGAAGGATGTGGAGGCTTTAGAGAGGGTGCAGAAGAGATTTACCAGAATGTTGCCTGGTATGGATGGCATTAGCTATGAGGAGCGGTTGAATAAACTCGGTTTGTTCTCACTGGAACGAAGGAGGTTGAGGGGAGACCTGATAGAGGTATACAAAATTATGAGGGGCAGAGACAGAGTGGATAGTCAGAGGCTTTTCCCCAGGGTAGAGGGGGCAATTACTAGGGGGCATAGGTTTAAGGTGAGAGGGGCAAGGTTTAGAGTAGATGTACGAGGGAAGTTTTTTACGCAGAGGGTAGTGGGTGCCTGGAACTCGCTCCCGGAGGAGGTGGTGGAAGCAGGGACGATAGTGACATTTAAGGGGCATCTTGACAAATACATGAATAGGATGGGAATAGAGGGATACGGACCCAGGAAGTGTAGGAGATTGTAGTTTAGTCTGGCAACATGGTTGGCACGGGCTTGGAGGGCCGAAGGGCCTGTTCCTGTGCTGTACATTTCTTTGTTCTTTGTAATACCATTACCCTGGGACTCTGGGTTACTCTTCCAGTGACAATACCATTACCCTGGGTCTCTGGCTTACTATTGCAGTGACAATACCATTACTCTTGGTCTCTGGGTTACTATTCCATTGACAATACCATTACTCTGGTTCACTGGGTTACTACTCCAGTGACAATACCATCATCCTGGGTCTCTGGGTTACTATTCCAGTGACAATACCATTACCCTGGGTTTCTGGGTTACTATTCCAGTGACAATACCATTACCCTGAGTCTCTGGGTTACTATTCCAGTGACAATACCATTACTCTGGGTCTCTGGGTCACTATTCCAGTGACAATACCATTACTCTGGGTCTCTGGGTTACTAATCAAATGACAATACCATAACTCTGGGTCACTATACCAGTGATAATACCATTACTCTGGGTCTCTGGGTTACTATTCCAGTGACAACATCATTATTCTGTGTCCCTGCGTTAATGTTCCAGTGAAAATACCATTACTCTGGGTCTCTGGGTTACTATTCCAGTGACAATACCATTACTCTGGGTCTCTGGGTTACTAATCCAGTTACAATACCATTACCCTGGGTCTCTGGGTTACTAATGCAGTGACAATACCATTACTCTTGGTCTCTGGGTTACTATTCCAGTGACAATACCATTACCCTGGGTCTCTGGGTTACTATTCCAGTGACAATATCATTACCCTGGGTCTCTGGGTTAATATTCCAGTGACAATACCATTACTCTTGGTCTCTGGTTTATTAACCAAGTGACAATTCCATTACACTGGGACTCTGAGTTACAATTCCAGTGACAATACCATTACCCTGCTTCACTGGGTTACTATTCCAGTGACAATACCATTACCCTGTGTCTCTGGGTCACTATTCCAGTGACAATACCATTACTCTGGGTCTCTGGGTTACTAATCAAATGACAATACCATAACTCTGGGTCACTATACCAGTGATAATACCATTACTCTGGGTCTCTGGGTTACTATTCCAGTGACAACATCATTATTCTGTGTCCCTGCGTTAATGTTCCAGTGAAAATACCATTACTCTGGGTCTCTGGGTTACTATTCCAGTGACAATACCATTACTCTGGGTCTCTGGGTTACTAATCCAGTTACAATACCATTACCCTGGGTCTCTGGGTTACTAATGCAGTGACAATACCATTACTGTGGGTCTCTGGGTTACTATTCCAGTGACAATATCATTACCCTGGGTCTCTGGGTTAATATTCTAGTGACAATACCATTACTCTTGGTCTCTGGGTTATTAACCAAGTGACAATTCCATTACACTGGGACTATGAGTTACAATTCCAGTGACAATACCATTACCCTGCTTCACTGGGTTACTATTCCAGTGACAATACCATTACCCTGGGTCTCTGGGTTATTATTCCAGTGACAATACCATTACCCTGAGTCTCTGGGTTACTATTCCAGTGACAATACCATTACCCTGGGTCTCTGGGTTACTATTCCAGTGACAATACCATTACCCTGAGTCTCTGGGTTACTATTCCAGTGACAATAACATTACCCTGGGTCTCTGGGTTACTATTCCAGTGACAATACCATTACCCTGGGTCTCTGGGTTACTATTCTAGTGACAATACCATTACCCTGGGTCTCTGGGTTACTATTCCAGTGACAATACCATTACCCTGGGTCTCTGGGTTACTATTCTAGTGACAATACCATTACTCTGGGTCTCTGGGTTACTATTCCAGTGACAATACCATTACCCTGGGTCTCTGGGTTACAATTTCAGTGACAATACCATTACCCTGGGTCTCTGGGTTACTATTCCAGTGACAATACCATTACCCTGAGTCACTGGGATACTATTCCAGTGACAATACCATTACCCTGGGTCTCTGGGTTACAATTTCAGTGACAATACCATTACCCTGGGTCTCTGGGTTACTATGCCAGTGAGAATACCATTACTCTGGGTCTCTGGGTTACTATTCCAGTGACAATACAATACTCAGGGTCTCTGGGTTACTAATCCAGTGACAATACCTTTACTCTGGGTCTCTGGGTTACTATTCCAGTGACAATACCATTACCCTAGGTCTCTGGGTTACGATTCCATTGACAATACCATTACCCTGGGTCTCTGGGTTACTATTCCAGTGACAATACCATTACTCTGGGTCTCTGGGTTACTATTCCAGTGACAATACAATACTCTGAGTCTCTGGGTTACTAATCCAGTGACAATACCTTTGCTCTGGGTCTCTGGGTTACTATTCCAGTGACAATACCATTACCCTGGGTCTCTGGGTTACTAATCCAGTGACAATACCATTACTCTGGGTCTCTGGGTCACTATTCCAGTGACAATACCATTACTCTGGGTCTCTGGGTTACTAATCAAGTGACAATACCATAACTCTGGGTCACTATTCCAGTGATAATACCATTACTCTGGGTCTCTGGGTTACTATTCCAGTGACAACATCATTATTCTGGGTCTCTGCGTTACTGTTCCAGTGACAACACCATTACTCTGGGTCTCTGGGTTACTATTCCAGTGACAATACCATTTCTCTGGGTCTCTGGGTTACTATTCCAGTGACAATACCTTAATCCTGGCCAGTGACAATACCATTACCCTGTGTCTCTGGGTTACTAATCCAGTGACAATACCATTACTCTGGGTCTCTGGGTTACTCTTCCAGTGACAATACCATTACCCTGGGTCTCTGGGTTACTAATCCAGTGACAATACCATTACTCTGGGTCTCTGGGTCACTATTCCAGTGACAATACCATTTCTCAGGGTCTCAGCGTTACTAATCCAGTGACAATACCATTACTCTGGTTCACTATTCCAGTGATAATACCATTACTCTGGGTCTCTGGGTTACTATTCCAGTGACAACATCATTACTCTGGGTCTCTGGGTTACTATTCCAGTGACAATGTAGTAGTATATATAAATGATTTGGAGGAAAATGTAACTGGTCTGATTAGTAAGTTTGCAGATGACACAAAGGTTGATGGAATTGCGGATAGCGATGAGGACTGTCAGAGGATACAGCATGATTTAGATTGTTTGGAGACTTGGGCGGAGAGATGGCAGATGGAGTTTAATCCGGACAAATGTGAGGTAATGCATTTTGGAAGGTCTAATGGAGGTAGGGAATATACAGTGAATGGTAGAACCCTCAAGAGTATTGAAAGTCAAAGAGATCTCGGAGTACAGGTCCATAGGTCATTGAAAGTGGCAACACAGGTGGAGAAGGTAGTCAAGAAGGCATACGGCATGCTTGCCTTCACTGGCCGGGGCATTGAGTATAAGAATTGGCAAGTCATGTTGCAGCTGTATAGAATCTTAGTTAGGCCACACTTGGAGTATAGTGTTCAATTTTGGTTGCCACACTACCAGAAGGATGTGGAGGCTTTAGAGAGGGTGCAGAAGAGATTTACCAGAATGTTGCCTGGTATGGATGGCATTAGCTATGAGGAGCGGTTGAATAAACTCGGTTTGTTCTCACTGGAACGAAGGAGGTTGAGGGGAGACCTGATAGAGGTATACAAAATTATGAGGGGCAGAGACAGAGTGGATAGTCAGAGGCTTTTCCCCAGGGTAGAGGGGGCAATTACTAGGGGGCATAGGTTTAAGGTGAGAGGGGCAAGGTTTAGAGTAGATGTACGAGGGAAGTTTTTTACGCAGAGGGTAGTGGGTGCCTGGAACTCGCTCCCGGAGGAGGTGGTGGAAGCAGGGACGATAGTGACATTTAAGGGGCATCTTGACAAATACATGAATAGGATGGGAATAGAGGGATACGGACCCAGGAAGTGTAGGAGATTGTAGTTTAGTCTGGCAACATGGTTGGCACGGGCTTGGAGGGCCGAAGGGCCTGTTCCTGTGCTGTACATTTCTTTGTTCTTTGTAATACCATTACCCTGGGACTCTGGGTTACTCTTCCAGTGACAATACCATTACCCTGGGTCTCTGGCTTACTATTGCAGTGACAATACCATTACTCTTGGTCTCTGGGTTACTATTCCATTGACAATACCATTACTCTGGTTCACTGGGTTACTACTCCAGTGACAATACCATCATCCTGGGTCTCTGGGTTACTATTCCAGTGACAATACCATTACCCTGGGTTTCTGGGTTACTATTCCAGTGACAATACCATTACCCTGAGTCTCTGGGTTACTATTCCAGTGACAATACCATTACTCTGGGTCTCTGGGTCACTATTCCAGTGACAATACCATTACTCTGGGTCTCTGGGTTACTAATCAAATGACAATACCATAACTCTGGGTCACTATACCAGTGATAATACCATTACTCTGGGTCTCTGGGTTACTATTCCAGTGACAACATCATTATTCTGTGTCCCTGCGTTAATGTTCCAGTGAAAATACCATTACTCTGGGTCTCTGGGTTACTATTCCAGTGACAATACCATTACTCTGGGTCTCTGGGTTACTAATCCAGTTACAATACCATTACCCTGGGTCTCTGGGTTACTAATGCAGTGACAATACCATTACTCTTGGTCTCTGGGTTACTATTCCAGTGACAATACCATTACCCTGGGTCTCTGGGTTACTATTCCAGTGACAATATCATTACCCTGGGTCTCTGGGTTAATATTCCAGTGACAATACCATTACTCTTGGTCTCTGGTTTATTAACCAAGTGACAATTCCATTACACTGGGACTCTGAGTTACAATTCCAGTGACAATACCATTACCCTGCTTCACTGGGTTACTATTCCAGTGACAATACCATTACCCTGTGTCTCTGGGTCACTATTCCAGTGACAATACCATTACTCTGGGTCTCTGGGTTACTAATCAAATGACAATACCATAACTCTGGGTCACTATACCAGTGATAATACCATTACTCTGGGTCTCTGGGTTACTATTCCAGTGACAACATCATTATTCTGTGTCCCTGCGTTAATGTTCCAGTGAAAATACCATTACTCTGGGTCTCTGGGTTACTATTCCAGTGACAATACCATTACTCTGGGTCTCTGGGTTACTAATCCAGTTACAATACCATTACCCTGGGTCTCTGGGTTACTAATGCAGTGACAATACCATTACTGTGGGTCTCTGGGTTACTATTCCAGTGACAATATCATTACCCTGGGTCTCTGGGTTAATATTCTAGTGACAATACCATTACTCTTGGTCTCTGGGTTATTAACCAAGTGACAATTCCATTACACTGGGACTATGAGTTACAATTCCAGTGACAATACCATTACCCTGCTTCACTGGGTTACTATTCCAGTGACAATACCATTACCCTGGGTCTCTGGGTTATTATTCCAGTGACAATACCATTACCCTGAGTCTCTGGGTTACTATTCCAGTGACAATACCATTACCCTGGGTCTCTGGGTTACTATTCCAGTGACAATACCATTACCCTGAGTCTCTGGGTTACTATTCCAGTGACAATAACATTACCCTGGGTCTCTGGGTTACTATTCCAGTGACAATACCATTACCCTGGGTCTCTGGGTTACTATTCTAGTGACAATACCATTACCCTGGGTCTCTGGGTTACTATTCCAGTGACAATACCATTACCCTGGGTCTCTGGGTTACTATTCTAGTGACAATACCATTACTCTGGGTCTCTGGGTTACTATTCCAGTGACAATACCATTACCCTGGGTCTCTGGGTTACAATTTCAGTGACAATACCATTACCCTGGGTCTCTGGGTTACTATTCCAGTGACAATACCATTACCCTGAGTCACTGGGATACTATTCCAGTGACAATACCATTACCCTGGGTCTCTGGGTTACAATTTCAGTGACAATACCATTACCCTGGGTCTCTGGGTTACTATGCCAGTGAGAATACCATTACTCTGGGTCTCTGGGTTACTATTCCAGTGACAATACAATACTCAGGGTCTCTGGGTTACTAATCCAGTGACAATACCTTTACTCTGGGTCTCTGGGTTACTATTCCAGTGACAATACCATTACCCTAGGTCTCTGGGTTACGATTCCATT
Source organism: Scyliorhinus torazame (assembly GCF_047496885.1). Lineage (NCBI taxonomy): Eukaryota > Metazoa > Chordata > Chondrichthyes > Carcharhiniformes > Scyliorhinidae > Scyliorhinus > Scyliorhinus torazame. The sequence continues at coordinate 253,926,294 of NC_092717.1, read as the reverse complement.
GACAATACCATTACCCTGGGTCTCTGGGTTACTATTCCAGTGACAATACCATTACTCTGGGTCTCTGGGTTACTATTCCAGTGACAATACAATACTCTGAGTCTCTGGGTTACTAATCCAGTGACAATACCTTTGCTCTGGGTCTCTGGGTTACTATTCCAGTGACAATACCATTACCCTGGGTCTCTGGGTTACTAATCCAGTGACAATACCATTACTCTGGGTCTCTGGGTCACTATTCCAGTGACAATACCATTACTCTGGGTCTCTGGGTTACTAATCAAGTGACAATACCATAACTCTGGGTCACTATTCCAGTGATAATACCATTACTCTGGGTCTCTGGGTTACTATTCCAGTGACAACATCATTATTCTGGGTCTCTGCGTTACTGTTCCAGTGACAACACCATTACTCTGGGTCTCTGGGTTACTATTCCATTGACACTATCATTACCCTGGGACTCTGTGTTACTATTCCAGTGACAATACCATTACTCTGGGTCTCTCGGTTACTAATCCAGTTACAATACCATTACCCTGGGTCTCTGGGTTACTAATGCAGTGACAATACCATTACTCTGGCTCTCTGGGTTACTATTCCAGTGACAATACCATTACCCTGGGTCTCTGGGTTACTATTCCAGTGACAATACCATTACCCTGGGTCTCTGGGTTAATATTCCAGTGACAATACCATTACTCTTGGTCTCTGTGTTATTAATCCAGTGACAAAACAATTACCCTGGGTCTCTGGGTTACTATTCCAGTCACAATACCATTACCCTGAGTCTCTGGGTTACTATTCCAGTGACAATAACATTACCCTGGGTCTCTGGGTTACTATTCCAGTGACAGTACCATTACCCTGGGTCTCTGGGTTACTATTCTAGTGACAATACGATTACCCTGGAGCTCTGGGTTACTATTCCAGTGACAATACCATTACACTGGGTCTCTGGTTTACCATTCCAGTGACAATACCATTATTCTGGGTCACTGGGTTACTATTCCAGTGACAATACCATTACCCTGGGTCTCTGAGTTACTATTCCAGTGACAATACCATTAACCTGAGCCTCTGGGTTACTATTCCAGTGACAATACCATTTCTCTGGGTCTCTGGGTTACTATTCCAGTGACAATACCTTAATCCTGGGTCTCTGGGTTACTATTCCAGTGACAATACCATTACCCTGTGTCTCTGGGTTACGAATCCAGTGATAATACCATTACTCTGGGTCTCTGGGTTACTAATCCAGTGACAACATCATTACTCTGGGTCTCTGGGTTACTATTCCAGTGACAATGTAGTAGTATATATAAATGATTTGGAGGAAAATGTAACTGGTCTGATTAGTAAGTTTGCAGATGACACAAAGGTTGATGGAATTGCGGATAGCGATGAGGACTGTCAGAGGATACAGCATGATTTAGATTGTTTGGAGACTTGGGCGGAGAGATGGCAGATGGAGTTTAATCCGGACAAATGTGAGGTAATGCATTTTGGAAGGTCTAATGGAGGTAGGGAATATACAGTGAATGGTAGAACCCTCAAGAGTATTGAAAGTCAAAGAGATCTCGGAGTACAGGTCCATAGGTCATTGAAAGTGGCAACACAGGTGGAGAAGGTAGTCAAGAAGGCATACGGCATGCTTGCCTTCACTGGCCGGGGCATTGAGTATAAGAATTGGCAAGTCATGTTGCAGCTGTATAGAATCTTAGTTAGGCCACACTTGGAGTATAGTGTTCAATTTTGGTTGCCACACTACCAGATGGATGTGGAGGCTTTAGAGAGGGTGCAGAAGAGATTTACCAGAATGTTGCTTGGTATGGAGGGCATTAGCTATGAGGAGCGGTTGAATAAACTCGGTTTGTTCTCACTGGAACGAAGGAGGTTGAGGGGAGAGCTGATAGAGGTATACAAAATTATGAGGGGCATAGACAGAGTGGACAGTCAGAGGCTTTTCCCCAGGGTAGAGGGGGCAATTACTAGGGGGCATAGGTTTAAGGTGAGAGGAGCAAGGTTTAGAGTAGATGTACGAGGCAAGTTTTTTACGCAGAGGGTAGTGGGTGCCTGGAACTCGCTCCCGGAGGAGGTGGTGGAAGCAGGGACGATAGTGACATTTAAGGGGCATCTTGACAAATACATGAATAGGATGGGAATAGAGGGATACGGACCCAGGAAGTGTAGAAGATTGTAGTTTAGTCTGGCAACATGGTTGGCACGGGCTTGGAGGGCCGAAGGGCCTGTTCCTGTGCTGTACATTTCTTTGTTCTTTGTAATACCATTACTCTGGGTCTCGGAGTTACTATTCCAGTGACACTATCATTACCCTGGGACTCTGGGTTACTCTTCCAGTGACAATACCATTACCCTGGGTCTCTGGCTGACTAATCCAGTGACAATACCATTACTCTGGGTCTCCGGGTCACTATTCCAGTGACAATACCATTACTCTGGGTCTGTGGGTTACTATTCCAGTGACAATACCATTACCCTGGGTCTCTGGGTTACTATTCCAGTGACAATAACATTACCCTGGGTCTCTGGGTTAATATTCCAGTGACAATACCATTACTCTTGGTCTCTGGGTTATTAATCCAGTGACAATACAATTACCCTGGGTCTCTGGGTTACTATTCCAGTGACAATACCATTACTCTTGGTCTCTGGGTTATTAATCCAGTGACAGTTCCATTACTCTGTGTCTCGGAGTTACTATTCCAGTGACACTATCATTACCCTGGGACTCTGGGTTCCTCTTCCAGTGACAATACCATTAGCCTGGGTCTCTGGGTTACTAATCCAGTTACAATACCATTACCCTGGGTCTCTGGGTTACTAATGCAGTGACAATACCATTACTCTGGGTCTCTGGATTACTATTCCAGTGACAATACCATTACCCTGGGTCTCTGGGTTAATATTCCAGTGACAATACCATTACTCTTGGTCTCTGGGTTATTAATCCAGTGACAGTTCCATTACACTGTGTCTCTGGGTTACTATTCCAGTGACAATACCATTACCCTGGTTCACTGGGTTACTATTCCAGTGACAATACCATTATCCTGGGTTTCTGGGTTACTATTCCAGTGACAATACAATTACCCTGGGTCTCTGGGTTACTATTCCAGTGACAATACCATTACCCTGAGTCTCTGGGTTACTATTCCAGTGACAATACCATTACTCTGCGTCTCTGGGTCCCTATTCCAGTGACAATACCATTACTCTGGGTCTCTGTGTTACTAATCAAGTGACAATACCATAACTCTGGGTCACTATTCCAGTGATAATACCATTACTCTGGGTCTCTGAGTTGCTATTCCAGTGACAACATCATTATTCTGGGTCTCTGCGTTAATGTTCCAGTGACAATACCATTACTCTGGGTCACTGGGTTACTATTCCATTGACACTACCATTACCCTGGGACTCTGGATTACTATTCCAGTGACAATACCATTACTCTGGGTCTCTGGGTTACTAATACAGTTACAATACCATTACCCTGTGTCTCTGGGTTACTAATGCAGTGACAATACCATTACTCTGGGTCTCTGGGTTACTATTCCAGTGACAATACCATTACCCTGGGTCTCGGCGTTACTCTTCCAGTGACAATACCATTACCCTGGGTCTCTGGCTTACTATTCCAGTGACAATACCATTACTCTTGTTCTCTGGGTTACTATTCCTTTGACAATACCATTACTCTGGGTCTCTGGGTTACTATTCCAGTGGCAATACCATTACCCTGTGTCACTGGTTACTATTCCAGTGACAATAACATTACCCTGAGTCTATAGGTTACTATTCCAGTGACAATACCATTACCCTGGGTCTCTGGGTTACTATTCCAGTGACAATACCATTAACCTGGGTCTCTGGGTTACAAATCCAGTGACAATACCATTACCCTGGGTCTCTAGGTTACTATTCCAGTGACAATACCATTACCCTGGGTCTCTGGGTTACTATTCCAGTGACAATACCATTACTCTGGGTCTCTGGGTTACTATTCCAGTGACAATACCATTACCCTGGGTCTCTGGGTTACAAATCCAGTGACAATACCATTACCCTGGGTCTCTGGGTTACAAATCCAGTGACAATACGATTACCCTGGGTCTCTGGGTTACTATTCCAGTGACAATACCATTACTCTGGGTCTCTGGGTTACAATTCCAGTGACAATACAATACTCTGGGTCTCTGGGTTACTATTCCAGTGACAATACCTTTACTCTGGGTCTCTGGGTTACTATTCCAGTGACAATACCATTACCCTGGGTCTCTGGGTTACTAATCCAGTGACAATACCATTACTCTGGGTCTCTGGGTTACTAATCCAGTGACAATACCTTTACTCTGCGTCTCTGGGTTACTATTCCAGTGACAATACCATTACCCTGGGTCTCTGGGTTACTAATCCAGTGACAATACCATTACTCTGGGTCTCTGGGTCACTATTCCAGTGACAATACCATTACTCTGGGTTACTAATCAAGTGACAATACCATAACTCTGGGTCACTATTCCAGTGATAATACCATTACTCTGGGTCTCTGGGTTACTATACCAGTGACAACATCATTATTCTGGGTCTCTGCGTTACTGTTCCAGTGACAATACCATTACTCCGGGTCTCTGGGTTACTATTCCATTGACACTACCATTACCCTGGGAATCTGGGTTACTATTCCAGTGACAATACCATTACCCTGGGTCTCTGGGTTACTATTCCAGTGGCAATACCATTACCCTGTGTCACTGGTTACTATTCCAGTGACAATACCATTACCCTGGGTCTCTGGGTTACTATTCCAGTGACAATACCTTAACCCTGGGTCTCTGGGTTACTATTCCAGTGACAATACCATTACACTGGGTCTCTGGGTTACTATTCCACTGACAATACCATTACCCTGGGTCTCTGGGATACAATTTCAGTGACAATACCATTACCCTGGGTCTCTGGGTTACTATGCCAGTGAGAATACCATTACTCTGGGTCTCTGGGTTACTATTCCAGTGACAATACAATACTCAGGGTCTCTGGGTTACTAATCCAGTGACAATACCTTTACTCTGGGTCTCTGGGTTACTATTCCAGTGACAATACCATTACCCTAGGTCTCTGGGTTACGATTCCATTGACAATACCATTACCCTGGGTCTCTGGGTTACTATTCCAGTGACAATACCATTACTCTGGGTCTCTGGGTTACTATTCCAGTGACAATACAATACTCTGAGTCTCTGGGTTACTAATCCAGTGACAATACCTTTGCTCTGGGTTACTATTCCAGTGACAATACCATTACCCTGGGTCTCTGGGTTACTAATCCAGTGACAATACCATTACTCTGCGTCTCTGGGTCACTATTCCAGTGACAATACCATTACTCTGGGTCTCTGGGTTACTAATCAAGTGACAATACCATAACTCTGGGTCACTATTCCAGTGATAATACCATTACTCTGGGTCTCTGGGTTACTATTCCAGTGACAACATCATTATTCTGGGTCTCTGCGTTACTGTTCCAGTGACAACACCATTACTCTGGGTCTCTGGGTTACTATTCCATTGACACTATCATTACCCTGGGACTCTGTGTTACTATTCCAGTGACAATACCATTACTCTGGGTCTCTCGGTTACTAATCCAGTTACAATACCATTACCCTGGGTCTCTGGGTTACTAATGCAGTGACAATACCATTACTCTGGCTCTCTGGGTTACTATTCCAGTGACAATACCATTACCCTGGGTCTCTGGGTTACTATTCCAGTGACAATACCATTACCCTGGGTCTCTGGGTTAATATTCCAGTGACAATACCATTACTCTTGGTCTCTGGGTTATTAATCCAGTGACAAAACAATTACCCTGGGTCTCTGGGTTACTATTCCAGTCACAATACCATTACCCTGAGTCTCTGGGTTACTATTCCAGTGACAATAACATTACCCTGGGTCTCTGGGTTACTATTCCAGTGACAGTACCATTACCCTGGGTCTCTGGGTTACTATTCTAGTGACAATACGATTACCCTGGAGCTCTGGGTTACTATTCCAGTGACAATACCATTACACTGGGTCTCTGGTTTACCATTCCAGTGACAATACCATTACTCTGGGTCACTGGGTTACTATTCCAGTGACAATACCATTACCTTGGGTCTCTGAGTTACTATTCCAGTGACAATACCATTAACCTGAGCCTCTGGGTTACTATTCCAGTGACAATACCATTTCTCTGGGTCTCTGGGTTACTATTCCAGTGACAATACCTTAATTCTGGGTCTCTGGGTTACTATTCCAGTGACAATACCATTACCCTGTGTCTCTGGGTTACTAATCCAGTGACAATACCATTACTCTGGGTCTCTGGGTTACTATTCCAGTGACAATACCATTACCCTGGGTCTCTGGGTTACTAATCCAGTGACAATACCATTACTCTGGGTCTCTGGGTCACTATTCCAGTGACAATACCATTTCTCAGGGTCTCAGCGTTACTAATCCAGTGACAATACCATTACTCTGGTTCACTATTCCAGTGATAATACCATTACTCTGGGTCTCTGGGTTACTAATCCAGTGACAACATCATTACTCTGGGTCTCTGGGTTACTATTCCAGTGACAATGTAGTAGTATATATAAATGATTTGGAGGAAAATGTAACTGGTCTGATTAGTAAGTTTGCAGATGACACAAAGGTTGATGGAATTGCGGATAGCGATGAGGACTGTCAGAGGATACAGCATGATTTAGATTGTTTGGAGACTTGGGCGGAGAGATGGCAGATGGAGTTTAATCCGGACAAATGTGAGGTAATGCATTTTGGAAGGTCTAATGGAGGTAGGGAATATACAGTGAATGGTAGAACCCTCAAGAGTATTGAAAGTCAAAGAGATCTCGGAGTACAGGTCCATAGGTCATTGAAAGTGGCAACACAGGTGGAGAAGGTAGTCAAGAAGGCATACGGCATGCTTGCCTTCACTGGCCGGGGCATTGAGTATAAGAATTGGCAAGTCATGTTGCAGCTGTATAGAATCTTAGTTAGGCCACACTTGGAGTATAGTGTTCAATTTTGGTTGCCACACTACCAGAAGGATGTGGAGGCTTTAGAGAGGGTGCAGAAGAGATTTACCAGAATGTTGCCTGGTATGGAGGGCATTAGCTATGAGGAGCGGTTGAATAAACTCGGTTTGTTCTCACTGGAACGAAGGAGGTTGAGGGGAGACCTGATAGAGGTATACAAAATTATGAGGGGCATAGACAGAGTGGATATAAGAGGCTTTTCCCCAGGGTAGAGGGGGCAATTACTAGGGGGCATAGGTTTAAGGTGAGAGGGGCAAGGTTTAGAGTAGATGTACGAGGCAAGTTTTTTACGCAGAGGGTAGTGGGTGCCTGGAACTCGCTCCCGGAGGAGGTAGTGGAAGCAGGGACGATAGGGACATTTAAGGGGCATCTTGACAAATACATGAATAGGATGGGAATAGAGGGATACGGACCCAGGAAGTGTAGAAGATTGTAGTTTAGTCGGGCAACATGGTTGGCACGGGCTTGGAGGGCCGAAGGGCCTGTTCCTGTGCTGTACATTTCTTTGTTCTTTGTAATACCATTACTCTGGGTCTCGGAGTTACTATTCCAGTGACACTATCATTACCCTGGGACTCTGGGTTACTCTTCCAGTGACAATACCATTACCCTGGGTCTCTGGCTTACTATTGCAGTGACAATACCATTACTCTTGGTCTCTGGGTTACTATTCCTTTGACAATACCATTACTCTGGGTCTCTGGGTTACTATTCCAGTGATAATACCATTATTCTGGGTCTCTGGCTGACTAATCCAGTGACAATACCATTACTCTGGGTCTCTGGGTCACTATTCCAGTGACAATACCATTACTCTGGGTCTGTGGGTTACTATTCCAGTGACAATACCATTAACCTGGTTCTCTGGGTTACTATTCCAGTGACAATAACATTACCCTGGGTCTCTGGGTTAATATTCCAGTGACAATACCATTACTCTTGGTCTCTGGGTTATTAATCCAGTGACAATACAATTACCCTGGGTCTCTGGGTTACTATTCCAGTGACAATACCATTACCCTGAGTCTCTGGGTTACTATTCCAGTGACAATAACATTACCCTGGGTCTCTGGGTTACTATTCCAGTGACAATACCATTACCCTGGGTCTCTGGGTTACTATTCTAGTGACAATACCATTACCCTGGGTCTCTGGGTTACTATTCCAGTGACAATACGATTACCCTGGGTCTCTGGGTTACTATTCTAGTGACAATACCATTACCCTGAGTCTCTGGGTTACTATTCCAGTGACAATAACATTACCCTGGGTCTCTGGGTTACTATTCCAGTGACAATACCATTACCCTGAGTCTCTGGGTTACTATTCCAGTGACAATAACATTACCCTGAGTCTCTGGGTTACTATTCCAGTGACAATACCATTACCCTGGGTCTCTGGGTTACTATTCCAGTGACAATACAATTACCCTGGGTCTCTGGGTTACTATTCCAGTGACAATACCATTACCCTGAGTCTCTGGGTTACTATTCCAGTGACAATAACATTACCCTGGGTCTCTGGGTTACTATTCCAGTGACAATACCATTACCCTGGGTCTCTGGGTTACTATTCCAGTGACAATACCATTACACTGGGTCTCTGGTTTACAATTCCAGTGACAATACCATTACTCTGGGTCACTGGGTTACTATTCCAGTGACAATACCATTACCCTGGGTCTCTGAGTTACTATTCCAGTGACAATACCATTACCCGGAGTCTCTGGGTTACTATTCCAGTGACAATACCATTTCTCTGGGTCTCTGGGTTACTATTCCAGTGACAATACCTTAACCCTGGGTCTCTGGGTTACTATTCCAGTGACAATACCATTACCCTGGGTCTCTGGGTTACTAATCCAGTGACAATACCATTACTCTTGGTCTCTGGGTTACTATTCCAGTGACAATACCATTACCTTGGGTCTCTGGGTTACTATTCCAGTGACAATACCATTACCCTGGGTCTCTGGGTTACTAATCCAGTGACATTACCATTACTCTGGATCTCTGGGTTACTATTCCAGTGACAATACCATTACCTTGGGTCTCTGGGTTACTAATCCAGTGACAATACCATTTCTCAGGGTCTCAGCGTTACTAATCCAGTGACAATACCATTACTCTGGTTCACTATTCCAGTGAAAATACCATTACTCTGGGTCTCTGGGTTACTAATCCAGTGACAACATCATTACTCTGGGTCTCTGGGTTACTATTCCAGTGACAATGTAGTAGTATATATAAATGATTTGGAGGAAAATGTAACTGGTCTGATAAGTAAGTTTGCAGATGACACAAAGGTTGATGGAATTGCGGATAGCGATGAGGACTGTCAGAGGATACAGCAGGATTTAGATTGTTTGGAGACTTGGGCGGAGAGATGGCAGATGGAGTTTAATCCGGACAAATGTGAGGAAATGCATTTTGGAAGGTCTAATGGAGGTAGGGAATATACAGTGAATGGTAGAACCCTCAAGAGTATTGAAAGTCAAAGAGATCTCGGAGTACAGGTCCATAGGTCATTGAAAGTGGCAACACAGGTGGAGAAGGTAGTCAAGAAGGCATACGGCATGCTTGTCTTCACTGGCCGGGGCATTGAGTATAAGAATTGGCAAGTCATGTTGCAGCTGTATAGTATCTTAGTTAGGCCACACTTGGAGTATAGTGTTCAATTTTGGTTGCCACACTACCAGAAGGATGTGGAGGCTTTAGAGAGGGTGCAGAAGAGATTTACCAGAATGTTGCCTGGTATGGAGGGCATTAGCTATGAGGAGCGGTTGAATAAACTCGGTTTGTTCTCACTGGAACGAAGGAGGTTGAGGGGAGACCTGATAGAGGTATACAAAATTATGAGGGTCATAGACAGAGTGGATAGTCAGAGGCTTTTCCCCAGGGAAGAGGGGTCAATTACTAGGGGGCATAGGTTGAAGGTGAGAGGGGCAAGGTTTAGTGTAGATGTACGAGGCAAGTTTTTTACGCAGAGTGTAGTGGGTGCCTGGAACTCGCTACCGGAGGAGGTGGTGGAAGCAGGGACGATAGTGACATTTAAGGGGCATCTTGACAAATACATGAACAGGATGGGAATAGAAGGATATGGACCCAGGGAGTGTAGAAGATTGTAGTTTAGTCGGGCAGCATGATCGGCACGGGCTTGGAGGGCCGAAGGGCCTGTTCCTGTGCTGTACTTTTCTTTGTTCTTTGTAGTACCATTACTCTGGGTCTCTGGGTTACTATTCCAGTGACACTATCATTACCCTGGGACTCTGGGTTACTCTTCCAGTGACAATACCATTACCCTGGGTCTCTGGCTTACTATTGCAGTGACAATACCATTACTCTTGGTCTCTGGGTTACTATTCCTTTGACAATACCATTACTCTGGGTCTCTGGGTTACTATTCCAGTGACAATACCATTACCCTGGGTCTCTGGGTTACTATTCCAGTGACAATACCATTACCCTGTGTCTCTGGGTTACAATTTCATTGACAATACCATTACCCTGGGTCTCTGGGTTACTATTCCAGTGACAATACCATTACTCTGGGTCTCTGGGTTACTATTCCAGTGACAATACAATACTCTGGGTCTCTGGCTTACTAATCCAGTGACAATACCTTTACTCTGGGTTACTATTCCAGTGACAATAACATTACCCTGGGTCTCTGGGTTACAGTTCCAGTGACAATTCCATTACCCTGGGTCTCTGGGTTACTATTCCAGTGACAATACCATTACTCTGGGTCTCTGGGTTACTATTCCAGTGACAATACAATACTCTGAGTCTCTGGGTTACTAATCCAGTGACAATACCTTTACTCTGAGTCTCTGGGTTACTATTCCTGTGACAATACCATTACACTGGGTCTCTGGGTTACTAATCCAGTGACAATACCATTACTCTGGGTCTCTGGGTCACTATTCCAGTGACAATACCATTACTCTGGGTCTCTGGGTTACTAATCAAGTCACAATACCATAACTCTGGGTCACTATTCCAGTGATAATACCATTACCCTGGGTCTCTGGTTTACTATTCCAGTGACAACATCATTATTCTGGGTCTCTGCGTTACTGTTCCAGTGACAACACCATTACTCTGGGTCTCTGGGTTACTATTCCATTGACACTACCATTACCCTGGGACTCTGGGTTACTATTCCAGTGACAATACCATTACTCTGGGTCTCTGGGTTACTAATCCAGTTACAATACCATTACCCTGGGTCTCTGGGTTACTAATGCAGTGACAATACCATGACTCTGGGTGTATGGATTACTATTCCAGTGACAATACCATTACCCTGGGTCTCTGGGTTACTATTCCAGTGACAATACCATTACCCTGGGTCTCTGGGTTAATATTCCAGTGACAATACCATTACTCTTGTCTCTGGGTTATTAATCCAGTGACAATTCCATTACACTGTGTCTCTGGGTTACTATTCCAGTGACAATACCATTACCCTGGATCACTGGGTTACTATTCCAGTGACAATACCATTATCCTGGGTTTCTGGGTTACTATTCCAGTGACAATACAATTACCCAGGGTCTCTGGGTTACTATTCCAGTGACAATACCATTACCGTGAGTCTCTGGGTTACTATTCCAGTGACAATACCATTACTCTGCGTCTCTGGGACCCTATTCCAGTGACAATACCATTACTCTGGGTCTCTGTGTTACTAATCAAGTGACAATACCATAACTCTGGGTCACTATTCCAGTGATAATACCATTACTCTGGGTCTCTGAGTTGCTATTCCAGTGACAACATCATTATTCTGGGTCTCTGCGTTAATGTTCCAGTGACAATACCATTACTCTGGGTCTCTGGGTTACTATTCCATTGACACTACCATTACCCTGGGACTCTGGATTACTATTCCAGTGACAATACCATTACTCTGGGTCTCTGGGTTACTATTCCAGTGACAACACCATTACTCTGGGTCTCTGGGTTACTAATGCAGTGACAATACCATTACTCTGGGTCTCTGGGTTACTATTCCAGTGACAATACCATTACCCTGGGTCTCGGAGTTACTCTTCCAGTGACAATACCATTACCCTGGGTCTCTAGGTTACTATTCCAGTGACAATGCCATTACTCTGGGTCTCTGGGTTACTATTCCAGTGGCAATACCATTACCCTGTGTCACTGGTTACTATTCCAGTGACAATACCATTACCCTGGGTCTCTGGGTTACTATTCCAGTGACAATACCATTACCCTGGGTCTCTGGGTTACAAATCCAGTGACAATACCATTACCCTGGGTCTCTGGGTTACTATTCCAGTGACAATACCATTACTCTGGGTCTCTGGGTTACAATTCCAGTGACAATACAATACTCTGTGTCTCTGGGTTACTAATCCAGTGACAATACCTTTACTCTGGGTCTCTGGGTTACTATTCCAGTGACAATACCATTACCCTGGGTCTCTGGGTTACTAATCCAGTGACAATACCATTACTCTGGGTCTCTGGGTCACTATTCCAGTGACAATACCATTACTCTGGGTTACTAATCAAGTGACAATACCATAACTCTGGGTCACTATTCCAGTGATAATACCATTACTCTGGGTCTCTGGGTTACTATACCAGTGACAACATCATTATTCTGGGTCTCTGCTTTACTGTTCCAGTGACAATACCATTACTCCGGGTCTCTGGGTTACTATTCCATTGACACTACCATTACCCTGGGAATCTGGGTTACTATTCCAGTGACAATACCATTACTCTGGGTCTCTGGGTTACTATTCCAGTGACAATACCATTACCCTGGGTCTCTCGGTTACTATTCCAGTGACAATACCATTACCCTGGGTCTCTGGGTTACTATTCCAGTGATAATACCATTATTCTGGGTCTCTGGGTGACTAATCCAGTGACAATACCATTACTCTGGGTCTCTGGGTCACTATTCCAGTGACAACACCATTACCCTGGGTCTGTGGGTTACTATTCCAGTGACAATACCATTACCCTGGGTCTCTGGGTTTCTATTCCAGTGACAATACCATTACCCTGGGTCTCTGGGTTAATATTCCAGTGACAATACCATTACTCTTGGTCTCTGGGTTATTAATCCAGTGACAATACCATTACCCTGGGTCTCTGGGTTAATATTCCAGTGACAATACCATTACACTGGGTCTCTGGGTTACTATTCCAGTGACAATACCATTACCCTGAGTCTCTGGGTTACTATTCCAGTGACAATAACATTACCCTGGGTCTCTGGGTTACTATTCCAGTGACAATACCATTACCCTGGGTCTCTGGGTTACTAATCCAGTGACAATACCATTACTCTGAGTCTCTGGGTCACTATTCCAGTGACAATACCATTACTCTGGGTTACTAATCAAGTGACAATACCATAACTCTGGGTCACTATTCCAGTGATAATACCATTACTCTGGGTCTCTGGGTTACTATACCAGTGACAACATCATTATTCTGGGTCTCTGCGTTACTGTTCCAGTGACAATACCATTACTCCGGGTCTCTGGGTTACTATTCCATTGACACTACCATTACCCTGGGAATCTGGGTTACTATTCCAGTGACAATACCATTACTCTGGGTCTCTGGGTTACTATTCCAGTGACAATACCATTACCCTGGGTCTCTCGGTTACTATTCCAGTGACAATACCATTACCCTGGGTCTCTGGGTTACTATTCCAGTGACAATACCTTAACCCTGGGTCTCTGGGTTACTATTCCAGTGACAATACCATTACCCTGGGTCTCTGGGTTACTAATCCAGTGACAATACCATTACTCTGGGTCTCTGGGTTATTATTCCAGTGACAATACCATTACCTTGGGTCTCTGGGTTACTATTCCAGTGACAATACCATTACCCTGGGTCTCTGGGTTACTAATCCAGTGACATTACCATTACTCTGGATCTCTGGGTTACTATTCCAGTGACAATACCATTACCTTGGGTCTCTGGGTTACTAATCCAGTGACAATACCATTTCTCAGGGTCTCAGCGTTACTAATCCAGTGACAATACCATTACTCTGGTTCACTATTCCAGTGAAAATACCATTACTCTGGGTCTCTGGGTTACTAATCCAGTGACAACATCATTACTCTGGGTCTCTGGGTTACTATTCCAGTGACAATGTAGTAGTATATATAAATGATTTGGAGGAAAATGTAACTGGTCTGATAAGTAAGTTTGCAGATGACACAAAGGTTGATGGAATTGCGGATAGCGATGAGGACTGTCAGAGGATACAGCAGGATTTAGATTGTTTGGAGACTTGGGCGGAGAGATGGCAGATGGAGATTAATCCGGACAAATGTGAGGAACTGCATTTTGGAAGGTCTAATGGAGGTAGGGAATATACAGTGAATGGTAGAACCCTCAAGAGTATTGAAAGTCAAAGAGATCTCGGAGTACAGGTCCATAGGTCATTGAAAGTGGCAACACAGGTGGAGAAGGTAGTCAAGAAGGCATACGGCATGCTTGTCTTCACTGGCCGGGGCATTGAGTATAAGAATTGGCAAGTCATGTTGCAGCTGTATAGTATCTTAGTTAGGCCACACTTGGAGTATAGTGTTCAATTTTGGTTGCCACACTACCAGAAGGATGTGGAGGCTTTAGAGAGGGTGCAGAAGAGATTTACCAGAATGTTGCCTGGTATGGAGGGCAATAGCTATGCGGAGCGGTTGAATAAACTCGGTTTGTTCTCACTGGAACGAAGGAGGTTGAGGGGCGACCTGATAGAGGTATACAAAATTATGAGGGTCATAGACAGAGTGGATAGTCAGAGGCTTTTCCCCAGGGAAGAGGGGTCAATAACTAGGGGGCATAGGTTTAAGGTGAGAGGGGCAAGGTTTAGTGTAGATGTACGAGGCAAGTTTTTTACGCAGAGGGTGGTGGGTGCCTGGAACTCGCTACCGGAGGAGGTGGTGGAAGCAGGGACGATAGGGACATTTAAGGGGCATCTTGACAAATACATGAATAGGATGGGAGTAGAGGGATACGGACCCAGGAAGTGTAGAAGATTGTAGTTTAGTCGGGCAGTATGGTCGGCACGGGCTTGGAGGGCCGAAGGGCCTGTTCCTGTGCTGTACATTTCTTTGTTCTTTGTAGTACCATTACTCTGGGTCTCGGAGTTACTATTCCAGTGACACTATCATTACCCTGGGACTCTGGGTTCCTCTTCCAGTGACAATACCATTAGCCTGGGTCTCTGGGTTACTAATCCAGTTACAATACCATTACCCTGGGTCTCTGGGTTACTAATGCAGTGACAATATCATTACCCTGGGTCTCTGGATTACTATTCCAGTGACAATACCATTACCCTGGGTCTCTGGGTTACTATTCCAGTGACAATACCATTACCCTGGTTCTCTGGGTTACTATTCCAGTGACAATACCATTACTCTGGGTCTCTGGATTACTATTCCAGTGACAATACCATTACCCTGGGTCTCTGGGTTACTATTCCAGTGACAATACCATTACCCTGGGTCTCTGGGTTAATATTCCAGTGACAATACCATTACTCTTGGTCTCTGGGTTATTAATCCAGTGACAGTTCCATTACACTGTGTCTCTGGGTTACTATTCCAGTGACAATACCATTACCCTGGTTCACTGGGTTACTATTCCAGTGACAATACCATTATCCTGGGTTTCTGGGTTACTATTCCAGTGACAATACAATTACCCTGGGTCTCTGGGTTACTATTCCAGTGACAATACCATTACCCTGAGTCTCTGGGTTACTATTCCAGTGACAATACCATTACTCTGCGTCTCTGGGTCCCTATTCCAGTGACAATACCATTACTCTGGGTCTCTGTGTTACTAATCAAGTGACAATACCATAACTCTGGGTCACTATTCCAGTGATAATACCATTACTCTGGGTCTCTGAGTTGCTATTCCAGTGACAACATCATTATTCTGGGTCTCTGCGTTAATGTTCCAGTGACAATACCATTACTCTGGGTCTCTGGGTTACTATTCCATTGACACTACCATTACCCTGGGACTCTGGATTACTATTCCAGTGACAATACCATTACTCTGGGTCTCTGGGTTACTAATACAGTTACAATACCATTACCCTGTGTCTTTGGGTTACTAATGCAGTGACAATACCATTACTCTGGGTCTCTGGGTTACTATTCCAGTGACAATACCATTACCCTGGGTCTCGGCGTTACTCTTCCAGTGACAATACCATTACCCTGGGTCTCTGGCTTACTATTCCAGTGACAATACCATTACTCTTGTTCTCTGGGTTACTAATCCTTTGACAATACCATTACTCTGGGTCTCTGGGTTACTATTCCAGTGGCAATACCATTACCCTGTGTCACTGGTTATCATTCCAGTGACAATAACATTACCCTGAGTCTATAGGTTACTATTCCAGTGACAATACCATTACCCTGGGTCTCTGGGTTACTATTCCAGTGACAATACCATTACCCTGGGCCTCTGGGTTACAAATCCAGTGACAATACCATTACCCTGGGTCTCTAGGTTACTATTCCAGTGACAATACCATTACCCTGGGTCTCTGGGTTACTATTCCAGTGACAATACCATTACTCTGGGTCTCTGGGTTACTATTCCAGTGACAATACCATTACCCTGGGTCTCTGGGTTACAAATCCAGTGACAATACCATTACCCTGGGTCTCTGGGTTACTATTCCAGTGACAATACCATTACCCTGGGTCTCTGGGTTACTAATCCAGTGACAATACCATTACTCTGGGTCTCTGGGTCACTATTCCAGTGACAATACCATTACTCTGGGTTACTAATCAAGTGACAATACCATAACTCTGGGTCACTATTCCAGTGATAATACCATTACTCTGGGTCTCTGGGTTACTATACCAGTGACAACATCATTATTCTGGGTCTCTGCGTTACTGTTCCAGTGACAATACCATTACTCCGGGTCTCTGGGTTACTATTCCATTGACACTACCATTACCCTGGGAATCTGGGTTACTATTCCAGTGACAATACCATTACCCTGGGTCTCTGGGTTACTATTCCAGTGGCAATACCATTACCCTGTGTCACTGGTTACTATTCCAGTGACAATACCATTACCCTGGGTCTCTGGGTTACTATTCCAGTGACAATACCTTAACCCTGGGTCTCTGGGTTACTATTCCAGTGACAATACCATTACACTGGGTCTCTGGGTTACTATTCCACTGACAATACCATTACCCTGGGTCTCTGGGTTACTATTCCAGTGACAATACCATTACCCTGGGTCTCTGGGTTACTATTCCAGTGACAATACCATTACCCTGGGTCTCTGGGTTACTATTCCAGTGACTATACCATTACCCTGGGTCTCTGGGTTACTATTCCAGTGACAATACCATTACCCTGGGTCTCTGGGTAACTATTCCAGTGATAATACCATTACCCTGGGTCTCTGGGTTACTATTCCAGTGACAATACCATTACCCTGGGTCTCTGGGTTACTATTCCAGTGTCTATACCATTACCCTGGGTCTCTGGGTTACTATTCCAGTGACAATACCATTACCCTGGGTCTCTGGGTTACTATTCCAGTGACAATACCATTACCCTGGGTCTCTGGGTTACTATTCCAGTGACAATACCATTACCCTGGGTCTCTGGGTTACAAATCCAGTGACAATACCATTACCCTGGGTCTCTGGGTTACTATTCCAGTGACAATACCATTACTCTGGGTCTCTGGGTTACAATTCCAGTGACAATACAATACTCTGGGTCTCTGGGTTACTAATCCAGTGACAATACCTTTACTCTGGGTCTCTGGGTTACTATTCCAGTGACAATACCATTACCCTGGGTCTCTGGGTTACTAATCCAGTGACAATACCATTACTCTGGTTCTCTGGGTCACTATTCCAGTGACAATACCATTACTCTGGGTTACTAATCAAGTGACAATACCATAACTCTGGGTCACTATTCCAGTGATAATACCATTACTCTGGGTCTCTGGGTTACTATACCAGTGACAACATCATTATTCTGGGTCTCTGCGTTACTGTTCCAGTGACAATACCATTACTCCGGGTCTCTGGGTTACTATTCCATTGACACTACCATTACCCTGGGAATCTGGGTTACTATTCCAGTGACAATACCATTACTCTGGGTCTCTGGGTTACTATTCCAGTGACAATACCATTACCCTGGGTCTCTCGGTTACTATTCCAGTGACAATACCATTACCCTGGGTCTCTGGGTTAATATTCGAGTGACAAGACCATTACTCTTGGTCTCTGGGTTATTAATCCAGTGACCATTCCATTACACTGGGTCTCTGGGTTACTATTCCAGTGACAATACCATTACCCTGGTTCACTGGGTTACTATTCCAGTGACAATACCATTACCCTGGGTCTCTGGGTTACTATTCCAGTGACAATACCATTACCCTGGGTCTCTGGGTTACTAATGCAGTGACAATACCATTACTCTGGGTCCCTGCGTTACTATTCCAGTGACAATACCATTACCCTGGGTCTCTGGGTTACTATTCCAGTGACAATACCATTACCCTGGGTCTCTGGGTTACTATTCCAGTGACAATACCATTACCCTGGGTCTCTGGGTTACTATTCCAGTGACAATACCATTACCCTGAGTCTCTGGGTTACTATTCCAGTGACAATACCATTACTCTGCGTCTCTGGGTCCCTATTCCAGTGACAATACCATTACTCTGGGTCTCTGTGTTACTAATCAAGTGACAATACCATAACTCTGGGTCACTATTCCAGTGATAATACCATTACTCTGGGTCTCTGAGTTGCTATTCCAGTGACAACATCATTATTCTGGGTCTCTGCGTTAATGTTCCAGTGACAATACCATTACTCTGGGTCTCTGGGTTACTATACCAGTGACAACATCATTATTCTGGGTCTCTGCGTTACTGTTCCAGTGACAATACCATTACTCCGGGTCTCTGGGTTACTATTCCATTGACACTACCATTACCCTGGGAATCTGGGTTACTATTCCAGTGACAATACCATTACTCTGGGTCTCTGGGTTACTATTCCAGTGACAATACCATTACCCTGGGTCTCTCGGTTACTATTCCAGTGACAATACCATTACCCTGGGTCTCTGGGTTAATATTCGAGTGACAAGACCATTACTCTTGGTCTCTGGGTTATTAATCCAGTGACCATTCCATTACACTGGGTCTCTGGGTTACTATTCCAGTGACAATACCATTACCCTGGTTCACTGGGTTACTATTCCAGTGACAATACCATTACCCTGGGTCTCTGGGTTACTATTCCAGTGACAATACCATTACCCTGGGTCTCTGGGTTACTAATGCAGTGACAATACCATTACTCTGGGTCCCTGCGTTACTATTCCAGTGACAATACCATTACCCTGGGTCTCTGGGTTACTATTCCAGTGACAATACCATTACCCTGGGTCTCTGGGTTACTATTCCAGTGACAATACCATTACCCTGGGTCTCTGGGTTACTATTCCAGTGACAATACCATTACCCTGAGTCTCTGGGTTACTATTCCAGTGACAATACCATTACTCTGCGTCTCTGGGTCCCTATTCCAGTGACAATACCATTACTCTGGGTCTCTGTGTTACTAATCAAGTGACAATACCATAACTCTGGGTCACTATTCCAGTGATAATACCATTACTCTGGGTCTCTGAGTTGCTATTCCAGTGACAACATCATTATTCTGGGTCTCTGCGTTAATGTTCCAGTGACAATACCATTACTCTGGGTCTCTGGGTTACTATTCCATTGACACTACCATTACCCTGGGACTCTGGATTACTATTCCAGTGACAATACCATTACTCTGGGTCTCTGGGTTACTAATACAGTTACAATACCATTACCCTGTGTCTTTGGGTTACTAATGCAGTGACAATACCATTACTCTGGGTCTCTGGGTTACTATTCCAGTGACAATACCATTACCCTGGGTCTCGGCGTTACTCTTCCAGTGACAATACCATTACCCTGGGTCTCTGGCTTACTATTCCAGTGACAATACCATTACTCTTGTTCTCTGGGTTACTAATCCTTTGACAATACCATTACTCTGGGTCTCTGGGTTACTATTCCAGTGGCAATACCATTACCCTGTGTCACTGGTTATCATTCCAGTGACAATAACATTACCCTGAGTCTATAGGTTACTATTCCAGTGACAATACCATTACCCTGGGTCTCTGGGTTACTATTCCAGTGACAATACCATTACCCTGGGTCTCTGGGTTACAAATCCAGTGACAATACCATTACCCTGGGTCTCTAGGTTACTATTCCAGTGACAATACCATTACCCTGGGTCTCTGGGTTACTATTCCAGTGACAATACCATTACTCTGGGTCTCTGGGTTACTATTCCAGTGACAATACCATTACCCTGGGTCTCTGGGTTACAAATCCAGTGACAATACCATTACCCTGGGTCTCTGGGTTACTATTCCAGTGACAATACCATTACCCTGGGTCTCTGGGTTACTAATCCAGTGACAATACCATTACTCTGGGTCTCTGGGTCACTATTCCAGTGACAATACCATTACTCTGGGTTACTAATCAAGTGACAATACCATAACTCTGGGTCACTATTCCAGTGATAATACCATTACTCTGGGTCTCTGGGTTACTATACCAGTGACAACATCATTATTCTGGGTCTCTGCGTTACTGTTCCAGTGACAATACCATTACTCCGGGTCTCTGGGTTACTATTCCATTGACACTACCATTACCCTGGGAATCTGGGTTACTATTCCAGTGACAATACCATTACCCTGGGTCTCTGGGTTACTATTCCAGTGGCAATACCATTACCCTGTGTCACTGGTTACTATTCCAGTGACAATACCATTACCCTGGGTCTCTGGGTTACTATTCCAGTGACAATACCTTAACCCTGGGTCTCTGGGTTACTATTCCAGTGACAATACCATTACACTGGGTCTCTGGGTTACTATTCCACTGACAATACCATTACCCTGGGTCTCTGGGTTACTATTCCAGTGACAATACCATTACCCTGGGTCTCTGGGTTACTATTCCAGTGACAATACCATTACCCTGGGTCTCTGGGTTACTATTCCAGTGACTATACCATTACCCTGGGTCTCTGGGTTACTATTCCAGTGACAATACCATTACCCTGGGTCTCTGGGTAACTATTCCAGTGATAATACCATTACCCTGGGTCTCTGGGTTACTATTCCAGTGACAATACCATTACCCTGGGTCTCTGGGTTACTATTCCAGTGTCTATACCATTACCCTGGGTCTCTGGGTTACTATTCCAGTGACAATACCATTACCCTGGGTCTCTGGGTTACTATTCCAGTGACAATACCATTACCCTGGGTCTCTGGGTTACTATTCCAGTGACAATACCATTACCCTGGGTCTCTGGGTTACAAATCCAGTGACAATACCATTACCCTGGGTCTCTGGGTTACTATTCCAGTGACAATACCATTACTCTGGGTCTCTGGGTTACAATTCCAGTGACAATACAATACTCTGGGTCTCTGGGTTACTAATCCAGTGACAATACCTTTACTCTGGGTCTCTGGGTTACTATTCCAGTGACAATACCATTACCCTGGGTCTCTGGGTTACTAATCCAGTGACAATACCATTACTCTGGTTCTCTGGGTCACTATTCCAGTGACAATACCATTACTCTGGGTTACTAATCAAGTGACAATACCATAACTCTGGGTCACTATTCCAGTGATAATACCATTACTCTGGGTCTCAGGGTTACTATACCAGTGACAACATCATTATTCTGGGTCTCTGCGTTACTGTTCCAGTGACAATACCATTACTCCGGGTCTCTGGGTTACTATTCCATTGACACTACCATTACCCTGGGAATCTGGGTTACTATTCCAGTGACAATACCATTACTCTGGGTCTCTGGGTTACTATTCCACTGACAATACCATTACCCTGGGTCTCTCGGTTACTATTCCAGTGACAATACCATTACCCTGGGTCTCTGGGTTAATATTCGAGTGACAAGACCATTACTCTTGGTCTCTGGGTTATTAATCCAGTGACCATTCCATTACACTGGGTCTCTGGGTTACTATTCCAGTGACAATACCATTACCCTGGTTCACTGGGTTACTATTCCAGTGACAATACCATTACCCTGGGTCTCTGGGTTACTATTCCAGTGACAATACCATTACCCTGGGTCTCTGGGTTACTAATGCAGTGACAATACCATTACTCTGGGTCCCTGCGTTACTATTCCAGTGACAATACCATTACCCTGGGTCTCTGGGTTACTATTCCAGTGACAATACCATTACCCTGGGTCTCTGGGTTACTATTCCAGTGACAATACCATTACCCTGGGTCTCTGGGTTACTATTCCAGTGACAATACCATTACCCTGAGTCTCTGGGTTACTATTCCAGTGACAATACCATTACTCTGGGTCTCTGGGTCACTATTCCAGTGACAATACCATTACTCTGGGTTTCTGGGTTACTAATCAAATGACAATACCATAACTCTGGGTCACTATACCAGTGATAATACCATTACTCTGGGTCTCTGGGTTACTATTCCAGTGACAACATCATTATTCTGGGTCTCTGCGTTAATGTTCCAGTGAAAATACCATTACTCTGGGTCTCTGGGTTACTACTCCAGTGACAATACCATTACTCTGGGTCTCTGGGTTACTAATCCAGTTACAATACCATTACCCTGGGTCTCTGGGTTACTAATGCAGTGACAATACCATTACTCTGGGTCTCTGGGTTACTATTCTAGTGACAATACCATTACTCTTGGTCTCTGGGTTACTATTCCAGTGACAATACCATTACCCTGGGTCTCTGGGTTACTAATCCAGTGACAATACCATTACTCTGTGTCTCTGGGTCACTATTCCAGTGACAATACCATTTCTCTGGGTCTCAGCGTTACTAATCCAGTGACAATAACATTACTCTGGGTCACTATTCCAGTGATAATACCATTAATCTGGGTCTCTGGGTTACTAATCCAGTGACAACATCATTAATCTGGGTCTCTGGGTTACTATTCCAGTGACAATGTAGTGGTATATATAAATGATTTGGAGGAAAATGTAACTGGTCTGATTAGTAAGTTTGCAGATGACACAAAGGTTGGTGGAATTGCGGCTAGCGATGAGGACTGTCAGAGGATACAGCAGGATTTAGATTGTATGGAGACTTGGGCGGAGAGATGGCAGATGGAGTTTAATCCAGACAAATGTGAGGTAATGCATTTTGGAAGGTCTAATGGAGGTAGGGAATATACAGTGAATGGTAGAACCCTCAAGAGTATTGAAAGTCAAAGAGATCTAAGAGTACAGGTCCACAGGTCATTGAAAGTGGCAACACAGGTGGAGAAGGCAGTCAAGAAGGCATACGGCATGCTTGCCTTCATTGGCCGGGGCATTGAGTATAAGAAGTGGCAAGTCATGTTGCAGCTGTATAGAATCTTAGTTAGGCCACACTTGGAGTATAGTGTTCAATTCTGGTCGCCACACTACCAGAAGGATGTGGAGGCTTTAGAGAGGGTGCAGAAGAGATTTACCAGAATGTTGCCTGGTATGGAGGGCATTAACTATGAGGAGCGGTTGAATAAACTCGGTTTGTTCTCACTGGAACGAAGGAGGTTGAGGGGAGACCTGATAGAGGTATACAAAATTCTGAGGGGGATAGACAGAGTGGATAGTCAGAGGCTTTTCCCCAGGGTAGAGGGGTCAATTACTAGGGGGCATAGGTTTAAGGTGAGGGGGCAAGGTTTCGAGTAGATGTACGAGGCAAGTTTTTTACGCAGAGGGTAGCGGGTGCCTGGAACTCGCTACCGGAGGAGGTGGTGGAAGCAGGGACGATAGTGACATTTAAGGGGCATCTTGACAAATACATGAATAGGATGGGAATAGAGGGATACGGACCCAGGAAGTGTAGAAGATTGTAGTTTAGTCGGGCAGCATGGTCGGCACGGGCTTGGAGGGCCGAAGGGCCTGTTCCTGTGCTGTACATTTCTTTGTTCTTTGTTCTTTGTAATACCATTACTCTGGGTCTCTGAGTTACTATTCCAGTGACACTATCATTACCCTGGGACTCTGGGTTACTATTCCAGTGACAATACCATTACTCTGGGTCGCTGGGTTACTAATCCAGTGACAATACCATTAACCTGGGTCTCTGGGTTACTAATGCAGTGACAATACCATTACTCTGGGTCTCTGGGTTACTATTCCAGTGACAATACCATTACCCTGGGTCTCTGGGGTACTCTTCCAGTGACAATACCATTACTCTTGGTCTCTGGGTTACTATTCCATTGACAATACCATTACTCTGGGTCTCTGGGTTACTATTCCAGAGGCAATACAATTACCCTGGGTCACTGGTTACTATTCAAGTGACAATAACATTACCCTGAGTCTCTGGGTTACTATTCCAGTGACAATACCATTACCCTGGGTCTCTGGGTTACTATTCCAGTGACAATACCGTTACCCTGGGTCTCTGAGTTACATTTCCAGTGACAATACCATTACCCTGGGTCTCTGGGTTACTATTCCAGTGACAATACCATTACCCTGAGTCTCTGGGTTACTATTCCAGTGACAATACCATTACTCTGGGTCTCTGGGTCATTATTCCAGTGACAATACCATTACTCTGGGTCTCTGGGTTACTAATCAAATGACAATACCATAACTCTGGGTCACTATACCAGTGATAATACCATTACTCTGGGTCACTGAGTTACTATTCCAGTGACAACATCATTATTCTGGGTCTCTGCGTTAATGTTCCAGTGAAAATACCATTACTCTGGGTCTCTGGGTTACTATTCCAGTGACAATACCATTACTCTGGGTCTCTGGGTTACTAATCTAGTTACAATACCATTACCCTGGGTCTCTGGGTTACTAATGCAGTGACAATACCATTACTCTGGGTCTCTGGGTTACTATTCCACTGACAATACCATTACCCTGGGTCTCTGGGTTACTATTCCAGTGACAATATCATTACCCTGGGTCTCTGGGTTAATATTCCAGTGACAATACCATTACTCTTGGTCTCTGGGTTATTAACCAAATGACAATTCCATTACACTGGGTCTCTGAGTTACTATTCCAGTGATAATACCATTACCCTGGTTCACTGGGATACTATTCCAGTGACAATACCGTTACCCTGGGTCTCTGGGTTACTATTCCAGTGACAATACCATTACCCTGAGTCTCTGGGTTACAATTCCAGTGACAATAACATTACCCTGGGTCTCTGGGTTACTAGTCCAGTGACAATACCATTACCCTGGGTCTCTGGGTTACTATTCCAGTGACAATACCATTACACTGGGTCTCTGGTTTACCATTCCAGTGACAATACCATTACTCTGGATCACTGGGTTACTATTCCTGTGACAATACCATTACGATGGGTCTCTGGGTTACTATTCCAGTGACAATACCATTACCCTGAGTCTCTGGGTTACTAATGCAGTGACAATGCCATTACTCTGGGTCTCTGGGTTACTATTCCAGTGACAATACCATTACCCAGATTCTCTGGGTTACTATTCCAGTGACAATACCATTACCCTGGGTCTCTGGGTTACTAATCCAGTGACAATACCATTATTCTTGGTCTCTGGATTACTATTCCAGTGACAATACCATTTCTCTGGGTCTCAGCATTACTAATCCAGTGACAATAACATTACTTTGGGTCTCTGGGTCACTATTCCAGTGACAATACCATTACCCTGGGTCTCTGGGTTACTAATGCAGTGACAATACCATTACTCTGGGTCTCTGGGTTACTATTCTAGTGACAATACCATTACTCTTGGTCTCTGGGTTACTATTCCAGTGACAATACCATTACCCTGGGTCTCTGGGTTACTAATCCAGTGACAATACCATTACTCTGTGTCTCTGGGTCACTATTCCAGTGACAATACCATTTCTCTGGGTCTCAGCGTTACTAATCCAGTGACAATAACATTACTCTGGGTCACTATTCCAGTGATAATACCATTAATCTGGGTCTCTGGGTTACTAATCCAGTGACAACATCATTAATCTGGGTCTCTGGGTTACTATTCCAGTGACAATGTAGTGGTATATATAAATGATTTGGAGGAAAATGTAACTGGTCTGATTAGTAAGTTTGCAGATGACACAAAGGTTGGTGGAATTGCGGCTAGCGATGAGGACTGTCAGAGGATACAGCAGGATTTAGATTGTATGGAGACTTGGGCGGAGAGATGGCAGATGGAGTTTAATCCAGACAAATGTGAGGTAATGCATTTTGGAAGGTCTAATGGAGGTAGGGAATATACAGTGAATGGTAGAACCCTCAAGAGTATTGAAAGTCAAAGAGATCTAAGAGTACAGGTCCACAGGTCATTGAAAGTGGCAACACAGGTGGAGAAGGCAGTCAAGAAGGCATACGGCATGCTTGCCTTCATTGGCCGGGGCATTGAGTATAAGAAGTGGCAAGTCATGTTGCAGCTGTATAGAATCTTAGTTAGGCCACACTTGGAGTATAGTGTTCAATTCTGGTCGCCACACTACCAGAAGGATGTGGAGGCTTTAGAGAGGGTGCAGAAGAGATTTACCAGAATGTTGCCTGGTATGGAGGGCATTAACTATGAGGAGCGGTTGAATAAACTCGGTTTGTTCTCACTGGAACGAAGGAGGTTGAGGGGAGACCTGATAGAGGTATACAAAATTCTGAGGGGGATAGACAGAGTGGATAGTCAGAGGCTTTTCCCCAGGGTAGAGGGGTCAATTACTAGGGGGCATAGGTTTAAGGTGAGGGGGCAAGGTTTCGAGTAGATGTACGAGGCAAGTTTTTTACGCAGAGGGTAGCGGGTGCCTGGAACTCGCTACCGGAGGAGGTGGTGGAAGCAGGGACGATAGTGACATTTAAGGGGCATCTTGACAAATACATGAATAGGATGGGAATAGAGGGATACGGACCCAGGAAGTGTAGAAGATTGTAGTTTAGTCGGGCAGCATGGTCGGCACGGGCTTGGAGGGCCGAAGGGCCTGTTCCTGTGCTGTACATTTCTTTGTTCTTTGTTCTTTGTAATACCATTACTCTGGGTCTCTGAGTTACTATTCCAGTGACACTATCATTACCCTGGGACTCTGGGTTACTATTCCAGTGACAATACCATTACTCTGGGTCGCTGGGTTACTAATCCAGTGACAATACCATTAACCTGGGTCTCTGGGTTACTAATGCAGTGACAATACCATTACTCTGGGTCTCTGGGTTACTATTCCAGTGACAATACCATTACCCTGGGTCTCTGGGGTACTCTTCCAGTGACAATACCATTACTCTTGGTCTCTGGGTTACTATTCCATTGACAATACCATTACTCTGGGTCTCTGGGTTACTATTCCAGAGGCAATACAATTACCCTGGGTCACTGGTTACTATTCAAGTGACAATAACATTACCCTGAGTCTCTGGGTTACTATTCCAGTGACAATACCATTACCCTGGGTCTCTGGGTTACTATTCCAGTGACAATACCGTTACCCTGGGTCTCTGAGTTACATTTCCAGTGACAATACCATTACCCTGGGTCTCTGGGTTACTATTCCAGTGACAATACCATTACCCTGAGTCTCTGGGTTACTATTCCAGTGACAATACCATTACTCTGGGTCTCTGGGTCATTATTCCAGTGACAATACCATTACTCTGGGTCTCTGGGTTACTAATCAAATGACAATACCATAACTCTGGGTCACTATACCAGTGATAATACCATTACTCTGGGTCACTGAGTTACTATTCCAGTGACAACATCATTATTCTGGGTCTCTGCGTTAATGTTCCAGTGAAAATACCATTACTCTGGGTCTCTGGGTTACTATTCCAGTGACAATACCATTACTCTGGGTCTCTGGGTTACTAATCTAGTTACAATACCATTACCCTGGGTCTCTGGGTTACTAATGCAGTGACAATACCATTACTCTGGGTCTCTGGGTTACTATTCCACTGACAATACCATTACCCTGGGTCTCTGGGTTACTATTCCAGTGACAATATCATTACCCTGGGTCTCTGGGTTAATATTCCAGTGACAATACCATTACTCTTGGTCTCTGGGTTATTAACCAAATGACAATTCCATTACACTGGGTCTCTGAGTTACTATTCCAGTGATAATACCATTACCCTGGTTCACTGGGATACTATTCCAGTGACAATACCGTTACCCTGGGTCTCTGGGTTACTATTCCAGTGACAATACCATTACCCTGAGTCTCTGGGTTACAATTCCAGTGACAATAACATTACCCTGGGTCTCTGGGTTACTAGTCCAGTGACAATACCATTACCCTGGGTCTCTGGGTTACTATTCCAGTGACAATACCATTACACTGGGTCTCTGGTTTACCATTCCAGTGACAATACCATTACTCTGGATCACTGGGTTACTATTCCTGTGACAATACCATTACGATGGGTCTCTGGGTTACTATTCCAGTGACAATACCATTACCCTGAGTCTCTGGGTTACTAATGCAGTGACAATGCCATTACTCTGGGTCTCTGGGTTACTATTCCAGTGACAATACCATTACCCTGGGTCTCTGGGTTACTAATCCAGTGACAATACCATTATTCTTGGTCTCTGGATTACTATTCCAGTGACAATACCATTTCTCTGGGTCTCAGCATTACTAATCCAGTGACAATAACATTACTTTGGGTCTCTGGGTCACTATTCCAGTGACAATACCATTTCTCTGGGTCTCAGCATTACTAAACCAGTGACAATAACATTACTCTGGGTCACTATTCCTGTGATAATACCATTACTCTGGGTCTCTGGGTTACTAATCCAGTGACAACATCATTTCTCTGGGTTACTATTCCAATGGCAATGTAGTAGTATATATAAATGATTTGGAGGAAAATGTAACTGGTCTGATTAGTATGTTTGCAGATGACACAAAGGTTGGTGGAATTGCGGATAGCGATGAGGACTGTCAGAGGATACAGCAGGATTTAGATTATTTGGAGACTTGGGCGGAGAGATGGCAGATGGTTTTTAATCCGGACAAATGTGAGGTAATGCATTTTGGAAGGTCTAATGGAGGTAGGGAATATACAGTGAATGGTAGAACCCTCAAGAGTATTGAAAGTCAAAGAGATCTAGGAGTACAGGTCCACAGGTCATTGAAAGTGGCAACACAGGTGGAGAAGGTAGTCAAGAAGGCATATGGCATGCTTGCCTTCATTGGCCGGGGCATTGAGTATAAGAATTGGCAAGTCATGTTGCAGCTGTATAGAATCTTAGTTAGGCCACACTTGGAGTATAGTGTTCAATTCTGGTCGCCACACTACCAGAAGGATGTGGAGGCTTTAGAGAGGGTGCAGAAGAGATTTACCAGAATGTTGCCTGGTATGGAGGGCATTAGCTATGAGGAGCGGTTGAATAAACTCGGTTTGTTCTCACTGGAACGAAGGAGGTTGAGGGGAGACCTGATAGAGGTCTACAAAATTATGAGGTGCATAGACAGGGTGGATAGTCAGAGGCTTTTCCCCAGGGTAGAGGGGTCAATTACTAGGGGGCATAGGTTTAAGGTGAGAGGGGCAAGGTTTAGAGTAGATGTACGAGGCAAGTTTATTACGCAGAGGGTAGTGGGTGCATGGAACTCGCTACCGGAGGAGGTGGTGGAAGCAGGGACGATAGTGACATTTAAGGGGCATCTTGACAAATACATGAACAGGATGGGAATAGAGGGATACGGACCTAGGAAGTGTAGCAGATTGTAGTTTAGTCGGGCAGCATGGTCGGCACGGGCTTGGAGGGCCGAAGGGCCTGTTCCTGTGCTGTACGTTTCTTTGTTCTTTGTAATACCATTACTCTGGGTCTCTGGGTTACTCTTCCAGTGACAATACCATTACTCTTGGTCTCTGGGTTACTATTCCATTGACAATACCATTTCTCTGGGTCTCTGGGTTACTATTCCAGAGGCAATACAATTACCCTGGGTCACTGGTTACTATTCAAGTGACAATAACATTACCCTGAGTCTCTGGGTTACTATTCCAGTGACAATACCATTACCCTGGGTCTCTGGGTTACTATTCCAGTGACAATACCGTTACCCTGGGTCTCTGAGTTACATTTCCAGTGACAATACCATTACCCTGGGTCTCTGGGTTACTATTCCAGTGACAATACCATTACCCTGAGTCTCTGGGTTACTATTCCAGTGACAATACCATTACTCTGGGTCTCTGGGTCACTATTCCAGTGACAATACCATTACTCTGGGTCTCTGGGTTACTAATCAAATGACAAGACCATAGCTCTGGGTCACTATACCAGTGATAATACCATTACTCTGGGTCTCTGGGTTACTATTCCAGTGACAATACCATTACCCTGGGTCTCTGGGTTACTATTCCAGTGACAATATCATTACCCTGGGTCTCTGGGTTAATATTCCAGTGACAATACCATTACTCTTGGTCTCTGGGTTATTAACCAAGTGACAATTCCATTACACTGGGTCTCTGAGTTACTATTCCAGTGACAATACCATTACCCTGCTTCACTGGGTTACTATTCCAGTGACAATACCATTACCCTGGGTCTCTGGGTTACTATTCCAGTGACAATACCATTACTCTTGGTCTCTGGGTTACTATTCCAGTGACAATACCATTACCCTGGGTCTCTGGGTTACTAATCCAGTGACAATACCATTACTCTGTGTCTCTGGGTCACTATTCCAGTGACAATACCATTTCTCTGGGTCTCAGCGTTACTAATCCAGTGACAATAACATTACTCTGGGTCACTATTCCAGTGATAATACCATTAATCTGGGTCTCTGGGTTACTAATCCAGTGACAACATCATTAATCTGGGTCTCTGGGTTACTATTCCAGTGACAATGTAGTAGTATATATAAATGATTTGGAGGAAAATGTAACTGGTCTGATTAGTAAGTTTGCAGATGACACAAAGGTTGGTGGAATTGCGGATAGCGATGAGGACTGTCAGAGGATACAGCAGGATTTAGATTGTTTGGAGACTTGGGCGGAGAGATGGCAGATGGAGTTTAATCCAGACAAATGTGAGGTAATGCATTTTGGAAGGTCTAATGGAGGTAGGGAATATACAGTGAATGGTAGAACCCTCAAGAGTATTGAAAGTCAAAGAGATCTAAGAGTACAGGTCCACAGGTCATTGAAAGTGGCAACACAGGTGGAGAAGGCAGTCAAGAAGGCATACGGCATGCTTGCCTTCATTGGCCGGGGCATTGAGTATAAGAAGTGGCAAGTCATGTTGCAGCTGTATAGAATCTTAGTTAGGCCACACTTGGAGTATAATGTTCAATTCTGGTCGCCACACTACCAGAAGGATGTGGAGGCTTTAGAGAGGGTGCAGAAGAGATTTACCAGAATGTTGCCTGGTATGGAGGGCATTAACTATGAGGAGCGGTTGAATAAACTCGGTTTGTTCTCACTGGAACGAAGGAGGTTGAGGGGAGACCTGATAGAGGTATACAAAATTCTGAGGGGGATAGACAGAGTGGATAGTCAGAGGCTTTTCCCCAGGGTAGAGGGGTCAATTACTAGGGGGCATAGGTTTAAGGTGAGGGGGCAAGGTTTCGAGTAGATGTACGAGGCAAGTTTTTTACGCAGAGGGTAGCGGGTGCCTGGAACTCGCTACCGGAGGAGGTGGTGGAAGCAGGGACGATAGTGACATTTAAGGGGCATCTTGACAAATACATGAATAGGATGGGAATAGAGGGATACGGACCCAGGAAGTGTAGAAGATTGTAGTTTAGTCGGGCAGCATGGTCGGCACGGGCTTGGAGGGCCGAAGGGCCTGTTCCTGTGCTGTACATTTCTTTGTTCTTTGTTCTTTGTAATACCATTACTCTGGGTCTCTGAGTTACTATTCCAGTGACACTATCATTACCCTGGGACTCTGGGTTACTATTCCAGTGACAATACCATTACTCTGGGTCTCTGGGTTACTAATCCAGTGACAATACCATTAACCTGGGTCTCTGGGTTACTAATGCAGTGACAATACCATTACTCTGGGTCTCTGGGTTACTATTCCAGTGACAATACCATTACCCTGGGTCTCTGGGGTACTCTTCCAGTGACAATACCATTACTCTTGGTCTCTGGGTTACTAATCCATTGACAATACCATTACTCTGGGTCTCTGGGTTACTATTCCAGAGGCAATACAATTACCCTGGGTCACTGGTTACTATTCAAGTGACAATAACATTACCCTGAGTCTCTGGGTTACTATTCCAGTGACAATACCATTACCCTGGGTCTCTGGGTTACTATTCCAGTGACAATACCGTTACCCTGGGTCTCTGAGTTACATTTCCAGTGACAATACCATTACCCTGGGTCTCTGGGTTACTATTCCAGTGACAATACCATTACCCTGAGTCTCTGGGTTACTATTCCAGTGACAATACCATTACTCTGGGTCTCTGGGTCATTATTCCAGTGACAATACCATTACTCTGGGTCTCTGGGTTACTAATCAAATGACAATACCATAACTCTGGGTCACTATACAAGTGATAATACCATTACTCTGGGTCACTGGGTTACTATTCCAGTGACAACATCATTATTCTGGGTCTCTGCGTTAATGTTCCAGTGAAAATACCATTACTCTGGGTCTCTGGGTTACTATTCCAGTGACAATACCATTACTCTGGGTCTCTGGGTTACTAATCTAGTTACAATACCATTACCCTGGGTCTCTGGGTTACTAATGCAGTGACAATACCATTACTCTGGGTCTCTGGGTTACTATTCCACTGACAATACCATTACCCTGGGTCTCTGGGTTACTATTCCAGTGACAATATCATTACCCTGGGTCTCTGGGTTAATATTCCAGTGACAATACCATTACTCTTGGTCTCTGGGTTATTAACCAAATGACAATTCCATTACACTGGGTCTCTGAGTTACTATTCCAGTGATAATACCATTACCCTGGTTCACTGGGATACTATTCCAGTGACAATACCGTTACCCTGGGTCTCTGGGTTACTATTCCAGTGACAATACCATTACCCTGAGTCTCTGGGTTACAATTCCAGTGACAATAACATTACCCTGGGTCTCTGGGTTACTAGTCCAGTGACAATACCATTACCCTGGGTCTCTGGGTTACTATTCCAGTGACAATACCATTACACTGGGTCTCTGGTTTACCATTCCAGTGACAATACCATTACTCTGGGTCACTGGGTTACTATTCCTGTGACAATACCATTACGATGGGTCGCTGGGTTACTATTCCAGTGACAATACCATTACCCTGAGTCTCTGGGTTACTAATGCAGTGACAATGCCATTACTCTGGGTCTCTGGGTTACTATTCCAGTGACAATACCATTACCCAGAGTCTCTGGGTTACTATTCCAGTGACAATACCATTACCCTGGGTCTCTGGGTTACTAATCCAGTGACAATACCATTATTCTTGGTCTCTGGATTACTATTCCAGTGACAATACCATTTCTCTGGGTCTCAGCATTACTAATCCAGTGACAATAACATTACTTTGGGTCTCTGGGTCACTATTCCAGTGACAATACCATTTCTCTGGGTCTCAGCATTACTAAACCAGTGACAATAACATTACTCTGGGTCACTATTCCTGTGATAATACCATTACTCTGGGTCTCTGGGTTACTAATCCAGTGACAACATCATTTCTCTGGGTTACTATTCCAGTGGCAATGTAGTAGTATATATAAATGATTTGGAGGAAAATGTAACTGGTCTGATTAGTATGTTTGCAGATGACACAAAGGTTGGTGGAATTGCGGATAGCGATGAG
Source organism: Scyliorhinus torazame (assembly GCF_047496885.1). NCBI lineage: Eukaryota > Metazoa > Chordata > Chondrichthyes > Carcharhiniformes > Scyliorhinidae > Scyliorhinus > Scyliorhinus torazame. The sequence goes on along the minus strand of NC_092717.1, from coordinate 253,892,203 downwards.
GACTGTCAGAGGATGCAGCAGGATTTAGATTATTTGGAGACTTGGGCGGAGAGATGGCAGATGGTTTTTAATCCGGACAAATGTGAGGTAATGCATTTTGGAAGGTCTAATGGAGGTAGGGAATATACAGTGAATGGTAGAACCCTCAAGAGTATTGAAAGTCAAAGAGATCTAGGAGTACAGGTCCACAGGTCATTGAAAGTGGCAACACAGGTGGAGAAGGTAGTCAAGAAGGCATATGGCATGCTTGCCTTCATTGGCCGGGGCATTGAGTATAAGAATTGGCAAGTCATGTTGCAGCTGTATAGAATCTTAGTTAGGCCACACTTGGAGTATAGTGTTCAATTCTGGTCGCCACACTACCAGAAGGATGTGGAGGCTTTAGACAGGGTGCAGAAGAGATTTACCAGAATGTTGCCTGGTATGGAGGGCATTAGCTATGAGGAGCGGTTGAATAAACTCGGTTTGCTCTCACTGGAACGAAGGAGGTTGAGGGGAGACCTGATAGAGGTCTACAAAATTATGAGGGGCATAGACAGGGTGGATAGTCAGAGGCTTTTCCCCAGGGTAGAGGGGTCAATTACTAGGGGGCATAGGTTTAAGGTGAGAGGGGCAAGGTTTAGAGTAGATGTACGAGGCAAGTTTTTTACGCAGAGGGTAGTGGGTGCCTGGAACTCGCTACCGGAGGAGGTGGTGGAAGCAGGGACGATAGTGACATTTAAGGGGCATCTTGACAAATACATGAACAGGATGGGAATAGAGGGATACGGACCCAGGAAGTGTAGCAGATTGTAGTTTAGTCGGGCAGCATGGTCGGCACGGGCTTGGAGGGCCGAAGGGCCTGTTCCTGTGCTGTACGTTTCTTTGTTCTTTGTAATACCATTACTCTGGGTCTCTGAGTTAGTATTCCAGTGACACTATCATTACCCTGGGACTCTGGGTTACTATTCCAGTGACAATACCATTACTCTGGGTCTCTGGGTTACTAATCCAGTGACAATACCATTAACCTGGGTCTCTGGGTTACTAATGCAGTGACAATACCATTACTCTGGGTCTCTGGGTTACTATTCAGTGACAATACCTTTACCCTGGGTCTCTGAGTTACTCTTCCAGTGTCAAAACCATTACCCTGGGTCTCTGGTTACTGTTCCAGTGACAATGCCGTTACCCTGGGTCTCTGGGTTACTATTCCAGTGACAATACCGTTACCCTGGGTCTCTGAGTTACAATTCCAGTGAAAATACCATTACTCTGGGTCTCTGGGTTACTATTATAGTGACAATACAATTACACTGGGTCTCTGGGTTACTATTCCAGTGACAATATCATTACCCTGGGTCTCTGGGTTACTATTCCAGTGACAATAACATTACCCTGGGTCTCTGGGTTAATATTCCAGTGACAATACCAGTAATCTTGGTCTCTGGGTTGTTATTCCAGTGACAATTCCATTACTCTGGGTCTCTGGGTTACTATTCCAGTGACAATATCATTACCCTGGGTCATTGGGTTACTATTCCATTGACAATACCATTACCCTGGGTCTCTGGGTTACTATTCCAGTGACAATACCATTACCCTGGGTCTCTGAGTTACTATTCCAGTGACAATACCATTACCCTGAGTCTCTGGGTTACTATTCCAGTGACAATACCATTACTCTGTGTCTCTTGGTTACGATTCCAGTGACAATAACATTACTCTGGGTCACTATTCCAGTGATAATACCATTACTCTGGGCTTCTGGGTTACTAATCCAGTGACAATGTAGTAGTATATATAAAGGATTTGGAGGAAAATGTAACTGGTCTGATTAGTAAGTTTGCAGACGACACAAAGGTTGGTGGAATTGCGGATAGCGATGAGGACTGTCAGAGGATACAGCAGGATTTAGATTGTTTGGAGACTTGGGCGGAGAGATGGCAGATGGAGTTTAATCCGGACAAATGTGAGGTAATGCATTTTGGAAGGTCTAATGGAGGTAGGGAATATACAGTGAATGGTAGAACCCTCAAGAGTATTGAAAGTCAAAGAGATCTAGGAGTACAGGTCCTCAGGTCATTGAAAGTGGCAACACAGGTGGAGAAGGTAGTCAAGAAGGCATACGGCATGCTTGCCTTCATTGGCCGGGGCATTGATATAAGAATTGGCAAGTCATGTTGCAGCTGTATAGAATCTTAGTTAGGCCACACTTGGAGTATAGTGTTCAATTCTGGTCGCCACACTACCAGAAGGATGTGGAGGCTTTCGAGAGGGTGCAGAAGAGATTTACCAGAATGTTGCCTGGTATGGAGGGCATTAGCTATGAGGAGCGGTTTAATAAACTCGGTTTGTTCTCACTGGAACGAAGGAGGTTGAGGGGAGACCTGATAGAGGTATACAAAATTATGAGCGGCATAGACAGAGTGGATAGTCAGAGGCTTTTCCCCAGGGTAGAGGGGTCAATTACTAGGGTGCATAGGTTTAAGGTGAGAGGGGCAAGGTTTAGAATAGATGTACGAGGCAAGTTTTTTACGCAGAGGGTAGTGGGTGCCTGGAACTCGCTACCGGAGGAGGTGGTGGAAGCAGGGACGATAGTGACATTTAAGGGGCATCTTGACAAATACATGAATAGGATGGGAATAGAGGGATACGGACCCAGGAAGTGTAGAAGATTGTAGTTTAGTCGGGCAGCATGGTCGGCACGGGCTTGGAGGGCCGAAGGGCCTGTTCCTGTGCTGTACATTTCTTTGTTCTTTATTCTTTGTAATACCATTACTCTGGGTCTCTGAGTTACTATTCCAGTGACACTATCATTACCCTGGGACTCTGGGTTACTATTCCAGTGACAATACCATTACTCTGGGACTCTGGGTTACTATTCCAGTGACACTATCATTACCCTGGGACTCTGGGTTACTATTCCAGTGACAATACCATCACTCTGGGACTCCGGGTTACTATTCCAGTGACAATACCATTACTCTGGGTCTCTGGGTTACCATGCCAGTGACAATACCATTAACCTGAGTCTCTGGGTTACTATTCCAGTGACAATACCATTACCCTGGGTCCCTGGGTTACTATTCCAGTGACAATACCGTTACCCTGGGTCTCTGAGTTACATTTCCATTGACAATACCATTACTCTGGGTCTCTGTGTTACTATTGTAGTGACAATACAATTACACTGGGTCTCTGTGCTACAATTCCAGTGACAATACAATTACCCTGGGTCTCTGGGTTGCTATTACAGAGACAATACCATTACCCTGGGTCTCTGGGTTACTATTCCAGTGACAATACCATTACCCTGGGTCTCTGGGTTACTATTCCAGTGACAATACCATTACCCTGGGTCTCTGGGTTACTATTCCAGTGACAATACCATTACCCTGGGTCTCTGGGTTACTATTCCAGTGACAATACCATTACCCTGGGTGTCTGGGTTACTATTGCAGTGACAATACCATTACCCTGGGTCTCTGGGTTACTATTCCAGTGACAATACCATTACTCTGGGTCTCTGGGTTACTATTCCAGTGACAATACCATTCCCCTGTGTCTCTGGGTTACTATTAAAGTGACAATACCATTACCTTGGGTCTCTGGGTTACTAATCCAGTGACAATACCATTACGCTGGGTCTCTGGGTTACTATTCCAGTGACAATACCATTGTTCTGGGTCTCTGGGTTACTAATCCAGTGACAATACCATTACTCTGGGTCTCTGGGTCACTATTCCAGGGACAATACCATTACCCTGGGTCTGTGGGTTAATAATCCAGTGACAATACCATTACCCTGAGTCTCTGGGTTGCTAATGCAGTGACAATGCCATTACTCTGGGTCTCTGGGTTACTATTCCAGTGACAGTACCATTTACCTGGGTCTCTGGGTTACTATTCTAGAGACAATACCATTGCCCTGGGTCTCTGGGTTACTATTCCAGTGACAATACCATTACCCTGGGTCTCTGAGTTACTATTCCAGTGACAATACAGTTACCCTGGGTCTCTGAGTTACATTTCCATTGACAATACCATTACTCTGGGTCTCTGGGTTACTATTATAGTGACAATACAATTACACTGGGTCTCTGGGTTCCTATTCCAGTGACAAGCCCATTACCCTGGGTCTCTGGGTTACTAATCCAGTGACAATACCATTACCCTGGGTCTCTGGGTTACTATTCCACTGACAATACCATTACACTGGGTCTCTGGGTTACTATTCCAGTGACAATACCATTACCCTGTGTCTCTGGGTTACTATTCCAGTGACAATACCATTACTCTGAGTCTCTGGGTTACTATTCCAGTGATAATACCGTTATTCCGGGTCTCTGGGTTACTAATCCAGTGACAATACCATTACTCTGGGTCTCTGGGTCACTATTCCAGTGACAATACCATTACCCTGGGTCTGTGGGTTACTCATCCAATAACAATACCATTACCCTGTGTCTCTGGGTTACTAATGCAGTGACAATGCCATTACTCTGGGTCTCTGGGTTACTATTCCAGTGACAATACCATTACCCTGGGTCTCTGGGTTGCTCCTCCAGTGACAATACCATTACCCTGGGTCTCTGGCTTACTATGCCAGTGACAATACCATTACTCTTGGTCTCTGGGTTACTATTCCAGTGACAATACCATTACTGTGAGATGTGGCAGGTCCGGGAGGCTTCCAGCGTCCCGGATGGCTTCATCTGCAGAAAGTGCACCCAACTGCAGCTCCTCACAGACCGCATGGTTCGGTTGGAGCAGCAATTGGATGCACTTAGGAGCATGCAGGTGGCGGAAAGCGTCATAGATCGCAGTTATGTAAATGTGGTCACACCCAAGGTGCAGGCAGAGAAATGGGTGACCACCAGAAAGGGCAGGCAGTCAGTGCAGGAATCCCCTGTGGTTGTCCCCCTCTCGAACAGATATACCCCTTTGGATACTGTCGGGGGGTATAGCCTATCAGGGGAAAACTGCAGCAGCCAGAGCAGTGGCACCACGGCTGGCTCTGATGTTCAGAAGGGAGGGTCAAAGCGCAGAAGAGTAATAGTAATAGGGGACTCTATAGTCAGGGGCACAGATAGGCGCTTCTGTGGACGTGAAAGAGACTCCAGGATGGTATGTTGCCTCCCTGGTGCCAGGGTCCAGGATGTCTCCGAACGGGTAGAGGGAATCCTGAAGTGGGAGGGCAAACAGGCAGAGGTCGTTGTACATATTGGTACTAACGACATAGGCAGGAAGGGGCATGAGGTCCTGCAGCAGGAGTTCAGGGAGCTAGGCAGAAAGTTAAAAGACAGGACCTCGAGGGTTGTAATCTCAGGATTACTCCCTGTGCCACGTGCCAGTGAGGCTACAAATAGGAAGATAGAGCAGACAAACACGTGGCTAAACAGCTGGTGTAGGAGGGAGGGTTTCCGTTATCTGGACCACTGGGAGCTCTTCCGGGGCAGGTGTGACCTGTATAAGATGGACGGGTTGCATCTAAACCGGAGCGGCATAAATATCCTGGCGAGGTTTGCTAGTGTCACACGGGAGGGTTTAAACTAGTATGGCAGGGGGGTGGGCACGGGAGCAATAGGTCAGAAGGTGAGAGCATTGAGGGAGAACTAGGGAATAGGGACAGTGTGGCTCTGAGGCAGAGCAGACGGGGAGAAGTTGCTGAACACAGCGGGTCTGGTGGCCTGAAGTGCATATGTTTTAATGCAAGGAGCATTACGGGTAAGGCAAATGAACTTAGAGCTTGGATTACTACTTGGAACTATGATGTTGTTGCCATTACAGAGACCTGGTTGAGGGAAGGGCAGGATTGGCAGCTAAACGTTCCAGGATTTAGATGTTTCAGGCGGGATAGAGGGGGATGTAAAAGGGGAGGCGGAGTTGCGCTACTTGTTCGGGAGAATATCACAGCTATACTGCGAGAGGACACCTCAGAGGGCAGTGAGGCTATATGGGTAGAGATCAGGAATAAGAAGGGTGCAGTCACAATGTTGGGGGTATACTACAGGCCTCCCAACAGCCAGCGGGAGATAGAGGAGCAGACAGGTAGACAGATTTTGGAAAAGAGTAAAAACAACAGGGTTGTGGTGATGGGAGACTTCAACTTCCCCAATATTGACTGGGACTCACTTACTGCCAGGGGCTTAGACGGGGCGGAGTTTGTAAGGAGCATCCAGGAGGGCTTCTTAAAACAATATGTAAACAGTCCAGCTAGGGAAGGGGCGGTACTGGACCTGGTATTGGGGAATGAGCCCGGCCAGGTGGTAGATGTTTCAGTAGGGGAGCATTTCGGGAACAGTGACCACAATTCAGTAAGTTTTAAAGTACTGGTGGACAAGGATAAGAGTGGTCCGAGGATGAATGTGCTAAATTGGGGGAAGGCTAATTATAACAATATTAGGCGGGAACTGAAGAACATAGATTGGGGGCGGATGTTTGAGTGCAAATCAACATCTGACATGTGGGAGGCTTTCAAGTGTCAGTTGAAAGGAATACAGGACAGGCATGTTCCTGTGAGGAAGAAAGATAAATATGGCAATTTTCGGGAACTTTGGATGACGAGTGATATTGTAGGCCTCGTCAAAAAGAAAAAGGAGGCATTTGTCAGGGCTAAAAGGTTGGGAACAGACGAAGCCTGTGTGGCATATAAGGAAAGTAGGAAGGAACTTAAGCAAGGAGTCAGGAGGGCTAGAAGGGGTCATGAAAAGTCATTGGCAAATAGGGTTAAGGAAAATCCCAAGGCTTTTTACACGTACATAAAAAGCAAGAGGGTAGCCAGGGAAAGGGTTGGCCCACTGAAGGATAGGCAAGGGAATCTATGTGTGGAGCCAGAGGAAATGGGCGAGGTACTAAATGAATACTTTGCATCAGTATTCACCAAAGAGAAGGAATTGGTAGATGTTGAGTCTGGAGAAGGGGGTGTAGATTGCCTGGGTCACATTGTGATCCAAAACGACGAGGTGTTGGGTGTCTTAAAAAATATTAAGGTAGATAAGTCCCCAGGGCCTAATGGGATCTACCCCAGAATACTGAAGGAGGCTGGAGAGGAAATTGCTGAGGCCTTGACAGAAATCTTTGGATCCTCGCTGTCTTCAGGGGATGTCCCGGAGGACTGGAGAATAGCCAATGTTGTTCCTCTGTTTAAGAAGGGTAGCAAGGATAATCCCGGGAACTACAGGCCGGTGAGTCTTACTTCAGTGGTAGGGAAATTACTGGAGAGAATTGCTCGAGACAGGATCTACTCCCATTTGGAAGCAAATGGACGTATTAGTGAGAGGCAGCACGGTTTTGTGAAGGGGAGGTCGTGTCTCACTAACTTGATAGAGTTTTTCGAGGAGGTCACTAAGATGATTGATGCAGGTAGGGCAGTAGATGTTGCCTATATGGACTTCAGTAAGGCCTTTGACAAGGTTCCTCATGGTAGACTAGTACAAAAGGTGAAGTCACACGGGATCAGGGGTGAACTGGCAAGGTGGATACAGAACTGGCTAGGCCATAGAAGGCAGAGGGTAGCAATGGAGGGATGCTTTTCTAATTGGAGGGCTGTGACCAGTGGTGTTCCACAGGGATCAGTGCTGGGACCTTTGCTCTTTGTAGTATATATAAATGATTTGGAGAAAAATGTAACTGATCTGATTAGTAAGTTTGCAGACGACACAAAGGTTGGTGGAATTGCGGATAGCGATGAGGACTATCTGAGGATACAGCAGGATTTAGATTGTCTGGAGACTTGGGCGGAGAGATGGCAGATGGAGTTTAATCCGGACAAATGTGAGGTAATGCATTTTGGAAGGGCTAATGCAGGTAGGGAATATACAGTGAATGGTGGAACCCTCAAGAGTATTGAAAGTCAAAGAGATCTAGGAGTACAGGTCCACAGGTCATTGAAAGGGGCAACACAGGTGGAGAAGGTAGTCAAGAAGGCATACGGCATGCTTGCCTTCGTTGGCCGGGGCATTGAGTATAAGAATTGGCAAGTCATGTTGCAGCTGTATAGAACCTTAGTTAGGCCACACTTGGAGTATAGTGTTCAATTCTGGTCGCCACACTACCAGAAGGATGTGGAGGCTTTCGAGAGGGTGCAGAAGAGATTTACCAGAATGTTGCCTGGTATGGAGGGCATAAGCTATGAGGAGCGATTGAATAAACTCGGTTTGTTCTCACTGGAACGAAGGAGGTTGAGGGGCGACCTGATAGAGGTATACAAAATTATGAGGGGCATAGACAGAGTGGATAGTCAGAGCCTTTTCCCCAGGGTAGAGGGGTCAATTACTAGGGGGCATAGGTTTAAGGTGAGAGGGGCAAGGTTCAGAGTAGATGTACGAGGCAGGTTTTTTACGCAGAGGGTAGTGGGTGCCTGGAACTCACTACCGGAGGAGGTAGTGGAAGCAGGGACGACAGGGACATTTAAGGGGCATCTTGACAAATATATGAATAGGATGGGAATAGAAGGATACGGACCCAGGAAGTGTAGAAGATTGTAGTTTAGTCGGGCAGTATGGTCGGCACGGGCTTGGAGGGCCGAAGGGCCTGTTCCTGTGCTGTACATTTCTTTGTTCTTTGTTCTTTGTTCCTGCCCTCCCTCCCCATGTTTCTGCTCTCTCTCTCACTGTGTTCCTGCTCTCTCTTCCTGTGTTGCTACTCTCTCACCCAAAGTTCCTGCTCTCTCTCACTGTGTTCCTGCTCTCTCTCCCCGTGTTCCTGCTCTCTTTCCCCGTATCCCTGCTCACTCTCCCTGTGTTCCTGCTCTCTCTCTCCCTGTGTTCCTGCTCTCTCACACCATGTTCCTGCTCTCCCTCTCCATATTCCTGCTCTCTCTCCCTATGTTCCTGCTCCCTCTCAGTGTTCATGCGACCTCTCCCTGTGTTCCTGCACTCTCGCACCATGTTCCTGCTCTCCCTCCCCATATTCCTGCTCTTTCTCCCTATGTTCCTGCTCCCTCTCTGTGTTCCTGCTCCCTCTATCTGTGTTCCTGCTCTCTCTCTCTGTATTACCGCGCTCTCTCCCCATGTTCCTGCTCTCTCTCCCTGTGTTCATGCTCTCTCTCCCCGTGTTCCTGCTCTCTCCCCATGGTTCCTGCTCTCTCTCCCTGTGTTCATGCTCTCTCTCCCCATGTTCACTCTCTCTCTCCCCATGTTCCTGCTCTCTCTCCCCATGTTCCTGCTTTCTCTCCCTGTGTTCCTGCTCTCACTCCCTCTGTTCATGCTCTCTCTCACCCTGTTCCATGCTCTATTCACTGTTTCTGCTCTCTCTCCCCATTTTCCTGCTCTCTCCCCCCGTATTCCTGCTCTCTCTTCCGGTGTTCCTGCACTCTCTCACTGCATTCCTGCTCTAGCTCCCTGTCTTCCTGCTCTCTCTTCCTTTGTTCCAGCTCTCTCACCCCGTGTTCCTGCTCTCTCCCCATGTTCCTGCTCTCTCCCCATGTTCCTTCTCTCTCTCCCGATGTTCCTGCTCTCTCCCGATGTTCCGGCTCTCCCTCCCTCTTTTCCTGCTCCCTCTCCCTGTGTACTGTTCTCTCTCCCTGTGTTCCTGCTCTCTATCCCCGTATTCCTGCTCTCTCCAACACCATGTTCCTGCGCTCTCTCCCTGTGTTCCTGCTCTCTCTCCCTGTGTTCCTGCTCTCTCTCCCTGTGTTCCTGTTCTCTATCCCCGTATTCCTGCTCTCTCCCACACCATGTTCCTGCTCTCTCTCCCTGTGTTCCTGCTCTCTATCCCTGTGTTCCTGCTCTCTCTCCCTGTGTTCCTGTTCTCTCTCCCGGTATTCCTTCTCTCCCTTTCACCATGTTCCTGCTCTCTCTCCCTGTGTTCCTGTTCTCTCCCTGTATTCCTGCTCTCTCCCCCTGTGTTCCTGCTCTCTCTCCCCGTATTCCTGCACTCTCTCCCTGTGTTCCAGCTTTCTCTCACTCTGTTCCTGCTCTCTCTCACTCTGTTCCTGCTCTCTCTCCCTGTGTTCCTGCTCTCTCTCCCTGTGTTCCTGCTCTCTCTCCCTGTGTTCCTGCTCTCTCTCTCCCCGTATTCCTGCTCTCTCTTCCTGTGTTCCTGCTCTCTCTCCCGATGCTCCTGCTCTCTCTCCCCATGTTCCTGCTCTCTCTCCCTCTGTTCCTGCTCTCGCTCCCCTTGTTCCTGCTGTCTCTTCCTGTGTTCCTGCTCTCTCTCCCCATGTTCCTGCTCTCTCTCCCTGTGTTCTTGCTCTCTCTTCCTGTGTTCCTGCTCTCTCACCCAAAGTTCCTGCTCTCTCTCACTGTGTTGCTGCTCTCTCACCCCGTGTTCCTGCTCTCTCTCCGCGTATCCCTGCTCACTCTCCCTGTGTTCCTGCTCTCTCTCCCTGTGTTCCTGCTCTCTCACACCATGTTCCTGCTCTCCCTCCCCATATTCCTGCTCTCTCTCCCTATGTTCCTGCTCCCTCTCAGTGTTCATGCATCCTGCCCTGTGTTCCTGCTCTCTCACACCATGTTCCTGCTCTAACACCCCATATTCCTGCTCTTTCTCCCTATGTTCCTGCTCCCTCTCTGTGTTCCTGCTCCCTCTCCCTGTGTTCCTGCTCTCTCTCTCTGTATTACCGCGCTCTCTCCCCACGTTCCTGCTCTCTCTCCCTGTGTTCATGCTCTCTCTCCCCATGTTCACTCTCTCTCTCCCCATGTTCCTGCTCTCTCTCCCCATGTTCCTGCTTTCTCTCCCTGTGTTCCTGCTCTCACTCCCTCTGTTCATGCTCTCTCTCACCCTGTTCCATGCTCTATTCACTGTTTCTGCTCTCTCTCCCCATTTTCCTGCTCTCTCCCCCCGTATTCCTGCTCTCTCTTCCGGTGTTCCTGCACTCTCTCACTGCATTCCTGCTCTAGCTCCCTGTCTTCCTGCTCTCTCTTCCTTTGTTCCAGCTCTCTCACCCCGTGTTCCTGCTCTCTCCCCATGTTCCTGCTCTCTCCCCATGTTCCTTCTCTCTCTCCCGATGTTCCTGCTCTCTCCCGATGTTCCGGCTCTGCCTCCCTCTTTTCCTGCTCCCTCTCCCTGTGTACTGTTCTCTCTCCCTGTGTTCCTGCTCTCTATCCCCGTATTCCTGCTCTCTCCAACACCATGTTCCTGCGCTCTCTCCCTGTGTTCCTGCTCTCTCTCCCTGTGTTCCTGCTCTCTCTCCCTGTGTTCCTGTTCTCTATCCCCGTATTCCTGCTCTCTCCCACACCATGTTCCTGCTCTCTCTCCCTGTGTTCCTGCTCTCTATCCCTGTGTTCCTGCTCTCTCTCCCTGTGTTCCTGTTCTGTCTCCCGGTATTCCTTCTCTCCCTTTCACCATGTTCCTGCTCTCTCTCCCTGTGTTCCTGTTCTCTCCCTGTATTCCTGCTCTCTCCCCCCGTGTTCCGGCTCTCTCTCCCCGTATTCCTGCACTCTCTCCCTGTGTTCCAGCTTTCTCTCACTCTGTTCCTGCTCTCTCTCACTCTGTTCCTGCTCTCTCTCCCTGTGTTCCTGCTCTCTCTCCCTGTGTTCCTGCTCTCTCTCCCTGTGTTCCTGCTCTCTCTCTCCCCGTATTCCTGCTCTCTCTTCCTGTGTTCCTGCTCTCTCTCCCGATGCTCCTGCTCTCTCTCCCCATGTTCCTGCTCTCTCTCCCTCTGTTCCTGCTCTCGCTCCCCTTGTTCCTGCTGTCTCTTCCTGTGTTCCTGCTCTCTCTCCCCATGTTCCTGCTCTCTCTCCCTGTGTTCTTGCTCTCTCTTCCTGTGTTCCTGCTCTCTCACCCAAAGTTCCTGCTCTCTCTCACTGTGTTGCTGCTCTCTCACCCCGTGTTCCTGTTCTCTCTCCGCGTATCCCTGCTCACTCTCCCTGTGTTCCTGCTCTCTCTCCCTGTGTTCCTGCTCTCTCACACCATGTTCCTGCTCTCCCTCCCCATATTCCTGCTCTCTCTCCCTATGTTCCTGCTCCCTCTCAGTGTTCATGCATCCTGCCCTGTGTTCCTGCTCTCTCACACCATGTTCCTGCTCTAACACCCCATATTCCTGCTCTTTCTCCCTATGTTCCTGCTCCCTCTCTGTGTTCCTGCTCCCTCTCCCTGTGTTCCTGCTCTCTCTCTCTGTATTACCGCGCTCTCTCCCCACGTTCCTGCTCTCTCTCCCTGTGTTCATGCTCTCTCCCCCCGTGTTCCTGCTCTCTCCCCATGTTCCTGCTCTCTCTCCCTGTGTTCATGCTATCTCTCCCCATGTTCATGCTCTCTCCCCCCATGTTCCTGCTCTCTCTACCCATGTTCCTGCTTTCTCTCCCTGTGTTCCTGCTCTCACTCCCTCTGTTCCTGCTCTATTCACTGTTTCTGCTCTCTCTCCCCATTTTCCTGCTCTCTCCCCCTGTATTCCTGCTCTCTCTTCCGGTGTTCCTGCACTCTCTCACTGCATTCCTGCTCTAGCTCCCTGTCTTCCTGCTCTCTCTTCCTGTGTGCCAGCTCTCTCACCCCGTGTTCCTGCTCTCTCCCAATGTTCCTTCTCTCTCTCCCGATGTTCCTGCTCTCTCCCGGTGTTCCGGCTCTCCCTCCCTCTTTTCCTGCTCCCTCTCCCTGTGTTCCTGCTCTCTCTCCCCATGTTCCTGCTCTCTCTCCCTCTGTTCCTGCTCTCTCTCACTGTGTTCCTGCTCTCTCTCCCATGTTCCTCCTTTCTCTCCCCATGTTCCCGCTTTCTCTCAGTGTTCATGCTACCTCTCCCTGTGTACCTGCTCTCTCTGCCCATGTTCCTGCTTTCTCTCCCCATGTTCCTGCTTTCTCTCCCTGTGTTCCTGCTCTCTCTGCCCATGTTCCTGCTTTCTCTCCCCATGTTCCTGCTTTCTCTCCCTGTGTTCCTGCTCTCTCTCCCTGTGTACCTGCTCTCTCTGCCCATGTTCCTGCTTTCTCTCCCTGTGTTCCTGCTCTCTCTCCCTGTATTCCTGCTCTCTCTCCCCGTGGTCCTGCTCTCTCTCCCCCTATTCCTGCACTCTCTCCCTGTGTTCCTGCTCGCTCTCACTCTGTTCCTGCTCTATCTCACTGTTTCTGCTCTCTCTCCCCATGTGCCTGCTCTCTCTCCCTGTGATCCTGCTCTCTCTCCATGTGTTCCTGCTCTCACCCCCATGTTCCTGCTCTCTCTCTCCCTGTGTTCCTGCTCTCTTCTCATCTTCCTGCTCTCTCTTCCTGTGTTCCTGCACTCTCTCACTGCATTCCTGCTCCCACTGCCTGTCTTCCTGCTCTCTCTTCCTGTGTTCCAGCTCTCTCACCCCTTGTTCCTGCTCTCTCCCCATGTTCCTGCTCTCTCTCCCGATGTTGCTGCTCTCTCCCGATGTTCCGGCTCTCCCTCCCTGTGTTCCTGCTCCCTCTCCCTGTGTTCCTGTACTCTCTCCCTGTGTTCCAGCTCTCTATCCCCGTATTCCTGCTCTCTCTCACACCATGTTCCTGCTCTCTCTCCCTGACTTCCTGCTCTCTCACCCCATGTTCCTGCTCTCTCCCGATGTTCCCGCTTTGTCTCCCATATTCCTGCTCTCTCCTCCTGTGTTCCTGCTCTCTCTCCCTGTGTTCCTGCTCTCTCTCTCTATGTTCCTGCTCTCTCCCCCTGTGTTCCTGCTCTCTCTTCCTGTGTTCCTGCTCTCTCATACCATGTTCCTGCTCTTCCTCCCCATATTCCTGCTCTCTCTTCCTATGTTCCTGCTCCCTCTCAGTGTTCATGCTACTTCTCACTGTGTTCCTGCTCTTTCTCCCCATGTTCCTGCTCTCTCTCTGTGTTCCTGCAGTCTCTCCCTATGTTCCTGCTCTCTCTCCCTGTGTTCCTGCTCTCTCTCCCTGTATTCCTGCGCTCTCTCCCCATGTTCCTGCTCTCTCGCCCTGTGTTCATGCTCTCTCTCACTGTGTTCCTGCTCTCACTCCCCATTTTCCTGCTCTCTCCCCCTGTATTCCTGCTCTCTCTTCCTGTGTTCCTGCACTCTCTCACTGCATTCCTGCTCCCACTGCCTGTCTTCCTGGTGTCTCTTCCTGTGTTCCAGCTCTCTTACCCCGTGTTCCTGCTCTCTCCCCATGTTCCTGCTCTCTCTCCCGATGTTGCTGCTCTCTCCCGATGTTCCGGCTCTCCCTCCCTGTGTTCCTGCTCCTTCTCCCTGTGTTCCTGTACTCTCTCCCTGTGTTCCTGCTCTCGATCCCCGTATTCCTGCTCTCTCTCACACCATGTTCCTCCTCTCTCTCCCTGTCTTCCTGCTCTCTCACCCCATGTTCCTGCTCTCTCCCGATGTTCCTGCTCTCTCTCCCGATGTTGCTGCTCTCTCTCCTTGTGTTCCTGCTCTCTCTTCCCGTATCCCTGCTTATACTCTCTCCCCGTATTCCTGCTTCTCTCTCACACCATGTTCCTGCTCTCTCTCCCTGTCTTCCTGCTCTCTCACCCCATGTTCCTGCTCTCTCCCGATGTTCCTGCTCTCTCTCCCTGTGTTCCTGCTCTCTCTCCGTGTGTTCCTGCTCTCTCACCCGATGTTCCTGCTCTCTCTCCCCATGTTCCTGCTCTCTCTCCCTGTTTTCCTGCTCTCTCTCCCTGTGTTCCTGCTCTCTCTTCCTGTGTTCCTGCTCTCTCACCCCATGTTCCTGCTTTCCCTCCCCATGTTCCTCCTCTCTCTCACTGTGTTCCTGCTCTCTCTCCCCATGTTCCTGCTCTCTCTCCCCATGTTCCTGCTCTCTCTCCCTGTGTACCTGCTTTCTCTCCCTGTGTTCCTGCTCTCTCTTCCTGTATTCCTGTTCTCTCTCCCTTTATTCCTGCTCTCTCTCCCTGTGTTCCTGCTCTCTCTCGCCGTATTCCTGCACTCTCTCCCTGTGTTGCTGCTCGCTCTCACTCTGTTCCTGCTCTGTCTCACTCTGTTCCTGCTCTATCTCACTGTGGCTGCTCTCTCTCCCTCTGTTCCTGCTCTCTCTCCCTGTGTTCCTGCTCTCACTCCCCATTTTCCTGCTCTCTCTCCCTGTATTCCTGCTCTCTCTTCCTGTGTTCCAGCTCTCTCACCCCGTGTTCCTGCTCTCTCTCCCGATGTTCCTGCTCTCTCCCGATGTTCCTGCTCTCTCTCCCTGTGTTCCTGCTCTCTCTCCCTGTGTTCCTGCTCTCTCTTGCGATGTCCCTGCTCTCTCTCCCTGTGTTCCTGCTCTCTCTCCCTGTGTTCCTTCTCTCCCTTCCTGTGTTCCTGCTCTCTCACCCCGTGTTCCTGCTCTCTCACCCCATGTTCCTGCTCTCCCTCCCCATGTTCCTGCTCTCTCTCCCTGTGTTCCTGCTCTTTCTCCCCATGTTCCTGCTCTCTCTATGTGTTCCTGCTCTCCCTCCCCGTGTTCCTGCTCTCTCTCCCTGTGCACCTGCTCTCTCTAGCCGTGTTCCTGCTCTCTCTCCCCGTATTCCTGCACTCTATCCCTGTGTTCCTGCTCGCTCTCACTCTGTTCCTGCTCTCTCTCACTCTGTTCCTGCTCTATCTCACTGTTTCTGCTCTCTCTCCCTCTGTTCCTGCTCTCTCTCCCTGTGTTCCTGCTCTCACTCCCCATTTTCCTACTCTCTCCCCCAGTATTCCTGCTCTCTCTTCCTGTGTTCCTGCACTCTCTCACTGCATTCCTGCTCTCGCTCCCTGTCTTACTGCTCTCTCTTCCTGTGTTCCAGCTCTCTCACCCCGTGTTCCTGCTCTCTCCCCATGTTCCTGCTCTCTCTCCCGATGTTCCTGCTCTCTCTCCCGATGTTGCTGCTCTCTCTCCTTGTGTTCCTGCTCTCTCTCCCCGTATCCCTGCTTATACTCTCTCCCCGTATTCCTGCTTCTCTCTCACACCATGTTCCTGCTCTCTCTCCCTGTCTTCCTGCTCTCTCACCCCATGTTCCTGCTCTCTCCCGATGTTCCTGCTCTCTCTCCCTGTGTTCCTGCTCTCTCTCCGTGTGTTCCTGCTCTCTCACCCGATGTTCCTGCTCTCTCTCCCCATGTTCCTGCTCTCTCTCCCTGTTTTCCTGCTCTCTCTCCCTGTGTTCCTGCTCTCTCTTCCTGTGTTCCTGCTCTCTCACCCCATGTTCCTGCTTTCCCTCCCCATGTTCCTCCTCTCTCTCACTGTGTTCCTGCTCTCTCTCCCCATGTTCCTGCTCTCTCTCCCCATGTTCCTGCTCTCTCTCCCTGTGTACCTGCTTTCTCTCCCTGTGTTCCTGCTCTCTCTTCCTGTATTCCTGTTCTCTCTCCCTTTATTCCTGCTCTCTCTCCCTGTGTTCCTGCTCTCTCTCCCCGCATTCCTGCACTCTCTCCCTGTGTTGCTGCTCGCTCTCACTCTGTTCCTGCTCTCTCTCACTCTGTTCCTGCTCTATCTCACTGTGGCTGCTCTCTCTCCCTCTGTTCCTGCTCTCTCTCCCTGTGTTCCTGCTCTCACTCCCCATTTTCCTGCTCTCTCTCCCTGTATTCCTGCTCTCTCTTCCTCTGTTCCAGCTCTCTCACCCCGTGTTCCTGCTCTCTCTCCCGATGTTCCTGCTCTCTCCCGATGTTCCTGCTCTCTCTCCCTGTGTTCCTGCTCTCTCTCCCTGTGTTCCTGCTCTCTCTTGCGATGTCCCTGCTCTCTCTCCCTGTGTTCCTGCTCTCTCTCCCTGTGTTCCTTCTCTCCCTTCCTGTGTTCCTGCTCTCTCACCCCGTGTTCCTGCTCTCTCACCCCATGTTCCTGCTCTCCCTCCCCATGTTCCTGCTCTCTCTCCCTGTGTTCCTGCTCTTTCTCCCCATGTTCCTGCTCTCTCTCTGTGTTCCTGCTCTCCCTCCCCGTGTTCCTGCTCTCTCTCCCTGTGCACCTGCTCTCTCTAGCCGTGTTCCTGCTCTCTCTCCCCGTATTCCTGCACTCTATCCCTGTGTTCCTGCTCGCTCTCACTCTGTTCCTGCTCTCTCTCACTCTGTTCCTGCTCTATCTCACTGTTTCTGCTCTCTCTCCCTCTGTTCCTGCTCTCTCTCCCTGTGTTCCTGCTCTCACTCCCCATTTTCCTACTCTCTCCCCCAGTATTCCTGCTCTCTCTTCCTGTGTTCCTGCACTCTCTCACTGCATTCCTGCTCTCGCTCCCTGTCTTACTGCTCTCTCTTCCTGTGTTCCAGCTCTCTCACCCCGTGTTCCTGCTCTCTCCCCATGTTCCTGCTCTCTCTCCCGATGTTCCTGCTCTCTCTCCCGATGTTCCTGCTCTCTCTCCCTGTGTTCCTGCTTTCTCCCCCTGTGTTCCTGCTCTCTCTTGCGATGTTCCTGCTCTCTCTCCCTGTGTTCCTGCCCTCTCTCCCAGTGTTCCTGCTCTCCCTCCCCATATTCCTTCTCTCTCTCTCCCGATGTTCCTGCTCTCTCTCCCTGTGTTCCTGCTCTCTCCCCCTGTGTTCCTGCTCTCTCTTGCGATGTTCCTGCTCTCTCTCCCTGTGTTCCTGCTCTCTCTCCCTGTGTTCCTGCTCTCCCTCCCCATATTCCTTCTCTCTCTTTCACCATGTTCCTGCTCCCTCTCCCTGTGTTCCTGCTCTCTCACCCTGTGTTCCTGCTCTCTCTCCCCGTATTCCTGCTTCTCTTGCACCATGTTCCTGCTCTCTCTCCCTGTGTTCCTGCTCTCTCACCCTGTGTTCCTGCTCTCTCTCCCCGTATTCCTGCTTCTCTTTCACCATGTTTCTGCTCTCTCTCCCGGTCTTCCTGCTCTCTCACCCAATGTTCCTGCTCTCTCCCGATGTTCATGCTCTCTCTCCCTGTGTTCCTGCTCTCTCTCCCCATGTTCCTGCTCTCTCTCCCCATGTTCCTGCTCTCTCTCCCCATGTTCCTGCTCTCTCTCCCCATGTTCCTGCTCTCTCTCCCCATGTTCCTGCTCTCTCTCCCCATGTTCCTGCTCTCTCTCCCTGTGTTCCTGCACTCTCTCCCTGTGTTCCTGCTCTCTCTCTCTGTTCCTCCTCTCTCTCCCTGTATTTCTGCTCTTTCTCCCCATGTTCCAGCTCTCTCTCCCTGTGTTCCTGCTCTCTCTCCCTGTGTTCCTGCTCTCTCTGCCCATATTCCTGCTTTCTCTTCCCATGTTCCTGCTTTCTCTCCCTGTGTTCCTGCTCTCTCTCCCTGTATTCCTGCTCTCTCTCCCCGTGGTCCTGCTCTCTCTCCCCGTATTCCTGCACTCTCTCCCTGTGTTCCTGCTCGCTCTCACTCTATTCCTGCTCTATCTCACTGTTTCTGCTCTTTCTCCCCATGTTCCTGCTCTCTCTCTCCCTGTGTGCCTGCTCTCTCTCCCTGTGATCCTGCTCTCTCTCCCTGTGTTCCTGCTCTCTCTCCCTGTGTTCCTGCTCTCTCCCCCATGTTCCTGCTCTCTCTCCCTGTGTTCCTGCTCTCTTCTCATCTTCCTGCGCTCTCTCTCTGTGTTCCTGCTCTCTCTCCCTCTGTTCCTGCTCTCTCTCACTGTGTTCCTGCTCTCTCTCCCTATGTTCCTGCTCTCTCCACATGTTCCTGCTCTCTCTCCCTGTGTTCCTGCTCTCTCTCCCTGTGTTCCTGCTCTCTCCCCTTGTTCCTGCTCTCTCTCCCTCTGTTCCTGCTCTCTCTCACTGTGTTCCTGTTCTCTCTCCCTTTGTTCCTGCTCTCTCTCCCCATGTTCCTCCTTTCTCTCCCCATGTCCCCGCTCTCTCTCCAATATTCCTGCTCTCTCCTCCTGTGTTCCTGCTCTCTCCCCCTTTGTTCCTGCTCTCTCTTCGTGTGTTCCTGCTCTCTCACTCCATGTTCCTGCTCTCCCTCCCCATATTCCTGCTCTCTCTTCCTATGTTCCGGCTCCCTCTTATTGTTCATGCTACCTCTCCCTGTGTTCCTGCTCTTTCTCCCCATGTTCCTGCTCTCTCTCTGTGCTCCTGCAGTCTCTCCCTGTGTTCCTGCTCTCTCTCCCTGTATTCCTGCTCTCTCTCACACTATGTTCCTGCTCTCTCTCCGTGTGTTCCTGCTCTCTCTCCCAGTGTCCCTGCTCTCTCTCCCTGTGTTCCTGCTCTCTCTCCCTGTGTTCCTGCTCATTCTCCCCGTATTACTTCTCTCTCTTTCACCATGATACTGCTTTCTCTCCCTGTGTTCCTGCTCTCTCACCCTGTGTTCCTGCTCTCTCTCCGTGTGTTCCTGCTCTCTCTCCCAGTGTTCCTGCTCTCTCTCGCGATGTTCCTGCTCTCTCTCCCTGTGTTCCTGCTCTCTCTCCCTGTGTTCCTGCTCTCTCTCCCTGTGTTCCTGCTCATTCTCCCCGTATTCCTTCTCTCTCTTTCACCATGATCCTGCTCTCTCACCCTGTGTTCCTGCTCTCTCTCGCGATGTTCCTGCTCTCTCTCCCTGTGTTCCTGCTCTCTCTCCGTGTGTTCCTGCTCTCTCTCCCCGTATTCCTGCTTCTCTCCCGATGTTCCTGCTCTCTCTCCCATGTTCCTGCTCTCTCTCCCATGTTCCTGCTCTCTCTCCCTCTGTTCCTGCTCTCTCTCCCCATGTTCCTGCTCTCTCTTCCTGTGCCCCTGCTCTATCACCCCATGTTCCTGCTCTCTCTCCCCATGTTCCTGTTCTCTCTCTCCCTGTATTTCTGCTTTTTCTCCCCATGCTCCAGCTCTCTCTACCTGTGTTCCTGCTCTCTCTTCCCATGTTCCTGCTCCCTCTCCCTGTATTCCTGCTCTCTCTCCCCGTGGTCCTGCTCTCTCTCCCCGTATTCCTGCTCTTTCTCCCCATGTTCCTGCTCTCTCTCTCCCTGTGTGCCTGCTCTCTCTCCCTGTGATCCTGCTCTCTCTCCCTGTGTTCCTGCTCTTTCTCCCTGTGTGCCTGCTCTCTCTCCCTGTGTTCCTGCTCTCTCTCACTCTGTTCCTGCTCTTTCTCCCCATGTTCCTGCTCTCTCTCTCCCTGTGTGCCTGCTCTCTCTCCCTGTGATCCTGCTCTCTCTCCCTGTGTTCCTGCTGTCTCTCCCTGTGTTCCTGCTCTCACCCCCATGTTCCTGCTCTCTCTCCCTGTGTTCCTGCTCTCTTCTCATCTTCCTGCTCTCTCTCTCTGTGTTCCTGCTCTCTCTCCCTGTATTCCTGCCCCTCCCCATGTTCCTGCTCTCTCTCCCTGTGATCCTGCTCTCTCTCCCTGTGTTCCCGCTCTCTCCACCTGTGTTCCTGCTCTCTCTCCCTGTGTTCCTGCTCTCTCTCCCTGTGTTCCTGCTCTCTCCCCGTGTTCCTGCTCTCTCTCCCTCTGTTCCTGCTCTCTCTCACTGTGTTCCTGTTCTCTCTCCCTTTGTCCCTGCTCTCTCTCCCCATGTTCCTCCTTTCTCTCCCCATGTTCCCGCTTTCTCTCCAATATTCCTGCTCTCTCCTCCTGTGTTCCTGCTCTCTCCCCCTTTGTTCCTGCACTCTCTTCGTGTGTTCCTGCTCTCTCACACCATGTTCCTGCTCTCCCTCCCCATATTCCTGCTCTCTCTTCCTATGTTCCGGCTCCCTCTCAGTGTTCATGCTACCTCTCCCTGTGTTCCTGTTCTTTCTCCCCATGTTCCTGCTCTCTCTCTGTGTTCCTGCAGTCTCTCCCTGTGTTCCTGTTCTCTCTCCCTGTATTCCTGCTCTCTCTCACACTATGTTCCTGCTCTTTCTCCGTGTGTTCCTGCTCTCTCCCAGTGTTCCTGCTCTCTCTCGCGATGTTCCTGCTCTCTCTCCCTGTGTTCCTGCTCTCTCTCCCTGTGTTCCTGATCTCTCTCCCTGTGTTCCTGCTCTCTCACCCTGTGTTCCTGCTCTCTCACCCTGTGTTCCTGCTCTCTCTCCCCGTATTCCTGCTTCTCTCCCCCCATGTTCCTGCTCTCTCTCCCTGTGTTCCTGCACTCTCCTCATGTTCCTGCTCTCTCTCCCTGTGTTCCTGCTCTCTCTCCCCATGTTCCTGCTTTCTCTCCCCATGTTCCCGCTTTGTCTCCCATATTCCTGCTCTCTCCTCCTGTGTTCCTGCTCTCTCTCCCTGTGTTCCTGCTCTCACTCCCCATTTTCCTGCTCTCTCTCACCATGTTCCTGCTCTCTCTCCCTGTCTTCCTGCTCTCTCACCCCATGTTCCTGCTCTCTCCCGATGTTCCTGCTCTCTCTCCCTGTGTTCCTGCTCTCTCTCCGTGTGTTCCTTCTCTCTCGTGCTATTTTCCTGCTCTCTCTCCCCATGTTCCTGCTCTCTCTCCCTGTTTTCCTGCTCTCTCTTCCTGTGTTCCTGCTCTCTCTCCCCATGTTCCTGCTCGCTCTCCCTCTGCTCCTGCTCTCTCTCCCCACGTTCCTGCTCTCTCTCCCTGTGTTCCTGCTCTCCTTTCCCGTGTTCCTGCTCTCTCTCCCCATGTTCCTGCTCTCCCTCCCCATGTTCCTGCTCTCTCTCACTGTGTTCCTGCTCTCTCCTCATGTTCCTGCTCTCTCTCCCTGTGATCCTGCTCTCTCCACCTGTGTTCCTGCTCTCCCTCCCCATGTTCCTGCTCTCTCTCACTGTGTTCCTGCTCTCTCCTCATGTTCCTGCTCTCTCTCCCTGTGATCCTGCTCTCTCCACCTGTGTTCCTGCTCTCTCTCCCTGTGTTCCTGCTCTCTCCTCATGTTCCTGCTCTCTCTCCCTGTGTTCCTGCTCTCTCTGCCTGTGTTCCTGCTCTCTCCCCATGTCCCTGCTCTCTCTCCCTCTGTTCCTGCTCTCTCCCCATGTTCCTGCTCTCTCCCTGTGTTCCTCCTCTCTCTCCCTGTGTTCCTGCTCTCTCCCCATGTTCTCTCTCGCTCTGTTCCTGCTCTCTCTCACTGTGTTCCTGTTCTCTGTCCCTGTGTTCCTGCTCTCTCTCCCCATGTTCCTGCTTTCTCTCCCCATGTTCCCGCTTTGTCTCCCATATTCCTGCTCTCTCCTCCTGTGTTCCTGCTCTCTCTCCCTGTGTTCCTGCTCTCACTCCCCATTTTCCTGCTCTCTCTCACCATGTTCCTGCTCTCTCTCCCTGTCTTCCTGCTCTCTCACCCCATGTTCCTGCTCTCTCCCGATGTTCCTGCTCTCTCTCCCTGTGTTCCTGCTCTCTCTCCGTGTGTTCCTGCTCTCTCGCCCTATTTTCCTGCTCTCTCTCCCCATGTTCCTGCTCTCTCTCCCTGTTTTCCTGCTCTCTCTCCCTGTGTTCCTGCTCTCTCTCCCCATGTTCCTGCTCGCTCTCCCTCTGCTCCTGCTCTCTCTCCCCATGTTCCTGCTCTCTCTCCCTATGTACCTGCTCTCTCTGCCAATGTTCCTGCTTTCTCTCCCCATGTTCCTGCTTTCACTCCCTGTGTTCCTGCTCTCTCTCCCCGTGTTCCTGCTCTCTCTCCCCGTATTCCTGCACTCTCTCCCTGTGTTCCTGCTCGCTCTCACTCTGTTCCTGCTCTCTCTCACTCTGTTCCTGCTCTCTCTCACTGTTTCTGCTCTCTCTCCCCATGTTCCTGCTCTCTCTCCCTGTGTTCCTGCTCTCTCTCCCTGTGATCCTGCTCTCTCTCCATGTGTTCCTGCTCCCTCTCCCTGTTTTCCTGCTCTCTCTCCCTGTGTTCCTGCTCTCTCTCACTCCGCTCTCCCCGTACTCCTGCTTCTCTCTCACACCATGTTCCTGCTCTCTCTCCCCATGTTCCTGCTCCCTCTCCCTGTGTTCATGCTCTCTCTCCCTGTGATCCTGCTCTCTCTCCATGTGTTCCTGCTCTCTCTCCCTGTTTTCCTGCTCTCTCTCCCTGTCTTCCTGCTCTCTCACCCCATGTTCCTGCTCTCTCCCGATGTTCCTGCTCTCTCTCCCTGTGTTCCTGCTCTCTCTCCCTGTGTTCCTACTCTCTCTCCGTGTGTTCCTGCTCTCACACCCGATGTTCCTGCTCTCTCTCCCCATGTTCCTGCTCTCTCTCCCTGTTTTCCTGCTCTCTCTCCCTGTGTTCCTGCTCTCTCTCCCTCCGCTCCTGCTCTCTCTTCCCCTGTTCCTGCTCTCTCTGCCTGTGTTCCTGCTCTCTCTCCCCATGTTCCTGCTCTCTCTCCCTGTTTTCCTGCTCTCTCTCCCTGTGTTCCTGCTCTCTCTCCCTCCGCTCCTGCTCTCTCTTCCCCTGTTCCTGCTCTCTCTGCCTGTGTTCCTGCTCTCTCTTCCTGTGTTCCGGCTCTCTCACCCCATGTTCCTGCTCTCCCTCCCCATGTTCCTGCTCTCTCTCACTGTTTTCCTGCTCTCTCTCCCCATGTTCCTGCTCTCTCTCCCCATGTTACTGCTCTCTCTCCCAGTGTACCTGCTTTCTCTCCCTGTGTTCCTGCTCTCTCTTCCTGTATTCCTGCTCTCTCTCCCTGTATTCCTGCTCTCCCTCCCCGTGTTCCTGCTCTCTCTCCCCGTATTCCTGCACTCTCTCCCTGTGTTCCTGCTCGCTCTCACTCTGTTCCTGCTCTCTCTCACTCTGTTCCTGCTCTATCTCACTGTGGCTGCTCTCTCTCCCTCTGTTCCTGCTCTCTCTCCCTGTGTTCCTGCTCTCACTCCCCATTTTCCTGCTCTCTCTCCCTGTATTCCTGCTCTCTCTTCCTGTGTCCCTGCACTCTCTCACTGCATTCCTGCTCTCGCTCCCTGTCTTACTGCTCTCTCTTCCTGTGTTCCAGCTCTCTCACCCCGTGTTCCTGCTCTCTCTCCCGATGTTCCTGCTCTCTCCCGATGTTCCTGCTCTCTCTCCCTGTGTTCCTGCTCTCTCTCCCTGTGTTCCTGCTCTCTCTTGCGATGTTCCTGCTCTCTCTCCCTGTGTTCCTGCTCTCTCTCCCTGTGTTCCTGCTCTCCCTCCCCATATTCCTGCTTCTCTCACCCCATGTTCCTGCTCTCTATCGATGTTCATGCTCTCTCTCTCCCTGTGTTTCTGCTCTCTCTCTCTGTGTTCCTGCTCTCTCTCCCCGTATTCCTGCTCTCTCTCCCTATGTTCCTGCTCTCTCTCCCCGTATTCCTGCTCTCTCTCCCGATGTTCCTGCTCTCTCTCCCCAATGTCCTGCTCTCTCTCCCATGTTCCTGCACTCTCTCCCTCTGTTCCTGCTCACTCTCCCCATGTTGCTGCTCTCTCTCCCTGTGTGCCTGCTTCTCTCCCTGTGATCCTGCTCTCTCTCCCTATGTTCCTGCTGTCTCTCCCTGTGTTCCTGCTCTCACCCCCATGTTCCTGCTCTCTCTCCCTGTGTTCCTGCTCTCTTCTCATCTTCCTGCTCTCTCTCCCTGTATTCCTGCCCCTCCCCATGTTCCTGCTCTCTCTCCCTGTGATCCTGCTCTCTCTCCCTGTGTTCCCGCTCTCTCCACCTGTGTTCCTGCTCTCTCTCCCTGTGTTCCTGCTCTCTCTCCCTGTATTCCTGCTCTCTCCCCGTGTTCCTGCTCTCTCTCCCTCTGTTCCTGCTCTCTCTCACTGTGTTCCTGTTCTCTCTCCCTTTGTCCCTGCTCTCTCTCCCCATGTTCCTCCTTTCTCTCCCCATGTTCCCGCTTTCTCTCCAATATTCCTGCTCTCTCCTCCTGTGTTCCTGCTCTCTCCCCCTTTGTTCCTGCTCTCTCTTCGTGTGTTCCTGCTCTCTCACACCATGTTCCTGCTCTCCCTCCCCATATTCCTGCTCTCTCTTCCTATGTTCCGGCTCCCTCCCAGTGTTCATGCTACCTCTCCCTGTGTTCCTGTTCTTTCTCCCCATGTTCCTGCTCTCTGTGTTCCTGCAGTCTCTCCCTGTGTTCCTGCTCTCTCTCCCTGTATTCCTGCTCTCTCTCACACTATGTTCCTGCTCTCTCTCCGTGTGTTCCTGCTCTCTCTCCCAGTGTTCCTGCTCTCTCTCGCGATGTTCCTGCTCTCTCTCCCTGTGTTCCTGCTCTCTCTCCCTGTGTTCCTGCTCTCTCTCCCTGTATTCCTGCTCATTCTCCCCGTATTCCTTCTCTCTCTTTCACCATGATCCTGCTCTCTCACCCTGTGTTCCTGCTCTCTCACCCTGTGTTCCTGCTCTCTCTCCCCGTATTCCTGCTTCTCTCCCCCCATGTTCCTGCTCTCTCTCCCTGTGTTCCTGCTCACTCCTCATGTTCCTTCTCTCTCTCCCTGTGTTCCTGCTCTCTCTCCCCATGTTCCTGCTTTCTCTCCCCATGTTCCCGCTTTGTCTCCCATATTCCTGCTCTCTCCTCCTGTGTTCCTGCTCTCTCTCCCTGTGTTCCTGCTCTCACTCCCCATTTTCCTGCTCTCTCTCACCATGTTCCTGCTCTCTCTCCCTGTCTTCCTGCTCTCTCACCCCATGTTCCTGCTCTCTCCCGATGTTCCTGCTCTCTCTCCCTGTGTTCCTGCTCTCTCTCCGTGTGTTCCTTCTCTCTCGCCCTATTTTCCTGCTCTCTCTCCCCATGTTCCTGCTCTCTCTCTGTGTTCCTGCAGTCTCTCCCTGTGTTCCTGTTCTCTCTCCCTGTATTCCTGCTCTCTCTCACACTATGTTCCTGCTCTTTCTCCGTGTGTTCCTGCTCTCTCTCCCAGTGTTCCTGCTCTCTCTCGCGATGTTCCTGCTCTCTCTCCCTGTGTTCCTGTTCTTTCTCCCCATGTTCCTGCTCTCTCTCTGTGTTCCTGCAGTCTCTCCCTGTGTTCCTGTTCTCTCTCCCTGTATTCCTGCTCTCTCTCACACTATGTTCCTGCTCTTTCTCCGTGTGTTCCTGCTCTCTCTCCCAGTGTTCCTGCTCTCTCTCGCGATGTTCCTGCTCTCTCTCCCTGTGTTCCTGCTCTCTCTCCCTGTGTTCCTGATCTCTCTCCCTGTGTTCCTGCTCTCTCACCCTGTGTTCCTGCTCTCTCACCCTGTGTTCCTGCTCTCTCTCCCCGTATTCCTGCTTCTCTCCCCCCATGTTCCTGCTCTCTCTCCCTGTGTTCCTGCACTCTCCTCATGTTCCTGCTCTCTCTCCCTGTGTTCCTGCTCTCTCTCCCCATGTTCCTGCTTTCTCTCCCCATGTTCCCGCTTTGTCTCCCATATTCCTGCTCTCTCCTCCTGTGTTCCTGCTCTCTCTCCCTGTGTTCCTGCTCTCACTCCCCATTTTCCTGCTCTCTCTCACCATGTTCCTGCTCTCTCTCCCTGTCTTCCTGCTCTCTCACCCCATGTTCCTGCTCTCTCCCGATGTTCCTGCTCTCTCTCCCTGTGTTCCTGCTCTCTCTCCGTGTGTTCCTTCTCTCTCGCGCTATTTTCCTGCTCTCTCTCCCCATGTTCCTGCTCTCTCTCCCTGTTTTCCTGCTCTCTCTCCCTGTGTTCCTGCTCTCTCTCCCCATGTTCCTGCTCGCTCTCCCTCTGCTCCTGCTCTCTCTCCCCACGTTCCTGCTCTCTCTCCCTGTGTTCCTGCTCTCCTTTCCCGTGTTCCTGCTCTCTCTCCCCATGTTCCTGCTCTCCCTCCCCATGTTCCTGCTCTCTCTCACTGTGTTCCTGCTCTCTCCTCATGTTCCTGCTCTCTCTCCCTGTGATCCTGCTCTCTCCACCTCTGTTCCTGCTCTCTCTCCCTATGTTCCTGCTCTCCCTCCCCATGTTCCTGCTCTCTCTCACTGTGTTCCTGCTCTCTCCTCATGTTCCTGCTCTCTCTCCCTGTGATCCTGCTCTCTCCACCTGTGATCCTGCTCTCTCTCCCTGTGTTCCTGCTCTCTCCTCATGTTCCTGCTCTCTCTCCCTGTGTTCCTGCTCTCTCTGCCTGTGTTCCTGCTCTCTCCCCATGTCCCTGCTCTCTCTCCCTCTGTTCCTGCTCTCTCCCCATGTTCCTGCTCTCTCCCTGTGTTCCTCCTCTCTCTCCCTGTGTTCCTGCTCTCTCCCCATGTTCTCTCTCGCTCTGTTCCTGCTCTCTCTCACTGTGTTCCTGTTCTCTGTCCCTGTGTTCCTGCTCTCTCTCCCCATGTTCCTGCTTTCTCTCCCCATGTTCCCGCTTTGTCTCCCATATTCCTGCTCTCTCCTCCTGTGTTCCTGCTCTCTCTCCCTGTGTTCCTGCTCTCACTCCCCATTTTCCTGCTCTCTCTCACCATGTTCCTGCTCTCTCTCCCTGTCTTCCTGCTCTCTCACCCCATGTTCCTGCTCTCTCCCGATGTTCCTGCTCTCTCTCCCTGTGTTCCTGCTCTCTCTCCGTGTGTTCCTGCTCTCTCGCCCTATTTTCCTGCTCTCTCTCCCCATGTTCCTGCTCTCTCTCCCTGTTTTCCTGCTCTCTCTCCCTGTGTTCCTGCTCTCTCTCCCCATGTTCCTGCTCGCTCTCCCTCTGCTCCTGCTCTCTCTCCCCATGTTCCTGCTCTCTCTCCCTATGTACCTGCTCTCTCTGCCCATGTTCCTGCTTTCTCTCCCCATGTTCCTGCTTTCACTCCCTGTGTTCCTGCTCTCTCTCCCCGTGTTCCTGCTCTCTCTCCCCGTATTCCTGCACTCTCTCCCTGTGTTCCTGCTCGCTCTCACTCTGTTCCTGCTCTCTCTCACTCTGTTCCTGCTCTCTCTCACTGTTTCTGCTCTCTCTCCCCATGTTCCTGCTCTCTCTCCCTGTGTTCCTGCTCTCTCTCCCTGTGATCCTGCTCTCTCTCCACGTGTTCCTGCTCTCTCTCCCTGTTTTCCTGCTCTCTCTCCCTGTGTTCCTGCTCTCTCTCACTCCGCTCTCCCCGTACTCCTGCTTCTCTCTCACACCATGTTCCTGCTCTCTCTCCCCATGTTCCTGCTCCCTCTCCCTGTGTTCCTGCTCTCTCTCCCTGTGATCCTGCTCTCTCTCCATGTGTTCCTGCTCTCTCTCCCTGTTTTCCTGCTCTCTCTCCCTGTCTTCCTGCTCTCTCACCCCATGTTCCTGCTCTCTCCCGATGTTCCTGCTCTCTCTCCCTGTGTTCCTGCTCTCTCTCCCTGTGTTCCTACTCTCTCTCCGTGTGTTCCTGCTCTCACACCCGATGTTCCTGCTCTCTCTCCCCATGTTCCTGCTCTCTCTCCCTGTTTTCCTGCTCTCTCTCCCTGTGTTCCTGCTCTCTCTCCCTCCGCTCCTGCTCTCTCTTCCCCTGTTCCTGCTCTCTCTGCCTGTGTTCCTGCTCTCTCTCCCCATGTTCCTGCTCTCTCTCCCTGTTTTCCTGCTCTCTCTCCCTGTGTTCCTGCTCTCTCTCCCTCCGCTCCTGCTCTCTCTTCCCCTGTTCCTGCTCTCTCTGCCTGTGTTCCTGCTCTCTCTTCCTGTGTTCCGGCTCTCTCACCCCATGTTCCTGCTCTCCCTCCCCATGTTCCTGCTCTCTCTCACTGTTTTCCTGCTCTCTCTCCCCATGTTCCTGCTCTCTCTCCCCATGTTACTGCTCTCTCTCCCAGTGTACCTGCTTTCTCTCCCTGTGTTCCTGCTCTCTCTTCCTGTATTCCTGCTCTCTCTCCCTGTATTCCTGCTCTCCCTCCCCGTGTTCCTGCTCTCTCTCCCCGTATTCCTGCACTCTCTCCCTGTGTTCCTGCTCGCTCTCACTCTGTTCCTGCTCTCTCTCACTCTGTTCCTGCTCTATCTCACTGTGGCTGCTCTCTCTCCCTCTGTTCCTGCTCTCTCTCCCTGTGTTCCTGCTCTCACTCCCCATTTTCCTGCTCTCTCTCCCTGTATTCCTGCTCTCTCTTCCTGTGTCCCTGCACTCTCTCACTGCATTCCTGCTCTCGCTCCCTGTCTTACTGCTCTCTCTTCCTGTGTTCCAGCTCTCTCACCCCGTGTTCCTGCTCTCTCTCCCGATGTTCCTGCTCTCTCCCGATGTTCCTGCTCTCTCTCCCTGTGTTCCTGCTCTCTCTCCCTGTGTTCCTGCTCTCTCTTGCGATGTTCCTGCTCTCTCTCCCTGTGTTCCTGCTCTCTCTCCCTGTGTTCCTGCTCTCCCTCCCCATATTCCTGCTTCTCTCACCCCATGTTCCTGCTCTCTATCGATGTTCATGCTCTCTCTCTCCCTGTGTTTCTGCTCTCTCTCTCTGTGTTCCTGCTCTCTCTCCCCGTATTCCTGCTCTCTCTCCCTATGTTCCTGCTCTCTCTCCCCGTATTCCTGCTCTCTCTCCCGATGTTCCTGCTCTCTCTCCCCAATGTCCTGCTCTCTCTCCCATGTTCCTGCACTCTCTCCCTCTGTTCCTGCTCACTCTCCCCATGTTGCTGCTCTCTCTCCCTGTGTGCCTGCTTCTCTCCCTGTGATCCTGCTCTCTCTCCCTATGTTCCTGCTGTCTCTCCCTGTGTTCCTGCTCTCACCCCCATGTTCCTGCTCTCTCTCCCTGTGTTCCTGCTCTCTTCTCATCTTCCTGCTCTCTCTCCCTGTATTCCTGCCCCTCCCCATGTACCTGCTCTCTCTCCCTGTGATCCTGCTCTCTCTCCCTGTGTTCCCGCTCTCTCCACCTGTGTTCCTGCTCTCTCTCCCTGTGTTCCTGCTCTCTCTCCCTGTATTCCTGCTCTCTCCCCGTGTTCCTGCTCTCTCTCCCTCTGTTCTTGCTCTCTCTCACTGTGTTCCTGTTCTCTCTCCCTTTGTCCCTGCTCTCTCTCCCCATGTTCCTCCTTTCTCTCCCCATGTTCCCGCTTTCTCTCCAATATTCCTGCTCTCTCCTTCTGTGTTCCTGCTCTCTCCCCCTTTGTTCCTGCTCTCTCTTCGTGTGTTCCTGCTCTCTCACACCATGTTCCTGCTCTCCCTCCCCATATTCCTGCTCTCTCTTCCTATGTTCCGGCTCCCTCTCAGTGTTCATGCTACCTCTCCCTGTGTTCCTGTTCTTTCTCCCCATGTTCCTGCTCTCTGTGTTCCTGCAGTCTCTCCCTGTGTTCCTGCTCTCTCTCCCTGTATTCCTGCTCTCTCTCACACTATGTTCCTGCTCTCTCTCCGTGTGTTCCTGCTCTCTCTCCCAGTGTTCCTGCTCTCTCTCGCGATGTTCCTGCTCTCTCTCCCTGTGTTCCTGCTCTCTCTCCCTGTGTTCCTGCTCTCTCTCCCTGTGTTCCTGCTCATTCTCCCCGTATTCCTTCTCTCTCTTTCACCATGATCCTGCTCTCTCTCCCTGTGTTCCTGCTCTCTCACCCTGTGTTCCTGCTCTCTCTCCCCGTATTCCTGCTTCTCTCCCCCCATGTTCCTGCTCTCTCTCCCTGTGTTCCTGCTCACTCCTCATGTTCCTGCTCTCTCTCCCTGTGTTCCTGCTCTCTCTCCCCATGTTCCTGCTTTCTCTCCCCATGTTCCCGCTTTGTCTCCCATATTCCTGCTCTCTCCTCCTGTGTTCCTGCTCTCTCTCCCTGTGTTCCTGCTCTCACTCCCCATTTTCCTGCTCTCTCTCACGATGTTCCTGCTCTCTCTCCCTGTCTTCCTGCTCTCTCACCCCATGTTCCTGCTCTCTCCCGATGTTCCTGCTCTCTCTCCCTGTGTTCCTGCTCTCTCTCCGTGTGTTCCTTCTCTCTCGCCCTATTTTCCTGCTCTCTCTCCCCATGTTCCTGCTCTCTCTCCCCCCATGTTCCTGCTCGCTCTCCCTCTGCTCCTGCTCTCTCTCCCCATGTTCCTGCTCTCTCTCCCTGTGTTCCTGCTCTCCTTTCCCGTGTTCCTGCTCTCTCACCCCATGTTCCTGCTCTCCCTCCCCATGTTCCTGCTCTCTCTCACTGTGTTCCTGCTCTCTCCTCATGTTCCTGCTCTCTCGCCCTGTGATCCTGCTCTCTCCACCTGTGTTCCTGCTCTCTCTCCCTGTGTTCCTGCTCTCTCCTCATGTTCCTGCTCTCTCTCCCTGTGTTCCTGCTCTCTCTGCCTGTGTTCCTGCTCTCTCCCCATGTCCCTGCTCTCTCTCCCTCTGTTCCTGCTCTCTCCCCATGTTCCTGCTCTCTCTCCCTCTGTTCCTGCTCTCTCTCACTGTGTTCCTGTTCTCTGTCCCTGTGTTCCTGCTCTCTCTCCCCATGTTCCTGCTTTCTCTCCCCATGTTCCCGCTTTGTCTCCCATATTCCTGCTCTCTCCTCCTGTGTTGCTGCTCTCTCTTCCTGTGTTCCTGCTCTCACTCCCCATTTTCCTGCTCTCTCTCACCATGTTCCTGCTCTCTCTCCCTGTCTTCCTGCTCTCTCACCCCATGTTCCTGCTCTCTCCCGATGTTCCTGCTCTCTCTCCCTGTGTTCCTGCTCTCTCTCCGTGTGTTCCTGCTCTCTCGCCCTATTTTCCTGCTCTCTCTCCCCATGTTCCTGCTCTCTCTCCCTGTTTTCCTGCTCTCTCTCCCTGTGTTCCTGCTCTCTCTCCCCATGTTCCTGCTCGCTCTCCCTCTGCTCCTGCTCTCTCTCCCCATGTTCCTGCTCGCTCTCCCTCTGCTCCTGCTCTCTCTCCCCATGTTCCTGCTCTCTCTCCCCATGTTCCTGCTCTCCCTCACTGTGTTCCTGCTCTCTCTCCCTTTGTTCCTGCTCACTCTACCCATTTTCCTGTTCTCTCTCTCTGTTCCTCCTCTCTCACCCTGTATTTCTGCTCTCTCTCCCCATGTTCCTGCTCTCTCTACCTGTGTTCCTGCTCTCTCTCCCTATGTACCTGCTCTCTCTGCCCATGTTCCTGCTTTCTCTCCCCATGTTCCTGCTTTCTCTCCCTGTGTTCCTGCTCTCTCTCCCCGTATTCCTGCACTCTCTCCCTGTGTTCCTGCTCGCTCTCACTCTGGTCCTGCTCTCTCTCACTCTGTTCCTGCTCTCTCTCACTGTTTCTGCTCTCTCTCCCCATGTTCCTGCTCTCTCTCCCTGTGTTCCTGCTCTCTCTCCCTGTGATCCTGCTCTCTCTCCATGTGTTCCTGCTCTCTCTCCCTGTTTTCCTGCTCTCTCTCCCTGTGTTCCTGCTCTCTCTCCCTGTGTTCCTGCTCTCTCTCACTCCGCTCTCCCCGTACTCCTGCTTCTCTCTCACACCATGTTCCTGCTCTCTCTCCCTGTCTTCCTGCTCTCTCACCCCATGTTCCTGCTCTCTCCCGATGTTCCTGCTCTCTCTCCCTGTGTTCCTACTCTCTCTCCGTGTGTTCCTGTTCTCACACCCGATGTTCCTGCTCTCTCTCCCCATGTTCCTGCTCTCTCTCCCTGTTTTCCTGCTCTCTCTCCCTGTGTTCCTGCTCTCTCTCCCTCCGCTCCTGCTCTCTCTTCCCCTGTTCCTGCTCTCTCTGCCTGTGTTCCTGCTCTCTCTTCCTGTGTTCCTGCTCTCTCACCCCATGTTCCTGCTCTCCCTCCCCGTGTTCCTGCTCTCTCTCCCCGTATTCCTGCACTCTCTCCCTGTGTTCCTGCTCGCTCTCACTCTGTTCCTGCTCTCTCTCACTCTGTTCCTGCTCTATCTCACTGTGGCTGCTCTCTCTCCCTCTGTTCCTGCTCTCTCTCCCTGTGTTCCTGCTCTCACTCCCCATTTTCCTGCTCTCTCTCCCTGTATTCCTGCTCTCTCTTCCTGTGTCCCTGCACTCTCTCACTGCATTCCTGCTCTCGCTCCCTGTCTTACTGCTCTCTCTTCCTGTGTTCCAGCTCTCTCACCCCGTGTTCCTGCTCTCTCTTGCGATGTTCCTGCTCTCTCTCCCTGTGTTCCTGCTCTCTCTCCCTGTGTTCCTGCTCTCCCTCCCCATATTCCTGCTTCTCTTTCGCCATGTTTCCTGCTCTCACTCCTGGTCTTCCCACTCTCTCACCCCATGTTCCTGCTCTCTCTCTCTCTGTGTTCCTGCTCTCTCTCCCCGTATTCCTGCTCTCTCTCCCTATGTTCCTGCTCTCTCTCCCCGTATTCCTGCTCTCTCTCCCGATGTTCCTGCTCTCTCTCCCCATGTTCCTGCTCTCTCTCCCATGTTCCTGCACTCTCTCCCTCTGTTCCTGCTCACTCTCCCCATGTTGCTGCTCTCTCTCCCTCTGTTCCTGCTCTCTCTCCCCATGTTCCTGCTGTCTCTCCCTGTGTTCCTGCTCTCACTTCCTGTGTTCCTGCTCTATCACCCCATGTTCCTGCTCTCCTTCCCCATGTTCCTGCTCTCTCTACCCGTGTTCCTGCTCTCTCTCCCTATGTACCTGCTCTCTCTGCCCATGTTCCTGCTTTGTCTCCCCATGTTCCTGCACTCTCTCTCTGTGTTCCTGCTCGCTCTCACTCTGTTCCTGCTCTCTCTCACTCTGTTCCTGCTCTCTCTCACTGTTTCTGCTCTCTCTCCCCATGTTCCTGCTCTCTCTCCCTGTGTTCCTGCTCTCTCTCCCTGTTATCCTGCTCTCTCTCCCTGTGTTCCTGCTCTCTCTCCCTGTGTTCCTGCTCTCTCCCCCATGTTCCTGCTCTCTCTCCCTGTGTTCCTGCTCTCTCCTCATGTTCCTGCTCTCTCTCTCTCTGTTCCTGCTCTCTCTCCCTGTGTTCCTGCTCTCTCTCCCTGTGTTCCTGCTCTCTCTCCCCGTATTCCAGCTTCTCTCTCCCCGTATTCCTGCTTCTCTCTCACCATGTTCCTGCTCTCTCTCCCTGACTTCCTGCTCTCTCACCCCATGTTCCTGCTCTCCCCCGATGTTCCTGCTCTCTCTCCGTGTGTTCCTGCTCCCTCGCCCTATTTTCCTGCTCTCTCTCCCCATGTTCTTGCTCTCTCCCCCTGTTTTCCTGCTCTCTCTCCCTGTGTTCCTGCTCTCTGTCCCCATGTTCATGCTCGCTCTCCCTCTGCTGCTGCTCTCTCTCCCCATGTTCCTGCTCTCTCTCACTGTGTTGCTGCTCTCCTTTCCCGTGTTCCTGCTCTCTCACCCCATGTTCCTGCTCTCCCTTCCCATGTTCCTGCTCTCTCTCACTGTGTTCCTGCTCTCTCTCCCTTTGTTCCTGCTCTCTCTTCCTGTATTCCTGCTCTCTCTCCCTGTATTCCTGCTCTCCCTCCCCGTGTTCCTGCTCTCACTCCCCGTATTCCTGCACTCTCTCCCTGTGTTCCTGCTCGCTCTCACTCTGTTCCTGCTCTCTCTCACTCTGTTCCTGCTCTATCTCACTGTGGCTGCTCTCTCTCCCTCTGTTCCTGTTCTCTCTTCCTGTGTCCCTGCACTATCTCACTGCATTCCTGCTCTCGCTCCCTGTCTTACTGCTCTCTCTTCCTGTGTTCCAGCTCTCTCACCCCGTGTTCCTGCTCTCTCTCCCGATGTTCCTGCTCTCTCCCGATGTTCCTGCTCTCTCTCCCTGTGTTCCTGCTCTCTCTCCCTGTGTTCCTGCTCTCTCTTGCGATGTTCCTGCTCTCTCTCCCTGTGTTCCTGCTCTCTCTCCCTGTGTTCCTGCTCTCCCTCCCCATATTCCTGCTTCTCTTTCGCCATGTTTCCTGCTCTCACTCCTGGTCTTCCCACTCTCTCACCCCATGTTCCTGCTCTCTCCCGATGTTCATGCTCTCTCTCTGTGTTCCTGCTCTCTCTCCCCGTATTCCTGCTCTCTCTCCCTATGTTCCTGCTCTCTCTCCCCGTATTCCTGCTCTCTCTCCCGATGTTCCTGCTCTCTCTCCCCATGTTCCTGCTCTCTCTCCCATGTTCCTGCACTCTCTCCCTCTGTTCCTGCTCACTCTCCCCATGTTGCTGCTCTCTCTCCCTGTGTGCCTGCTTCTCTCCCTGTGTTCCTGCTCTCACCCCCATGTTCCTGCTCTCTCTCCCTGTGTTCCTGCTCTCTTCTCATCTTCCTGCTCTCTCTCTCTGTGTTCCTGCTCTCTCTCCCTGTATTCCTGCCCCTCCCCATGTTCCTGCTCTCTCTCCCTGTGATCCTGCGCTCTCTCCCTGTGTTCCCGCTCTCTCCACCTGTGTTCCTGCTCTCTCTCCCTGTGTTCCTGCTCTCTCTCCCTGTGTTCCTGCTCTCTCCCCGTGTTCCTGCTCTCTCTGTTCCTGCGCTCTCTCACTGTGTTCCTGTTCTCTCTCCCTTTGTCCCTGCTCTCTCTCCCCATGTTCCTCCTTTCTCTCGCCATGTTCCCGCTTTCTCTCCAATATTCCTGCTCTCTCCTCCTGTGTTCCTGCTCTCTCCCCCTTTGTTCCTGCTCTCTCTTCGTGTGTTCCTGCTCTCTCACACCATGTTCCTGCTCTCTCTCCCTGTCTTCCTGCTCTCTCACCCCATGTTCCTGCTCTCTCCCGATGTTCCTGCTCTCTCTCCCTGTGTTCCTGCTCTCTCTCCGTGTGTTCCTGCTCTCTCGCCCTATTTTCCTGCTCTCTCTCCCCATGTTCCTGCTCTCTCTCCCTGTTTTCCTGCTCTCTCTCCCTGTGTTCCTGCTCTCTCTCCCCATGTTCCTGCTCGCTCTCCCTCTGCTCCTGCTCTCTCTCCCCATGTTCCTGCTCTCTCTCCCTATGTACCTGCTCTCTCTGCCCATGTTCCTGCTTTCTCTCCCCATGTTCCTGCTTTCACTCCCTGTGTTCCTGCTCTCTCTCCCCGTGTTCCTGCTCTCTCTCCCCGTATTCCTGCACTCTCTCCCTGTGTTCCTGCTCGCTCTCACTCTGTTCCTGCTCTCTCTCACTCTGTTCCTGCTCTCTCTCACTGTTTCTGCTCTCTCTCCCCATGTTCCTGCTCTCTCTCCCTGTGTTCCTGCTCTCTCTCCCTGTGATCCTGCTCTCTCTCCATGTGTTCCTGCTCTCTCTCCCTGTTTTCCTGCTCTCTCTCCCTGTGTTCCTGCTCTCTCTCACTCCGCTCTCCCCGTACTCCTGCTTCTCTCTCACACCATGTTCCTGCTCTCTCTCCCCATGTTCCTGCTCCCTCTCCCTGTGTTCCTGCTCTCTCTCCCTGTGATCCTGCTCTCTCTCCATGTGTTCCTGCTCTCTCTCCCTGTTTTCCTGCTCTCTCTCCCTGTCTTCCTGCTCTCTCACCCCATGTTCCTGCTCTCTCCCGATGTTCCTGCTCTCTCTCCCTGTGTTCCTGCTCTCTCTCCCTGTGTTCCTACTCTCTCTCCGTGTGTTCCTGCTCTCACACCCGATGTTCCTGCTCTCTCTCCCCATGTTCCTGCTCTCTCTCCCTGTTTTCCTGCTCTCTCTCCCTGTGTTCCTGCTCTCTCTCCCTCCGCTCCTGCTCTCTCTTCCCCTGTTCCTGCTCTCTCTGCCTGTGTTCCTGCTCTCTCTCCCCATGTTCCTGCTCTCTCTCCCTGTTTTCCTGGTCTCTCTCCCTGTGTTCCTGCTCTCTCTCCCTCCGCTCCTGCTCTCTCTTCCCCTGTTCCTGCTCTCTCTGCCTGTGTTCCTGCTCTCTCTTCCTGTGTTCCGGCTCTCTCACCCCATGTTCCTGCTCTCCCTCCCCATGTTCCTGCTCTCTCTCACTGTTTTCCTGCTCTCTCTCCCCATGTTCCTGCTCTCTCTCCCCATGTTACTGCTCTCTCTCCCAGTGTACCTGC
Organism: Scyliorhinus torazame; assembly: GCF_047496885.1. Taxonomy (NCBI): domain Eukaryota; kingdom Metazoa; phylum Chordata; class Chondrichthyes; order Carcharhiniformes; family Scyliorhinidae; genus Scyliorhinus; species Scyliorhinus torazame. The sequence continues at coordinate 253,856,128 of NC_092717.1, read as the reverse complement.
TTTCTCTCCCTGTGTTCCTGCTCTCTCTTCCTGTATTCCTGCTCTCTCTCCCTGTATTCCTGCTCTCCCTCCCCGTGTTCCTGCTCTCTCTCCCCGTATTCCTGCACTCTCTCCCTGTGTTCCTGCTCGCTCTCACTCTGTTCCTGCTCTCTCTCACTCTGTTCCTGCTCTATCTCACTGTGGCTGCTCTCTCTCCCTCTGTTCCTGCTCTCTCTCCCTGTGTTCCTGCTCTCACTCCCCATTTTCCTGCTCTCTCTCCCTGTATTCCTGCTCTCTCTTCCTGTGTCCCTGCACTCTCTCACTGCATTCCTGCTCTCGCTCCCTGTCTTACTGCTCTCTCTTCCTGTGTTCCAGCTCTCTCACCCCGTGTTCCTGCTCTCTCTCCCGATGTTCCTGCTCTCTCCCGATGTTCCTGCTCTCTCTCCCTGTGTTCCTGCTCTCTCTCCCTGTGTTCCTGCTCTCTCTTGCGATGTTCCTGCTCTCTCTCCCTGTGTTCCTGCTCTCTCTCCCTGTGTTCCTGCTCTCCCTCCCCATATTCCTGCTTCTCTCACCCCATGTTCCTGCTCTCTATCGATGTTCATGCTCTCTCTCTCCCTGTGTTTCTGCTCTCTCTCTCTGTGTTCCTGCTCTCTCTCCCCGTATTCCTGCTCTCTCTCCCTATGTTCCTGCTCTCTCTCCCCGTATTCCTGCTCTCTCTCCCGATGTTCCTGCTCTCTCTCCCCAATGTCCTGCTCTCTCTCCCATGTTCCTGCACTCTCTCCCTCTGTTCCTGCTCACTCTCCCCATGTTGCTGCTCTCTCTCCCTGTGTGCCTGCTTCTCTCCCTGTGATCCTGCTCTCTCTCCCTATGTTCCTGCTGTCTCTCCCTGTGTTCCTGCTCTCACCCCCATGTTCCTGCTCTCTCTCCCTGTGTTCCTGCTCTCTTCTCATCTTCCTGCTCTCTCTCCCTGTATTCCTGCCCCTCCCCATGTTCCTGCTCTCTCTCCCTGTGATCCTGCTCTCTCTCCCTGTGTTCCCGCTCTCTCCACCTGTGTTCCTGCTCTCTCTCCCTGTGTTCCTGCTCTCTCTCCCTGTATTCCTGCTCTCTCCCCGTGTTCCTGCTCTCTCTCCCTCTGTTCTTGCTCTCTCTCACTGTGTTCCTGTTCTCTCTCCCTTTGTCCCTGCTCTCTCTCCCCATGTTCCTCCTTTCTCTCCCCATGTTCCCGCTTTCTCTCCAATATTCCTGCTCTCTCCTTCTGTGTTCCTGCTCTCTCCCCCTTTGTTCCTGCTCTCTCTTCGTGTGTTCCTGCTCTCTCACACCATGTTCCTGCTCTCCCTCCCCATATTCCTGCTCTCTCTTCCTATGTTCCGGCTCCCTCTCAGTGTTCATGCTACCTCTCCCTGTGTTCCTGTTCTTTCTCCCCATGTTCCTGCTCTCTGTGTTCCTGCAGTCTCTCCCTGTGTTCCTGCTCTCTCTCCCTGTATTCCTGCTCTCTCTCACACTATGTTCCTGCTCTCTCTCCGTGTGTTCCTGCTCTCTCTCCCAGTGTTCCTGCTCTCTCTCGCGATGTTCCTGCTCTCTCTCCCTGTGTTCCTGCTCTCTCTCCCTGTGTTCCTGCTCTCTCTCCCTGTGTTCCTGCTCATTCTCCCCGTATTCCTTCTCTCTCTTTCACCATGATCCTGCTCTCTCTCCCTGTGTTCCTGCTCTCTCACCCTGTGTTCCTGCTCTCTCTCCCCGTATTCCTGCTTCTCTCCCCCCATGTTCCTGCTCTCTCTCCCTGTGTTCCTGCTCACTCCTCATGTTCCTGCTCTCTCTCCCTGTGTTCCTGCTCTCTCTCCCCATGTTCCTGCTTTCTCTCCCCATGTTCCCGCTTTGTCTCCCATATTCCTGCTCTCTCCTCCTGTGTTCCTGCTCTCTCTCCCTGTGTTCCTGCTCTCACTCCCCATTTTCCTGCTCTCTCTCACGATGTTCCTGCTCTCTCTCCCTGTCTTCCTGCTCTCTCACCCCATGTTCCTGCTCTCTCCCGATGTTCCTGCTCTCTCTCCCTGTGTTCCTGCTCTCTCTCCGTGTGTTCCTTCTCTCTCGCCCTATTTTCCTGCTCTCTCTCCCCATGTTCCTGCTCTCTCTCCCCCCATGTTCCTGCTCGCTCTCCCTCTGCTCCTGCTCTCTCTCCCCATGTTCCTGCTCTCTCTCCCTGTGTTCCTGCTCTCCTTTCCCGTGTTCCTGCTCTCTCACCCCATGTTCCTGCTCTCCCTCCCCATGTTCCTGCTCTCTCTCACTGTGTTCCTGCTCTCTCCTCATGTTCCTGCTCTCTCGCCCTGTGATCCTGCTCTCTCCACCTGTGTTCCTGCTCTCTCTCCCTGTGTTCCTGCTCTCTCCTCATGTTCCTGCTCTCTCTCCCTGTGTTCCTGCTCTCTCTGCCTGTGTTCCTGCTCTCTCCCCATGTCCCTGCTCTCTCTCCCTCTGTTCCTGCTCTCTCCCCATGTTCCTGCTCTCTCTCCCTCTGTTCCTGCTCTCTCTCACTGTGTTCCTGTTCTCTGTCCCTGTGTTCCTGCTCTCTCTCCCCATGTTCCTGCTTTCTCTCCCCATGTTCCCGCTTTGTCTCCCATATTCCTGCTCTCTCCTCCTGTGTTGCTGCTCTCTCTTCCTGTGTTCCTGCTCTCACTCCCCATTTTCCTGCTCTCTCTCACCATGTTCCTGCTCTCTCTCCCTGTCTTCCTGCTCTCTCACCCCATGTTCCTGCTCTCTCCCGATGTTCCTGCTCTCTCTCCCTGTGTTCCTGCTCTCTCTCCGTGTGTTCCTGCTCTCTCGCCCTATTTTCCTGCTCTCTCTCCCCATGTTCCTGCTCTCTCTCCCTGTTTTCCTGCTCTCTCTCCCTGTGTTCCTGCTCTCTCTCCCCATGTTCCTGCTCGCTCTCCCTCTGCTCCTGCTCTCTCTCCCCATGTTCCTGCTCGCTCTCCCTCTGCTCCTGCTCTCTCTCCCCATGTTCCTGCTCTCTCTCCCCATGTTCCTGCTCTCCCTCACTGTGTTCCTGCTCTCTCTCCCTTTGTTCCTGCTCACTCTACCCATTTTCCTGTTCTCTCTCTCTGTTCCTCCTCTCTCACCCTGTATTTCTGCTCTCTCTCCCCATGTTCCTGCTCTCTCTACCTGTGTTCCTGCTCTCTCTCCCTATGTACCTGCTCTCTCTGCCCATGTTCCTGCTTTCTCTCCCCATGTTCCTGCTTTCTCTCCCTGTGTTCCTGCTCTCTCTCCCCGTATTCCTGCACTCTCTCCCTGTGTTCCTGCTCGCTCTCACTCTGGTCCTGCTCTCTCTCACTCTGTTCCTGCTCTCTCTCACTGTTTCTGCTCTCTCTCCCCATGTTCCTGCTCTCTCTCCCTGTGTTCCTGCTCTCTCTCCCTGTGATCCTGCTCTCTCTCCATGTGTTCCTGCTCTCTCACCCTGTTTTCCTGCTCTCTCTCCCTGTGTTCCTGCTCTCTCTCCCTGTGTTCCTGCTCTCTCTCACTCCGCTCTCCCCGTACTCCTGCTTCTCTCTCACACCATGTTCCTGCTCTCTCTCCCTGTCTTCCTGCTCTCTCACCCCATGTTCCTGCTCTCTCCCGATGTTCCTGCTCTCTCTCCCTGTGTTCCTACTCTCTCTCCGTGTGTTCCTGTTCTCACACCCGATGTTCCTGCTCTCTCTCCCCATGTTCCTGCTCTCTCTCCCTGTTTTCCTGCTCTCTCTCCCTGTGTTCCTGCTCTCTCTCCCTCCGCTCCTGCTCTCTCTTCCCCTGTTCCTGCTCTCTCTGCCTGTGTTCCTGCTCTCTCTTCCTGTGTTCCTGCTCTCTCACCCCATGTTCCTGCTCTCCCTCCCCGTGTTCCTGCTCTCTCTCCCCGTATTCCTGCACTCTCTCCCTGTGTTCCTGCTCGCTCTCACTCTGTTCCTGCTCTCTCTCACTCTGTTCCTGCTCTATCTCACTGTGGCTGCTCTCTCTCCCTCTGTTCCTGCTCTCTCTCCCTGTGTTCCTGCTCTCACTCCCCATTTTCCTGCTCTCTCTCCCTGTATTCCTGCTCTCTCTTCCTGTGTCCCTGCACTCTCTCACTGCATTCCTGCTCTCGCTCCCTGTCTTACTGCTCTCTCTTCCTGTGTTCCAGCTCCCTCACCCCGTGTTCCTGCTCTCTCTTGCGATGTTCCTGCTCTCTCTCCCTGTGTTCCTGCTCTCTCTCCCTGTGTTCCTGCTCTCCCTCCCCATATTCCTGCTTCTCTTTCGCCATGTTTCCTGCTCTCACTCCTGGTCTTCCCACTCTCTCACCCCATGTTCCTGCTCTCTCTCTCTCTGTGTTCCTGCTCTCTCTCCCCGTATTCCTGCTCTCTCTCCCTATGTTCCTGCTCTCTCTCCCCGTATTCCTGCTCTCTCTCCCGATGTTCCTGCTCTCTCTCCCCATGTTCCTGCTCTCTCTCCCATGTTCCTGCACTCTCTCCCTCTGTTCCTGCTCACTCTCCCCATGTTGCTGCTCTCTCTCCCTCTGTTCCTGCTCTCTCTCCCCATGTTCCTGCTGTCTCTCCCTGTGTTCCTGCTCTCACTTCCTGTGTTCCTGCTCTATCACCCCATGTTCCTGCTCTCCTTCCCCATGTTCCTGCTCTCTCTACCCGTGTTCCTGCTCTCTCTCCCTATGTACCTGCTCTCTCTGCCCATGTTCCTGCTTTGTCTCCCCATGTTCCTGCACTCTCTCTCTGTGTTCCTGCTCGCTCTCACTCTGTTCCTGCTCTCTCTCACTCTGTTCCTGCTCTCTCTCACTGTTTCTGCTCTCTCTCCCCATGTTCCTGCTCTCTCTCCCTGTGTTCCTGCTCTCTCTCCCTGTTATCCTGCTCTCTCTCCCTGTGTTCCTGCTCTCTCTCCCTGTGTTCCTGCTCTCTCCCCCATGTTCCTGCTCTCTCTCCCTGTGTTCCTGCTCTCTCCTCATGTTCCTGCTCTCTCTCTCTCTGTTCCTGCTCTCTCTCCCTGTGTTCCTGCTCTCTCTCCCTGTGTTCCTGCTCTCTCTCCCCGTATTCCAGCTTCTCTCTCCCCGTATTCCTGCTTCTCTCTCACCATGTTCCTGCTCTCTCTCCCTGACTTCCTGCTCTCTCACCCCATGTTCCTGCTCTCCCCCGATGTTCCTGCTCTCTCTCCGTGTGTTCCTGCTCCCTCGCCCTATTTTCCTGCTCTCTCTCCCCATGTTCTTGCTCTCTCCCCCTGTTTTCCTGCTCTCTCTCCCTGTGTTCCTGCTCTCTGTCCCCATGTTCATGCTCGCTCTCCCTCTGCTGCTGCTCTCTCTCCCCATGTTCCTGCTCTCTCTCACTGTGTTGCTGCTCTCCTTTCCCGTGTTCCTGCTCTCTCACCCCATGTTCCTGCTCTCCCTTCCCATGTTCCTGCTCTCTCTCACTGTGTTCCTGCTCTCTCTCCCTTTGTTCCTGCTCTCTCTTCCTGTATTCCTGCTCTCTCTCCCTGTATTCCTGCTCTCCCTCCCCGTGTTCCTGCTCTCACTCCCCGTATTCCTGCACTCTCTCCCTGTGTTCCTGCTCGCTCTCACTCTGTTCCTGCTCTCTCTCACTCTGTTCCTGCTCTATCTCACTGTGGCTGCTCTCTCTCCCTCTGTTCCTGTTCTCTCTTCCTGTGTCCCTGCACTATCTCACTGCATTCCTGCTCTCGCTCCCTGTCTTACTGCTCTCTCTTCCTGTGTTCCAGCTCTCTCACCCCGTGTTCCTGCTCTCTCTCCCGATGTTCCTGCTCTCTCCCGATGTTCCTGCTCTCTCTCCCTGTGTTCCTGCTCTCTCTCCCTGTGTTCCTGCTCTCTCTTGCGATGTTCCTGCTCTCTCTCCCTGTGTTCCTGCTCTCTCTCCCTGTGTTCCTGCTCTCCCTCCCCATATTCCTGCTTCTCTTTCGCCATGTTTCCTGCTCTCACTCCTGGTCTTCCCACTCTCTCACCCCATGTTCCTGCTCTCTCCCGATGTTCATGCTCTCTCTCTGTGTTCCTGCTCTCTCTCCCCGTATTCCTGCTCTCTCTCCCCGTATTCCTGCTCTCTCTCCCGATGTTCCTGCTCTCTCTCCCCATGTTCCTGCTCTCTCTCCCATGTTCCTGCACTCTCTCCCTCTGTTCCTGCTCACTCTCCCCATGTTGCTGCTCTCTCTCCCTGTGTGCCTGCTTCTCTCCCTGTGTTCCTGCTCTCACCCCCATGTTCCTGCTCTCTCTCCCTGTGTTCCTGCTCTCTTCTCATCTTCCTGCTCTCTCTCTCTGTGTTCCTGCTCTCTCTCCCTGTATTCCTGCCCCTCCCCATGTTCCTGCTCTCTCTCCCTGTGATCCTGCGCTCTCTCCCTGTGTTCCCGCTCTCTCCACCTGTGTTCCTGCTCTCTCTCCCTGTGTTCCTGCTCTCTCTCCCTGTGTTCCTGCTCTCTCCCCGTGTTCCTGCTCTCTCTGTTCCTGCGCTCTCTCACTGTGTTCCTGTTCTCTCTCCCTTTGTCCCTGCTCTCTCTCCCCATGTTCCTCCTTTCTCTCGCCATGTTCCCGCTTTCTCTCCAATATTCCTGCTCTCTCCTCCTGTGTTCCTGCTCTCTCCCCCTTTGTTCCTGCTCTCTCTTCGTGTGTTCCTGCTCTCTCACACCATGTTCCTGCTCTCCCTCCCCATATTCCTGCTCTCTCTTCCTATGTTCCGGCTCCCTCTCAGTGTTCATGCTACCTCTCCCTGTGTTCCTGTTCTTTCTCCCCATGTTCCTGCTCTCTCTCTGTGTTCCTGCAGTCTCTCCCTGTGTTCCTGCTCTCTCTCCCTGTATTCCTGCTCTCTCTCACACTATGTTCCTGCTCTCTCTCCGTGTGTTCCTGCTCTCTCTCCCAGTGTTCCTGCTCTCTCTCGCGATGTTCCTGCTCTCTCTCCCTGTGTTCCTGCTCTCTCTCCCTGTGTTCCTGCTCTCTCTCCCTGTGTTCCTGCTCTCTCACCCTGTGTTCCTGCTCTCTCTCCCCGTATTCCTGCTTCTCTCCCCCCATGTTCCTGCTCTCTCTCCCTGTGTTCCTGCTCTCTCCTCATGTTCCTGCTCTCTCTCCCTGTGTTCCTGCTCTTTCTCCCCATGTTCCTGCTTTCTCTCCCCATGTTCCCGCTTTGTCTCCCATATTCCTGCTCTCTCCTCCTGTGTTCCTGCTCTCTCTCCCTGTGTTCCTGCTCTCACTCCCCATTTTCCTGCTCTCTCTCACCATGTTCCTGCTCTCTCTCCCTGTCTTCCTGCTCTCTCACCCCATGTTCCTGCTCTCTCTCCCGATGTTCCTGCTCTCTCTCCCTGTGTTCCTGCTCTCTCTCCGTGTGTTCCTTCTCTCTCTCCCTGTGTTCCTGCTCTCCTTTCCCGTGTTCCTGCTCTCTCACCCCATGTTCCTGCTCTCCCTCCCCATGTTCCTGCTCTCTCTCCCTGTGTTCCTGCTCTCTCTCCCCATGTTCCTGCTCTCTCTCCCTGTGTTCCTGCTCTCCTTTCCCGTGTTCCTGCTCTCTCTCACTGTGTTCCTGCTCTCTCCTCATGTTCCTGCTCTCTCTCCCTGTGATCCTGCTCTCTCCACCTGTGTTCCTGCTCTCTCTCCCTGTGTTCCTGCTCTCTCTGCCTGTGTTCCTGCTCTCTCCCCACGTCCCTGCTCTCTCTCCCTCTGTTCCTGCTCTCTCCCCATGTTCCTGCTCTCTCCCTGTGTTCCTCCTCTCTCTCCATGTGTTGCTGCTCTCTCTGCCTGTGTTCCTGCTCTCTCCCCATGTCCCTGCTCTCTCTCCCTCTGTTCCTGCTCTCTCCCCATGTTCCTGCTCTCTCCCTGTGTTCATCCTCTCTCTCCCTGTGTTCCTGCTCTCTCTGCCTGTGTTCCTGCTCTCTCCCCATGTTCCTGTTCTCTCTCGCTCTGTTCCTGCTCTCTCACACTGTGTTCCTGTTCTCTCTCCCCATGTTCCTGCTTTCTCTCCCCATGTTCCCGCTTTGTCTCCCATATTCCTGCTCTCTCCTCCTGTGTTTCTGCTCTCTCTCCCTGTGTTCCTGCTCTCACTCCCCATTTTCCTGCTCTCTCTCACCATGTTCCTGCTCTCTCTCCCTGTGTTCCTGCTCTCTCTCCCTGTCTTCCTGCTCTCTCTCACCCCATGTTCCTGCTCTCTCCCGATGTTCCTGCTCTCTCTCCCTGTGTTCCTGCTCTCCTTTCCCGTGTTCCTGCTCTCTCACCCCATGTTCCTGCTCTCCCTCCCCATGTTCCTGCTCTCTCTCCTTGTTTTCCTGCTCTCTCTCCCTGTGTTCCTGCTCTCTCTCCCCATGTTCCTGCTCGCTCTCCCTCTGCTCCTGCTCTCTCTCCCCATGTTCCTGCTCGCTCTCCCTCTGCTCCTGCTCTCTCTCCCCATGTTCCTGCTCTCTCTCCCCATGTTCCTGCTCTCCCTCACTGTGTTCCTGCTCTCTCTCCCTTTGTTCCTGCTCACTCTACCCATTTTCCTGTTCTCTCTCTCTGTTCCTCCTCTCTCACCCTGTATTTCTGCTCTCTCTCCCCATGTTCCTGCTCTCTCTCCCTGTGTTCCTGCTCTCTCTCCCTATGTACCTGCTCTCTCTGCCCATGTTCCTGCTCTCTCTCCCCGTATTCCTGCACTCTCTCCCTGTGTTCCTGCTCGCTCTCACTCTGGTCCTGCTCTCTCTCACTCTGTTCCTGCTCGCTCTCACTGTTTCTGCTCTCTCTCCCCATGTTCCTGCTCTCTCTCCCTGTGTTCCTGCTCTCTCCCCATGTTCCTGCTCTCTCTCCCTGTGTTCCTGCTCTCTCTCCGTGTGTTCCTGCTCTCTCTCCCTGTGTTCCTGCTCTCTCTCCCTGTGTTCCTGCTCTCTCTCCCCGTATTCCTGCTTCTCTCTCACACCATGTTCCTGCTCTCTCTCCCTGTCTTCCTGCTCTCTCACCCCATGTTCCTGCTCTCTCCCGATGTTCCTGCTCTCTCACCCTGTGTTCCTACTCTCTCTCCGTGTGTTCCTGTTCTCACACCCGATGTTCCTGCTCTCTCTCCCCATGTTCCTGCTCTCTCTCCCTATTTTCCTGCTCTCTCTCCCTGTGTTCCTGCTCTCTCTCCCTCCGCTCCTGCTCTCTCTTCCCCTGTTCCTGCTCTCTCTGCCTGTGTTCCTGCTCTCTCTTCCTGTGTTCCTGCTCTCTCACCCCATGTTCCTGCTCTCCCTCCCCGTGTTCCTGCTCTCTCTCCCCGTATTCCTGCACTCTCTCCCTGTGTTCCTGCTCGCTCTCACTCTGTTCCTGCTCTCTCTCACTCTGTTCCTGCTCTCTCTCACTCTGTTCCTGCTCTATCTCACTGTGGCTGCTCTCTCTCCCTCTGTTCCTGCTCTCTCTCCCTGTGTTCCTGCTCTCACTCCCCATTTTCCTGCTCTCTCTCCCTGTATTCCTGCTCTCTCTTCCTGTGTCCCTGCACTCTCTCACTGCATTCCTGCTCTCACTCCTGGTCTTCCCACTCTCTCACCCCATGTTCCTGCTCTCTCTCTCTCTGTGTTCCTGCTCACTCTCCCCGTATTCCTGCTCTCTCTCCCTATGTTCCTGCTCTCTCTCCCCGTATTCCTGCTCTCTCTCCCATGTTCCTGCACTCTCTCCCTCTGTTCCTGCTCACTCTCCCCATGTTGCTGCTCTCTCTCCCTCTGTTCCTGCTCTCTCTCCCCATGTTCCTGCTGTCTCTCCCTGTGTTCCTGCTCTCTCTTCCTGTGTTCCTGCTCTATCACCCCATGTTCCTGCTCTCCTTCCCCATGTTCCTGCTCTCTCTACCCGTGTTCCTGCTCTCTCTCCCTATGTACCTGCTCTCTCTGCCCATGTTCCTGCTTTGTCTCCCCATGTTCCTGCTTTCTCTCCCTGTGTTCCTGGTCTCTCGCCCTGTATTCCTGTTCTCTCTCCCCGTGTTCCTGCTCTCTCTCCCCGTATTCCTGCACTCTCTCTCTGTGTTCCTGCTCGCTCTCACTCTGTTCCTGCTCTCTCTCACTCTGTTTCTGCTCTCTCTCCCCATGTTCCTGCTCTCTCTCCCCATGTTCCTGCTCTCTCTCCCTGTGTTCCTGCTCTCTCTCCCTGTTATCCTGCTCTCTCTCCCTGTGTTCCTGCTCTCTCTCCCTGTGTTCCTGCTCTCTCTCCCCCATGTTCCTGCTCTCTCTCCCTGTGTTCCTGCTCTCTCCTCATGTTCCTGCTCTCTCTCTCTCTGTTCCTGCTCTCTCTCCCTGTGTTCCTGCTCTCTCTCCCTGTGTTCCTGCTCTCTCTCCCCGTATTCCAGCTTCTCTCTCCCCGTATTCCTGCTTCTCTCTCACCATGTTCCTGCTCTCTCTCCCTGACTTCCTGCTCTCTCACCCCATGTTCCTGCTCTCTCTCCCTGTGTTCCTGCTCCCTCGCCCTATTTTCCTGCTCTCTCTCCCCATGTTCTTGCTCTCTCCCCCTGTTTTCCTGCTCTCTCTCCCTGTGTTCCTGCTCTCTCTCCCCATGTTCATGCTCGCTCTCCCTCTGCTGCTGCTCTCTCTCCCCATGTTCCTGCTCTCTCTCACTGTGTTGCTGCTCTCCTTTCCCGTTTTCCTGCTCTCTCACCCCATGTTCCTGCTCTCCCTTCCCATGTTCCTGCTCTCTCTCACTGTGTTCCTGTCTCTCTCCCTTTGTTCCTTCTCGCTCCCCCCATGTTCCTGCTCTCTCCCCCCATGTTCCTGCTCTCTCTCCCTGTGTACCTGCTCTCTCTGCCCATGTTCCTGCTTTCTCTCCCCATGTTCCTGCTTTCTCTCCCTGTGTTCCTGCTCTCTCTCCCTGTGTTCCTGCTCTGTCTCCCTGTATTCCTGCTCTCTCTCCCCGTGTTCCTGCTCACTCTCCCCGATTTCCTGCACTCTCTCCCTGTGTTCCTGCTCGCTCTCACTCTGTTCCTGCTCTCTCTCACTCTGTTCCTGCTCTATCTCACTGTTTCTGCGCTCTATCCCTCTATTCCTGCTCTCTCTCCCCCATGTTCCTGCTCTCTCTCCCTGTGTTCCTGCTCCCTCCTCATGTTCCTGTTCTCTCTCCCTGTGTTCCTGCTCTCTCTCCCCGTATTCCTGCTTCTCTCTCACCATGTTCCTGCTCACTCTCCCCATGTTCCTGCTGTCTCTCCCTGTGTTCCTGCTCTCTCTCCCTGTCTTCCTGCTCTCTCACCCCATGTTCCTGCTCTCTTCCGATGTTCCTGCTCTCTCTCCCTGTGTCCCTGCTCTCTCTCCCTGTGTTCCAGCTCTCTCTCCCTGTGATCCTGCTCTCTCTCCCTGTGTTCCTGCTCTCTCTCCCTGTGATCCTGCTCTCTCCCGATGTTCCTGCTCTCTCTCCCTGTGTTCCTGCTCTCTCCTCATGTTCCTGCTCTCTCTCCCTGTGATCCTGCTCTCTCCACCTGTGTTCCTGCTCTCTCTCCCTGTGTTCCTGCTCTCTCCTCATGTTCCTGCTCTCTCTCCCTGTGTTCCTGCTCTCTCTCCCTCTGTTCCTGCTCTCTCCCCATGTTCCTGCTCTCTCCCTGTGTTCCTCCTCTCTCTCCCTGTGTTCCTGCTCTCTCCCCATGTTCCTATTCTCTCTCGCTCTGTTCCTGCTCTCTCTCACTGTGTTCCTGTTCTCTGTCCCTGTGTTCCTGCTCTCTCTCCCCATGTTCCTGCTTTCTCTCCCCATGTTCCCGCTTTGTCTCCCATATTCCTGCTCTCTCCTCCTGTGTTCCTGCTCTCTCTCCCTGTGTTCCTGCTCTCACTCCCCATTTTCCTGCTCTCTCTCCCTGTCTTCCTGCTCTCTCACCCCATGTTCCTGCTCTCTCCCGATGTTCCTGCTCTCTCTCCGTGTGTTCCTGCTCTCTCTCCGTGTGTTCCTGCTCTCTCGCCCTATTTTCCTGCTCTCTCTCCCCATGTTCCTGCTCTCTCTCCCTGTTTTCCTGCTCTCTCTCCCTGTGTTCCTGCTCTCTCTCCCCATGTTCCTGCTCACTCTCCCTCTGCTCCTGCTCTCTCTCCCCATGTTCCTGCTCTCTCTCCCTGTGTTCCTGCTCTCCTTTCCCGTGTTCCTGCTCTCTCACCCCATGTTCCTGCTCTCCCTCCCCATGTTCCTGCTCTCTCTCACTGTGTTCCTGCTCTCTCTCCCTTTGTTCCTGCTCGCTCTCCCCATGTTCCTGCTCTCTCTCCCCATGTTCCTGCTCTCTCTCCCCATGTTCCTGCTCTCTCTCCCCGTGTACCTGCTCTCTCTGCCCATGTTCCTGCTTTCTCTCCCTGTGTTCCTGCTCTCTCTCCCTGTGTTCCTGCTCTGTCTCACTGTATTCCTGCTCTCGCTCCCCGTGTTCCTGCTCTCTCTCCACGATTTCCTGCACTCTCTCCCTGTGTTCCTGCTCTCTCTCCCCATGTTCCTTCTCTCCTTTCCTGTGTTCCTGCTCTCTCAACCCATGTTCCTGCTCTCCCTCCCCATGTTCCTGCTCTCTCTCCCTGTGTTCCTGCTCTCTCTCCCCATGTTCCTTCTCTCCTTTCCTGTGTTCCTGCTCGCTCTCCCCATGTTCCTGCTCGCTCTCCCCATGTTCCTGCTCTCTCTCCCTGTGTTCCTGCTCTCTCTTCCTGTGTTCCTGCTCTATCACCCCATGTTCCTGCTCTCCCTCCCCATGTTCCTGCTCTCTCTCACTGTGTTCCTGCTCTCTCCCTTTGTTCCTGCTCACTCTACCCATTTTCCTGTTCTTTCTCTCTGTAACTCCTCTCTCACCCTGTATTTCTGCTCTCTCTCCCCATGTTCCTGCTCTCTCTACCTGTGTTCCTGCTCTCTCTCCCTATGTACCTGCTCTCTCTGCCCATGTTCCTGCTTTCTCTCCCCATGTTCCTGCTTTCTCTCCCTGTGTTCCTGCTCTCTCTCCCTGTATTCCTGCTCTCTCTCCCCGTGTTCCTGCTCTCTCTCCCCGTATTCCTGCACTCTCTCCCTGTGTTCCTGCTCGCTCTCACTCTGTTCCTGCTCTCTCTCACTCTGTTCCTGCTCTCTCTCACTCTGTTCCTGCTCTCTCTCACTGTTTCTGCTCTCTCTCCCCATGTTCCTGCTCTCTCTCCCTGTGTTCCTGCTCTCTCTCCCTGTGATCCTGCTCTCTCGCCATGTGTTCCTGCTCTCTCTCCCTGTTTTCCTGCTCTCTCTCCCTGTGTTCCTGCTCTCTCTCCCTCCGCTCTCCCCGTACTCCTGCTTCTCTCTCACACCATGTTCCTGCTCTCTCTCCCTGTCTTCCTGCTCTCTCACCCCATGTTCCTGCTCTCTCCCGATGTTCCTGCTCTCTCTCCCTGTGTTCCTACTCTCTCTCCGTGTGTTCGTCCTCTCTCACCCGATGTTCCTGCTCTCTCTCCCCATGTTCCTGCTCTCTCTCCCTGTTGTCCTGCTCTCTCTCCCTGTGTTCCTGCTCTCTCTCCCTCCGCTCCTGCTCTCTCTTCCCCTGTTCCTGCTCTCTCTCCCTGTGTTCCTGCTCTCTCACCCCATGTTCCTGCTCTCCCTCCCCATGTTCCTGCTCTCTCTCACTGTGTTCCTGCTCTCTCTCCCCATGTTCCTGCTCTCTCTCCCGATGTTCCTGCTCTCTCTCCCTGTGTTCCTGCTCTCCCTCCCCGTATTCCTGCACTCTCTCCCTGTGTTCCTGCTCGCTCTCACTCTGTTCCTGCTCTCTCTCACTCTGTTCCTGCTCTATCTCACTGTGGCTGCTCTCTCTCCCTCTGTTCCTGCTCTCTCTCCCTGTGTTCCTGCTCTCACTCCCCATTTTCCTGCTCTCTCTCCCTGTATTCCTGCTCTCTCTCTTCCTGTGTTCCTGCACTCTCTCACTGCATTCCTGCTCTCGCTCCCTGTCTTACTGCTCTCTCTTTCTGTGTTCCAGCTCTCTCACCCCGTGTTCCTGCTCTCTCTCCCGATGTTCCTGCTCTCTCCCGATGTTCCTGCTCTCTCTCCCTGCGTTCCTGCTCTCTCACCCCATGTTCCTGCTCTCTCTCTCTCTGTGTTCCTGCTCTCTCTCCCCGTATTCCTGCTCTCTCTCCCTATGTTCCTGCTCTCTCTCCCCGTATTCCTGCTCTCTCTCCCGATGTTCCTGCACTCTCTCCCTCTGTTCCTGCTCACTCTCCCCATGTTGCTGCTCTCTCTCCCTCCGTTCCTGCTCTCTCTCCCCATGTTCCTGCTGTCTCTCCCTGTGTTCCTGCACTCTCTTCCTGTGTTCCTGCGTTATCACCCCATGTTTCTGCTCTCCTTCCCCATGTTCCTGCTCTCTCTCACTGTGTTCCTGCTGTCTCTCCCTTTGTTCCTGCTCTCTCTCCCCATTTTCCTGTTCTCTCTCTCTGTTCCTCCTCTCTCTCCCTGTATTTCTGCTCTCTCTCCCCATGTTCCTGCTCTCTCTCCCTGTGTTCCTGCTCTCTCTCCCTGTGTACCTGCTCTCTCTGCCCATGTTCCTGCTTTCTCTCCCGATGTTCCTGCATTCTCTCCCTGTGTTCCTGCTCTCTCTCCCTGTATTCCTGCTCTCTCTCCCCGTGTTCCTGCTCTCTCTCCCCGTATTCCTGCACTCTCTCCCTGTGTTCCTGCTCGCTCTCACTCTGTTCCTGCTTTCTCTCACTCTGTTCCTGCTCTCTCTCCCTGTTTCTGCTCTCTCTCCCCATGTTCCTGCTCTCTCTCCCTGTGTTCCTGCTCTCTCTCCCTGTTATCCTGCTCTCTCTTCCTGTGTTCCTGCTCTCTCTCCCTGTGTTCCTGCTCTCTCCCCAATTCTCCTGCTCTCTCTTCCTGTGTTCCTGCTCTCTCCTCATGTACCTGCTCTCTCTCCCTGTGTTCCTGCTCTCTCTCCCTGTGTTCCTGCTCTCTCTCCCCGTATTCCTGCTTCTCTCTCCCCGTATTCCTGCTTCTCTCTCACCATGTTCCTGCTCTCTCTCCCTGTCTTCCTGCTCTCTCACCCCACGTTCCTGCTCACTCCCGATGATCCTGCGCTCTCTCCCTGTGTTCCTGCTCTCTCTCCGTGTGTTCCTGCTCTCTCACCCTATGTTCCTGCTCTCTGTCCCCATGTTCCTGCTCTCTCTCCCCATGTTCCTGCTCTCTCTCCCTGTTTTGCTGCTCTCTCTCCCTGTGTTCCTGCTCTCTCTCCCCATGTTCCTGCTCGCTCTCCCTCTGCGCCTGCTCTCTCTCCCCATGTTCCTGCTCTCTCTCCCTGTGTTCCTGCTCTCCTTTCCTGTGTTCCTGCTCTCTCACCCCATGTTCCTGCTCTCCCTCCCCATGTACCTGCTCTCTCTCACTATGTTCCTGCTCTCTCTCCCTTTGTTCCTGCTCGCTCTCCCCATGTTCCTGCTCGCTCTCCGCATGTTCCTGCTCTCTCTCCCTGTGTTCCTGCTCTCTCTTCCTGTGATCCTGCTCTCTCCCCATGTTCCTGCTCTCTCTCACTGTGTTTCTGCTCTCTCTCCCTTTGTTCCTGCTCACTCTCCCCACTTTCCTGTTCTCTCTCTCTGTTCCTCCTCTCTCACCCTGTATTTCTGCTCTCTCTCCCCATGTTCCTGCTCTCTCTACCTGTGTTCGTGCTCTCTCTCCCTATGTACCTGCTCTCTCTGCCCATGTTCCTGCTTTTTCTCCCTGTGTTCCTGCTCTCTCTCCCTGTATTCCTGCTCTCTCTCCCCGTGTTCCTGCTCTCTCTCCCCGTATTCCTGCACTCTCTCCCCGTGTTCCTGCTCGCTCTCACTCTGTTCCTGCTCTCTCTCACTCTGTTCCTGCTCTCTCTCGCTGTTTCTGCTCTCTCTCCCCATGTTCCTGCTCTCTCTCCTCATGTTCCTGCTCTCTCTCCCTGTGTTCCTGCTCTCTCTCCCTGTTATCCTACTCTCTCTCCCTGTGTTCCTGCTCTCTCTCCCTGTGTTCCTGCTCTCTCCCCCTATGTACCTGCTCTCTCTGCCCATGTTCCTGCTCTCTCTCCCTGTGTACCTGCTCTCTCTGCCCATGTTCCTGCTTTCTCTCCCATATTCCTGCTTTCTCTCCCTGTGTTCCTGCTCTCTCTCCCTGTATTCCTGCTCTCTCTCCCCGTGTTCCTGCTCTCTCTCCCCGTATTCCTGCACTCTCTCCCTGTGTTCCTGCTCGCTCTCACTCTGTTCCTGCTCTCTCTCCCTGTGTTCCTGCTCTCTCTCCCTGTTATCCTGCTCTCTCTCCCTGTGTTCCTGCTCTCTCTCCCTGTGTTCCTGCTCTCTCCCCCATGTTCCTGCTCTCTCTCCCCGTATTCCTGCTTCTCTCTCACCATGTTCCTGCTCTCTCTCCCTGTCTTCCTGCTCTCTCTCCCTGTGTTCCTGCTCTCTCTCCGTGTGTTCCTGCTCCCTCGCCCTATTTTCCTGCTCTCTCTCCCCATGTTCGTGCTCTCTCTCCCTGTTTTCCTGCTCTCTCTCCCTGTTTTCCTGCTCTCTCTCCCCATGTTCCTGCTCGCTCTCCCTCTGCTGCTGCTCTCTCTCCCCATGTTCCTGCTCTCTCTCCCTGTGTTCCTGCTCTCCTTTCCCGTGTTCCTGCTCCCTCACCCCATGTTCCTGCTCTCCCTCCCCATGTTCCTGCTCTCTCTCACTGTGTTCCTGCTCTCTCTCCCTTTGTTCCTGCTCGCTCTCCCCATGTTCCTGCTCTCTCTGCCCATGTTCCTGCTCTCTCTCCCTGTGTACCTGCTCTCTCTGCCCATGTTCCTGCTTTCTCTCCCTGTGTTCCTGCTCTGTCTCCCTGTATTCCTGCTCTCTCTCCCCGTGTTCCTGCTCTCTCTCCCCGATTTCCTGCACTCTCTCCCTGTGTTCCTGCTCGCTCTCACTCCGTTCCTGCTCTCTCTCACTCTGTTCCTGCTCTATCTCACTGTTTCTGCTCTCTATCCCTCTATTCCTGCTCTCTCTCCCCCATGTTCCTGCTCTCTCTCCCCCATGTTCCTGCTCTCTCTCCCTGTGTTCCTGCTCCCTCACCCTGTGTTCCTGCTCTCTCTCCCCGTGTTCCTGCTCTCTCTCCCCGTATTCCTGCTTCTCTCTCACCATGTTCCTGCTCACTCTCCCCATGTTCCTGCTGTCTCTCCCTGTGTTCCTGCTCTCTCTCACCATGTTCCTCCTCTCTCTCCCTGTCTTCCTGCTCTCTCACCCCATGTTCCTGCTCTCTCTCCCTCTGTTCCTGCTCTCTCTCCCTGTGTTCCTGCTCTCTCTCCCTGTGTTCCAGCTCTCTCTCCCTGTGATCCTGCTCTCTCTCCCTGTGTTCCTGCTCTCTCTCCCTGTGATCCTGCTCTCTCCCGATGTTCCTGCTCTCTCTCCCTGTGCTCCTGCTCTCTCCTCATGTTCCTGCTCTCTCTCCCTGTGTTCCTGCTCTCTCTGCCTGTGTTCCTGCTCTCTCCCCATGTCCCTGCTCTCTCTCCCTCTGTTCCTGCTCTCTCCCCATGTTCCTGCTCTCTCTCCCTGTCTTCCTGCTCTCTCGCCCCGTTCCTGCTCTCTCCCGATGTTCCTGCTCTCTCTCCCTGTGTTCCTGCTCTCTCTCCGTGTGTTCCTGCTCTCTCGCCCTATTTTCCTGCTCTCTCTCCCCATGTTCCTGCTCTCTCTCCCTGTTTTCCTGCTCTCTCTCCCTGTCTTCCTGCTCTCTCTCACCATGTTCCTGCTCGCTCTCCCTCTGCTCCTGCTCTCTCTCCCCATGTTCCTGCTCTCTCTCCCTGTGTTCCTGCTCTCCTTTCCCGTGTTCCTGCTCTCTCACCCCATGTTCCTGCTCTCCCTCCCCATGTTCCTGCTCTCTCTCACTGTGTTCCTGCTCTCTCTCCCTTTGTTCCTGCTCGCTCTCCCCATGTTCCTGCTCTCTCTCCCCATGTTCCTGCTCTCTCTCCCTGTGTACCTGCTCTCTCTGCCCATGTTCCTGTTTTCTCTCCCCATGTTCCTGCTTTCTCTCCCTGTGTTCCTGCTCTCTCTCCCTGTGTTCCTGCTCTGTCTCCCTGTATTCCTGCTCTCTCTCCCCGTGTTACTGCTCTCTCTCCCCGATTTCCTGCACTCTTTCCCTGTGTTCCTGCTCGCTCTCACTCTGTTCCTGCTCTCTCTCACTCTGTTCCTGCTCTATCTCACTGTTTCTGCTCTCTATCCCTCTATTCCTGCTCTCTCTCCCCCATGTTCCTGCTCTCTCTCCCTGTGTTCCTGCTCTCTCCCCATGTTCCTGCTCTCTCTCCCTGTGTTCCTGCTCTCTCCTCATGTTCCTGTTCTCTCTCCCTGTGTTCCTGCTCTCTCACCGTGTGTTCCTGCTATCTCTCCCCGTGTTCCTGCTCTCTCTCCACGTATTCCTGCTTCTCTCTCACCATGTTCCTGCTCACTCTCCCCATGTTCCTGCTGTCTCTCCCTGTGTTCCTGCTCTCTCTCCCTGTCTTCCTGCTCTCTCACCCCATGTTCCTGCTCTCTTCCGATGTTCCTGCTCTCTCTCCCTGTGTTCCTGCTCTCTCTCCCTGTGTTCCAGCTCTCTCTCCCTGTGATCCTGCTATCTCTCCCTGTGTTCCTGCTCTCTCTCCCTGTGATCCTGCTCTCACCCGATGTTCCTGCTCTCTCTCTCCCTGTGTTCCTGCTCTCTCCTCATGTTCCTGCTCTCTCTCCCTGTGATCCTGCTCTCTCCACCTGTGTTCCTGCTCTCTCTCCCTGTGTTCCTGCTCTCTCCTCATGTTCCTGCTCTCTCTCCCTGTGTTCCTGCTCTCTCTGCCTGTGTTCCTGCTCTCTCCCCATGTCCCTGCTCTCTCTCCCTCTGTTCCTGCTCTCTCCCCATGTTCCTGCTCTCTCCCTGTGTTCCTCCTCTCTCTCACTGTGTTCCTGTTCTCTGTCCCTATGTTCCTGCTCTCTCTCTCCATGTTCCTGCTTTCTCTCCCCATGTTCCCGCTTTGTCTCCCATATTCCTGCTCTTTCCTCCTGTGTTCCTGCTCTCTCTCCCTGTGTTCCTGCTCTCTCTCCCCATTTTCCTGCTCTCTCTCCCTGTGTTCCTGCTCTCTCCCCCTGTGTTCCTGCTCTCTCTTCCTGTGTTCCTGCTCTCTCACACCATGTTCCTGCTCTCCCTCCCCATATTCCTGCTCTCTCTTCCTATGTTCCTGCTCCCTCTCAGTGTTCATGCTACCTCTCCCTGTGTTCCTGCTCTCTCTGCCTGTGTTCCTGCTCTCTCCCCATGTCCCTGCTCTCTCTCCCTCTGTTCCTGCTCTCTCCCCATGTTCCTGCTCTCTCCCTGTGTTCCTCCTCTCTCTCCCTGTGTTCCTGCTCTCTCCCAATGTTCCTGTTCTCTCTCCCAATGTTCCTGCTCTCTCTCACTGTGTTCCTGTTCTCTGTCCCTGTGTTCCTGCTCTCTCTCCCCATGTTCCTGCTTTCTCTCCCCATGTTCCCGCTTTGTCTCCCATATTCCTGCTCTTTCCTCCTGTGTTCCTGCTCTCTCTCCCTGTGTTCCTGCTCTCTCTCCCCATTTTCCTGCTCTCTCTCCCTGTGTTCCTGCTCTCTCCCCCTGTGTTCCTGCTCTCTCTTCCTGTGTTCCTGCTTTCTCACACCATGTTCCTGCTCTCCCTCCCCATATTCCTGCTCTCTCTTCCTATGTTCCTGCTCCCTCTCAGTGTTCATGCTACCTCTCCCTGTGTTCCTGCTCTTTCTCCCCATATTCCTGCTCTCTCTCTGTGTTCCTGCAGTCTCTCCCTGTCTTACTGCTCTCTCTTCCTGTGTTCCAGCTCTCTCACCCCTTGTTCCTGCTCTCTCCCCATGTTCCTGCTCTCTCTCCCGATGTTCCTGCTCTCTCCCGATGTTCCTGCTCTCTCTCCCTGTGTCCCTCCTCTCTCTCCCTGTATTCCTGCCCTCTCTCCCCGTGTTCCTGCTCTCTCTCCCCGTATTCCTGCACTCTCTCACTGCATTCCTGCTCTCTCTCCCGATGTTCCTGCTCTCTCTCCCTGTGTCCCTCCTCTCTCTCCCTGTATTCCTGCCCTCTCTCCCCGTGTTCCTGCTCTCTCTCCCCGTATTCCTGCACTCTCTCACTGCATTCCTGCTCTCTCTCCCCATGTTCCTGCTCTCTCCCGATGTTCCTGCTCTCTCTCCCTATGTTCCTGCTCTCTCTCCCCGTATTCCTGCTCTCTCTCCCTATGTTCCTGCTCTCTCTCCCCATGTTCCTCCTCTCTCTCCCCATGTTCCTGCTCACTCTCTCTGTGTTTCTGCTCTCTCTTCCTGTGTTCCTGCTCTCTCTCTCTGTGTTTCTGCTCTCTCCCCCTGTATTCCTGCTGTCTCTTCCTGTGTTCCTGCACTCTCTCACTGCATTCCTGCTCTCGCTCCCGATGTTCCTGCTCTCTCCCTGTGTTCCTGCTCTCTCTCCCTGTGTTCCTGTTCTCTCTCCCTCTGTTCCTGCTCTCTCTCCCCATGTTCCTGCTCTCTCTCCCTCTGTTCCTGCTCTCTCTCCCCATGTTCCTGCTCTCTCTCTCTGTGTTTCTGCTCTCTCTTCCTGTGTTCCTGCTCTCTCTCCCTCGGTTCCTGCTCTCTATCCCCGTATTCCTGCTCTCTCTCACACCGTGTTCCTGCTCTCTCTCCCTGTGTTCCTGCTCTCTCTCCCGATGTTCCTGCTCTCTCTCCCCATGTTCCTGCTCTCTCTCCCCATGTTCCTGCTCTCTCTCCCCATGTTCCTGCTCTCTCTCCCCATGTTCCTGCTCTCTCTCCCAGTGTTCCTGCTCTCTCTCCCTGTGTTCCTGCTCTCGCTCCCTGTGTTCCTGCTCTCTCTCCCGATGTTCCTGCTCTCTCTCCCCATGTTCCTGCTCTCTCTCCCCATGTTCCTGCTCTCACTCCCAGTGTTCCTGCTCTCTCTCCCTGTGTTCCTGCTCTCTCTCCCTGTATATCTGCTCTCTCTCCTCATGTTCCTGCTCTCTCTCCCCATGTTCCTGCTCTCTCACCCTGTGTTCCTGCACTCTCTCCCCGTATTCCTGCTTCTCTCTCCCCGTATTCCTGCTTCTCTCTCAGAATGTTCCTGCTCTCTCTCCCTGTCTTCCTGCTCTCTCACCCCAGGTTCCTGCTCCCTCTCCCAGTGTTCCTCTACTCTCTCCCTCTTTTCCTGCTCTCTATCCCCGTATTCCTGCTCTCTCTCACACCATGTTCCTGCTCTCCCTCCGTGTGTTCCTGCTCTCTCTCCCGATGTTCCTGCTCTCTCTCCCCATGTTCCTGCTCTCTCTCACTGTGTTCCTGCTCTCTCTCACTGTGTTCCTGCTCTCTCTCCCAATGTTCCTGTTCTCTCTCACTATTCCTCCTCTCTCTCCCTGTATATCTGCTCTCTCTCCCCATTTTCCTGCTTCTCTTTCACCATGTTCCTGCTCTCTCTGCTGGTCTTCCTGCTCTCTCACCCCATGTTCCTGCTCTCTCTCCCTGTGTTCCTGCTCTCTCTCCCTCTGTTCCTGCTCTCTCCCGATGTTCATGCTCTCTCTCTCTGTGTTCCTGCTCTCTCTCCCCGTATTCCTGCTCTCTCACCCGATGTTCCTGCCCTCTCTCCCCATGTTCCTGCTCTCTCTCCCTGTGATCCTGCTCTCTCCCGATGTTCCTGCTCTCTCTCCCTGTGTTCCTGCTCTCTCCTCATGTTCCTGCTCTCTCTCCCTGTGATCCTGCTCTCTCAGCCGATGTTCCTGCCCTCTCTCCCCATGTTCCTGCTCTCTCTCCCTGTGATCCTGCTCTCTCCCGATGTTCCTGCTCTCTCTCCCTGTGTTCCTGCTCTCTCCTCATGTTCCTGCTCTCTCTCCCTGTGATCCTGCTCTCTCCACCTGTGTTCCTGCTCTCTCTCCCTGTGTTCCTGCTCTCTCTCCCCATGTTCCTGCTTTCTCTCCCCATGTTCCCGCTTTGTCTCCCATATTCCTGCTCTCTCCTCCTGTGTTCCTGCTCTCTCTCCCTGTGTTCCTGCTCTCTCTCCCCATTTTCCTGCTCTCTCTCCCTGTGTTCCTGCTCTCTCCCCCTGTGATCCTGCTCTCTCTTCCTGTGTTCCTGCTCTCTCACACCATGTTCCTGCTCTCCCTCCCCATATTCCTGCTCTCTCTTCCTATGTTCCTGCTCCCTCTCAGTGTTCATGCTACCTCTCCCTGTGTTCCTGCTCTTTCTCCCCATGTTCCTGCTCTCTCTCTGTGTTCCTGCAGTCTCTCCCTGTGTTCCTGCTCTCTCTGCCTGTATTCCTGCGCTCTCTCTGCCTGTATTCCTGCGCTCTCTCCCCATGTTCCTGCTCTCTCACCCCTTGTTCCTGCTCTCTCCCCATGTTCCTGCTCTCTCTCCCCATGTTCCTGCTCTCTCTCCCGATGTTCCTGCTCTCTCTCCCCATGTTCCTGCTCTCTCTCCCCATGTTCCTGCTCTCTCTCACTGTGTTCCTGCTCTCTCTCACTGTGTTCCTGCTCTCTCTCCCAATGTTCCTGTTCTCTCTCACTATTCCTCCTCTCTCTCCCTGTATATCTGCTCTCTCTCCCCATTTTCCTGCTTCTCTTTCACCATGTTCCTGCTGTCTCTGCTGGTCTTCCTGCTCTCTCACCCCATGTTCCTGCTCTCTCTCCCTGTGTTCCTGCTCTCTCTCCCTCTGTTCCTGCTCTCTCCCGATGTTCATGCTCTCTCTCTCTGTGTTCCTGCTCTCTCTCCCCGTATTCCTGCTCTCTCACCCGATGTTCCTGCCCTCTCTCCCCATGTTCCTGCTCGCTCTCCCTGTGATCCTGCTCTCTCCCGATGTTCCTGCTCTCTCTCCCTGTGTTCCTGCTCTCTCCTCATGTTCCTGCTCTCTCTCCCTGTGATCCTGCTCTCTCAGCCGATGTTCCTGCCCTCTCTCCCCATGTTCCTGCTCTCTCTCCCTGTGATCCTGCTCTCTCCCGATGTTCCTGCTCTCTCTCCCTGTGTTCCTGCTCTCTCCTCATGTTCCTGCTCTCTCTCCCTGTGATCCTGCTCTCTCCACCTGTGTTCCTGCTCTCTCTCCCTGTGTTCCTGCTCTCTCTCCCCATGTTCCTGCTTTCTCTCCCCATGTTCCCGCTTTGTCTCCCATATTCCTGCTCTCTCCTCCTGTGTTCCTGCTCTCTCTCCCTGTGTTCCTGCTCTCTCTCCCCATTTTCCTGCTCTCTCTCCCTGTGTTCCTGCTCTCTCCCCTGTGTTCCTGCTCTCTCTTCCTGTGTTCCTGCTCTCTCACACCATGTTCCTGCTCTCCCTCCCCATATTCCTGCTCTCTCTTCCTATGTTCCTGCTCCCTCTCAGTGTTCATGCTACCTCTCCCTGTGTTCCTGCTCTTTCTCCCCATGTTCCTGCTCTCTCTCTGTGTTCCTGCAGTCTCTCTCTGTGTTCCTGCTCTCTCTGCCTGTATTCCTGCGCTCTCTCTGCCTGTATTCCTGCGCTCTCTCCCCATGTTCCTGCTCTCTCACCCCTTGTTCCTGCTCTCTCCCCATGTTCCTGCTCTCTCTCCCGATGTTGCTGCTCTCTCCCGATGTTCCTGCTCTCCCTCCCTGTGTTCCTGCTCCCTCTCCCTGTGTTCCTGCTCTCTATCCCCGTATTCCTGCTCTATCTCACACCATGTTCCTGATTTCGCTCCCTGTGTTCCTGCTCTCTCTCCCTGTGTTGCTGCTCTCTCTCGCGATGTTCCTGCTCTCTCTCCTTGTGTTCCTCCTCTCTCTCCCTGTGTTCCTGCTCTCTCTCCCCGTATCCCTGCTTCTCTCTCCCCGTATTCCTGCTTCTCTCTCACCATGTTCCTGCTCTCTCTCCCTGTCTTCCTGCTCTCTCACCCCATGTTCCTGCTCTCTCCCGATGTTCCTGCTCTCTCTCCCCATTTTCCTGCTCTCTCTCCCTGTTTTCCTGCTCTCTGTCCCTGTGTTCCTGCTCTCTCTCCCCATATTCCTGCTCTCTCTCCCTCTGCTCCTGCTCTCTCTTCCCCTGTTCCTGCTCTCTCTCCCTGTGTTCCTGCTCTCTCTTCCTGTGTTCCTGCTCTCTCACCCCATGTTCCTGCTCTCCCTCCCCATGTTCCTGCTCTCTCTCACTGTGTTCCTGCTCTCTCTCCCTTTGTTCCTGCTCGCTCTTCCCATGTTCCTGCTCTCTCTCCCTGTGTACCTGCTCTCTCTGCCCATGTTCCTGCTTTCTCTCCCTGTGTTCCTGCTCTCTCTCCCTGTATTCCTGCCCTCTCTCCCTGTATTCCTGCTCTATCTCCCTGTGTTCCTGCTCTCTCTTGCGATGTTCCTGCTCTCTCTCCCTGTGTTCCTGCTCTCTCTCCCCATGTTCCTGCTTTCTCTCCCCATGTTCCCGTTTTGTCTCCCATATTCCTGCTCTCTCCTCCTGTGTTCCTGCTCTCCCTCCCCATATTCCTGCTTCTCTTTCACCATGTTCCTGCTCTCTCTGCTGGTCTTCCTGCTCTCTCACCCCATGTTCCTGCTCTCTCCCGATGTTCATGCACTCTCTCTCTCTGTTCCTGCTCTCTCTCCCCGTATTCCTGCTCTCTCTCCCTATGTTCCTGCTCTCTCTCGCCGTATTCCTGCTCTCTCACCCGATGTTCCTGCTCTCTCTCCCCATGTTCCTGCTCTCTCTCCCTGTGATCCTGCCCTCTCTTCCTGTGTTCCTGCTCTCTCCTCATGTTCCTGCTCTCTCTCCCTGTGATCCTGCTCTCTCTCCCTGTGTTCCTGCACTCTCCACCTGTGTTCCTGCTCTCTCCTCATGTTCCTGCTCTCTCTCCCTGTGTTCCTGCTCTCTCCACCTGTGTTCCTGCTCTCTCCTCATGTTCCTGCTCTCTCTCCCTGTGATCCTGCTCTCTCCACCTGTGTTCCTGCTCTCTCTCCATGTGTTCCTGCTCTCTCCTCATGTTCCTGCTCTCTCTTCCTGTGTTCCTGCTCTCTCTCCCTGTGTTCCTGCACTCTCTTCCTGTGTTCCTGCACTCTCTCACTGCATTCCTGCTCCCGCTGCCTGTCTTCCTGGTCTCTCTTCCTGTGTTCCAGCTCTCTCACCCCTTGTTCCTGCTCTCTCCCCATGTTCCTGCTCTCTCTCCCGATGTTGCTGCTCTCTCCCGATGTTCCTGCTCTCCCTCCCTGTGTTCCTGCTCCCTCTCCCTGTGTTCCTGTACTCTCTCCCTGTGTTCCTGCTCTCTATCCCCGTATTCCTGCTCTATCTCACACCGTGTTCCTGATCTCGCTCCCTGTGTTCCTGCTCTCTCTCCCTGTGTTGCTGCTCTCTCTCGCGATGTTCCTGCTCTCTCTCCCTGTGTCCCTCCTCTCTCTCCCTGTATTCCTGCCCTCTCTTCCTGTATTCCTGCTCTCTCTCCCCGTGTTCCTGCTCTCTCTCCCCGTATTCCTGCACTCTCTCCCTGTGTTCCTGCTCGCTCTCACTCTGTTCCTGCTCTCTCTCACTCTGTTCCTGCTCTATCTTACTGTTTCTGCTCTCTCTCCCTCTGTTCCTGCTCTCTCCACCTGTGTTCCTGCTCTCTCCTCATGTTCCTGCTCTCTCTCCCTGTGATCCTGCTCTCTCCTCATGTTCCTGCTCTCTCTCCCTGTGATCCTGCTCTCTCTCCCTGTGTTCCTGCTCTCTCTCCCTATGTTCCTGCTCTCTCTCCCCGTATTCCTGCTTCTCTCTCCCCGTATTCCTGCTTCACTCTCACCATGTTCCTGCTCTCTCTCCCTGTCTTCCTGCTCTCTCCCGATGTTCCTGCTCTCTCTCCCTGTGTTCCTGCTCTCACTCTCTGTGTTCCTGCTCTCTCTCCCTGTGTTCCTGCTCTCTCTCACTGTTTCTGCTCTCTCTCCCCATGTTCCTGCTCTCTCTCCCTGTGTTCCTGCTCTCTCTCCCTGTGATCCTGCTCTCTCTCCATGTGTTCCTGCTCTCTCTCCCTGTGTTCCTGCTCTCTCTGCCTGTATTCCTGCGCTCTCTCTGCCTGTATTCCTGCGCTCTCTCCCCATGTTCCTGCTCACTCACCCCTTGTTCCTGCTCTCTCCCCATGTTCCTGCTCTCTCTCCCGATGTTGCTGCTCTCTCCCGATGTTCCTGCTCTCCCTCCCTGTGTTCCTGCTCCCTCTCCCTGTGTTCCTGCTCTCTATCCCCGTATTCCTGCTCTATCTCACACCATGTTCCTGATCTCGCTCCCTGTGTTCCTGCTCTCTCTCCCTGTGTTGCTGCTCTCTCTCGCGATGTTCCTGCTCTCTCTCCCTGTGTTCCTCCTCTCTCTCCCTGTGTTCCTGCTCTCTCTCCCCGTATCCCTGCTTCTCTCTCCCCGTATTCCTGCTTCTCTCTCACCATGTTCCTGCTCTCTCTCCCTGTCTTCCTGCTCTCTCACCCCATGTTCCTGCTCTCTCCCGATGTTCCTGCTCTCTCTCCCCATTTTCCTGCTCTCTCTCCCTGTTTTCCTGCTCTCTGTCCCTGTGTTCCTGCTCTCTCTCCCTGTGTTCCTGCTCTCTCTCCCCATATTCCTGCTCTCTCTCCCTGTGATCCTGCTCTCTCTCCCCGTATTCCTGCTTCTCTCTCCCCGTATTCCTGCTTCTCTCTCACCATGTTCCTGCTCTCTCTCCCTGTCTTCCTGCTCTCTCACCCCAGGTTCCTGCTCCCTCTCCCAGTGTTCCTCTACTCTCTCCCTCTTTTCCTGCTCTCTATCCCCGTATTCCTGCTCTCTCTCACACCATGTTCCTGCTCTCTCTCCCTGTGTTCCTGCTCTCTCTCCCGATGTTGCTGCTCTCTCTCTCTCTGTTCCTGCTCTCTCTCCCCGTATTCCTGCTCTCTCTCCCTATGTTCCTGCTCTCTCTCCCCGTATTCCTGCTCTCTCACCCGATGTTCCTGCCCTCTCTCCCCATGTTCCTGCTCTCTCTCCCTGTGATCCTGCTCTCTCCCGATGTTCCTGCTCTCTCTCCCTGTGTTCCTGCTCTCTCCTCATGTTCCTGCTCTCTCTCCCTGTGATCCTGCTCTCTCAGCCGATGTTCCAGCCCTCTCTCCCCATGTTCCTGCTCTCTCTCCCTGTGATCCTGCTCTCTCCCGATGTTCCTGCTCTCTCTCCCTGTGTTCCTGCTCTCTCCTCATGTTCCTGCTCTCTCTCCCTGTGATCCTGCTGTCTCCACCTGTGTTCCTGCTCTCTCTCCCTGTGTTCCTGCTCTCTCTCCCCATGTTCCTGCTTTCTCTCCCCATGTTCCCGCTTTGTCTCCCATATTCCTGCTCTCTCCTCCTGTGTTCCTGCTCTCTCTCCCTGTGTTCCTTCTCTCTCTCCCCATTTTCCTGCTCTCTCTCCCTGTGTTCCTGCTCTCTCCCCCTGTGTTCCTGCTCTCTCTTCCTGTGTTCCTGCTCTCTCACACCATGTTCCTGCTCTCCCTCCCCATATTCCTGCTCTCTCTTCCTATGTTCCTGCTCCCTCTCAGTGTTCATGCTACCTCTCCTGTGTTCCTGCTCTTTCTCCCCATGTTCCTGCTCTCTCTCTGTGTTCCTGCAGTCTCTCCCTGTGTTCCTGCTCTCTCTGCCTGTATTCCTGCGCTCTCTCTGCCTGTATTCCTGCGCTCTCTCCCCATGTTCCTGCTCACTCACCCCTTGTTCCTGCTCTCTCCCCATGTTCCTGCTCTCTCTCCCGATGTTGCTGCTCTCTCCCGATGTTCCTGCTCTCCCTCCCTGTGTTCCTGCTCCCTCTCCCTGTGTTCCTGCTCTCTATCCCCGTATTCCTGCTCTATCTCACACCATGTTCCTGATCTCGCTCCCTGTGTTCCTGCTCTCTCTCCCTGTGTTGCTGCTCTCTCTCGCGATGTTCCTGCTCTCTCTCCCTGTGTTCCTCCTCTCTCTCCCTGTGTTCCTGCTCTCTCTCCCCGTATCCCTGCTTCTCTCTCCCCGTATTCCTGCTTCTCTCTCACCATGTTCCTGCTCTCTCTCCCTGTCTTCCTGCTCTCTCACCCCATGTTCCTGCTCTCTCCCGATGTTCCTGCTCTCTCTCCCCATTTTCCTGCTCTCTCTCCCTGTTTTCCTGCTCTCTGTCCCTGTGTTCCTGCTCTCTCTCCCTGTGTTCCTGCTCTCTCTCCCCATATTCCTGCTCTCTCTCCCTCTGCTCCTGCTCTCTCTTCCCCTGTTCCTGCTCTCTCTTCCTGTGTTCCTGCTCTCTCTTCCTGTGTTCCTGCTCTCTCACCCCATGTTCCTGCTCTCCCTCCCCATGTTCCTGCTCTCTCTCACTGTGTTCCTGCTCTCTCTCCCTTTGTCCCTGCTCGCTCTCCCCATGTTCCTGCTCTCTCTCCCTGTGTCCCTGCTCTCTCTGCCCATGTTCCTGCTTTCTCTCCCTGTGTTCCTGCTCTCTCTCCCTGTATTCCTGCCCTCTCTCCCTGTATTCCTGCTCTATCTCCCTGTGTTCCTGCTCTCTCTTGCGATGTTCCTGCTCTCTCTCCCTGTGTTCCTGCTCTCTCTCCCCATGTTCCTGCTTTCTCTCCCCATGTTCCCGTTTTGTCTCCCATATTCCTGCTCTCTCCTCCTGTGTTCCTGCTCTTCCTCCCCATATTCCTGCTTCTCTTTCACCATGTTCCTGCTCTCTCTCCCTGTCTTCCTGCTCTCTCTCCCTCTGTTCCTGCTCTCTCCCGATGTTCATGCTCTCTCTCCCTGTGTTCCTGCTCTCTCCCCATGTTCCTGCTCTCTCTTCCTTTGTTCCTGCTCTCACCCCAAGTTTCTGCTCTCCCTCCCCATGTTCCTGCTCTCTCTCAATGTGTTCCTGCTCTCTCTCCCTCTGTTCCTGCTCTCTCCCCATGTTCCTGCTCTCTCTTCCTTTGTTCCTGCTCTCTCACCCCAAGTTCCTGCTCTCCCTCCCCATGTTTCTGCTCTCTCGACCCATGTTTCTGCTCTCTCTCTCTGTGTTCCTGCTCTCTCTCCCCATGTTCCTGCTCTCTCTCCCTGTGTTCCTGCTCTCTCTCCCCATGTTCCTGCTCTCTCTCCCTGTATTCCTGCTCTCTCTCCCCATGTTCCTGCTCTCTCCCTGTGTTCCTGCTCCCTCTTCCTGTATCCCTGCTCTCTCCCCATGTTCCTGCTCTCTCTCCCTGTGTTTCTGCTCTCTCTTCCTGTATTCCTGCTCTCTCTCCCCATGTTCCTGCTCTCTCTCCCTGTATTCCTCCTCTCTCTCCCTGTGTTCCTGCTCTCTCTCCCTCTGTTCCTGCTCTCTCTCCCTGTGTTCCTGCTCACTGTCCCCATGTTCCTGCTCTCTCTCCCTGTGTTCCTGCTCTCTCTCCCCATGTTCCTGCTTTCTCTCTCCCTGTGTTGCTGCTCTCTGTCCGCATGTTCCTGCTCTCTCTCCTTGTGTTCCTGCTCTCTCTGCCTGTGTTCCTGCTCTCTCTCTCTGTGTTCCTGCTCTCTCTCCCCATGTTCCTGCTCTCTCTCCCTGTGTTCCTGCTCTCTCTCGCTGTGTTCCTGCTCTCTCTCTCTCTGTGTTCCTGCTCTCTCTCCCCATGTTCCTGCTCTCTCTCTCTGTGTTCCTGCTCTCTCTCCTTGCGCTCCTGCTCTCTCCCCCTGTGTTCCTGCTCTACCCCCCCCATGTTCCTGCTCTCACTCCCTGTGTTCCTGCTCTCTCCTCATGTTCCTGCTCTCTCTCTCTCTGTTCCTGCTCTCTCTCCCTGTATTCGTGCTCTCTCCCCATGTTCCTGCTCTCTCTCCCTGTGATCCTGCTCTCTCGCCCTGTGTTCCAGCTCTCTCTCCCTGTGTTCCTGCTCTCTCCTCATGTTCCTGCTCTCTCTCCCTGTGTTCCTGCTCTCTCTCCCTGTGTTCCTGCTCTCTCCCCATGTTCCTGCTCTCTCCCCCTGTTCCTGCTCGCTACCCATTTTCCTGCTCTCCCTCCCTGTGTTCCTGCTCTCTCCCCATGTTCCTGCTCTCTCTCCCTGTGTTCCTGTTCTCTATCCCTGTGTTCCTGCTCTCTCTCCCCATGTTCCTGCTTTCTCTCCCCATGTTCCCGCTTTCTCTCCCATGTTCCTGCTCTCTCCTCCTGTGTTCCTGCTCTCTCTCCCTGTGTTCCTGCTCTCGCTCCCCATGTTCCTGCTCTCTCTTCCTGTGTTCCTGCTCTCTCCCCATGTTCCTGCTCTCTCTCCCTGTGTTCCTGCTCTCTCTCCCTGTGTTCCTGTTCTCTATCCCTGTGTTCCTGCTCTCTCTCCCCATGTTCCTGCTTTCTCTCCCCATGTTCCCGCTTTCTCTCCCATGTTCCTGCTCTCTCCTCCTGTGTTCCTGCTCTCTCTCCCTGTGTTCCTGCTCTCGCTCCCCATGTTCCTGCTCTCTCTTCCTGTGTTCCTGCTCTCTCCCCATGTTCCTGCTCTCTCTCCCTGTGTTCCTGCTCTCTCTCCCTGTGTTCCTGTTCTCTATCCCTGTGTTCCTGCTCTCTCTCCCCATGTTCCCGCTTTCTCTCGCATGTTCCTTCTCTCTCACTCTGTTCCTGCTCTCACTCCCCATTTTCATGCTCTCTCCCCCTGTATTCCTGCTCTCTCTCACTGCATTCCTGCTCTCACTCCCTGTCTTACTGCTCTCTCTTCCTGTGTTCCAGCTCTCTCACCCCGTGTTCCTGCTCTCTCCCCATGTTCCTGCTCTCTCTCCCGATGTTCCTGCTCTCTCCCGATGTTCCTGCCCTCTCTCCCTGTGTTCCTGCTCTCTCTCCGTGTGTTCCTGCTCTCTCTTGCGATGTTCCTGCTCTCTCTCTCTGTATTCCTGCTCTCTCTCACACTATGTACCTGCTCTCTCTCCGTGTCTTCCTGCTCTCTCTCCCTGTGTTCCTGCTCTCTCCCCATGTCCCTGCTCTCTCTCCCTCGGTTTCTGCACTCTCCCTATGTTTCTGCTCTCTCTCCCTGTGTTCCTGCTCTCTCTCTCCCTGTGTTCCTGCTCTCTCCCCATGTTCCTGCTCTCTCTCTCTCTGTTCCTGCTCTCTCTCACTGTGTTCCTGTTCTCTCTCCCTGTGTTCCTGCTCTCTCTCCCCATTTTCCTGCTCTCTCTCCCTGTGTTCCTGCTCTCTCCCCCATTGTTCCTGCTCTCTCTTCGTCTGTACCTGCTCTCTCTTCCTATGTTCCGGCTCCCTCTCAGTGTTCATGCTACCTCTCCCTGTGTTCCCGCTCTTTCTCCCCATGTTCCTGCTCTCTCTCTCTGTTTCTCCTCTCTCTCCCTGTGTTCCTGCTCTCTCTCCCTGTGTTCCTGCTCTCTCTCCGTGTCTTCCTGCTCTCTCTCCCTGTGTTCCTGCTATCTCTCCCTGTGTTCCTGCTCTCTCTCCCCGTATTCCTTCTCTCTCTTTCACCATGTTCCTGCTCGCTCTCCCTGTGTTCCTGCTCTCTCACCCTGTGTTCCTGCTCTCTCTCCCCATATTCCTGCTTCTCTCTCACCATGTTCCTGCGCTCTCTCCCTGTCTTCCTGCTCTCTCACCCCAGGTTCCCGCTCTCTCTCCCTGTGTTCCTGCTCTCTCTCCCGATGTTCCTGCTCTCTCTCCCTCATTTCCTGCTCTCTCTCCCTCTGCTCCTGCTCTCTCTCCCCATGTTCCTGCTCTCTCTCCCTCTGCTCCTGATCTCTCTCACCATGTTCCTGCTCTCTCTCCCCATGTTCCTGCTCTCTCTCCCTCTGCTCTCTCTCACCATGTTCCTGCTCTCCCTCCCCATGATCTTTCTCTCTCTCACTGTGTTCTTGCTCTCTCTCCCCATGTTCCTGCTCTCTCTCCCCCTGCTCCTGCTCTCTCTCCCCATGTTCCTGCTCTCTCTCCCTGTGTTCCTGCTCTCTCTTCCTGTGTTCCTGCTCTCTCACCCCATGTTTCTGCTCTACCTCCCCATGTTCCTGCTCTCTCTCACTGTGTTCCTGCTCTCTCTCCCTTTGTTCCTGCTCTCTCTCCCCATGTTCCTGTTCTCCCTCTCTGTTCCTCCTCTCTCTCCCTGTATTTCTGCTCTCTCTCCCCATGTTCCTGCTCACTCTCCCTGTGTTCCTGCTCTCTCTCCCTGTGTTCCTGCTCTCTCCCCATGTTCCTGCTCTCTCTCCCTGTGTTCCTGCACTCTTCTCATGTTCCTGCTCTCTCTCTCTGTGATCCTGCTCTCTCTCCCTGTGTTCCTGCTCTCTCCACCGGTGTTCCTGCTCTCTCTCCCTGTGTTCCTGCTCTCTCCTCATGTTCCTGCTCTCTCTCCCTGTGTTCCTGCTCTCTTTCCCTGTGTTCCTGCTCTCTCCCCATGTCCCTGCTCTCTCTCCCTGTAGTTCTGCTCTCTCCCCCCATGTTCCTGCTCTCTCTCCCTGTGTTCCTGCTCTCTCTCGCTGTGTACCTGCTCTCTCTGCCCATGTTCCTGCTTTCTCTCCCCATGTTCCTGCTTTCTCTCCCTGTGATCCTGCTCCCGATCCCTGTGTTCCTGCTCTCTCTCCCTGTATTCCTACTCTCTCTCCCCGTGTTCCTGCTGTCTCTCCCCGTATTCCTGCACTCTCTCACTGTGTTCCTGCTCTATCTCCCTGTTCCTGCTCTCTCTCCCTGTGTTCCTGCTCTCTCTCCCTGTGTTCCTGCTCTCACTCCCCATTTTCATGCTCTCTCTCCCTGTATTCCTACTCTCTCTCCCCGTGTTCCTGCTGTCTCTCCCCGTATTCCTGCACTCTCTCACTGTGTTCCTGCTCTATCTCCCTGTTCCTGCTCTCTCTCCCTGTGTTCCTGCTCTCTCTCCCTGTGTTCCTGCTCTCACTCCCCATTTTCATGCTCTCTCCCCCTGTATTCCTGCTCTCTCTTCCTGTGTCCCTGCACTCTCTCACTGCATTCCTGCTCTCGCTCCCTGTCTTACTGCTCTCTCTTCCTGTGTTCCAGCTCTCTTACCCCGTGTTCCTGCTCTCTCCCCATGTTCCTGCTCTCTCTACCGATGTTCCTGCTCTCTCCCTGTGTTCCTGCTCTCTCTCCCTGTGTTCCTGCTCTCTCTTGCGATGTACCTGCTCTCTCTCCCTGTGTTCCTGCTGTCTCACCCTGTGTCCTGCTCTCTCACCCCGTATTCCTGCTTCTCTTTCACCATGTTGCTGCTCTCTCTCCCCATGTTCCTGCTATCTCTCTCTCTGTTCCTGCTCTCTCTCCCCATGTTCCTGCTCTCTCTCCCTCTGTTCGTGCTCTCTCTCCCAATGTTCCTGCTCTCTCTTCCTGTGTCCCTGCTCTATCACCCCATGTTCCTGCTCTCCCTCCCCATGTCCCTGCTCTCTCTCTCTGTTTCTCCTCTCTCTCCCGGTATTTCTGCTCTCTCTCCCCATGTTCCTGCTCTCTCTCCCCATGTTCCTGCTCTCTCTCCCTGTGTTCCTGCTCTCTCTCCCTGTATTCCTGCTCTCTCTCCCCGTGTTCCTGCTGTCTCTCCCCGTATTCCTGCACACTCTCACTGTGTTCCTGCTCTCTCTCCCTGTGTTCCTGCTCTCTCTCCCCATATTCCTTCTCTCTCTTTCACCATGTTCCTGCTCTCTCTCCCGGTCTTCCTGCTCTCTCACCCCATGTTCCTGCTCTCTCTCCCTGTATTCCTGCTCTCTCTCCCTGTGTTCCTGCTCTCTCTCCCTGTGTTCCTGCTCTCTCTCCCTGTGATCCTGCTCTCTCTCCCCGTATTCCTTCTCTCTCTATCACCATGTTCCTGCTCTCTCTCCCTGTGTTCCTGCTCTCTCACCCTGTGTTCCTGCTCTCTCTCCCCATATTCCTGCTTCTCTCTCACCATGTTCCTGCGCTCTCTCGCTGTCTTCCTGCTCTCTCACCCCAGGTTCCCGCTCTCTCTCCCTGTGTTCCTGCTCTCTCTCCCGATGTTCCTGCTCTCTCTCCCTCATTTCCTGCTCTCTCTCCCTCTGCTCCTGCTCTCTCTCCCCATGTTCCTGCTCTCTCTCCCTCTGCTCCTGATCTCTCTCACCATGTTCCTGCTCTCTCTCCCCATGTTCCTGCTCTCTCTCCCTCTGCTCCTGCTCTCTCTCACCATGTTCCTGCTCTCCCTCCCCATGATCTTTCTCTCTCTCACTGTGTTCTTGCTCTCTCTCCCCATGTTCCTGCTCTCTCTCCCCCTGCTCCTGCTCTCTCTCCCCATGTTCCTGCTCTCTCTCCCTGTGTTCCTGCTCTCTCTTCCTGTGTTCCTGCTCTCTCACCCCATGTTTCTGCTCTACCTCCCCATGTTCCTGCTCTCTCTCACTGTGTTCCTGCTCTCTCTCCCTTTGTTCCTGCTCTCTCTCCCCATGTTCCTGTTCTCCCTCTCTGTTCCTCCTCTCTCTCCCTGTATTTCTGCTCTCTCTCCCCATGTTCCTGCTCACTCTCCCTGTGTTCCTGCTCTCTCTCCCTGTGTTCCTGCTCTCTCCCCATGTTCCTGCTCTCTCTCCCTGTGTTCCTGCACTCTTCTCATGTTCCTGCTCTCTCTCTCTGTGATCCTGCTCTCTCTCCCTGTGTTCCTGCTCTCTCCACCGGTGTTCCTGTTCTCTCTCCCTGTGTTCCTGCTCTCTCCTCATGTTCCTGCTCTCTCTCCCTGTGTCCCTGCTCTCTTTCCCTGTGTTCCTGCTCTCTCCCCATGTCCCTGCTCTCTCTCCCTGTAGTTCTGCTCTCTCCCCCCATGTTCCTGCTCTCTCTCCCTGTGTTCCTGCTCTCTCTCGCTGTGTACCTGCTCTCTCTGCCCATGTTCCTGCTTTCTCTCCCCATGTTCCTGCTTTCTCTCCCTGTGATCCTGCTCCCGATCCCTGTGTTCCTGCTCTCTCTCCCTGTATTCCTACTCTCTCTCCCCGTGTTCCTGCTGTCTCTCCCCGTATTCCTGCACTCTCTCACTGTGTTCCTGCTCTATCTCCCTGTTCCTGCTCTCTCTCCCTGTGTTCCTGCTCTCTCTCCCTGTGTTCCTGCTCTCACTCCCCATTTTCATGCTCTCTCTCCCTGTATTCCTACTCTCTCTCCCCGTGTTCCTGCTGTCTCTCCCCGTATTCCTGCACTCTCTCACTGTGTTCCTGCTCCATCTCCCTGTTCCTGCTCTCTCTCCCTGTGTTCCTGCTCTCTCTCCCTGTGTTCCTGCTCTCACTCCCCATTTTCATGCTCTCTCCCCCTGTATTCCTGCTCTCTCTTCCTGTGTCCCTGCACTCTCTCACTGCATTCCTGCTCTCGCTCCCTGTCTTACTGCTCTCTCTTCCTGTGTTCCAGCTCTCTTACCCCGTGTTCCTGCTCTCTCCCCATGTTCCTGCTCTCTCTACCGATGTTCCTGCTCTCTCCCTGTGTTCCTGCTCTCTCTCCCTGTGTTCCTGCTCTCTCTTGCGATGTACCTGCTCTCTCTCCCTGTGTTCCTGCTGTCTCACCCTGTGTCCTGCTCTCTCACCCCGTATTCCTGCTTCTCTTTCACCATGTTGCTGCTCTCTCTCCCCATGTTCCTGCTATCTCTCTCTCTGTTCCTGCTCTCTCTCCCCATGTTCCTGCTCTCTCTCCCTCTGTTCGTGCTCTCTCTCCCAATGTTCCTGCTCTCTCTTCCTGTGTCCCTGCTCTATCACCCCATGTTCCTGCTCTCCCTCCCCATGTCCCTGCTCTCTCTCTCTGTTTCTCCTCTCTCTCCCGGTATTTCTGCTCTCTCTCCCCATGTTCCTGCTCTCTCTCCCCATGTTCCTGCTCTCTCTCCCTGTGTTCCTGCTCTCTCTCCCTGTATTCCTGCTCTCTCTCCCCGTGTTCCTGCTGTCTCTCCCCGTATTCCTGCACACTCTCACTGTGTTCCTGCTCTCTCTCCCTGTGTTCCTGCTCTCTCTCCCCATATTCCTTCTCTCTCTTTCACCATGTTCCTGCTCTCTCTCCCGGTCTTCCTGCTCTCTCACCCCATGTTCCTGCTCTCTCTCCCTGTATTCCTGCTCTCTCTCCCTGTGTTCCTGCTCTCTCTCCCTGTGTTCCTGCTCTCTCTCCCTGTGATCCTGCTCTCTCTCCCCGTATTCCTGCTCTCTCTCCCTGTGTTCCTGCTCTCTCTCCTGATGTTCCTGCTCTCTCTCCCCATGTTCCTGCTCTCTCTCCTGATGTTCCTGCTCTCTCATCCCATGTTCCTGCTCTCCCTCCCCATGTTCCTGCTCTCTCTCAATGTGTTCCTGCTCTCTCTCCCTTTGTTCCTGCTCTCTCGCCCCATGTTCCTGCTCTCTCTCCCTGTGTTCCTGCTCTCTCTCCTGATGTTCCTGCTCTCTCTCCCCATGTTCCTGCTCTCTCTTCCTTTGTTCCTGCTCTCTCTCCCCATGTTCCTGCTCTCTCTCCCTGTGTTCCTGCTCTCTCTCCTGATGTTCCTGCTCTCTCTCCCCATGTTCCTGCTCTCTCCCCATGTTCCTGCTCTCTCTCCCCATGTTCCTGCTCTCTCTCCCTGTGTTCCTGCTCTCTCTCCCTGTATTCCTGCTCTCTCTCCCCGTATTCCTGCACACTCTCACTGTGTTCCTGCTCGCTCTCACTCTGTTCCTGCTCTCTCTCCCCGTGTTCCTGCTCTCTCTCCCCGTGTTCCTGCTGTCTCTCCCCGTATTCCTGCTCTCTCTCTCTGTGTTCCTGCTCTCTCTCCCTGTGTTCCTGCTCTCTCTCCCCATATTCCTTCTCTCTCTTTCACCATGTTCCTGCTCTCTCTCCCGGTCTTCCTGCTCTCTCACCCCATGTTCCTGCTCTCTCTCCCTGTGTTCCTGCTCTCTCTCCCTGTGTTCCTGCTCTCTCTCCCTGTGTTCCTGCTCTCTCTCCCTGTGATCCTGCTCTCTCTCCCCGTATTCCTGCTCTCTCTCCCTGTGTTCCTGCTCTCTCTCCTGATGTTCCTGCTCTCTCTCCCCATGTTCCTGCTCTCTCTCCTGATGTTCCTGCTCTCTCATCCCATGTTCCTGCTCTCCCTCCCCATGTTCCTGCTCTCTCTCAATGTGTTCCTGCTCTCTCTCCCTTTGTTCCTGCTCTCTCGCCCCATGTTCCTGCTCTCTCTCTCTGTTTCTCCTCTCTCTCCCGGTATTTCTGCTCTCTCTCCCCATGTTCCTGCTCTCTCTCCCCGTGTTCCTGCTCTCTCTCCCTGTGTTCCTGCTCTCTCTCCCTGTATTCCTGCTCTCTCTCCCCGTGTTCCTGCTGTCTCTCCCCGTATTCCTGCACACTCTCACTGTGTTCCTGCTCTATCTCACTGTTTCTGCTCTCTCTCCCTGTGTTCCTGCTCTCTCTCCCTGTGTTCCTGCTCTCACTCCCCATTTTCTTGCTCTCTCCCCCTGTATTCCTGCTCTCTCTTCCTGTGTTCCTGCACTCTCTCACTGCATTCCTGCTCTCGCTCCCTGTCTTACTGCTCTCTCTTCCTGTGTTCCAGCTCTCTTACCCCGTGTTCCTGCTCTCTCCCCATGTTCCTGCTCTCTCTCCCGATGTTCCTGCTCTCTCCCTGTGTTCCTCCTCTCTCTCCCTGTGTTCCTGCTCTCTCTTGCGATGTGCCTGCTCTCTCTCCCTGTGTTCGTGCTGTCTCACCCTGTGTCCTGCTCTGTCTCCCGGTATTCCTGCTTCTCTTTCACCATGTTCCTGCTCTCTCCCGATGTTCATGCTCTCTCTCCCTGTGTTCCTGCTCTCTCTCCCCGTATTCCTGCTCTCTCTCCCTGTGTTCCTGCTCTCTCTCCCTGTGTTCATGCTCTCTCTCCCTGTGTTCCTGCTCTCTCCCGATGTTCCTGCTCTCTCTCCCCAAGTTCCTGCTCTCTCTCCCATGTTCCTGCTCTCTGTCCCTCTGTTCCTGCTCTCTCTCCCCATAGAACATAGAACATAGAACAATACAGCGCAGTACAGGTCCTTCGGCCCACGATGTTGCACCGAAACAAAAGCCATCTAACCTACACTATGCCATTATCATCCATATGTTTATCCAATAAACTTTTAAATGCCCTCAATGTTGGCGAGTTCACTACTGTAGCAGGTAGAGCATTCCACGCCCTCACTACTCTTTGCGTAAAGAACCTACCTCTGACCTCTGTCCTATATCTATTACCCCTCAGTTTAAAGTTATGTCCCCTCGTGCCAGCCATATCCATCCGCGGGAGAAGGCTCTCACTGTCCACCCTATCCAACCCCCTGATCATTTTGTATGCCTCTATTAAGTCTCCTCTTAACCTTCTTCTCTCCAACGAAAACAACCTCAAGTCCGTCAGCCTTTCCTCATAAGATTTTCCCTCCATACCAGGCAACATCCTGGTAAATCTCCTCTGCACCCGCTCCAAAGCCTCCACATCCTTCCTATAATGCGGTGACCAGAACTGTACGCAATACTCCAAATGCGGCCGGACCAGAGTTCTGTACAGCTGCAACATGACCTCCCGACTCCGGAACTCAATCCCTCTACCAATAAAGGCCAACACTCCATAGGCCTTCTTCACAACCCTATCAACCTGGGTGGCAACTTTCAGGGATCTATGTACATGGACACCTCGATCCCTCTGCTCAGCCACACTTTCAAGAACTTTACCATTAGCCAAATATTCCGCATTCCTGTTATTCCTTCCAAAGTGAATCACCTCACACTTCTCTACATTAAACTCCATTTGCCACCTCTCAGCCCAGCTCTGCAGCTTATCTATATCCCTCTGTAACCTGCTACATCCTTCCACACTATCGACAACACCACCGACTTTAGTATCGTCTGCAAATTTACTCACCCACCCTTCTGCGCCTTCCTCTAGGTCATTGATAAAAATGACAAACAGCAACGGCCCCAGAACAGATCCTTGTGGTGCTCCACTTGTGACTGTACTCCATTCTGAACATTTCCCATCAACCACCACCCTCTGTCTTCTTTCAGCTAGCCAATTTCTGATCCACATCTCTAAATCACCCTCAATCCCCAGCCTCCGTATTTTTTGCAATAGCCTACCGTGGGGAACCTTATCAAACGCTTTGCTGAAATCCATATACACCACATCAACTGCTCTACCCTCGTCTACCTGTTCAGTCACCTTCTCAAAGAACTCAATAAGGTTTGTGAGGCATGACCTACCCTTCACAAAGCCATGCTGACTATCCCTGATCATATTATTCCTATCTAGATGATTATAAATCTTGTCCCTTATAATCCCCTCCAAGACTTTACCCACTACAGACGTGAGGCTCACCGGTCTATAGTTGCCGGGGTTGTCTCTGCTCCCCTTTTTGAACAAAGGGACCACATTTGCTGTTCTCCAGTCCTCTGGCACTATTCCTGTAGCCAATGATGACATAAAAATCAAAGCCAAAGGTCCAGCAATCTCTTCCCTGGCCTCCCATAGAATCCTAGGATAAATCCCATCAGGTCCCGGGGACTTATCTATTTTCAGCCTGTCCAGAATTGCCAACACCTCTTCCCTACGTACCTCAATGCCATCTATTCTATTAGCCTGGGGCTCAGCATTCTCCTCCACAACATTATCTTTTTCCTGAGTGAATACTGACGAAAAATATTCATTTAGTATCTCGCCTATCTCTTCAGACTCCACACACAATTTCCCACCCCTGTCCTTGACTGGTCCTACTCTTTCCCTAGTCACTCGCTTATTCCTGACATACCTATAGAAAGCTTTTGGGTTTTCCTTGATCCTTCCTGCCAAATACTTCTCATGTCCCCTCCTTGCTCGTCTTAGCTCTCTCTTTAGATCCTTCCTCGCTACCTTGTAACTATCCATCGCCCCAACCGAAACTTCACACTTCATCTTCACATAGGCCTTCTTCTTCCTCTTAACAAGAGATTCCACTTCCTTGGTAAACCACGGTTCCCTCGCTCGACGCCTTCCTCCCTGTCTGACCGGTACATACTTATCAAGAACACGCAGTAGCTGATCCTTGAACAAGCCCCACTTATCCAGTGTGCCCAACACTTGCAGCCTACTTCTCCGCCTTATCCCCCCCAAGTCACGTCTAATGGCATCATAATTGCCCTTCCCCCAGCTATAACTCTTGCCCTGCGGTGTATACTTATCCCTTTCCATCATTAACGTAAACGTCACCGAATTGTGGTCACTGTCCCCAAAGTGCTCTCCTACCTCCAAATCCAACACCTGGCCTGGTTCATTACCCAAAACCAAATCCAACGTGGCCTCGCCTCTTGTTGGCCTGTCAACATATTGTTTCAGGAAACCCTCCTGCACACACTGTACAAAAAACGACCCATCTATTGTACTCGAACTATATATTTTCCAGTCAATATTTGGAAAGTTAAAGTCTCCCATAATAACTACCCTGTTACTTTCGCTCATATCCAGAATCATCTTCGCCATCCTTTCCTCTACATCCCTAGAACTATTAGGAGGCCTATAAAAAACTCCCAACAGGGTGACCTCTCCTTTCCTGTTTCTAACTTCAGCCCATACTACCTCGGAAGAAGAGTCCCCATCTAGCATCCTCTCCGCCACCGTAATACTGCTCTTGACTAGCAGCGCCACATCTCCCCCTCTTTTGCCTCCTTCTCTGAGCTTACTAAAACACCTAAACCCCGGAACCTGCAACATCCATTCCTGTCCCTGCTCTATCCATGTCTCCGAAATGGCCACAACATCGAAGTCCCAGGTACCAACCCACGCTGCCAGTTCCCCTACCTTGTTTCGTATACTCCTGGCATTGAAGTAGACACACTTCAAACCACCTACCTGAACGCTGACCCCCTCCTGCGACGTCAAATCTGTGCTCCTGACCTCTATACTCTCATTCTCCCTTACCCTAAAACTACAATCCAGGTTCCCATGCCCCTGCTGCATTAGTTCCTGCTCTCTCTCCCTCTGTTCCTGCTCTCTCTCCCCATGTTCCTGCTCTCTCTTCCTGTGTTCCTGCTCTCTCAACCCATGTTCCTGCTCTCCCTCCCCATGTTCCTGCTCTCTCTCACTGTGTTCCTGCTCTCTCTGCCTTTGTTCCTGCTCTCTCACCCCAGGTTCCTGCTCACCCTCCCCATGTTCCTGCTCTCTCTCCCTGTGTTCCTGCTCTCTCTCCCTGTATTCCTGCTCTCTCTCCCCGTGTTCCTGCTCTCACTCCCCGTATTCCTGCACTCCCTCCCTGTGTTCCTGCTCGCTCTCACTCCGTTCCTGCTCTCTCTCACTCTGTTCCTGCTCTTTCTCACTGTTTCTGCTCTCTCTCCCTGTGTTCCTGCTCTCTCTCCCTGTGTTCCTGCTCTCACTTCCCATTTTCATGCTCTCTCCCCCTGTATTCCTGTTCTCTCTTCCTGTGTTCCTGCACTCTCTCACTGCATTCCTGCTCTCGCTCCCTGTCTTACTGCTCTCTCTTCCTGTGTTCCAGCTCTCTGTCCCGATGTTCCTGCTCTCTCCCGATATTCCTGCTCTCTCTCTCTGTGTTCCTGCTCTCTCTTGCGATATTCCTGCTCTCTCACCCTGTGTTCCTGCTCTCTCTCCCTGTGTTCCTGCTCTCTCTCCCCATATTCCTTCTCTCTCTTTCACCATGTTCCTGCTCTCTCTCCCTGTGTTCCTGCTCTCTCACCCTGTGTTCCTGATCTCTCTCCCCGTATTCCTGCTTCTCTTTCACCATGTTCCTGCTCTCTCTCCCTGTCTTCCTGCTCTCTCACCCCATGTTCCTGCTCTCTCCCGATGTTCCTGCTCTCTCTCCCTGTGATCCTGCTCTCTCTCCCCGTATTCCTGCTCTCTCTCCCTGTGTTCCTGCTCTCTCTCCCTGTGATCCTGCTCTC
This sequence comes from Scyliorhinus torazame, assembly GCF_047496885.1. NCBI lineage: Eukaryota > Metazoa > Chordata > Chondrichthyes > Carcharhiniformes > Scyliorhinidae > Scyliorhinus > Scyliorhinus torazame. Next base: position 253,814,736 of record NC_092717.1, on the reverse strand, counting down.
TCTCCCCGTATTCCTGCTCTCTCTCCCTGTTTTCCTGCTCTCTCTCCCGATGTTCCTGCTCTCTCTCCCCATGTTCCTGCTCTCTCTCCCCATGTTCCTGCTCTCTCTCCCCATGTTCCTGCTCTCTCTCCCATGTTCCTGCTCTCTCTTCCTCTGTTCCTGCTCTCTCCCCATGTTCCTGCTCTCTCTTCCTATGTTCCTGCTCTCTCACCCCAAGTTCCTGCTCTCCCTCCCCATGTTCCTGCTCTCTCTCAATGTGTTCCTGCTCTCCCTCCCTTTGTTCCTGCTCTCTCGACCCATGTTCCTGCTCTCTCTCTCTGTTTCTCCTCTCTTTCCCTGTATTTCTGCTCTCTCCACATGTTCCTGCTCTCTCTCCCTGTCTTCCTGCTCTCTCTCCCTGTGTTCCTGCTCTCTCTGCCATGTTCCTGCTTTCTCTCCCCATGTTCCTGCTTTCTCTCCCTGTGTTCCTGCTCTCTCTCCCTGTGTTCCTGCTCTCTCTCCCTGTATTCCTGCTGTCTCCCCATGTTCCTGCTCTCTCCCTGTGTTCCTGCTCTCTCCCTGTGTTCCTGCTCCCTCTTCCTGTATTCCTGCTCTCTCCCCATGTTCCTGCTCTCTCCCTGTGTTTCTGCTCTCTCTCCCTGTATTCCTGCTCTCTCTCCCTGTGTTCCTGCTCTCTCTCCCTCTGTTCCTGCTCTGTCTCACTGTGTTCCTGTTCTCTCTCCCTGTGTTCCTGCTCTCTGTCCCCATGTTCCTGCTATCTCTCCCCATGTTCCTGCTATCTCTCCCCATGTTCCTGCTCTCTCTCCCTGTGTTCGTGCTCTCTCTCACTCCGTTCCTGCTCTCTCTCACTCTGTTCCTGCTCTTTCTCACTGTTTCTGCTCTCTCTCCCTGTGTTCCTGCTCTCTCTCCCTGTGTTCCTGCTCTCACTTCCCATTTTCATGCTCTCTCCCACTGTATTCCTGTTCTCTCTTCCTGTGTTCCTGCACTCTCTCACTGCATTCCTGCTCTCGCTCCCTGTCTTACTGCTCTCTCTTCCTGTGTTCCAGCTCTCTGTCCCGATGTTCCTGCTCTCTCCCGATATTCCTGCTCTCTCTCTCTGTGTTCCTGCTCTCTCTTGCGATATTCCTGCTCTCTCACCCTGTGTTCCTGCTCTCTCTCCCTGTGTTCCTGCTCTCTCTCCCCATATTCCTTCTCTCTCTTTCACCATGTTCCTGCTCTCTCTCCCTGTGTTCCTGCTCTCTCACCCTGTGTTCCTGCTCTCTCTCCCCGTATTCCTGCTTCTCTTTCACCATGTTCCTGCTCTCTCTCCCTGTCTTCCTGCTCTCTCACCCCATGTTCCTGCTCTCTCCCGATGTTCCTGCTCTCTCTCCCTGTGATCCTGCTCTCTCTCCCCGTATTCCTGCTCTCTCTCCCTGTGTTCCTGCTCTCTCTCCCTGTGATCCTGCTCTCTCTCCCCGTATTCCTGCTCTCTCTCCCTGTTTTCCTGCTCTCTCTCCCGATGTTCCTGCTCTCTCTCCCCATGTTCCTGCTCTCTCTCCCCATGTTCCTGCTCTCTCTCCCATGTTCCTGCTCTCTCTTCCTCTGTTCCTGCTCTCTCCCCATGTTCCTGCTCTCTCTTCCTATGTTCCTGCTCTCTCACCCCAAGTTCCTGCTCTCCCTCCCCATGTTCCTGCTCTCTCTCAATGTGTTCCTGCTCTCCCTCCCTTTGTTCCTGCTCTCTCGACCCATGTTCCTGCTCTCTCTCTCTGTTTCTCCTCTCTTTCCCTGTATTTCTGCTCTCTCCACATGTTCCTGCTCTCTCTCCCTGTCTTCCTGCTCTCTCTCCCAGTGTTCCTGCTCTCTCTGCCATGTTCCTGCTTTCTCTCCCCATGTTCCTGCTTTCTCTCCCTGTGTTCCTGCTCTCTCTCGCTGTGTTCCTGCTCTCTCTCCCTGTATTCCTGCTGTCTCCCCATGTTCCTGCTCTCTCCCTGTGTTCCTGCTCTCTCCCTGTATTCCTGCTCCCTCTTCCTGTATTCCTGCTCTCTCCCCATGTTCCTGCTCTCTCCCTGTGTTTCTGCTCTCTCTCCCTGTATTCCTGCTCTCTCTCCCTGTGTTCCTGCTCTCTCTCCCTCTGTTCCTGCTCTGTCTCACTGTGTTCCTGTTCTCTCTCCCTGTGTTCCTGCTCTCTGTCCCCATGTTCCTGCTATCTCTCCCCATGTTCCTGCTATCTCTCCCCATGTTCCTGCTCTCTCTCCCTGTGTTCGTGCTCTCTCTCCCTGTGTTCCTGCTCTCTCTCCCTGTGTTCCTGCTTTCTCTCTCAAGTGTTGTTGCTTTCTCTCCCTGTGTTGCTGCTCTCTTTCCGCATGTTCCTGCTCTCTCTCCTTGTGTTCCTGCTCTCTCTGCCTGTGTTCCTGCTCTCTCTCTCTGTGTTCCTGCTCTCTCTCCCCATGTTCCTGCTCTCTCTCCCCATGTTCCTGCTCTCTCTCCCCATGTTCCTGCTCTCTCTCCCTGTGTTCCTGCTCTCTCTCCCTGTGTTCCTGCTCTCTCTCTCTCTGTGTTCCTGCTCTCTCTCCCCATGTTCCTGCTCTCTCTCTCTGTGTTCCTGCTCTCTCTCCTTGTGCTCCTGCTCTCCCCCCCTGTGTTCCTGCTCTCCCCCCCCCCCCCCCACAATGTTCCTGCTCTCACTCCCTGTGTTCCTGCTCTCTCCTCATGTTCCTGCTCTCTCACTCTCTCTGTTCCTGCTCTCTCTCCCTGTATTCGTGCTCTCTCCCCATGTTCCTGCTCTCTCTCCCTGTGTTCCTGCTCTCTCTCCCTGTGATCCTGCTCTCTCCCCCTGTGTTCCAGCTCTCTCTCCCTGTGTTCCTGCTCTCTCCTCATGTTCCTGCTCTCTCTCCCTGTGTTCCTGCTCTCTCTCCCTGTGTTCCTGCTCTCTCCCCATGTTCCTGCTCTCTCTCCCCCTGTTCCTGCTCGCTACCCATTTTCCTGCTCTCCCTCCCTGTGTTCCTGCTCTCTCCCCATGTTCCTGCTCTCTCTCCCTCTGTTCCTGCTCTCTCACACTGTGTTCCTGTTCTCTATCCCTGTGTTTCTGCTCTCTCTCCCCATGTTCCTGCTTTCTCTCCCCATGTTCCCGCTTTCTCTCCCATGTTCCTGCTCTCTCCTCCTGTGTTCCTGCTCTCTCTCCTTGTGTTCCTGCTCTCTCTCCCCATGTTCCTGCTCTCTCTTCCTGTGTTCCTGCTCTCTCCCCATGTTTCTGCTCTCTCTCCCTGTGTTCCTGCTCTCTCTCCCTGTGTTCCTGCTCTCTCTCCCTCTGTTCCTGCTCTCTCAACCTCTGTTCCTGCTCTATCTCACTGTGTTCCTGTTCTCTATCCCTGTTTTCCTGCTCTCTCTCCCTGTGTTCGTGTTCTCTATCCTTGTGTTCCTGCTCTCTCTCCCCATGTTCCTGCTTTCTCTCCCCATGTTCCCGCATTCTCTCCCATGTTCCTGCTCTCTCCTCCTGTGTTCCTGCTCTCTCTCCCTGTGTTCCTGCTCTCTCTCCCCATGTTCCTGCTTTCTCTCCCCATGTTCCCGCATTCTCTCCCATGTTCCTGCTCTCTCCTCCTGTATTCCTGCTCTCTCTCCCCGTGTTCCTGCTCTCTCTCCCCATGTTCCTGCTCGCTCTCCCTGTGTTCCTGCTCTCGCCCCATTTTCCTGTTTTCTATCCCTGTGTTCCTGCGCTCTCTCCCTGTGTTCCTGTTCTCTATCCCTGTGTTCCTGCTCTCTCTCCCCATGTTCCCGCTTTCTCTCGCATGTTCCTTCTCTCTCCCTGTGCTCCTGCTCTCTCATCCTGTGTTCCTGCTCTCTCTCCCTGTGTATTTGCTCTCTCTCCCCATATTCCTGCTCTCTCGCCCTGTGTTCCTGCACTCTCTCCCTGTGTTCCTGGCCGCTCCCACTCTGTTCCTGCTCTCTCTCACTCTGTTCCTGCTCTATCTCACTGTTTCTGCTCTCTCTCCCTGTGTTCCTGCTCTCTCTCCCTCTGTTCCTGCTCTCACTCCCCATTTTCATGCTCTCTCCCCCTGTATTCCTGCTCTCTCTTCCTGTGTTCCTGCACTCTCTCACTGCATTCCTGCTCTCGCTCCCTGTCTTACTGCTGTCTCTTCCTGTGTTCCAGCTCTCTCACCCCGTGTTCCTGCTCTCTCCCCATGTTCCTGCTCTCTCTCCCGATGTTCCTGCTCTCTCCCGATGTTCCTGCTCTCTCTCCCTGTGTTCCTGCTCTCTCTCCCTGTGTTCCTGCTCTCTCTCCCCATATTCCTTCTCTCTCTTTCACCATGTTCCTGCTCTCTCTCCCTGTGTTCCTGCTCTCTCACCCTGTGTTCCTGCTCTCTCTCCCCGTATTCCTGCTTCTCTTTCACCATGTTCCTGCTCTCTCTCCCTGTCTTCCTGCTCTCTCGCCCCATGTTCCTGCTCTCTCCCGATGTTCCTGCTCTCTCTCCCTGTGTTCCTGCTCTCTCTCCCTGTGTTCCTGCTCTCTCTCCCTGTGATCCTGCTCTCTCTCCCCGTATTCCTGCTCTCTCTCCCTGTTTTCCTGCTCTCTCTCCCGATGTTCCTGCTCTCTCTCCCCATGTTCCTGCTCTCTCTTCCCATGTTCCTGCTCTCTCTCCCTCTGTTCCTGCTCTCTCCCCATGTTCCTGCTCTCTCTTCCTTTGTTCCTGCTCTCTCACCCCAAGTTCCTGCTCTCCCTCCCCATGTTCCTGCTCTCTTTCAATGTGTTCCTGCTCTCTCTCCCTTTGTTCCTGCTCTCTCGATCATGTTCCTGCTCTCTCTCTCTGTTTCTCCTCTCTTTCCCTGTATTTCTGCTCTCTCTCCACATGTTCCTGCTCTCTCTCCCTGTCTTCCTGCTCTCTCTCCCTGTGTTCCTGCTCTCTCTGCCCATGTTCCTGCTTTCTCTCCCCATGTTCCTGCTTTCTCTCCCTGTGTTCCTGCTCTCTCTCCCCATGTTCCTGCTCTCTCTCCCTGTGTTCCTGCTCTCTCTCCCTGTATTCCTGCTCTCTCTCCCCATGTTCCTGCTCTCTCCCTGTGTTCCTGCTCCCTCTTCCTGTATTCCTGCTCTCTCCCCATGTTCCTGCTCTCTCCCTGTGTTTCTGCTCTCTCTCCCTGTATTCCTGCTCTCTCTCCCTGTGTTCCTGCTCTCTCTCCCTCTGTTCCTGCTCTGTCTCACTGTGTTCCTGTTCTCTCTCCCTGTGTTCCTGCTCTCTGTCCCCATGTTCCTGCTATCTCTCTCAAGTGTTGTTGCTTTCTCTCCCTGTGTTGCTGTCTCTTTCCGCATGTTCCTGCTCTCTCTCCTTGTGTTCCTGCTCTCTCTGCCTGTGTTCCTGCTCTCTCTCTCTGTGTTCCTGCTCTCTCTCCCCATGTTCCTGCTCTCTCTCCCCATGTTCCTGCTCTCTCTCCCCATGTTCCTGCTCTCTCTCCCTGTGTTCCTGCTGTCTCTCCCTGTGTTCCTGCTCTCTCTCTCCCCATGTTCCTGCTCTCTCTCTCTGTGTTCCTGCTCTCTCTCCTTGTGATCCTGCTCTCTCCCCCTGTGTTCCTGGTCTCCCCCCCCCCCCACAATGTTCCTGCTCTCACTCCCTGTGTTCCTGCTCTCTCCTCATGTTCCTGCTCTCTCTCTCTCTGTTCCTGCTCTCTCTCCCTGTATTCGTGCTCTCTCCCCATGTTCCTGCTCTCTCTCCCTGTGTTCCTGCTCTCTCTCCCTGTGATCCTGCTCTCTCCCCCTGTGTTCCAGCTCTCTCTCCCTGTGTTCCTGCTCTCTCCTCATGTTCCTGCTCTCTCTCCCTGTGTTCCTGCTCTCTCTCCCTGTGTTCCTGCTCTCTCCCCATGTTCCTGCTCTCTCTCCCCCTATTCCTGCTCGCTACCCATTTTCCTGCTCTCCCTCCCTGTGTTCCTGCTCTCTCCCCATGTTCCTGCTCTCTCTCCCTCTGTTCCTGCTCTCTCACACTGTGTTCCTGTTCTCTATCCCTGTGTTCCTGCTCTCTCTCCCCATGTTCTTGCTTTCTCTCCCCATGTTCCCGCTTTCTCTCCCATGTTCCTGCTCTCTCCTCCTGTGTTCCTGCTCTCTCTCCCTGTGTTCCTGCTCTCTCTCCCCATGTTCCTGCTCTCTCTTCCTGTGTTCCTGCTCTCTCCCCATGTTTCTGCTCTCTCTCCCTGTGTTCCTGCTCTCTCTCCCTGTGTTCCTGTTCTCTATCCCTGTGTATTTGCTCTCTCTCCCCATGTTCCCGCTTTCTCTCGCATGTTCCTTCTCTCTCCCTGTGCTCCTGCTCTCTCATCCTGTGTTCCTGCTCTCTCTCCCTGTGTATTTGCTCTCGCTCCCCATATTCCTGCTCTCTCGCCCTGTGTTCCTGCACTCTCTCCCTGTGTTCCTGGCCGCTCCCACTCTGTTCCTGCTCTCTCTCCCTCTGTTCCTGCTCTCACTCCCCATTTTCATGCTCTCTCCCCCTGTATTCCTGCTCTCTCTTCCTGTGTTCCTGCACTCTCTCACTGCATTCCTGCTCTCGCTCCCTGGCTTACTGCTGTCTCTTCCTGTGTTCCAGCTCTCTCACCCCGTGTTCCTGCTCTCTCCCCATGTTCCTGCTCTCTCTCCCGATGTTCCTGCTCTCTCCCGATGTTCCTGCTCTCTCTCCCTGTGTTCCTGCTCTCTCTCCCTGTGTTCCTGCTCTCTCTCCCCATATTCCTTCTCTCTCTTTCACCATGTTCCTGCTCTCTCTCCCTGTGTTCCTGCTCTCTCACCCTGTGTTCCTGCTCTCTCTCCCCGTATTCCTGCTTCTCTTTCACCATGTTCCTGCTCTCTCTCCCTGTCTTCCTGCTCTCTCACCCCATGTTCCTGCTCTCTCCCGATGTTCCTGCTCTCTCTCCCTGTGTTCCTGCTCTCTCTCCCTGTGTTCCTGCTCTCTCTCCCTGTGATCCTGCTCTCTCACCCCGTATTCCTGCTCTCTCTCCCTGTTTTCCTGCTCTCTCTCCCGATGTTCCTGCTCTCTCTCCCCATGTTCCTGCTCTCTCTTCCCATGTTCCTGCTCTCTCTCCCATGTTCCTGCTCTCTCTCCCTCTGTTCCTGCTCTCTCCCCATGTTCCTGCTCCCTCTCCCTGTGTTCCTGCTCTCTCACCCCAAGTTCCTGCTCTCCCTCCCCATGTTCCTGCTCTCTCTTCCTTTGTTTCTGCTCTCTCACCCCAAGTTCCTGCTCTCCCTCCCCATGTTCCTGCTCTCTTTCAATGTGTTCCTGCTCTCTCTCCCTTTGTTCCTGCTCTCTCGACCCATGTTCCTGCTCTCTCTCTCTGTTTCTCCTCTCTCTCCCTGTCTTCCTGCTCTCTCTCCCTGTGTTCCTGCTCTCTCTGCCCATGTTCCTGCTTTCTCTCCCCATGTTCCTGCTTTCTCTCCCTGTGTTCCTGCTCTCTCTCCCCATGTTCCTGCTCTCTCTCCCTGTGTTCCTGCTCTCTCTCCCTGTATTCCTGCTCTCTCTCCCCATGTTCCTGCTCTCTCCCTGTGTTCCTGCTCCCTCTTCCTGTATTCCTGCTCTCTCCCCATGTTCCTGCTCTCTCCCTGTGTTTCTGCTCTCTCTCCCTGTATTCCTGCTCTCTGTCCCCATGTTCCTGCTATCTCTCTCAAGTGTTGTTGCTTTCTCTCCCTGTGTTGCTGTCTCTTTCCGCATGTTCCTGCTCTCTCTCCTTGTGTTCCTGCTCTCTCTGCCTGTGTTCCTGCTCTCTCTCTCTGTGTTCCTGCTCTCTCTCCCCATGTTCCTGCTCTCTCTCCCCATGTTCCTGCTCTCTCTCCCCATGTTCCTGCTCTCCATCCCTGTGTTCCTGCTCTCTCTCCCTGTGTTCCTGCTCTCTCCTCATGTTCCTGCTCTCTCTCCCTGTGTTCCTGCTCTCTCTCCCTGTGTTCCTGCTCTCTCTCCCTGTGTTCCTGCTCTCTCCCCATGTTCCAGCTCTCTCTCCCCCTATTCCTGCTCGCTACCCATTTTCCTGCTCTCCCTCCCTGTGTTCCTGCTCTCTCCCCATGTTCCTGCTCTCTCTCCCTCTGTTCCTGCTCTCTCTCCCTGTGTTCCTGCTCTCTCTCCCTGTGTTCCTGCTCTCTCTCCCTCTGTTCCTGCTCTCTCTTCCTTTGTTCCTGCTCTCTCACCCCAAGTTCCTGCTCTCCCTCCCCATGTTCCTGCTCTCTCTCAATGTGTTCCTGCTCTCTCTCCCTTTGTTCCTGCTCTCTCTCCCTGTGTTCCTGCTTTCTCTCCCCATGTTCCTGCTTTCTCTCCCTGTGTTCCTGCTCTCTCTCCCTGTGTTCCTGCTCTCTCTCCCTGTATTCCTGCTCTCTCCCCATGTTCCTGCTCTCTCTCCCTGTCTTCCTGCTCTCTCTCCCTGTGTTCCTGCTTTCTCTCCCCATGTTCCTGCTTTCTCTCCCTGTGTTCCTGCTCTCTCTCCCTGTGTTCCTGCTCTCTCTCCCTGTATTCCTGCTCTCTCCCCATGTTCCTGCTCTCTCCCTGTGTTCCTGCTCTCTCCCTGTGTTCCTGCTCCCTCTTCCTGTATTCCTGCTCTCTCCCCATGTTCCTGCTCTCTCCCTGTGTTTCTGCTATCTCTCCCTGTATTCCTGCTCTCTCTCCCTGTGTTCCTGCTCTCTCTCCCTCTGTTCCTGCTCTGTCTCACTGTGTTCCTGTTCTCTCTCCCTGTGTTCCTGCTCTCTGTCCCCATGTTCCTGCTATCTCTCCCCATGTTCCTGCTATCTCTCCCCATGTTCCTGCTCTCTCTCACTGTGTTCGTGCTCTCTCTCCCTATGTTCCTGCTCTCTCTCCCTGTGTTCCTGCTTTCTCTCTCAAGTGTTGTTGCTTTCTCTCCCTGTGTTGCTGCTCTCTTTCCGCATGTTCCTGCTCTCTCTCCTTGTGTTCCTGCTCTCTCTGCCTGTGTTCCTGCTCTCTCTGCCTGTGTTCCTGCTCTCTCTCCCCATGTTCCTGCTCTCTCTCCCCATGTTCCTGCTCTCTCTCTCTGTGTTCCTGCTCTCTCTCCTTGTGCTCCTGCTCTCTCCCCCTGTGTTCCTGCTCACCCCCCCCCACAATGTTCCTGCTCTCACTCCCTGTGTTCCTGCTCTCTCCTCATGTTCCTGCTCTCTCTCTCTCTCTGTTCCTGCTCTCTCTCCCTGTATTCGTGCTCTCTCCCCATGTTCCTGCTCTCTCTCCCTGTGTTCCTGCTCTCTCTCCCTGTGATCCTGCTCTCTCCCCCTGTGTTCCAGCTCTCTCTCCCTGTGTTCCTGCTCTCTCCTCATGTTCCTGCTCTCTCTCCCTGTGTTCCTGCTCTCTCTCCCTGTGTTCCTGCTCTCTCCCCATGTTCCTGCTCTCTCTCCCCCTGTTCCTGCTCGCTACCCATTTTCCTGCTCTCCCTCCCTGTGTTCCTGCTCTCTCCCCATGTTCCTGCTCTCTCTCCCTCTGTTCCTGCTCTCTCACACTGTGTTCCTGTTCTCTATCCCTGTGTTTCTGCTCTCTCTCCCCATGTTCCTGCTTTCTCTCCCCATGTTCCCGCTTTCTCTCCCATGTTCCTGCTCTCTCCTCCTGTGTTCCTGCTCTCTCTCCTTGTGTTCCTGCTCTCTCTCCCCATGTTCCTGCTCTCTCTTCCTGTGTTCCTGCTCTCTCCCCATGTTTCTGCTCTCTCTCCCTGTGTTCCTGCTCTCTCTCCCTGTGTTCCTGCTCTCTCTCCCTCTGTTCCTGCTCTCTCAACCTCTGTTCCTGCTCTATCTCACTGTGTTCCTGTTCTCTATCCCTGTTTTCCTGCTCTCTCTCCCTGTGTTCGTGTTCTCTATCCTTGTGTTCCTGCTCTCTCTCCCCATGTTCCTGCTTTCTCTCCCCATGTTCCCGCATTCTCTCCCATGTTCCTGCTCTCTCCTCCTGTGTTCCTGCTCTCTCTCCCTGTGTTCCTGCTCTCTCTCCCCATGTTCCTGCTTTCTCTCCCCATGTTCCCGCATTCTCTCCCATGTTCCTGCTCTCTCCTCCTGTGTTCCCGCTCTCTCTCCCCGTGTTCCTGCTCTCTCTCCCCATGTTCCTGCTCTCTCTCCCTGTGTTCCTGCTCTCGCCCCATTTTCCTGTTTTCTATCCCTGTGTTCCTGCGCTCTCTCCCTGTGTTCCTGTTCTCTATCCCTGTGTTCCTGCTCTCTCTCCCCATGTTCCCGCTTTCTCTCGCATGTTCCTTCTCTCTCCCTGTGCTCCTGCTCTCTCATCCTGTGTTCCTGCTCTCTCTCCCTGTGTATTTGCTCTCGCTCCCCATATTCCTGCTCTCTCGCCCTGTGTTCCTGCACTCTCTCCCTGTGTTCCTGGCCGCTCCAAACTCTGTTCCTGCTCTCTCTCACTCTGTTCCTGCTCTATCTCACTGTTTCTGCTCTCTCTCCCTGTGTTCCTGCTCTCTCTCCCTCTGTTCCTGCTCTCACTCCCCATTTTCATGCTCTCTCCCCCTGTATTCCTGCTCTCTCTTCCTGTGTTCCTGCACTCTCTCACTGCATTCCTGCTCTCGCTCCCTGTCTTACTGCTGTCTCTTCCTGTGTTCCAGCTCTCTCACCCCGTGTTCCTGCTCTCTCCCCATGTTCCTGCTCTCTCTCCCGATGTTCCTGCTCTCTCCCGATGTTCCTGCTCTCTCTCCCTGTGTTCCTGCTCTCTCTCCCTGTGTTCCTGCTCTCTCTCCCCATATTCCTTCTCTCTCTTTCACCATGTTCCTGCTCTCTCTCCCTGTGTTCCTGCTCTCTCACCCTGTGTTCCTGCTCTCTCTCCCCGTATTCCTGCTTCTCTTTCACCATGTTCCTGCTCTCTCTCCCTGTCTTCCTGCTCTCTCACCCCATGTTCCTGCTCTCTCCCGATGTTCCTGCTCTCTCTCCCTGTGTTCCTGCTCTCTCTCCCTGTGTTCCTGCTCTCTCTCCCTGTGATCCTGCTCTCTCTCCCCGTATTCCTGCTCTCTCTCCCTGTTTTCCTGCTCTCTCTCCCGATGTTCCTGCTCTCTCTCCCCATGTTCCTGCTCTCTCTTCCCATGTTCCTGCTCTCTCTCCCTCTGTTCCTGCTCTCTCCCCATGTTCCTGCTCTCTCTTCCTTTGTTCCTGCTCTCTCACCCCAAGTTCCTGCTCTCCCTCCCCATGTTCCTGCTCTCTTTCAATGTGTTCCTGCTCTCTCTCCCTTTGTTCCTGCTCTCTCGACCCATGTTCCTGCTCTCTCTCTCTGTTTCTCCTCTCTTTCCCTGTATTTCTGCTCTCTCTCCACATGTTCCTGCTCTCTCTCCCTGTCTTCCTGCTCTCTCTCCCTGTGTTCCTGCTCTCTCTGCCCATGTTCCTGCTTTCTCTCCCCATGTTCCTGCTTTCGCTCCCTGTGTTCCTGCTCTCTCTCCCCATGTTCCTGCTCTCTCTCCCTGTGTTCCTGCTCTCTCTCACTGTATTCCTGCTCTCTCTCCCCATGTTCCTGCTCTCTCCCTGTGTTCCTGCTCCCTCTTCCTGTATTCCTGCTCTCTCCCCATGTTCCTGCTCTCTCCCTGTGTTTCTGCTCTCTCTCCCTGTATTCCTGCTCTCTCTCCCTGTGTTCCTGCTCTCTCTCCCTCTGTTCCTGCTCTGTCTCACTGTGTTTCTGTTCTCTCTCCCTGTGTTCCTGCTCTCTGTCCCCATGTTCCTGCTATCTCTCTCAAGTGTTGTTGCTTTCTCTCCCTGTGTTGCTGTCTCTTTCCGCATGTTCCTGCTCTCTCTCCTTGTGTTCCTGCTCTCTCTGCCTGTGTTCCTGCTCTCTCTCTCTGTGTTCCTGCTCTCTCTCCCCATGTTCCTGCTCTCTCTCCCCATGTTCCTGCTCTCTCTCCCCGTGTTCCTGCTCTCTCTCCCTGTGTTCCTGCTCTCTCTCCCTGTGTTCCTGCTCTCTCTCTCCCCATGTTCCTGCTCTCTCTCTCTGTGTTCCTGCTCTCTCTCCTTGTGCTCCTGCTCTCTCCCCCTGTGTTCCTGGTCTCCCCCCCCCCCCCCCCCCCACAATGTTCCTGCTCTCACTCCCTGTGTTCCTGCTCTCTCCTCATGTTCCTGCTCTCTCTCTCTCTGTTCCTGCTCTCTCTCCCTGTATTCGTGCTCTGTCCCCATGTTCCTGCTCTCTCTCCCTGTGTTCCTGCTCTCTCTCCCTGTGATCCTGCTCTCTCCCCCTGTGTTCCAGCTCTCTCTCCCTGTGTTCGTGCTCTCTCCTCATGTTCCTGCTCTCTCTCCCTGTGTTCCTGCTCTCTCTCCCTGTGTTCCTGCTCTCTCCCCATGTTCCTGCTCCCTCTCCCCCTATTCCTGCTCGCTACCCATTTTCCTGCTCTCCCTCCCTGTGTTCCTGCTCTCTCCCCATGTTCCTGCTCTCTCTCCCTCTGTTCCTGCTCTCTCACACTGTGTTCCTGTTCTCTATCCCTGTGTTCCTGCTCTCTCTCCCCATGTTCTTGCTTTCTCTCCCCATGTTCCCGCTTTCTCTCCCATGTTCCTGCTCTCTCCTCCTGTGTTCCTGCTCTCTCTCCCTGTGTTCCTGCTCTCTCTCCCCATGTTCCTGCTCTCTCTTCCTGTGTTCCTGCTCTCTCCCCATGTTTCTGCTCTCTCCCCCTGTGTTCCTGCTCTCTCTCCCTGTGTTCCTGTTCTCTATCCCTGTGTATTTGCTCTCTCTCCCCATGTTCCCGCTTTCTCTCGCATGTTCCTTCTCTCTCCCTGTGCTCCTGCTCTCTCATCCTGTGTTCCTGCTCTCTCTCCCTGTGTATTTGCTCTCGCTCCCCATATTCCTGCTCTCTCGCCCTGTGTTCCTGCACTCTCTCCCTGTGTTCCTGGCCGCTCCCACTCTGTTCCTGCTCTCTCTCCCTCTGTTCCTGCTCTCACTCCCCATTTTCATGCTCTCTCCCCCTGTATTCCTGCTCTCTCTTCCTGTGTTCCTGCACTCTCTCCCTGTGTTCCTGCTCTCTCTCCCTGTGTTCCTGCTCTCTCTCTCCCCATGTTCCTGCTCTCTCTCTCTGTGTTCCTGCTCTCTCTCCTTGTGCTCCTGCTCTCTCCCCCTGTGTTCCTGGTCTCACCCCCCCCCCCCACAATGTTCCTGCTCTCACTCCCTGTGTTCCTGCTCTCTCCTCATGTTCCTGCTCTCTCTCTCTCTGTTCCTGCTCTCTCTCCCTGTATTCCTGCTCTCTCCCCATGTTCCTGCTCTCTCTCCCTGTGTTCCTGCTCTCTCTCCCTGTGATCCTGCTCTCTCCCCCTGTGTTCCAGCTCTCTCTCCCTGTGTTCCTGCTCTCTCCTCATGTTCCTGCTCTCTCTCCCTGTGTTCCTGCTCTCTCTCCCTGTGTTCCTGCTCTCTCTCCCTGTGTTCCTGCTCTCTCTCCCCCTATTCCTGCTCGCTACCCATTTTCCTGCTCTCCCTCCCTGTGTTCCTGCACTCTCCCCATGTTCCTGCTCTCTCTCCCTCTGTTCCTGCTCTCTCTCCCTGTGTTCCTGCTCTCTCTCCCTGTGTTCCTGCTCTCTCTCCCTCTGTTCCTGCTCTCTCAACCTCTGTTCCTGCTCTATCTCACTGTGTTCCTGTTCTCTATCCCTGTTTTCCTGCTCTCTCTCCCTGTGTTCCTGTTCTCTATCCTTGTGTTCCTGCTCTCTCTCCCCATGTTCCTGCTTTCTCTCCCCATGTTCCCGCTTTCTCTCCCATGTTCCTGCTCCCTCCTCCTGTGTTCCTGCTCTCTCTCCCCGTGTTCCTGCTCTCTCTCCCCATGTTCCTGCTCTCTCGCCATTTTCCTGTTCTCTATCCCTGTGTTCGTGCTCTCTCTCCCTGTGTTCCTGTTCTCTATCCCTGTGTTCCTGCTCTCTCTCCCCGTGTTCCTGCTCTCTCTCCCCATGTTCCTGCTCTCTCTCCCTGTGTTCCTGCTCTCTCCCCATGTTCCTGTTCTCTATCCCTGTGTTCCTGCTCTCTCTCCCCATGTTCCCACTTTCTCTCGCATGTTCCTTCTCTCTCCCTGTGCTCCTGCTCTCTCATCCTGTGTTCCTGCTCTCTCTCCCTGTGTATTTGCTCTCGCTCCCCATATTCCTGCTCTCTCGCCCTGTGTTCCTGCACTCTCTCCCTGTGTTCCTGCTCTCTGTCCCCATGTTCCTGCTATCTCTCCCCATGTTCCTGCTATCTCTCCCCATGTTCCTGCTCTCTCTCACTGTGTTCGTGCTCTCTCTCCCTGTGTTCCTGCTCTCTCTCCCTGTGTTCCTGCTTTCTCTCTCAAGTGTTGTTGCTTTCTCTCCCTGTGTTGCTGCTCTCTTTCCGCATGTTCCTGCTCTCTCTCCTTGTGTTCCTGCTCTCTCTGCCTGTGTTCCTGCTCTCTCTGCCTGTGTTCCTGCTCTCTCTCCCCATGTTCCTGCTCTCTCTCCCCATGTTCCTGCTCTCTCTCTCTGTGTTCCTGCTCTCTCTCCTTGTGCTCCTGCTCTCTCCCCCTGTGTTCCTGCTCTCCCCCCCCCCCCACAATGTTCCTGCTCTCACTCCCTGTGTTCCTGCTCTCTCCTCATGTTCCTGCTCTCTCTCTCTCTCTGTTCCTGCTCTCTCTCCCTGTATTCGTGCTCTCTCCCCATGTTCCTGCTCTCTCTCCCTGTGTTCCTGCTCTCTCTCCCTGTGATCCTGCTCTCTCCCCCTGTGTTCCAGCTCTCTCTCCCTGTGTTCCTGCTCTCTCCTCATGTTCCTGCTCTCTCTCCCTGTGTTCCTGCTCTCTCTCCCTGTGTTCCTGCTCTCTCCCCATGTTCCTGCTCTCTCTCCCCCTGTTCCTGCTCGCTACCCATTTTCCTGCTCTCCCTCCCTGTGTTCCTGCTCTCTCCCCATGTTCCTGCTCTCTCTCCCTCTGTTCCTGCTCTCTCACACTGTGTTCCTGTTCTCTATCCCTGTGTTTCTGCTCTCTCTCCCCATGTTCCTGCTTTCTCTCCCCATGTTCCCGCTTTCTCTCCCATGTTCCTGCTCTCTCCTCCTGTGTTCCTGCTCTCTCTCCTTGTGTTCCTGCTCTCTCTCCCCATGTTCCTGCTCTCTCTTCCTGTGTTCCTGCTCTCTCCCCATGTTTCTGCTCTCTCTCCCTGTGTTCCTGCTCTCTCTCCCTGTGTTCCTGCTCTCTCTCCCTCTGTTCCTGCTCTCTCAACCTCTGTTCCTGCTCTATCTCACTGTGTTCCTGTTCTCTATCCCTGTTTTCCTGCTCTCTCTCCCTGTGTTCGTGTTCTCTATCCTTGTGTTCCTGCTCTCTCTCCCCATGTTCCTGCTTTCTCTCCCCATGTTCCCGCATTCTCTCCCATGTTCCTGCTCTCTCCTCCTGTGTTCCTGCTCTCTCTCCCTGTGTTCCTGCTCTCTCTCCCCATGTTCCTGCTTTCTCTCCCCATGTTCCCGCATTCTCTCCCATGTTCCTGCTCTCTCCTCCTGTGTTCCCGCTCTCTCTCCCCGTGTTCCTGCTCTCTCTCCCCATGTTCCTGCTCTCTCTCCCTGTGTTCCTGCTCACGCCCCATTTTCCTGTTTTCTATCCCTGTGTTCCTGCGCTCTCTCCCTGTGTTCCTGTTCTCTATCCCTGTGTTCCTGCTCTCTCTCCCCATGTTCCCGCTTTCTCTCGCATGTTCCTTCTCTCTCCCTGTGCTCCTGCTCTCTCATCCTGTGTTCCTGCTCTCTCTCCCTGTGTATTTGCTCTCGCTCCCCATATTCCTGCTCTCTCGCCCTGTGTTCCTGCACTCTCTCCCTGTGTTCCTGGCCGCTTCCACTCTGTTCCTGCTCTCTCTCACTCTGTTCCTGCTCTATCTCACTGTTTCTGCTCTCTCTCCCTGTGTTCCTGCTCTCTCTCCCTCTGTTCCTGCTCTCACTCCCCATTTTCATGCTCTCTCCCCCTGTATTCCTGCTCTCTCTTCCTGTGTTCCTGCACTCTCTCACTGCATTCCTGCTCTCGCTCCCTGTCTTACTGCTGTCTCTTCCTGTGTTCCAGCTCTCTCACCCCGTGTTCCTGCTCTCTCCCCATGTTCCTGCTCTCTCTCCCGATGTTCCTGCTCTCTCCCGATGTTCCTGCTCTCTCTCCCTGTGTTCCTGCTCTCTCTCCCTGTGTTCCTGCTCTCTCTCCCCATATTCCTTCTCTCTCTTTCACCATGTTCCTGCTCTCTCTCCCTGTGTTCCTGCTCTCTCACCCTGTGTTCCTGCTCTCTCTCCCCGTATTCCTGCTTCTCTTTCACCATGTTCCTGCTCTCTCTCCCTGTCTTCCTGCTCTCTCACCCCATGTTCCTGCTCTCTCCCGATGTTCCTGCTCTCTCTCCCTGTGTTCCTGCTCTCTCTCCCTGTGTTCCTGCTCTCTCTCCCTGTGATCCTGCTCTCTCTCCCCGTATTCCTGCTCTCTCTCCCTGTTTTCCTGCTCTCTCTCCCGATGTTCCTGCTCTCTCTCCCCATGTTCCTGCTCTCTCTTCCCATGTTCCTGCTCTCTCTCCCTCTGTTCCTGCTCTCTCCCCATGTTCCTGCTCTCTCTTCCTTTGTTCCTGCTCTCTCACCCCAAGTTCCTGCTCTCCCTCCCCATGTTCCTGCTCTCTTTCAATGTGTTCCTGCTCTCTCTCCCTTTGTTCCTGCTCTCTCGACCCATGTTCCTGCTCTCTCTCTCTGTTTCTCCTCTCTTTCCCTGTATTTCTGCTCTCTCTCCACATGTTCCTGCTCTCTCTCCCTGTCTTCCTGCTCTCTCTCCCTGTGTTCCTGCTCTCTCTGCCCATGTTCCTGCTTTCTCTCCCCATGTTCCTGCTTTCTCTCCCTGTGTTCCTGCTCTCTCTCCCCATGTTCCTGCTCTCTCTCCCTGTGTTCCTGCTCTCTCTCACTGTATTCCTGCTCTCTCTCCCCATGTTCCTGCTCTCTCCCTGTGTTCCTGCTCCCTCTTCCTGTATTCCTGCTCTCTCCCCATGTTCCTGCTCTCTCCCTGTGTTTCTGCTCTCTCTCCCTGTATTCCTGCTCTCTCTCCCTGTGTTCCTGCTCTCTCTCCCTCTGTTCCTGCTCTGTCTCACTGTGTTCCTGTTCTCTCTCCCTGTGTTCCTGCTCTCTGTCCCCATGTTCCTGCTATCTCTCTCAAGTGTTGTTGCTTTCTCTCCCTGTGTTGCTGTCTCTTTCCGCATGTTCCTGCTCTCTCTCCTTGTGTTCCTGCTCTCTCTGCCTGTGTTCCTGCTCTCTCTCTCTCTGTGTTCCTGCTCTCTCTCCCCATGTTCCTGCTCTCTCTCCCCATGTTCCTGCTCTCTCCCCCCGTGTTCCTGCTCTCTCTCCCTGTGTTCCTGCTCTCTCTCCCTGTGTTCCTGCTCTCTCTCTCCCCATGTTCCTGCTCTCTCTCTCTGTGTTCCTGCTCTCTCTCCTTGTGCTCCTGCTCTCTCCCCCTGTGTTCCTGGTCTCCCCCCCCCCCCACAATGTTCCTGCTCTCACTCCCTGTGTTCCTGCTCTCTCCTCATGTTCCTGCTCTCTCTCTCTCTGTTCCTGCTCTCTCTCCCTGTATTCGTGCTCTCTCCCCATGTTCCTGCTCTCTCTCCCTGTGTTCCTGCTCTCTCTCCCTGTGATCCTGCTCTCTCCCCCTGTGTTCCAGCTCTCTCTCCCTGTGTTCCTGCTCTCTCCTCATGTTCCTGCTCTCTCTCCCTGTGTTCCTGCTCTCTCTCCCTGTGTTCCTGCTCTCTCCCCATGTTCCTGCTCCCTCTCCCCCTATTCCTGCTCGCTACCCATTTTCCTGCTCTCCCTCCCTGTGTTCCTGCTCTCTCCCCATGTTCCTGCTCTCTCTCCCTCTGTTCCTGCTCTCTCACACTGTGTTCCTGTTCTCTATCCCTGTGTTCCTGCTCTCTCTCCCCATGTTCTTGCTTTCTCTCCCCATGTTCCCGCTTTCTCTCCCATGTTCCTGCTCTCTCCTCCTGTGTTCCTGCTCTCTCTCCCTGTGTTCCTGCTCTCTCTCCCCATGTTCCTGCTCTCTCTTCCTGTGTTCCTGCTCTCTCCCCATGTTTCTGCTCTCTCTCCCTGTGTTCCTGCTCTCTCTCCCTGTGTTCCTGTTCTCTATCCCTGTGTATTTGCTCTCTCTCCCCATGTTCCCGCTTTCTCTCGCATGTTCCTTCTCTCTCCCTGTGCTCCTGCTCTCTCATCCTGTGTTCCTGCTCTCTCTCCCTGTGTATTTGCTCTCGCTCCCCATATTCCTGCTCTCTCGCCCTGTGTTCCTGCACTCTCTCCCTGTGTTCCTGGCCGCTCCCACTCTGTTCCTGCTCTCTCTCCCTCTGTTCCTGCTCTCACTCCCCATTTTCATGCTCTCTCCCCCTGTATTCCTGCTCTCTCTTCCTGTGTTCCTGCACTCTCTCCCTGTGTTCCTGCTCTCTCTCCCTGTGTTCCTGCTCTCTCTCTCCCCATGTTCCTGCTCTCTCTCTCTGTGTTCCTGCTCTCTCTCCTTGTGCTCCTGCTCTCTCCCCCTGTGTTCCTGGTCTCACCCCCCCCCCCCCACAATGTTCCTGCTCTCACTCCCTGTGTTCCTGCTCTCTCCTCATGTTCCTGCTCTCTCTCTCTCTGTTCCTGCTCTCTCTCCCTGTATTCCTGCTCTCTCCCCATGTTCCTGCTCTCTCTCCCTGTGTTCCTGCTCTCTCTCCCTGTGATCCTGCTCTCTCCCCCTGTGTTCCAGCTCTCTCTCCCTGTGTTCCTGCTCTCTCCTCATGTTCCTGCTCTCTCTCCCTGTGTTCCTGCTCTCTCTCCCTGTGTTCCTGCTCTCTCCCCATGTTCCTGCTCTCTCTCCCCCTATTCCTGCTCGCTACCCATTTTCCTGCTCTCCCTCCCTGTGTTCCTGCACTCTCCCCATGTTCCTGCTCTCTCTCCCTCTGTTCCTGCTCTCTCTCCCTGTGTTCCTGCTCTCTCTCCCTGTGTTCCTGCTCTCTCTCCCTCTGTTCCTGCTCTCTCAACCTCTGTTCCTGCTCTATCTCACTGTGTTCCTGTTCTCTATCCCTGTTTTCCTGCTCTCTCTCCCTGTGTTCCTGTTCTCTATCCTTGTGTTCCTGCTCTCTCTCCCCATGTTCCTGCTTTCTCTCCCCATGTTCCCGCTTTCTCTCCCATGTTCCTGCTCTCTCCTCCTGTGTTCCTGCTCTCTCTCCCCGTGTTCCTGCTCTCTCTCCCCATGTTCCTGCTCTCTCGCCATTTTCCTGTTCTCTATCCCTGTGTTCGTGCTCTCTCTCCCTGTGTTCCTGTTCTCTATCCCTGTGTTCCTGCTCTCTCTCCCCGTGTTCCTGCTCTCTCTCCCCATGTTCCTGCTCTCTCTCCCTGTGTTCCTGCTCTCTCCCCATGTTCCTGTTCTCTATCCCTGTGTTCCTGCTCTCTCTCCCCATGTTCCCACTTTCTCTCGCATGTTCCTTCTCTCTCCCTGTGCTCCTGCTCTCTCATCCTGTGTTCCTGCTCTCTCTCCCTGTGTATTTGCTCTCGCTCCCCATATTCCTGCTCTCTCGCCCTGTGTTCCTGCACTCTCTCCCTGTGTTCCTGCTCTCTGTCCCCATGTTCCTGCTATCTCTCCCCATGTTCCTGCTATCTCTCCCCATGTTCCTGCTCTCTCTCACTGTGTTCGTGCTCTCTCTCCCTGTGTTCCTGCTCTCTCTCCCTGTGTTCCTGCTTTCTCTCTCAAGTGTTGTTGCTTTCTCTCCCTGTGTTGCTGCTCTCTTTCCGCATGTTCCTGCTCTCTCTCCTTGTGTTCCTGCTCTCTCTGCCTGTGTTCCTGCTCTCTCTGCCTGTGTTCCTGCTCTCTCTCCCCATGTTCCTGCTCTCTCTCCCCATGTTCCTGCTCTCTCTCTCTGTGTTCCTGCTCTCTCTCCTTGTGCTCCTGCTCTCTCCCCCTGTGTTCCTGCTCTCCCCCCCCCCCACAATGTTCCTGCTCTGACTCCCTGTGTTCCTGCTCTCTCCTCATGTTCCTGCTCTCTCTCTCTCTCTGTTCCTGCTCTCTCTCCCTGTATTCGTGCTCTCTCCCCATGTTCCTGCTCTCTCTCCCTGTGTTCCTGCTCTCTCTCCCTGTGATCCTGCTCTCTCCCCCTGTGTTCCAGCTCTCTCTCCCTGTGTTCCTGCTCTCTCCTCATGTTCCTGCTCTCTCTCCCTGTGTTCCTGCTCTCTCTCCCTGTGTTCCTGCTCTCTCCCCATGTTCCTGCTCTCTCTCCCCCTGTTCCTGCTCGCTACCCATTTTCCTGCTCTCCCTCCCTGTGTTCCTGCTCTCTCCCCATGTTCCTGCTCTCTCTCCCTCTGTTCCTGCTCTCTCACACTGTGTTCCTGTTCTCTATCCCTGTGTTTCTGCTCTCTCTCCCCATGTTCCTGCTTTCTCTCCCCATGTTCCCGCTTTCTCTCCCATGTTCCTGCTCTCTCCTCCTGTGTTCCTGCTCTCTCTCCTTGTGTTCCTGCTCTCTCTCCCCATGTTCCTGCTCTCTCTTCCTGTTTTCCTGCTCTCTCCCCATGTTTCTGCTCTCTCTCCCTGTGTTCCTGCTCTCTCTCCCTGTGTTCCTGCTCTCTCTCCCTCTGTTCCTGCTCTCTCAACCTCTGTTCCTGCTCTATCTCACTGTGTTCCTGTTCTCTATCCCTGTTTTCCTGCTCTCTCTCCCTGTGTTCGTGTTCTCTATCCTTGTGTTCCTGCTCTCTCTCCCCATGTTCCTGCTTTCTCTCCCCATGTTCCCGCATTCTCTCCCATGTTCCTGCTCTCTCCTCCTGTGTTCCTGCTCTCTCTCCCTGTGTTCCTGCTCTCTCTCCCCATGTTCCTGCTTTCTCTCCCCATGTTCCCGCATTCTCTCCCATGTTCCTGCTCTCTCCTCCTGTGTTCCCGCTCTCTCTCCCCGTGTTCCTGCTCTCCCTCCCCATGTTCCTGCTCTCGCCCCATTTTCCTGTTTTCTATCCCTGTTTTCCTGCGCTCTCACCCTGTGTTCCTGTTCTCTATCCCTGTGTTCCTGCTCTCTCTCCCCATGTTCCCGCTTTCTCTCGCATGTTCCTTCTCTCTCCCTGTGCTCCTGCTCTCTCATCCTGTGTTCCTGCTCTCTCTCCCTGTGTATTTGCTCTCGCTCCCCATATTCCTGCTCTCTCGCCCTGTGTTACTGCACTCTCTCCCTGTGTTCCTGGCCGCTTCCACTCTGTTCCTGCTCTCTCTCACTCTGTTCCTGCTCTATCTCACTGTTTCTGCTCTCTCTCCCTGTGTTCCTGCTCTCTCTCCCTCTGTTCCTGCTCTCACTCCCCATTTTCATGCTCTCTCCCCCTGTATTCCTGCTCTCTCTTCCTGTGTTCCTGCACTCTCTCACTGCATTCCTGCTCTCGCTCTCTGTCTTACTGCTGTCTCTTCCTGTGTTCCAGCTCTCTCACCCCGTGTTCCTGCTCTCTCCCCATGTTCCTGCTCTCTCTCCCGATGTTCCTGCTCTCTCCCGATGTTCCTGCTCTCTCTCCCTGTGTTCCTGCTCTCTCTCCCTGTGTTCCTGCTCTCTCTCCCCATATTCCTTCTCTCTCTTTCACCATGTTCCTGCTCTCTCTCCCTGTGTTCCTGCTCTCTCACCCTGTGTTCCTGCTCTCTCTCCCCGTATTCCTGCTTCTCTTTCACCATGTTCCTGCTCTCTCTCCCTGTCTTCCTGCTCTCTCACCCCATGTTCCTGCTCTCTCCCGATGTTCCTGCTCTCTCTCCCTGTGTTCCTGCTCTCTCTCCCTGTGTTCCTGCTCTCTCTCCCTGTGATCCTGCTCTCTCTCCCCGTATTCCTGCTCTCTCTCCCTGTTTTCCTGCTCTCTCTCCCGATGTTCCTGCTCTCTCTCCCCATGTTCCTGCTCTCTCTTCCCATGTTCCTGCTCTCTCTCCCTCTGTTCCTGCTCTCTCCCCATGTTCCTGCTCT
Organism: Scyliorhinus torazame; assembly: GCF_047496885.1. NCBI lineage: Eukaryota > Metazoa > Chordata > Chondrichthyes > Carcharhiniformes > Scyliorhinidae > Scyliorhinus > Scyliorhinus torazame. Next base: position 253,792,955 of record NC_092717.1, on the reverse strand, counting down.
CTCTTCCTTTGTTCCTGCTCTCTCACCCCAAGTTCCTGCTCTCCCTCCCCATGTTCCTGCTCTCTTTCAATGTGTTCCTGCTCTCTCTCCCTTTGTTCCTGCTCTCTCGACCCATGTTCCTGCTCTCTCTCTCTGTTTCTCCTCTCTTTCCCTGTATTTCTGCTCTCTCTCCACATGTTCCTGCTCTCTCTCCCTGTCTTCCTGCTCTCTCTCCCTGTGTTCCTGCTCTCTCTGCCCATGTTCCTGCTTTCTCTCCCCATGTTCCTGCTTTCTCTCCCTGTGTTCCTGCTCTCTCTCCCCATGTTCCTGCTCTCTCTCCCTGTGTTCCTGCTCTCTCTCACTGTATTCCTGCTCTCTCTCCCCATGTTCCTGCTCTCTCCCTGTGTTCCTGCTCCCTCTTCCTGTATTCCTGCTCTCTCCCCATGTTCCTGCTCTCTCCCTGTGTTTCTGCTCTCTCTCCCTGTATTCCTGCTCTCTCTCCCTGTGTTCCTGCTCTCTCTCCCTCTGTTCCTGCTCTGTCTCACTGTGTTCCTGTTCTCTCTCCCTGTGTTCCTGCTCTCTGTCCCCATGTTCCTGCTATCTCTCTCAAGTGTTGTTGCTTTCTCTCCCTGTGTTGCTGTCTCTTTCCGCATGTTCCTGCTCTCTCTCCTTGTGTTCCTGCTCTCTCTGCCTGTGTTCCTGCTCTCTCTCTCTGTGTTCCTGCTCTCTCTCCCCATGTTCCTGCTCTCTCTCCCCATGTTCCTGCTCTCTCTCCCTGTGTTCCTGCTCTCTCTCTCCCCATGTTCCTGCTCTCTCTCTCTGTGTTCCTGCTCTCTCTCCTTGTGCTCCTGCTCTCTCCCCCTGTGTTCCTGGTCTCCCCCCCCCCCCCACAATGTTCCTGCTCTCACTCCCTGTGTTCCTGCTCTCTCCTCATGTTCCTGCTCTCTCTCTCTCTGTTCCTGCTCTCTCTCCCTGTATTCGTGCTCTCTCCCCATGTTCCTGCTCTCTCTCCCTGTGTTCCTGCTCTCTCTCCCTGTGATCCTGCTCTCTCCCCCTGTGTTCCAGCTCTCTCTCCCTGTGTTCCTGCTCTCTCCTCATGTTCCTGCTCTCTCTCCCTGTGTTCCTGCTCTCTCTCCCTGTGTTCCTGCTCTCTCCCCATGTTCCTGCTCCCTCTCCCCCTATTCCTGCTCGCTACCCATTTTCCTGCTCTCCCTCCCTGTGTTCCTGCTCTCTCCCCATGTTCCTGCTCTCTCTCCCTCTGTTCCTGCTCTCTCACACTGTGTTCCTGTTCTCTATCCCTGTGTTCCTGCTCTCTCTCCCCGTGTTCTTGCTTTCTCTCCCCATGTTCCCGCTTTCTCTCCCATGTTCCTGCTCTCTCCTCCTGTGTTCCTGCTCTCTCTCCCTGTGTTCCTGCTCTCTCTCCCCATGTTCCTGCTCTCTCTTCCTGTGTTCCTGCTCTCTCCCCATGTTTCTGCTCTCTCTCCCTGTGTTCCTGCTCTCTCTCCCTGTGTTCCTGTTCTCTATCCCTGTGTATTTGCTCTCTCTCCCCATGTTCCCGCTTTCTCTCGCATGTTCCTTCTCTCTCCCTGTGCTCCTGCTCTCTCATCCTGTGTTCCTGCTCTCTCTCCCTGTGTATTTGCTCTCGCTCCCCATATTCCTGCTCTCTCGCCCTGTGTTCCTGCACTCTCTCCCTGTGTTCCTGGCCGCTCCCACTCTGTTCCTGCTCTCTCTCCCTCTGTTCCTGCTCTCACTCCCCATTTTCATGCTCTCTCCCCCTGTATTCCTGCTCTCTCTTCCTGTGTTCCTGCACTCTCTCCCTGTGTTCCTGCTCTCTCTCCCTGTGTTCCTGCTCTCTCTCTCCCCATGTTCCTGCTCTCTCTCTCTGTGTTCCTGCTCTCTCTCCTTGTGCTCCTGCTCTCTCCCCCTGTGTTCCTGGTCTCACCCCCCCCCCCCCACAATGTTCCTGCTCTCACTCCCTGTGTTCCTGCTCTCTCCTCATGTTCCTGCTCTCTCTCTCTCTGTTCCTGCTCTCTCTCCCTGTATTCCTGCTCTCTCCCCATGTTCCTGCTCTCTCTCCCTGTGTTCCTGCTCTCTCTCCCTGTGATCCTGCTCTCTCCCCCTGTGTTCCAGCTCTCTCTCCCTGTGTTCCTGCTCTCTCCTCATGTTCCTGCTCTCTCTCCCTGTGTTCCTGCTCTCTCTCCCTGTGTTCCTGCTCTCTCCCCATGTTCCTGCTCTCTCTCCCCCTATTCCTGCTCGCTACCCATTTTCCTGCTCTCCCTCCCTGTGTTCCTGCACTCTCCCCATGTTCCTGCTCTCTCTCCCTCTGTTCCTGCTCTCTCTCCCTGTGTTCCTGCTCTCTCTCCCTGTGTTCCTGCTCTCTCTCCCTCTGTTCCTGCTCTCTCAACCTCTGTTCCTGCTCTATCTCACTGTGTTCCTGTTCTCTATCCCTGTTTTCCTGCTCTCTCTCCCTGTGTTCCTGTTCTCTATCCTTGTGTTCCTGCTCTCTCTCCCCATGTTCCTGCTTTCTCTCCCCATGTTCCCGCTTTCTCTCCCATGTTCCTGCTCTCTCCTCCTGTGTTCCTGCTCTCTCTCCCCGTGTTCCTGCTCTCTCTCCCCATGTTCCTGCTCTCTCGCCATTTTCCTGTTCTCTATCCCTGTGTTCGTGCTCTCTCTCCCTGTGTTCCTGTTCTCTATCCCTGTGTTCCTGCTCTCTCTCCCCGTGTTCCTGCTCTCTCTCCCCATGTTCCTGCTCTCTCTCCCTGTGTTCCTGCTCTCTCCCCATGTTCCTGTTCTCTATCCCTGTGTTCCTGCTCTCTCTCCCCATGTTCCCACTTTCTCTCGCATGTTCCTTCTCTCTCCCTGTGCTCCTGCTCTCTCATCCTGTGTTCCTGCTCTCTCTCCCTGTGTATTTGCTCTCGCTCCCCATATTCCTGCTCTCTCGCCCTGTGTTCCTGCACTCTCTCCCTGTGTTCCTGCTCGCTCTCACTCTGTTCCTGCTCTCTCTCACTCTGTTCCTGCTCTATCTCACTGTTTCTGCTCTCTCTCCCTGTGTTCCTGCTCTCTCTCCCTCTGTTCCTGCTCTCACTCCCCATTTTCATGCTCTCTTACCCTGTATTCCTGCTCTCTCTTCCTGTGTTCCTGCACTCTCTCACTGCATTCCTGCTCTCGCTCCCTGTCTTACTGCTGTCTCTTCCTGTGTTCCAGCTCTCTCACCCCGTGTTCCTGCTCTCTCCCCATGTTCCTGCTCTCTCACCCTGTGTTCCTGTTCTCTATCCCTGTGTTCCTGCTCTCTCTCCCCGTGTTCCTGCTCTCTCTCCCCATGTTCCTGCTCTCTCACCCTGTGTTCCTGCTCTCTCTCCCCGTATTCCTGCTTCTCTTTCACCATGTTCCTGCTCTCTCTCCCTGTGTTCCTGCTCTCTCTCTATCTTCCTGCTCTCTCACCCCATGTTCCTGCTCTCTCCCGGTGTTCCTGCACTCTCCCCATGTTCCTGCTCTCTCTCCCTCTGTTCCTGCTCTCTCTCCCTGTGTTCCTGCTCTCTCTCCCTGTGTTCCTGCTCTCTCTCCCTCTGTTCCTGCTCTCTCAACCTCTGTTCCTGCTCTATCTCACTGTGTTCCTGTTCTCTATCCCTGTTTTCCTGCTCTCTCTCCCTGTGTTCCTGTTCTCTATCCTTGTGTTCCTGCTCTCTCTCCCCATGTTCCTGCTTTCTCTCCCCATGTTCCCGCTTTCTCTCCCATGTTCCTGCTCTCTCCTCCTGTGTTCCTGCTCTCTCTCCCCGTGTTCCTGCTCTCTCTCCCCATGTTCCTGCTCTCTCGCCATTTTCCTGTTCTCTATCCCTGTGTTCGTGCTCTCTCTCCCTGTGTTCCTGTTCTCTATCCCTGTGTTCCTGCTCTCTCTCCCCGTGTTCCTGCTCTCTCTCCCCATGTTCCTGCTCTCTCTCCCTGTGTTCCTGCTCTCTCCCCATGTTCCTGTTCTCTATCCCTGTGTTCCTGCTCTCTCTCCCCATGTTCCCACTTTCTCTCGCATGTTCCTTCTCTCTCCCTGTGCTCCTGCTCTCTCATCCTGTGTTCCTGCTCTCTCTCCCTGTGTATTTGCTCTCGCTCCCCATATTCCTGCTCTCTCGCCCTGTGTTCCTGCACTCTCTCCCTGTGTTCCTGCTCGCTCTCACTCTGTTCCTGCTCTCTCTCACTCTGTTCCTGCTCTATCTCACTGTTTCTGCTCTCTCTCCCTGTGTTCCTGCTCTCTCTCCCTCTGTTCCTGCTCTCACTCCCCATTTTCATGCTCTCTTACCCTGTATTCCTGCTCTCTCTTCCTGTGTTCCTGCACTCTCTCACTGCATTCCTGCTCTCGCTCCCTGTCTTACTGCTGTCTCTTCCTGTGTTCCAGCTCTCTCACCCCGTGTTCCTGCTCTCTCCCCATGTTCCTGCTCTCTCACCCTGTGTTCCTGTTCTCTATCCCTGTGTTCCTGCTCTCTCTCCCCGTGTTCCTGCTCTCTCTCCCCATGTTCCTTCTCTCTCACCCTGTGTTCCTGCTCTCTCTCCCCGTATTCCTGCTTCTCTTTCACCATGTTCCTGCTCTCTCTCCCTGTGTTCCTGCTCTCTCTCTCTATCTTCCTGCTCTCTCACCCCATGTTCCTGCTCTCTCCCGGTGTTCCTGCTCTCTCTCCCTGTGTTCCTGCTCTCTCTCCCTGTGACCCTGCTCACTCTCCCCGTATTCCTGCTCTCTCTCCCTGTGTTCCTGCTCTCTCTCCCTGTGTTCCTGCTCTCTCTCCCGATGTTCCTGCTCTCTCTCCCCATGTTCCTGCTCTCTCTCCCTTTGTTCCTGCTTCTCCCCATGTTCCTGCTCTCTCTCCCTTTGTTCCTGCTCTCTCCCCATGTTCCTGCTCTCTCTTCCTTTGTTCCTGCTCTCTCTCCCCATGTTCCTGCTCTCTCTCCCTTTGTTCCTGCTCTCTCACCCCATGTTCCTGCTCTCCCTCCCCATGTTCCCGCTTTCTCTCGCATGTTCCTTCTCTCTCCCTGTGCTCCTGCTCTCTCATCCTGTGTTCCTGCTCTCTCTCCCTGTGTATTTGCTCTCGCTCCCCATATTCCTGCTCTCTCGCCCTGTGTTCCTGGCCGCTCCCACTCTGTTCCTGCTCTCTCTCACTCTGTTCCTGCTCTATCTCACTGTTTCTGCTCTCTCTCCCTGTGTTCCTGCTCTCTCTCCCTCTGTTCCTGCTCTCACTCCCCATTTTCATGCTCTCTCCCCCTGTATTCCTGCTCTCTCTCACTGTATTCCTGCTCTCTCTCCCCATGTTCCTGCTTTCTCTCCCCATGTTCCTGCTTTCTCTCCCTGTGTTCCTGCTCTCTCTCCCCATGTTCCTGCTCTCTCTCCCTGTGTTCCTGCTCTCTCTCACTGTATTCCTGCTCTCTCTCCCCATGTTCCTGCTCTCTCCCTGTGTTCCTGCTCCCTCTTCCTGTATTCCTGCTCTCTCCCCATGTTCCTGCTCTCTCCCTGTGTTTCTGCTCTCTCTCCCTGTATTCCTGCTCTCTCTCCCTGTGTTCCTGCTCTCTCTCCCTCTGTTCCTGCTCTGTCTCACTGTGTTCCTGTTCTCTCTCCCTGTGTTCCTGCTCTCTGTCCCCATGTTCCTGCTATCTCTCTCAAGTGTTGTTGCTTTCTCTCCCTGTGTTGCTGTCTCTTTCCGCATGTTCCTGCTCTCTCTCCTTGTGTTCCTGCTCTCTCTGCCTGTGTTCCTGCTCTCTCTCTCTGTGTTCCTGCTCTCTCTCCCCATGTTCCTGCTCTCTCTCCCCATGTTCCTGCTCTCTCTCCCTGTGTTCCTGCTCTCTCTCTCCCCATGTTCCTGCTCTCTCTCTCTGTGTTCCTGCTCTCTCTCCTTGTGCTCCTGCTCTCTCCCCCTGTGTTCCTGGTCTCCCCCCCCCCCCCCCCCCCCCACAATGTTCCTGCTCTCACTCCCTGTGTTCCTGCTCTCTCCTCATGTTCCTGCTCTCTCTCTCTCTGTTCCTGCTCTCTCTCCCTGTATTCGTGCTCTCTCCCCATGTTCCTGCTCTCTCTCCCTGTGTTCCTGCTCTCTCTCCCTGTGATCCTGCTCTCTCCCCCTGTGTTCCAGCTCTCTCTCCCTGTGTTCCTGCTCTCTCCTCATGTTCCTGCTCTCTCTCCCTGTGTTCCTGCTCTCTCTCCCTGTGTTCCTGCTCTCTCCCCATGTTCCTGCTCCCTCTCCCCCTATTCCTGCTCGCTACCCATTTTCCTGCTCTCCCTCCCTGTGTTCCTGCTCTCTCCCCATGTTCCTGCTCTCTCTCCCTCTGTTCCTGCTCTCTCACACTGTGTTCCTGTTCTCTATCCCTGTGTTCCTGCTCTCTCTCCCCATGTTCTTGCTTTCTCTCCCCATGTTCCCGCTTTCTCTCCCATGTTCCTGCTCTCTCCTCCTGTGTTCCTGCTCTCTCTCCCTGTGTTCCTGCTCTCTCTCCCCATGTTCCTGCTCTCTCTTCCTGTGTTCCTGCTCTCTCCCCATGTTTCTGCTCTCTCTCCCTGTGTTCCTGCTCTCTCTCCCTGTGTTCCTGTTCTCTATCCCTGTGTATTTGCTCTCTCTCCCCATGTTCCCGCTTTCTCTCGCATGTTCCTTCTCTCTCCCTGTGCTCCTGCTCTCTCATCCTGTGTTCCTGCTCTCTCTCCCTGTGTATTTGCTCTCGCTCCCCATATTCCTGCTCTCTCGCCCTGTGTTCCTGCACTCTCTCCCTGTGTTCCTGGCCGCTCCCACTCTGTTCCTGCTCTCTCTCCCTCTGTTCCAGCTCTCACTCCCCATTTTCATGCTCTCTCCCCCTGTATTCCTGCTCTCTCTTCCTGTGTTCCTGCACTCTCTCCCTGTGTTCCTGCTCTCTCTCCCTGTGTTCCTGCTCTCTCTCTCCCCATGTTCCTGCTCTCTCTCTCTGTGTTCCTGCTCTCTCTCCTTGTGCTCCTGCTCTCTCCCCCTGTGTTCCTGGTCTCACTCCCCCCCCCCCACAATGTTCCTGCTCTCACTCCCTGTGTTCCTGCTCTCTCCTCATGTTCCTGCTCTCTCTCTCTCTGTTCCTGCTCTCTCTCCCTGTATTCCTGCTCTCTCCCCATGTTCCTGCTCTCTCTCCCTGTGTTCCTGCTCTCTCTCCCTGTGATCCTGCTCTCTCCCCCTGTGTTCCAGCTCTCTCTCCCTGTGTTCCTGCTCTCTCCTCATGTTCCTGCTCTCTCTCCCTGTGTTCCTGCTCTCTCTCCCTGTGTTCCTGCTCTCTCCCCATGTTCCTGCTCTCTCTCCCCCTATTCCTGCTCGCTACCCATTTTCCTGCTCTCCCTCCCTGTGTTCCTGCACTCTCCCCATGTTCCTGCTCTCTCTCCCTCTGTTCCTGCTCTCTCTCCCTGTGTTCCTGCTCTCTCTCCCTGTGTTCCTGCTCTCTCTCCCTCTGTTCCTGCTCTCTCAACCTCTGTTCCTGCTCTATCTCACTGTGTTCCTGTTCTCTATCCCTGTTTTCCTGCTCTCTCTCCCTGTGTTCCTGTTCTCTATCCTTGTGTTCCTGCTCTCTCTCCCCATGTTCCTGCTTTCTCTCCCCATGTTCCCGCTTTCTCTCCCATGTTCCTGCTCTCTCCTCCTGTGTTCCTGCTCTCTCTCCCCGTGTTCCTGCTCTCTCTCCCCATGTTCCTGCTCTCTCGCCATTTTCCTGTTCTCTATCCCTGTGTTCGTGCTCTCTCTCCCTGTGTTCCTGTTCTCTATCCCTGTGTTCCTGCTCTCTCTCCCCGTGTTCCTGCTCTCTCTCCCCATGTTCCTGCTCTCTCTCCCTGTGTTCCTGCTCTCTCCCCATGTTCCTGTTCTCTATCCCTGTGTTCCTGCTCTCTCTCCCCATGTTCCCACTTTCTCTCGCATGTTCCTTCTCTCTCCCTGTGCTCCTGCTCTCTCATCCTGTGTTCCTGCTCTCTCTCCCTGTGTATTTGCTCTCGCTCCCCATATTCCTGCTCTCTCGCCCTGTGTTCCTGCACTCTCTCCCTGTGTTCCTGCTCGCTCTCACTCTGTTCCTGCTCTCTCTCACTCTGTTCCTGCTCTATCTCACTGTTTCTGCTCTCTCTCCCTGTGTTCCTGCTCTCTCTCCCTCTGTTCCTGCTCTCACTCCCCATTTTCATGCTCTCTTACCCTGTATTCCTGCTCTCTCTTCCTGTGTTCCTGCACTCTCTCACTGCATTCCTGCTCTCGCTCCCTGTCTTACTGCTGTCTCTTCCTGTGTTCCAGCTCTCTCACCCCGTGTTCCTGCTCTCTCCCCATGTTCCTGCTCTCTCACCCTGTGTTCCTGTTCTCTATCCCTGTGTTCCTGCTCTCTCTCCCCGTGTTCCTGCTCTCTCTCCCCATGTTCCTGCTCTCTCACCCTGTGTTCCTGCTCTCTCTCCCCGTATTCCTGCTTCTCTTTCACCATGTTCCTGCTCTCTCTCCCTGTGTTCCTGCTCTCTCTCTATCTTCCTGCTCTCTCACCCCATGTTCCTGCTCTCTCCCGGTGTTCCTGCACTCTCCCCATGTTCCTGCTCTCTCTCCCTCTGTTCCTGCTCTCTCTCCCTGTGTTCCTGCTCTCTCTCCCTGTGTTCCTGCTCTCTCTCCCTCTGTTCCTGCTCTCTCAACCTCTGTTCCTGCTCTATCTCACTGTGTTCCTGTTCTCTATCCCTGTTTTCCTGCTCTCTCTCCCTGTGTTCCTGTTCTCTATCCTTGTGTTCCTGCTCTCTCTCCCCATGTTCCTGCTTTCTCTCCCCATGTTCCCGCTTTCTCTCCCATGTTCCTGCTCTCTCCTCCTGTGTTCCTGCTCTCTCTCCCCGTGTTCCTGCTCTCTCTCCCCATGTTCCTGCTCTCTCGCCATTTTCCTGTTCTCTATCCCTGTGTTCGTGCTCTCTCTCCCTGTGTTCCTGTTCTCTATCCCTGTGTTCCTGCTCTCTCTCCCCGTGTTCCTGCTCTCTCTCCCCATGTTCCTGCTCTCTCTCCCTGTGTTCCTGCTCTCTCCCCATGTTCCTGTTCTCTATCCCTGTGTTCCTGCTCTCTCTCCCCATGTTCCCACTTTCTCTCGCATGTTCCTTCTCTCTCCCTGTGCTCCTGCTCTCTCATCCTGTGTTCCTGCTCTCTCTCCCTGTGTATTTGCTCTCGCTCCCCATATTCCTGCTCTCTCGCCCTGTGTTCCTGCACTCTCTCCCTGTGTTCCTGCTCGCTCTCACTCTGTTCCTGCTCTCTCTCACTCTGTTCCTGCTCTATCTCACTGTTTCTGCTCTCTCTCCCTGTGTTCCTGCTCTCTCTCCCTCTGTTCCTGCTCTCACTCCCCATTTTCATGCTCTCTTACCCTGTATTCCTGCTCTCTCTTCCTGTGTTCCTGCACTCTCTCACTGCATTCCTGCTCTCGCTCCCTGTCTTACTGCTGTCTCTTCCTGTGTTCCAGCTCTCTCACCCCGTGTTCCTGCTCTCTCCCCATGTTCCTGCTCTCTCACCCTGTGTTCCTGTTCTCTATCCCTGTGTTCCTGCTCTCTCTCCCCGTGTTCCTGCTCTCTCTCCCCATGTTCCTTCTCTCTCACCCTGTGTTCCTGCTCTCTCTCCCCGTATTCCTGCTTCTCTTTCACCATGTTCCTGCTCTCTCTCCCTGTGTTCCTGCTCTCTCTCTCTATCTTCCTGCTCTCTCACCCCATGTTCCTGCTCTCTCCCGGTGTTCCTGCTCTCTCTCCCTGTGTTCCTGCTCTCTCTCCCTGTGACCCTGCTCACTCTCCCCGTATTCCTGCTCTCTCTCCCTGTGTTCCTGCTCTCTCTCCCTGTGTTCCTGCTCTCTCTCCCGATGTTCCTGCTCTCTCTCCCCATGTTCCTGCTCTCTCTCCCTTTGTTCCTGCTTCTCCCCATGTTCCTGCTCTCTCTCCCTTTGTTCCTGCTCTCTCCCCATGTTCCTGCTCTCTCTTCCTTTGTTCCTGCTCTCTCTCCCCATGTTCCTGCTCTCTCTCCCTTTGTTCCTGCTCTCTCACCCCATGTTCCTGCTCTCCCTCCCCATGTTCCCGCTTTCTCTCGCATGTTCCTTCTCTCTCCCTGTGCTCCTGCTCTCTCATCCTGTGTTCCTGCTCTCTCTCCCTGTGTATTTGCTCTCGCTCCCCATATTCCTGCTCTCTCGCCCTGTGTTCCTGGCCGCTCCCACTCTGTTCCTGCTCTCTCTCACTCTGTTCCTGCTCTATCTCACTGTTTCTGCTCTCTCTCCCTGTGTTCCTGCTCTCTCTCCCTCTGTTCCTGCTCTCACTCCCCATTTTCATGCTCTCTCCCCCTGTATTCCTGCTCTCTCTTCCTGTGTTCCTGCACTCTCTCACTGCATTCCTGCTCTCGCTCCCTGTCTTACTGCTGTCTCTTCCTGTGTTCCAGCTCTCTCACCCCGTGTTCCTGCTCTCTCCCCATGTTCCTGCTCTCTCTCCCGATGTTCCTGCTCTCTCCCGATGTTCCTGCTCTCTCTCCCTGTGTTCCTGCTCTCTCTCCCTGTGTTCCTGCTCTCTCTCCCCATATTCCTTCTCTCTCTTTCACCATGTTCCTGCTCTCTCTCCCTGTGTTCCTGCTCTCTCGCCCTGTGTTCCTGCTCTCTCTCCCCGTATTCCTGCTTCTCTTTCACCATGTTCCTGCTCTCTCTCCCTGTCTTCCTGCTCTCTCACCCCATGTTCCTGCTCTCTCCCGATGTTCCTGCTCTCTCTCCCTGTGTTCCTGCTCTCTCTCCCTGTGTTCCTGTTCTCTCTCCCTGTGATCCTGCTCTCTCTCCCCGTATTCCTGCTCTCTCTCCCTGTTTTCCTGCTCTCTCTCCCGATGTTCCTGCTCTCTCTCTCCCCATGTTCCTGCTCTCTCTCCCGATGTTCCTGCTCTCTCTTCCCATGTTCCTGCTCTCTCTCCCATGTTCCTGCTCTCTCTCCCTCTGTTCCTGTTCTCTCCCCATGTTCCTGCTCTCTCTTCCTTTGTTCCTGCTCTCTCACCCCAAGTTCCTGCTCTCCCTCCCCATGTTCCTGCTCTCTTTCAATGTGTTCCTGCTCTCTCTCCCTTTGTTCCTGCTCTCTCGACCCATGTTCCTGCTCTCTCTCCCTGTCTTCCTGCTCTCTCTCCCTGTGTTCCTGCTCTCTCTGCCCATGTTCCTGCTTTCTCTCCCCATGTTCCTGCTTTCTCTCCCTGTGTTCCTGCTCTCTCTCCCCATGTTCCTGCTCTCTCTCCCCATGTTCCTGCTCTCTCTCCCTGTGTTCCTGCTCTCTCTCCCTGTATTCCTGCTCTATCTCACCATGTTCCTGCTCTCTCCCTGTATTCCTGCTCTCTCTCCCTGTGTTCCTGCTCTCTCTCCCTCTGTTCCTGCTCTGTCTCACTGTGTTCCTGTTCTCTCTCCCTGTGTTCCTGCTCTCTGTCCCCATGTTCCTGCTATCTCTCTCAAGTGTTGTTGCTTTCTCTCCCTGTGTTGCTGTCTCTTTCCGCATGTTCCTGCTCTCTCTCCTTGTGTTCCTGCTCTCTCTGCCTGTGTTCCTGCTCTCTCTCTCTGTGTTCCTGCTCTCTCTCCCCATGTTCCTGCTCTCTCTCCCCATGTTCCTGCTCTCTCTCCCTGTGTTCCTGCTCTCTCTCCCTGTGTTCCTGCTCTCTCTCCCTGTGTTCCTGCTCTCTCTCTCCCCATGTTCCTGCTCTCTCTCTCTGTGTTCCTGCTCTCTCTCCTTGTGCTCCTGCTCTCTCCCCCTGTGTTCCTGGTCTCACCCCCCCCCCACAATGTTCCTGCTCTCTCTCCCTGTGTCCCTGCTCTCCCTCATGTTCCTGCTCTCTCTCTCTCTGTTCCTGCTCTCTCTCCCTGTATTCGTGCTCTCTCCCCATGTTCCTGCTCTCTCTCCCTGTGTTCCTGCTCTCTCTCCCTGTGATCCTGCTCTCTCCCCCTGTGTTCCAGCTCTCTCTCCCTGTGTTCCTGCTCTCTCCTCATGTTCCTGCTCTCTCTCCCTGTGTTCCTGCTCTCTCTCCCTGTGTTCCTGCTCTCTCCCCATGTTCCTGCTCTCTCTCCCCCTATTCCTGCTCGCTACCCATTTTCCTGCTCTCTCTCCCTGTGTTCCTGCTCTCTCTCCCTGTGATCCTGCTCTCTCCCACTGTGTTCCAGCTCTCTCTCCCTGTGTTCCTGCTCTCTCCTCATGTTCCTGCTCTCTCTCCCTGTGTTCCTGCTCTCTCTCCCTGTGTTCCTGCTCTCTCCCCATGTTCCTGCTCTCTCTCCCTCTGTTCCTGCTCTCTCTCCCTGTGTTCCTGCTCTCTCTCCCTGTGTTCCTGCTCTCTCTCCCTCTGTTCCTGCTCTCTCTCCCTGTGTTCCTGCTCTCTCTCCCTGTGTTCCTGCTCTCTCTCCCTCTGTTCCTGCTCTCTCAACCTCTGTTCCTGCTCTATCTCACTGTGTTCCTGTTCTCTATCCCTGTTTTCCTGCTCTCTCTCCCTGTGTTCCTGTTCTCTATCCTTGTGTTCCTGCTCTCTCTCCCCATGTTCCTGCTTTCTCTCCCCATGTTCCCGCTTTCTCTCCCATGTTCCTGCTCTCTCCTCCTGTGTTCCTGCTCTCTCTCCCCGTGTTCCTGCTCTCTCTCCCCATGTTCCTGCTCTCTCCCCATTTTCCTGTTCTCTATCCCTGTGTTCGTGCTCTCTCTCCCTGTGTTCCTGTTCTCTATCCCTGTGTTCCTGCTCTCTCTCCCCGTGTTCCTGCTCTCTCTCCCCATGTTCCTGCTCTCTCTCCCTGTGTTCCTGCTCTCTCCCCATGTTCCTGCTTTCTCTCCCCATGTTCCCGCATTCTCTCCCATGTTCCTGCTCTCTCCTCCTGTGTTCCTGCTCTCTCTCCCTGTGTTCCTGCTCTCTCTCCCCATGTTCCTGCTTTCTCTCCCCATGTTCCCGCATTCTCTCCCATGTTCCTGCTCTCTCCTCCTGTGTTCCCGCTCTCTCTCCCCGTGTTCCTGCTCTCTCTCCCCATGTTCCTGCTCTCTCTCCCTGTGTTCCTGCTCTCGCCCCATTTTCCTGTTTTCTATCCCTGTGTTCCTGCGCTCTCTCCCTGTGTTCCTGTTCTCTATCCCTGTGTTCCTGCTCTCTCTCCCCATGTTCCCGCTTTCTCTCGCATGTTCCTTCTCTCTCCCTGTGCTCCTGCTCTCTCATCCTGTGTTCCTGCTCTCTCTCCCTGTGTATTTGCTCTCGCTCCCCATATTCCTGCTCTCTCGCCCTGTGTTCCTGCACTCTCTCCCTGTGTTCCTGGCCGCTTCCACTCTGTTCCTGCTCTCTCTCACTCTGTTCCTGCTCTATCTCACTGTTTCTGCTCTCTCTCCCTGTGTTCCTGCTCTCTCTCCCTCTGTTCCTGCTCTCACTCCCCATTTTCATGCTCTCTCCCCCTGTATTCCTGCTCTCTCTTCCTGTGTTCCTGCACTCTCTCACTGCATTCCTGCTCTCGCTCCCTGTCTTACTGCTGTCTCTTCCTGTGTTCCAGCTCTCTCACCCCGTGTTCCTGCTCTCTCCCCATGTTCCTGCTCTCTCTCCCGATGTTCCTGCTCTCTCCCGATGTTCCTGCTCTCTCTCCCTGTGTTCCTGCTCTCTCTCCCTGTGTTCCTGCTCTCTCTCCCCATATTCCTTCTCTCTCTTTCACCATGTTCCTGCTCTCTCTCCCTGTGTTCCTGCTCTCTCACCCTGTGTTCCTGCTCTCTCTCCCCGTATTCCTGCTTCTCTTTCACCATGTTCCTGCTCTCTCTCCCTGTCTTCCTGCTCTCTCACCCCATGTTCCTGCTCTCTCCCGATGTTCCTGCTCTCTCTCCCTGTGTTCCTGCTCTCTCTCCCTGTGTTCCTGCTCTCTCTCCCTGTGTTCCTGCTCTCTCTCCCTGTGATCCTGCTCTCTCTCCCCGTATTCCTGCTCTCTCTCCCTGTTTTCCTGCTCTCTCTCCCGATGTTCCTGCTCTCTCTCCCCATGTTCCTGCTCTCTCTTCCCATGTTCCTGCTCTCTCTCCCTCTGTTCCTGCTCTCTCCCCATGTTCCTGCTCTCTCTTCCTTTGTTCCTGCTCTCTCACCCCAAGTTCCTGCTCTCCCTCCCCATGTTCCTGCTCTCTTTCAATGTGTTCCTGCTCTCTCTCCCTTTGTTCCTGCTCTCTCGACCCATGTTCCTGCTCTCTCTCTCTGTTTCTCCTCTCTTTCCCTGTATTTCTGCTCTCTCTCCACATGTTCCTGCTCTCTCTCCCTGTCTTCCTGCTCTCTCTCCCTGTGTTCCTGCTCTCTCTGCCCATGTTCCTGCTTTCTCTCCCCATGTTCCTGCTTTCTCTCCCTGTGTTCCTGCTCTCTCCCCATGTTCCTGCTCTCTCCCTGTGTTTCTGCTCTCTCTCCCTGTATTCCTGCTCTCTCTCCCTGTGTTCCTGCTCTCTCTCCCTCTGTTCCTGCTCTGTCTCACTGTGTTCCTGTTCTCTCTCCATGTGTTCCTGCTCTCTGTCCCCATGTTCCTGCTATCTCTCTCAAGTGTTGTTGCTTTCTCTCCCTGTGTTGCTGTCTCTTTCCGCATGTTCCTGCTCTCTCTCCTTGTGTTCCTGCTCTCTCTGCCTGTGTTCCTGCTCTCTCTCTCTGTGTTCCTGCTCTCTCTCCCCATGTTCCTGCTCTCTCCCCCATGTTCCTGCTCTCTCTCCCCGTGTTCCTGCTCTCTCTCCCTGTGTTCCTGCTCTCTCTCCCTGTGTTCCTGCTCTCTCTCTCCCCATGTTCCTGCTCTCTCTCTCTGTGTTCCTGCTCTCGCTCCTTGTGCTCCTGCTCTCTCCCCCTGTGTTCCTGGTCTCCCCCCCCCCCCCCCACAATGTTCCTGCTCTCACTCCCTGTGTTCCTGCTCTCTCCTCATGTTCCTGCTCTCTCTCTCTCTGTTCCTGCTCTCTCTCCCTGTATTCGTGCTCTCTCCCCATGTTCCTGCTCTCTCTCCCTGTGTTCCTGCTCTCTCTCCCTGTGATCCTGCTCTCTCCCCCTGTGTTCCAGCTCTCTCTCCCTGTGTTCCTGCTCTCTCCTCATGTTCCTGCTCTCTCTCCCTGTGTTCCTGCTCTCTCTCCCTGTGTTCCTGCTCTCTCCCCATGTTCCTGCTCCCTCTCCCCCTATTCCTGCTCGCTACCCATTTTCCTGCTCTCCCTCCCTGTGTTCCTGCTCTCTCCCCATGTTCCTGCTCTCTCTCCCTCTGTTCCTGCTCTCTCACACTGTGTTCCTGTTCTCTATCCCTGTGTTCCTGCTCTCTCTCCCCATGTTCTTGCTTTCTCTCCCCATGTTCCCGCTTTCTCTCCCATGTTCCTGCTCTCTCCTCCTGTGTTCCTGCTCTCTCTCCCTGTGTTCCTGCTCTCTCTCCCCATGTTCCTGCTCTCTCTTCCTGTGTTCCTGCTCTCTCCCCATGTTTCTGCTCTCTCTCCCTGTGTTCCTGCTCTCTCTCCCTGTGTTCCTGTTCTCTATCCCTGTGTATTTGCTGCTCTCCCCATGTTCCCGCTTTCTCTCGCATGTTCCTTCTCTCTCCCTGTGCTCCTGCTCTCTCATCCTGTGTTCCTGCTCTCTCTCCCTGTGTATTTGCTCTCGCTCCCCATATTCCTGCTCTCTCGCCCTGTGTTCCTGCACTCTCTCCCTGTGTTCCTGGCCGCTCCCACTCTGTTCCTGCTCTCACTCCCCATTTTCATGCTCTCTCCCCCTGTATTCCTGCTCTCTCTTCCTGTGTTCCTGCACTCTCTCCCTGTGTTCCTGCTCTCTCTCCCTGTGTTCCTGCTCTCTCTCTCCCCATGTTCCTGCTCTCTCTCTCTGTGTTCCTGCTCTCTCTCCTTGTGCTCCTGCTCTCTCCCCCTGTGTTCCTGGTCTCACCCCCCCCCCCCACAATGTTCCTGCTCTCACTCCCTGTGTTCCTGCTCTCTCCTCATGTTCCTGCTCTCTCTCTCTCTGTTCCTGCTCTCTCTCCCTGTATTCCTGCTCTCTCCCCATGTTCCTGCTCTCTCTCCCTGTGTTCCTGCTCTCTCTCCCTGTGATCCTGCTCTCTCCCCCTGTGTTCCAGCTCTCTCTCCCTGTGTTCCTGCTCTCTCCTCATGTTCCTGCTCTCTCTCCCTGTGTTCCTGCTCTCTCTCCCTGTGTTCCTGCTCTCTTCCCATGTTCCTGCTCTCTCTCCCCCTATTCCTGCTCGCTACCCATTTTCCTGCTCTCCCTCCCTGTGTTCCTGCACTCTCCCCATGTTCCTGCTCTCTCTCCCTCTGTTCCTGCTCTCTCTCCCTGTGTTCCTGCTCTCTCTCCCTGTGTTCCTGCTCTCTCTCCCTCTGTTCCTGCTCTCTCAACCTCTGTTCCTGCTCTATCTCACTGTGTTCCTGTTCTCTATCCCTGTTTTCCTGCTCTCTCTCCCTGTGTTCCTGTTCTCTATCCTTGTGTTCCTGCTCTCTCTCCCCATGTTCCTGCTTTCTCTCCCCATGTTCCCGCTTTCTCTCCCATGTTCCTGCTCTCTCCTCCTGTGTTCCTGCTCTCTCTCCCCGTGTTCCTGCTCTCTCTCCCCATGTTCCTGCTCTCTCGCCATTTTCCTGTTCTCTATCCCTGTGTTCGTGCTCTCTCTCCCTGTGTTCCTGTTCTCTATCCCTGTGTTCCTGCTCTCTCTCCCCGTGTTCCTGCTCTCTCTCCCCATGTTCCTGCTCTCTCTCCCTGTGTTCCTGCTCTCTCCCCATGTTCCTGTTCTCTATCCCTGTGTTCCTGCTCTCTCTCCCCATGTTCCCACTTTCTCTCGCATGTTCCTTCTCTCTCCCTGTGCTCCTGCTCTCTCATCCTGTGTTCCTGCTCTCTCTCCCTGTGTATTTGCTCTCGCTCCCCATATTCCTGCTCTCTCGCCCTGTGTTCCTGCACTCTCTCCCTGTGTTCCTGCTCGCTCTCACTCTGTTCCTGCTCTCTCTCACTCTGTTCCTGCTCTATCTCACTGTTTCTGCTCTCTCTCCCTGTGTTCCTGCTCTCTCTCCCTCTGTTCCTGCTCTCACTCCCCATTTTCATGCTCTCTTACCCTGTATTCCTGCTCTCTCTTCCTGTGTTCCTGCACTCTCTCACTGCATTCCTGCTCTCGCTCCCTGTCTTACTGCTGTCTCTTCCTGTGTTCCAGCTCTCTCACCCCGTGTTCCTGCTCTCTCCCCATGTTCCTGCTCTCTCACCCTGTGTTCCTGTTCTCTATCCCTGTGTTCCTGCTCTCTCTCCCCGTGTTCCTGCTCTCTCTCCCCATGTTCCTGCTCTCTCACCCTGTGTTCCTGCTCTCTCTCCACGTATTCCTGCTTCTCTTTCACCATGTTCCTGCTCTCTCTCCCTGTGTTCCTGCTCTCTCTCTCTGTCTTCCTGCTCTCTCACCCCATGTTCCTGCTCTCTCCCGGTGTTCCTGCTCTCTCTCCCTGTGTTCCTGCTCTCTCTCCCTGTGACCCTGCTCACTCTCCCCGTATTCCTGCTCTCTCTCCCTGTGTTCCTGCTCTCTCTCCCTGTGTTCCTGCTCTCTCTCCCGATGTTCCTGCTCTCTCTCCCCATGTTCCTGCTCTCTCTCCCTTTGTTCCTGCTTCTCCCCATGTTCCTGCTCTCTCTCCCTTTGTTCCTGCTCTCTCCCCATGTTCCTGCTCTCTCTTCCTTTGTTCCTGCTCTCTCTCCCCATGTTCCTGCTCTCTCTCCCTTTGTTCCTGCTCTCTCACCCCATGTTCCTGCTCTCCCTCCCCATGTTCCCGCTTTCTCTCGCATGTTCCTTCTCTCTCCCTGTGCTCCTGCTCTCTCATCCTGTGTTCCTGCTCTCTCTCCCTGTGTATTTGCTCTCGCTCCCCATATTCCTGCTCTCTCGCCCTGTGTTCCTGGCCGCTCCCACTCTGTTCCTGCTCTCTCTCACTCTGTTCCTGCTCTATCTCACTGTTTCTGCTCTCTCTCCCTGTGTTCCTGCTCTCTCTCCCTCTGTTCCTGCTCTCACTCCCCATTTTCATGCTCTCTCCCCCTGTATTCCTGCTCTCTCTTCCTGTGTTCCTGCACTCTCTCACTGCATTCCTGCTCTCGCTCGCTGTCTTACTGCTGTCTCTTCCTGTGTTCCAGCTCTCTCACCCCGTGTTCCTGCTCTCTCCCCATGTTCCTGCTCTCTCTCCCGATGTTCCTGCTCTCTCCCGATGTTCCTGCTCTCTCTCCCTGTGTTCCTGCTCTCTCTCCCTGTGTTCCTGCTCTCTCTCCCCATATTCCTTCTCTCTCTTTCACCATGTTCCTGCTCTCTCTCCCTGTGTTCCTGCTCTCTCACCCTGTGTTCCTGCTCTCTCTCCCCGTATTCCTGCTTCTCTTTCACCATGTTCCTGCTCTCTCTCCCTGTCTTCCTGCTCTCTCACCCCATGTTCCTGCTCTCTCCCGATGTTCCTGCTCTCTCTCCCTGTGTTCCTGCTCTCTCTCCCTGTGTTCCTGTTCTCTCTCCCTGTGATCCTGCTCTCTCTCCCCGTATTCCTGCTCTCTCTCCCTGTTTTCCTGCTCTCTCTCCCGATGTTCCTGCTCTCTCTCCCCATGTTCCTGCTCTCTCTCCCGATGTTCCTGCTCTCTCTTCCCATGTTCCTGCTCTCTCTCCCATGTTCCTGCTCTCTCTCCCTCTGTTCCTGTTCTCTCCCCATGTTCCTGCTCTCTCTTCCTTTGTTCCTGCTCTCTCACCCCAAGTTCCTGCTCTCCCTCCCCATGTTCCTGCTCTCTTTCAATGTGTTCCTGCTCTCTCTCCCTTTGTTCCTGCTCTCTCGACCCATGTTCCTGCTCTCTCTCCCTGTCTTCCTGCTCTCTCTCCTTGTGTTCCTGCTCTCTCTGCCCATGTTCCTGCTTTCTCTCCCCATGTT
Organism: Scyliorhinus torazame; assembly: GCF_047496885.1. Classification (NCBI taxonomy): domain Eukaryota; kingdom Metazoa; phylum Chordata; class Chondrichthyes; order Carcharhiniformes; family Scyliorhinidae; genus Scyliorhinus; species Scyliorhinus torazame. The sequence goes on along the minus strand of NC_092717.1, from coordinate 253,774,177 downwards.
CCTGCTTTCTCTCCCTGTGTTCCTGCTCTCTCTCCCCATGTTCCTGCTCTCTCTCCCCATGTTCCTGCTCTCTCTCCCTGTGTTCCTGCTCTCTCTCCCTGTATTCCTGCTCTATCTCACCATGTTCCTGCTCTCTCCCTGTATTCCTGCTCTCTCTCCCTGTGTTCCTGCTCTCTCTCCCTCTGTTCCTGCTCTGTCTCACTGTGTTCCTGTTCTCTCTCCCTGTGTTCCTGCTCTCTGTCCCCATGTTCCTGCTATCTCTCTCAAGTGTTGTTGCTTTCTCTCCCTGTGTTGCTGTCTCTTTCCGCATGTTCCTGCTCTCTCTCCTTGTGTTCCTGCTCTCTCTGCCTGTGTTCCTGCTCTCTCTCTCTGTGTTCCTGCTCTCTCTCCCCATGTTCCTGCTCTCTCTCCCCATGTTCCTGCTCTCTCTCCCCATGTTCCTGCTCTCTCTCCCTGTGTTCCTGCTCTCTCTCCCTGTGTTCCTGCTCTCTCTCTCCCCATGTTCCTGCTCTCTCTCTCTGTGTTCCTGCTCTCTCTCCTTGTGCTCCTGCTCTCTCCCCCTGTGTTCCTGGTCTCACCCCCCCCCCCCCCACAATGTTCCTGCTCTCACTCCCTGTGTTCCTGCTCTCTCCTCATGTTCCTGCTCTCTCTCTCTCTGTTCCTGCTCTCTCTCCCTGTATTCGTGCTCTCTCCCCATGTTCCTGCTCTCTCTCCCTGTGTTCCTGCTCTCTCTCCCTGTGATCCTGCTCTCTCCCCCTGTGTTCCAGCTCTCTCTCCCTGTGTTCCTGCTCTCTCCTCATGTTCCTGCTCTCTCTCCCTGTGTTCCTGCTCTCTCTCCCTGTGTTCCTGCTCTCTCCCCATGTTCCTGCTCTCTCTCCCCCTATTCCTGCTCGCTACCCATTTTCCTGCTCTCTCTCCCTGTGTTCCTGCTCTCTCTCCCTGTGATCCTGCTCTCTCCCCCTGTGTTCCAGCTCTCTCTCCCTGTGTTCCTGCTCTCTCCTCATGTTCCTGCTCTCTCTCCCTGTGTTCCTGCTCTTTCTCCCTGTGTTCCTGCTCTCTCCCCATGTTCCTGCTCTCTCTCCCTCTGTTCCTGCTCTCTCTCCCTGTGTTCCTGCTCTCTCTCCCTGTGTTCCTGCTCTCTCTCCCTCTGTTCCTGCTCTCTCTCCCTGTGTTCCTGCTCTCTCTCCCTGTGTTCCTGCTCTCTCTCCCTCTGTTCCTGCTCTCTCAACCTCTGTTCCTGCTCTATCTCACTGTGTTCCTGTTCTCTATCCCTGTTTTCCTGCTCTCTCTCCCTGTGTTCCTGTTCTCTATCCTTGTGTTCCTGCTCTCTCTCCCCATGTTCCTGCTTTCTCTCCCCATGTTCCCGCTTTCTCTCCCATGTTCCTGCTCTCTCCTCCTGTGTTCCTGCTCTCTCTCCCCGTGTTCCTGCTCTCTCTCCCCATGTTCCTGCTCTCTCGCCATTTTCCTGTTCTCTATCCCTGTGTTCGTGCTCTCTCTCCCTGTGTTCCTGTTCTCTATCCCTGTGTTCCTGCTCTCTCTCCCCGTGTTCCTGCTCTCTCTCCCCATGTTCCTGCTCTCTCTCCCTGTGTTCCTGCTCTCTCCCCATGTTCCTGTTCTCTATCCCTGTGTTCCTGCTCTCTCTCCCCATGTTCCCACTTTCTCTCGCATGTTCCTTCTCTCTCCCTGTGCTCCTGCTCTCTCATCCTGTGTTCCTGCTCTCTCTCCCTGTGTATTTGCTCTCGCTCCCCATATTCCTGCTCTCTCGCCCTGTCTTCCTGCACTCTCTCCCTGTGTTCCTGCTCTCTCTCACTCTGTTCCTGCTCTATCTCACTGTTTCTGCTCTCTCTCCCTGTGTTCCTGCTCTCTCTCCCTCTGTTCCTGCTCTCACTCCCCATTTTCATGCTCTCTCCCCCTGTATTCCTGCTCTCTCTTCCTGTGTTCCTGCACTCTCTCACTGCATTCCTGCTCTCGCTCCCTGTCTTACTGCTGTCTCTTCCTGTGTTCCAGCTCTCTCACCCCGTGTTCCTGCTCTCTCCCCATGTTCCTGCTCTCTCTCCCGATGTTCCTGCTCTCTCCCGATGTTCCTGCTCTCTCTCCCTGTGTTCCTGCTCTCTCTCCCTGTGTTCCTGCTCTCTCTTGCGATGTTCCTGCTCTCTCTCCCTGTGTTCCTGCTCTCTCTTGCGATGTTCCTGCTCTCTCTCCCTGTGTTCCTGCTCTCTCTCCCCATATTCCTTCTCTCTCTTTCACCATGTTCCTGCTCTCTCTCCCAGTGTTCCTGCTCTCTCACCCTGTGTTCCTGCTCTCTCTCCCCGTATTCCTGCTTCTCTTTCACCATGTTCCTGCTCTCTCTCTCTGTCTTCCTGCTCTCTCACCCCATGTTCCTGCTCTCTCCCGATGTTCCTGCTCTCTCTCCCTGTGTTCCTGCTCTCTCTCCCTGTGATCCTGCTCACTCTCCCCGTTTTCCTGCTCTCTCTGCCTGTGTTCCTGCTCTCTCTCCCTGTGTTCCTGCTCTCTCTCCCGATGTTCCTGCTCTCTCTCCCCATGTTCCTGCTCTCTCTCCCTTTGTTCCTGCTCTCTCCCCATGTTCCTGCTCTCTCTCATTTTGTTCCTGCTCTCTCCCCATGTTCCTGCTCTCTCTTCCTTTGTTCCTGCTCTCTCTCCCCATGTTCCTGCTCTCTCTCCCCATGTTCCTGCTCTCTCCTCCTGTGTTCCTGCTCTCTCTCCCTTTGTTCCTGCTCTCTCACCCCATGTTCCTGCTCTCCCTCCCCATGTTCCCGCTTTCTCTCGCATGTTCCTTCTCTCTCCATGTGCTCCTGCTCTCTCATCCTGTGTTCCTGCTCTCTCTCCCTGTGTATTTGCTCTCGCTCCCCATATTCCTGCTCTCTCGCCCTGTGTTCCTGGCCGCTCCCACTCTGTTCCTACTCTCTCTCACTCTGTTCCTGCTCTATCTCACTGTTTCTGCTCTCTCTCCCTGTGTTCCTGCTCTCTCTCCCTCTGTTCCTGCTCTCACTCCCCATTTTCATGCTCTCTCCCCCTGTATTCCTGCTCTCTCTTCCTGTGTTCCTGCACTCTCTCACTGCATTCCTGCTCTCGCTCCCTGTCTTACTGCTGTCTCTTCCTATGTTCCAGCTCTCTCACCCCGTGTTCCTGCTCTCTCCCCATGTTCCTGCTCTCTCTCCCGATGTTCCTGCTCTCTCCCGATGTTCCTGCTCTCTCTCCCTGTGTTCCTGCTCTCTCTCCCTGTGTTCCTGCTCTCTCTCCCCATATTCCTTCTCTCTCTTTCACCATGTTCCTGCTCTCTCTCACTGTGTTCCTGCTCTCTCACCCTGTGTTCCTGCTCTCTCTCCCCGTATTCCTGCTTCTCTTTCACCATGTTCCTGCTCTCTCTCCCTGTCTTCCTGCTCTCTCACCCCATGTTCCTGCTCTCTCCCGATGTTCCTGCTCTCTCTCCCTGTGTTCCTGCTCTCTCTCCCTGTGTTCCTGCTCTCTCTCCCTGTGATCCTGCTCTCTCTCCCCGTGTACCTGCTCTCTCTCCCTGTTTTCCTGCTCTCTCTCCCGATGTTCCTGCTCTCTCTCCCCATGTTCCTGCTCTCTCTCCCGATGTTCCTGCTCTCTCTTCCCATGTTCCTGCTCTCTCTCCCATGTTCCTGCTCTCTCTCCCTCTGTTCCTGCTCTCTCCCCATGTTCCTGCTCTCTCTTCCTTTGTTCCTGCTCTCTCACCCCAAGTTCCTGCTCTCCCTCCCCATGTTCCTGCTCTCTTTCAATGTGTTCCTGCTCTCTCTCCCTTTGTTCCTACTCTCTCGACCCATGTTCCTGCTCTCTCTCCCTGTCTTCCTGCTCTCTCTCCCTGTGTTCCTGCTCTCTCTGCCCATGTTCCTGCTTTCTCTCCCCATGTTCCTGCTTTCTCTCCCTGTGTTCCTGCTCTCTCTCCCCATGTTCCTGCTCTCTCTCCCTGTGTTCCTGCTCTCTCTCCCTGTTTTCCTGCTCTATCTCACCATGTTCCTGCTCTCTCCCTGTGTTCCTGCTCTCTCTCCCTGTATTCCTGCTCTCTCTCCCTGTGTTCCTGCTCTCTCTCCCTCTGTTCCTGCTCTGTCTCACTGTGTTCCTGTTCTCTCTCCCTGTGTTCCTGCTCTCTGTCCCCATGTTCCTGCTCTCTCTCCCTGTGTTCCTGCTCTCTCTCCCCATGTTCCTGCTCTCTCTCCCCATGTTCCTGCTCTCTCTCCCCATGTTCCTGCTCTCTCTCCCCATGTTCCTGCTCTCTCTCCCTGTGTTCCTGCTCTCTCTCCCTGTGTTCCTGCTCTCTCTCTCCCCATGTTCCTGCTCTCTCTCTCTGTGTTCCTGCTCTCTCTCCTTGTGCTCCTGCTCTCTCCCCCTGTGTTCCTGGTCTCCCCCCCCCCCCACAATGTTCCTGCTCTCACTCCCTGTGTTCCTGCTCTCTCCTCATGTTCCTGCTCTCTCTCTCTCTGTTCCTGCTCTCTCTCCCTGTATTCGTGCTCTCTCCCCATGTTCCTGCTCTCACTCCCTGTGTTCCTGCTCTCTCTCCCTGTGATCCTGCTCTCTCCCCCTGTGTTCCAGCTCTCTCTCCCTGTGTTCCTGCTCTCTCCTCATGTTCCTGCTCTCTCTCCCTGTGTTCCTGCTCTCTCTCCCTGTGTTCCTGCTTTCTCCCCATGTTCCTTGTCTCTCTCCCCCTATTCCTGCTCGCTACCCATTTTCCTGCTCTCCCTCCCTGTGTTCCTGCTCTCTCCCCATGTTCCTGCTCTCTCTCCCTCTGTTCCTGCTCTCTCACACTGTGTTCCTGTTCTCTATCCCTGTGTTCCTGCTCTCTCTCCCCATGTTCCTGCTTTCTCTCCCCATGTTCCCGCTTTCTCTCCCATGTTCCTGCTCTCTCCTCCTGTGTTCCTGCTCTCTCTCCTTGTGTTCCTGCTCTCTCTCCCCATGTTCCTGCTCCCTCTTCCTGTGTTCCTGCTCTCTCCCCATGTTTCTGCTCTCTCTCCCTGTGTTCCTGCTCTCTCTCCCTGTGTTCCTTCTCTCTCTCCCCCTGTATTCCTGCTCTCTCTTCCTGTGTTCCTGCTCTCTCTCACTGCATTCCTGCTCTCGCTCCCTGTCTTACTGCTCTCTCTTCCTGTGTTCCAGCTCTCTTACCCCGTGTTCCTGCTCTCTCCGCATGTTCCTGCTCTCTCTCCCGATGTTCCTGCTCTCTCCCTGTGTTCCTCCTCTCTCTCCCTGTGTTCCTGCTCTCTCTTGCGATGTGCCTGCTCTCTCTCCCTGTGTTCGTGCTGTCTCACCCTGTGTCCTGCTCTGTCTCCCGGTATTCCTGCTTCTCTTTCACCATGTTCCTGCTCTCTCTCCCTGTCTTCCTGCTCTCTCACCCCATGTTCCTGCTCTCTCCCGATGTTCATGCTCTCTCTCCCTGTGTTCCTGCTCTCTCTCCCCGTATTCCTGCTCTCTCTCCCTGTTTTCCTGCTCTCTCTCCCTGTGTTCATGCTCTCTCTCCCTGTGTTCCTGCTCTCTCTCCCTGTGTTCATGCTCTCTCTCCCCGTGTTCCTGCTCTCTCTCCCCAAGTTCCTGCTCTCTCTCCCATGTTCCTGCTCTCTCTCTCTCTGTTCCTGCTCTCTCTCCCCATGTTCCTGCTCTCTCTCCCTCTGTTCGTGCTCTCTCTCCCAATGTTCCTGCTCTCTCTTCCTGTGTTCCTGCTCTCTCACCCCATGTTCCTGCTCTCCCTCCCCATGTTCCTGCTCTCTCTCACTGTGTTCCTGCTCTCTCTCCCTTTGTTCCTGCTCTCTCACCCCAGGTTCCTGCTCTCTCTCTCTCCGTATTCCTGCAATCACTCCTTGTGTTCCTGCTCGCTCTCACTCCGTTCCTGCTCTCTCTCACTCTGTTCCTGCTCTATCTCACTGTTTCTGCTCTCTCTCTCCCTGTGTTCCTGCTCTCTCTCCCTGTGTTCCTGCTCTCACTTCCCATTTTCATGCTCTCTCCCCCTGTATTCCTGCTCTCTCTTCCTGTGTTCCTGCACTCTCTCACTGCATTCCTGCTCTCGCTCCCTGTCTTACTGCTCTCTCTTCCTGTGTTCCAGCTCTCTCACCCGTGTTCCTGCTCTCTCCCCATGTTCCTGCTCGCTGTCCCGATGTTCCTGCTCTCTCCCGATGTTCCTGCTCTCTCTCCCTGTGTTCCTGCTCTCTCTCCGTGTGTTCCTGCTCTCTCTTGCGATATTCCTGCTCTCTCTCCCTGTGTTCCTGCTCTCTCTCCCTGTGTTCCTGCTCTCTCTCCCTGTGTTCCTGCTCTCTCTCCCTGTGTTCCTGCTCTCTCTCCCTGTGATCCTGCTCTCTCTCCCCGTATTCCTGCTCTCTCTCCCTGTGTTCCTGCTCTCTCTCCTGATGTTCCTGCTCTCTCTCTTCCTTTGTTCCTGCTCTCTCGCCCCATGTTCCTGCTCTCTCTCTCTGTTTCTCCTCTCTCTCCCGGTATTTCTGCTCTCTCTCCCCATGTTCCTGCTCTCTCTCCCCATGTTCCTGCTCTCTCTCCCTGTGTTCCTGCTCTCTCTCCCTGTATTCCTGCTCTCTCTCCCCGTGTTCCTGCTGTCTCTCCCCGTATTCCTGCACACTCACACTGTGTTCCTGCTCTCTCTCCCTGTGTTCCTGCTCTCTCTCCCCATATTCCTTCTCTCTCTTTCACCATGTTCCTGCTCTCTCTCCCGGTCTTCCTGCTCTCTCACCCCATGTTCCTGCTCTCTCTCCCTGTGTTCCTGCTCTCTCTCCCTGTGATCCTGCTCTCTCTCCCCGTATTCCTGCTCTCTCTCCCCGTATTCCTGCTCTCTCTCCCTGTGTTCCTGCTCTCTCTCCCTGTGTTCATGCTCTCTCTCCCTGTGTTCCTGCTCTCTCTCCCTGTGTTCATGCTCTCTCTCCCCGTGTTCCTGCTCTCTCTCCCCAAGTTCCTGCTCTCTCTCCGATGTTCCTGCTCTCTCTCTCTCTGTTCCTGCTCTCTCTCCCCATGTTCCTGCTCTCTCTCCCTCTGTTCGTGCTCTCTCTCCCAATGTTCCTGCTCTCTCTTCCTGTGTTCCTGCTCTCTCACCCCATGTTCCTGCTCTCCCTCCCCATGTTCCTGCTCTCTCTCACTGTGTTCCTGCTCTCTCTCCCTTTGTTCCTGCTCTCTCACCCCAGGTTCCTGCTCTCTCTCCCTTTGTTCCTGCTCTCTCACCCCGTGTTCCTGCTCTCTCTCTCCGTATTCCTGCACTCACTCCTTGTGTTCCTGCTCGCTCTCACTCCGTTCCTGCTCTCTCTCACTCTGTTCCTGCTCTATCTCACTGTTTCTGCTCTCTCTCTCCCTGTGTTCCTGCTCTCTCTCCCTGTGTTCCTGCTCTCACTTCCCATTTTCATGCTCTCTCCCCCTGTATTCCTGCTCTCTCTTCCTGTGTTCCTGCTCTCTCTTGCGATATTCCTGCTCTCTCTCCCTGTGTTCCTGCTCTCTCTCCTGATGTTCCTGCTCTCTCTCCCCATGTTCCTGCTCTCTCTCCTGATGTTCCTGCTCTCTCATCCCATGTTCCTGCTCTCCCTCCCCATGTTCCTGCTCTCTCTCAATGTGTTCCTGCTCTCTCTCCCTTTGTTCCTGCTCTCTCGCCCCATGTTCCTGCTCTCTCTCTCTGTTTCTCCTCTCTCTCCCGGTATTTCTGCTCTCTCTCCCCATGTTCCTGCTCTCTCTCCCTGTGTTCCTGCTCTCTCTCCCTGTATTCCTGCTCTCTCTCCCCGTGTTCCTGCTGTCTCTCCCCGTATTCCTGCACACTCTCACTGTGTTCCTGCTCTATCTCACTGTTTCTGCGCTCTCTCCCTGTGTTCCTGCTCTCTCTCCCTGTGTTCCTGCTCTCACTCCCCATTTTCTTGCTCTCTCCCCCTGTATTCCTGCTCTCTCTTCCTGTGTTCCTGCACTCTCTCACTGCATTCCTGCTCTCGCTCCCTGTCTTACTGCTCTCTCTTGTTCCAGCTCTCTTACCCCGTGTTCCTGCTCTCTCCCCATGTTCCTGCTCTCTCTCCCGATGTTCCTGCTCTCTCCCTGTGTTCCTCCTCTCTCTCCCTGTGTTCCTGCTCTCTCTTGCGATGTGCCTGCTCTCTCTCCCTGTGTTCGTGCTGTCTCACCCTGTGTCCTGCTCTGTCTCCCGGTATTCCTGCTTCTCTTTCACCATGTTCCTGCTCTCTCCCGATGTTCATGCTCTCTCTCCCTGTGTTCCTGCTCTCTCTCCCCGTATTCCTGCTCTCTCTCCCTGTGTTCCTGCTCTCTCTCCCTGTGTTCATGCTCTCTCTCCCTGTGTTCCTGCTCTCTCCCGATGTTCCTGCTCTCTCTCTCCCCAAGTTCCTGCTCTCTCTCCCATGTTCCTGCTCTCTGTCCCTCTGTTCCTGCTCTCTCTCCCCATAGAACATAGAACATAGAACAATACAGCGCAGTACAGGCCCTTCGGCCCACGATGTTGCACCGAAACAAAAGCCATCTAACCTACACTATGCCATTATCATCCATATGTTTATCCAATAAACTTTTAAATGCCCTCAATGTTGGCGAGTTCACTACTGTAGCAGGTAGGGCATTCCACGCCCTCACTACTATTTGCGTAAAGAACCTACCTCTGACCTCTGTCCTATATCTATTACCCCTCAGTTTAAAGTTATGTCCCCTCGTGCCAGCCATATCCATCCGCGGGAGAAGGCTCTCACTGTCCACCCTATCCAACCCCCTGATCATTTTGTATGCCTCTATTAAATCTCCTCTTAACCTTCTTCTCTCCAACGAAAACAACCTCAAGTCCGTCAGCCTTTCCTCATAAGATTTTCCCTCCATACCAGGCAACATCCTGGTAAATCTCCTCTGCACCCGCTCCAAAGCCTCCACATCCTTCCTATAATGCGGTGACCAGAACTGTACGCAATACTCCAAATGCGGCCGTACCAGAGTTCTGTACAGCTGCAACATGACCTCCCGACTCCGGAACTCAATCCCTCTACCAATAAAGGCCAACACTCCATAGGCCTTCTTCACAACCCTATCAACCTGGGTGGCAACTTTCAGGGATCTATGTACATGGACACCTCGATCCCTCTGCTCAGCCACACTTTCAAGAACTTTACCATTAGCCAAATATTCCGCATTCCTGTTATTCCTTCCAAAGTGAATCACCTCACACTTCTCTACATTAAACTCCATTTGCCACCTCTCAGCCCAGCTCTGCAGCTTATCTATATCCCTCTGTAACCTGCTACATCCTTCCACACTATCGACAACACCACCGACTTTAGTATCGTCTGCAAATTTACTCACCCACCCTTCTGCGCCTTCCTCTAGGTCATTGATAAAAATGACAAACAGCAACGGCCCCAGAACAGATCCTTGTGGTGCTCCACTTGTGACTGTACTCCATTCTGAACATTTCCCATCAACCACCACCCTCTGTCTTCTTTCAGCTAGCCAATTTCTGATCCACATCTCTAAATCACCCTCAATCCCCAGCCTCCGTATTTTTTGCAATAGCCTACCGTGGGGAACCTTATCAAACGCTTTGCTGAAATCCATATACACCACATCAACTGCTCTACCCTCGTCTACCTGTTCAGTCACCTTCTCAAAGAACTCAATAAGGTTTGTGAGGCATGACCTACCCTTCACAAAGCCATGCTGACTATCCCTGATCATATTATTCCTATCTAGATGATTATAAATCTTGTCCCTTATAATCCCCTCCAAGACTTTACCCACTACAGACGTGAGGCTCACCGGTCTATAGTTGCCGGGGTTGTCTCTGCTCCCCTTTTTGAACAAAGGGACCACATTTGCTGTTCTCCAGTCCTCTGGCACTATTCCTGTAGCCAATGATGACATAAAAATCAAAGCCAAAGGTCCAGCAATCTCTTCCCTGGCCTCCCATAGAATCCTAGGATAAATCCCATCAGGTCCCGGGGACTTATCTATTTTCAGCCTGTCCAGAATTGCCAACACCTCTTCCCTACGTACCTCAATGCCATCTATTCTATTAGCCTGGGGCTCAGCATTCTCCTCCACAACATTATCTTTTTCCTGAGTGAATACTGACGAAAAATATTCATTTAGTATCTCGCCTATCTCTTCAGACTCCACACACAATTTCCCACCCCTGTCCTTGACTGGTCCTACTCTTTCCCTAGTCATTCGCTTATTCCTGACATACCTATAGAAAGCTTTTGGGTTTTCCTTGATCCTTCCTGCCAAATACTTCTCATGTCCCCTCCTTGCTCGTCTTAGCTCTCTCTTTAGATCCTTCCTCGCTACCTTGTAACTATCCATCGCCCCAACCGAAACTTCACACTTCATCTTCACATAGGCCTTCTTCTTCCTCTTAACAAGAGATTCCACTTCCTTGGTAAACCACGGTTCCCTCGCTCGATGCCTTCCTCCCTGTCTGACCGGTACATACTTATCAAGAACACGCAGTAGCTGATCCTTGAACAAGCCCCACTTATCCAGTGTGCCCAACACTTGCAGCCTACTTCTCCGCCTTATCCCCCCCAAGTCACGTCTAATGGCATCATAATTGCCCTTCCCCCAGCTATAACTCTTGCCCTGCGGTGTATACTTATCCCTTTCCATCATTAACGTAAACGTCACCGAATTGTGGTCACTGTCCCCAAAGTGCTCTCCTACCTCCAAATCCAACACCTGGCCTGGTTCATTACCCAAAACCAAATCCAACGTGGCCTCGCCTCTTGTTGGCCTGTCAACATATTGTTTCAGGAAACCCTCCTGCACACACTGTACAAAAAACGACCCATCTATTGTACTCGAACTATATATTTTCCAGTCAACATTTGGAAAGTTAAAGTCTCCCATAATAACTACCCTGTTACTTTCGCTCATATCCAGAATCATCTTCGCCATCCTTTCCTCTACATCCCTAGAACTATTAGGAGGCCTATAAAAAACTCCCAACAGGGTGACCTCTCCTTTCCTGTTACTAACTTCAGCCAATACTACCTCGGAAGAAGAGTCCCCATCTAGCATCCTCTCCGCCACCGTAATACTGCTCTTGACTAGCAGCGCCACACCTCCCCCTCTTTTGCCTCCTTCTCTGAGCTTACTAAAACACCTAAACCCCGGAACCTGCAACATCCATTCCTGTCCCTGCTCTATCCATGTCTCCGAAATGGCCACAACATCGAAGTCCCAGGTACCAACCCACGCTGCCAGTTCCCCTACCTTGTTTCGTATACTCCTGGCATTGAAGTAGACACACTTCAAACCACCTACCTGAACGCTGGCCCCCTCCTGCGACGTCAAATCTGTGCTCCTGACCTCTATACTCTCATTCTCCCTTACCCTAAAACTACAATCCAGGTTCCCATGCCCCTGCTGCATTAGTTCCTGCTCTCTCTCCCTCTGTTCCTGCTCTCTCTCCCCATGTTCCTGCTCTCTCTTCCTGTGTTCCTGCTCTCTCAACCCATGTTCCTGCTCTCCCTCCCCATGTTCCTGCTCTCTCTCACTGTGTTCCTGCTCTCTCTCCCTTTGTTCCTGCTCTCTCACCCCAGGTTCCTGCTCACCCTCCCCATGTTCCTGCTCTCTCTCCCTGTGTTCCTGCTCTCTCTCCCTGTATTCCTGCTCTCTCTCCCCGTGTTCCTGCTCTCACTCCCCGTATTCCTGCACTCCCTCCCTGTGTTCCTGCTCGCTCTCACTCCGTTCCTGCTCTCTCTCACTCTGTTCCTGCTCTTTCTCACTGTTTCTGCTCTCTCTCCCTGTGTTCCTGCTCTCTCTCCCTGTGTTCCTGCTCTCACTTCCCATTTTCATGCTCTCTCCCCCTGTATTCCTGTTCTCTCTTCCTGTGTTCCTGCACTCTCTCACTGCATTCCTGCTCTCGCTCCCTGTCTTACTGCTCTCTCTTCCTGTGTTCCAGCTCTCTCACCCCGTGTTCCTGCTCTCTCCCCATGTTCCTGCTCTCTGTCCCGATGTTCCTGCTCTCTCCCGATATTCCTGCTCTCTCTCTCTGTGTTCCTGCTCTCTCTTGCGATATTCCTGCTCTCTCACCCTGTGTTCCTGCTCTCTCTCCCCGTATTCCTGCTTCTCTTTCACCATGTTCCTGCTCTCTCTCCCTGTCTTCCTGCTCTCTCACCCCATGTTCCTGCTCTCTCTCCCGATGTTCCTGCTCTCTCTCCCTGTGTTCCTGCTCTCTCTCCCTGTGTTCCTGCTCTCTCTCCCTGTGATCCTGCTCTCTCTCCCCGTGTTCCTGCTCTCTCTCCCTGTTTTCCTGCTCTCTCTCCCGATGTTCCTGCTCTCTCTCCCATGTTCCTGCTCTCTCTCCCTGTGTTCCTGCTCTCTCACCCTGTGTTCCTGCTCTCTCTCCCCGTATTCCTGCTTCTCTTTCACCATGTTCCTGCTCTCTCTCCCTGTCTTCCTGCTCTCTCACCCCATGTTCCTGCTCTCTCCCGATGTTCCTGCTCTCTCTCCCTGTGTTCCTGCTCTCTCTCCCTGTGTTCCTGCTCTCTCTCCCTGTGATCCTGCTCTCTCTCCCCGTATTCCTGCTCTCTCTCCCTGTTTTCCTGCTCTCTCTCCCGATGTTCCTGCTCTCTCTCCCATGTTCCTGCTCTCTCTCTCTGTTTCTCCTCTATCTCCCGGTATTTCTGCTCTCTCTCCCTGTGTTCCTGCTCTCTCTCCCCATGTTCCTGCTCTCTCTCCCTGTATTCCTGCTCTCTCTCCCTGTATTCCTGCTCTCTCTCCCCATGTTCCTGCTCTCTCCCTGTGTTCCTGCTCCCTCTTCCTGTATTCCTGCTCTCTCCCCATGTTCCTGCTCTCTCCCTGTGTTTCTGCTCTCTCTCCCTGTATTCCTGCTCTCTCTCCCCATGTTCCTGCTCTCTCTCCCTCTCTTCCTGCTCTCTCTCCCTGTGTTCCTGCTCTCTCTCCCTGTATTCCTGCTCTCTCTCCCCATGTTCCTGCTCTCTCCCTGTGTTCCTGCTCCCTCTTCCTGTATTCCTGCTCTCTCCCCATGTTCCTGCTCTCTCCCTGTGTTTCTGCTCTCTCTCCCTGTATTCCTGCTCTCTCTCCCCATGTTCCTGCTCTCTCTCCCTGTGTTCCTGCTCTCTCTCCCTGTATTCCTGCTCTCTCTCCCCATGTTCCTGCTCTCTCCCTGTGTTCCTGCTCCCTCTTCCTGTATTCCTGCTCTCTCCCCATGTTCCTGCTCTCTCCCTGTGTTTCTGCTCTCTCTCCCTGTATTCCTGCTCTCTCTCCCTGTGTTCCTGCTCTCTCTCCCTCTGTTCCTGCTCTGTCTCACTGTGTTCCTGTTCTCTCTCCCTGTGTTCCTGCTCTCTGTCCCCATGTTCCTGCTATCTCTCCCCATGTTCCTGCTTTCTCTCCCTGTGTTCGTGCTCTCTCTCCCTGTGTTCCTGCTTTCTCTCTCAAGTGTTGTTGCTTTCTCTCCCTGTGTTGCTGCTCTCTTTTCGCATGTTCCTGCTCTCTCTCCTTGTGTTCCTGCTCTCTCTGCCTGTGTTCCTGCTCTCTCTCTCTGTGTTCCTGCTCTCTCTCCCCATGTTCCTGCTCTCTCTCCCCATGTTCCTGCTCTCTCTCCCTGTGTTCCTGCTCTCTCTCCCTGTGTTCCTGCTCTCTCTCTCTCTTTGTTCCTGCTCTCTCTCCCCATGTTCCTGCTCTCTCTCTCTGTGTTCCTGCTCTCTCTCCTTGTGCTCCTGCTCTCTCCCCCTGTGTTCCTGCTCTCCCCCCCCCACCACAATGTTCCTGCTCTCACTCCCTGTGTTCCTGCTCTCTCCTCATGTTCCTGCTCTCTCTCTCTCTCTGTTCCTGCTCTCTCTCCCTGTATTCGTGCTCTCTCCCCATGTTCCTGCTCTCTCTCCCTGTGTTCCTGCTCTCTCTCCCTGTGATCCTGCTCTCTCCCCCTGTGTTCCAGCTCTCTCTCCCTGTGTTCCTGCTCTCTCCTCATGTTCCTGCTCTCTCTCCCTGTGTTCCTGCTCTCTGTCCCTGTGTTCCTGCTCTCTCCCCATGTTCCTGCTCTCTCTCCCCCTGTTCCTGCTCGCTACCCATTTTCCTGCTCTCCCTCCCTGTGTTCCTGCTCTCTCCCCATGTTCCTGCTCTCTCTCCCTCTGTTCCTGCTCTCTCACACTGTGTTCCTGTTCTCTATCCCTGTGTTTCTGCTCTCTCTCCCCATGTTCCTGCTTTCTCTCCCCATGTTCCCGCTTTCTCTCCCATGTTCCTGCTCTCTCCTCCTGTGTTCCTGCTCTCTCTCCTTGTGTTCCTGCTCTCTCTCCCCATGTTCCTGCTCTCTCTTCCTGTGTTCCTGCTCTCTCCCCATGTTTCTGCTCTCTCTCCCTGTGTTCCTGCTCTCTCTCCCTGTGTTCCTGCTCTCTCTCCCTCTGTTCCTGCTCTCTCAACCTCTGTTCCTGCTCTATCTCACTGTGTTCCTGTTCTCTATCCCTGTTTTCCTGCTCTCTCTCCCTGTGTTCGTGTTCTCTATCCTTGTGTTCCTGCTCTTCCTCCCCATGTTCCCGCATTCTCTCCCATGTTCCTGCTCTCTCCTCCTGTGTTCCTGCTCTCTCTCCCTGTGTTCCTGCTCTCTCTCCCCATGTTCCTGCTTTCTCTCCCCATGTTCCCGCATTCTCTCCCATGTTCCTGCTCTCTCCTCCTGTGTTCCTGCTCTCTCTCCCCGTGTTCCTGCTCTCTCTCCCCATGTTCCTGCTCTCTCTCCCTGTGTTCCTGCTCTCGCCCCATTTTCCTGTTTTCTATCCCTGTGTGCCTGCGCTCGCTCCCTGTGTTCCTGTTCTCTATCCCGGTGTTCCTGCTCTCTCTCCCCATGTTCCCGCTTTCTCACGCATGTTCCTTCTCTCTCCCTGTGCTCCTGCTCTCTCATCCTGTGTCCCTGCTCTCTCTCCCTATGTATTTGCTCTCGCTCCCCATATTCCTGCTCTCTCGCCCTGTGTTCCTGCACTCTCTCCCTGTGTTCCTGGCCGCTCCCACTCGGTTCCTGCTCTCTCTCACTCTGTTCCTGCTCTATCTCACTGTTTCTGCTCTCTCTCCCTGTGTTCCTGCTCTCTCTCCCTCTGTTCCTGCTCTCACTCCCCATTTTCATGCTCTCTCCCCCTGTATTCCTGCTCTCTCTTCCTGTGTTCCTGCACTCTCACCCCGTGTTCCTGCTCTCTCCCCATGTTCCTGCTCTCTCTCCCGATGTTCCTGCTCTCTCTCCCTGTGTTCCTGCTCTCTCTCCCTTTGTTCCTGCTCTCTCTCCCCATATTCCTTCTCTCTCTTTCACCATGTTCCTGCTCTCTCTCCCTGTGTTCCTGCTCTCTCACCCTGTGTTCCTGCTCTCTCTCCCCGTATTCCTGCTTCTCTTTCACCATGTTCCTGCTCTCTCTCCCTGTCTTCCTGCTCTCTCACCCCATGTTCCTGCTCTCTCCCGATGTTCCTGCTCTCTCTCCCTGTGTTCCTGCTCTCTCTCCCTGTGTTCCTGCTCTCTCTCCCTGTGATCCTGCTCTCTCTCCCCGTATTCCTGCTCTCTCTCCCTGTTTTCCTGCTCTCTCTCCCGATGTTCCTGCTCTCTCTCCCCATGTTCCTGCTCTCTCTTCCCATGTTCCTGCTCTCTCTCCCATGTTCCTGCTCTCTCTCCCTCTGTTCCTGCTCTCTCCCCATGTTCCTGCTCTCTCTTCCTTTGTTCCTGCTCTCCCTCCCCATGTTCCTGCTCTCTTTCAATGTGTTCCTGCTCTCTCTTCCTTTGTTCCTGCTCTCCCTCCCCATGTTCCTGCTCTCTTTCCCTGTATTTCTGCTCTCTCTCCACATGTTCCTGCTCTCTCTCCCTGTCTTCCTGCTCTCTCTCCCTGTGTTCCTGCTCTCTCTGCCCATGTTCCTGCTTTCTCTCCCCATGTTCCTGCTTTCTCTCCCTGTGTTCCTGCTCTCTCTCCCCATGTTCCTGCTCTCTCTCCCTGTGTTCCTGCTCTCTCTCCCTGTATTCCTGCTCTCTCTCCCCATGTTCCTGCTCTCTCCCTGTGTTCCTGCTCCCTCTTCCTGTATTCCTGCTCTCTCACCATGTTCCTGCTCTCTCCCTGTGTTTCTGCTCTCTCCCTGTATTCCTGCTCTCTCTCCCTGTGTTCCTGCTCTCTCTCCCTCTGTTCCTGCTCTGTCTCACTGTGTTCCTGTTCTCTCTCCCTGTGTTCCTGCTCTCTGTCCCCATGTTCCTGCTATCTCTCTCAAGTGTTGTTGCTTTCTCTCCCTGTGTTGCTGTCTCTTTCCGCATGTTCCTGCTCTCTCTCCTTGTGTTCCTGCTCTCTCTGCCCGTGTTCCTGCTCTCTCTCTCTGTGTTCCTGCTCTCTCTCCCCATGTTCCTGCTCTCTCTCCCCATGTTCCTGCTCTCTCTCCCTGTGTTCCTGCTCTCTCTCCCTGTGTTCCTGCTCTCTCTCTCCCCATGTTCCTGTTCTCTCTCTCTGTGTTCCTGCTCTCTCTCCTTGTGCTCCTGCTCTCTCCCCCTGTGTTCCTGGTCTCCCCCCCCCCCCCCCACATTGTTCCTGCTCTCACTCCCTGTGTTCCTGCTCTCTCCTCATGTTCCTGCTCTCTCTCTCTCTGTTCCTGCTCTCTCTCCCTGTATTCGTGCTCTCTCCCCATGTTCCTGCTCTCTTTCCCTGTGTTCCTGCTCTCTCTCCCTGTGATCCTGCTCTCTCCCCCTGTGTTCCAGCTCTCTCTCCCTGTGTTCCTGCTCTCTCCTCATGTTCCTGCTCTCTCTCGCTGTGTTCCTGCTCTCTCCCCATGTTCCTGCTCTCTCTCCCCCTATTCCTGCTCGCTACCCATTTTCCTGCTCTCCCTCCCTGTGTTCCTGCTCTCTCCCCATGATCCTGCTCTCTCACACTGTGTTCCTGTTCTCTATCCCTGTGTTCCTGCTCTCTCTCCCCATGTTCTTGCTTTCTCTCCCCATGTTCCCGCTTTCTCTCCCATGTTCCTGCTCTCTCCTCCTGTGTTCCTGCTCTCTCTCCCTGTGTTCCTGCTCTCTCTCCCCATGTTCCTGCTCTCTCTCCCTGTGTTCCTGCTCTCTCTCCCCATGTTCCTGCTCTCTCTCCCTGTGTTCCTGCTCTCTCTCCCCATGTTCCTGCTCTCTCTCCCTGTGTTCCTGCTCTCTCTCCCTGTGTTCCTGCTCTCTCTCCCCACGTTCCTGCTCTCTCTTCCTGTGTTCCTGCTCTCTCTCCCCATGTTCTTGCTTTCTCTCCCCATTTTCCCGCTTTCTCTCCCATGTTCCTGCTCTCTCCTCCTGTGTTCCTGCTCTCTCTCCCTGTGTTCCTGCTCTCTCTCCCCATGTTCCTGCTCTCTCTTCCTGTGTTCCTGCTCTCTCCCCATGTTTCTGCTCTCTCTCCCTGTGTTCCTGCTCTCTCTCCCTGTGTTCCTGTTCTCTATCCCTGTGTATTTGCTCTCTCTCCCCATGTTCCCGCTTTCTCTCGCATGTTCCTTCTCTCTCCCTGTGCTCCTGCTCTCTAATCCTGTGTTCCTGCTCTCTCTCCCTGTGTATTTGCTCTCGCTCCCCATATTCCTGCTCTCTCGCCCTGTGTTCCTGCACTCTCTCCCTGTGTTCCTGGCCGCTCCCACTCTGTTCCTGCTCTCTCTCCCTCTGTTCCTGCTCTCACTCCCCATTTTCATGCTCTCTCCCCCTGTATTCCTGCTCTCTCTTCCTGTGTTCCTGCACTCTCTCACTGCATTCCTGCTCTCGCTCCCTGTCTTACTGCTGTCTCTTCCTGTGTTCCAGCTCTCTCGCCCCGTGTTCCTGCTCTCTCCCCATGTTCCTGCTCTCTCTCCCGATGTTCCTGCTCTCTCCCGATGTTCCTGCTCTCTCTCCCTGTGTTCCTGCTCTCTCTCCCTGTGTTCCTGCTCTCTCTCCCCATATTCCTTCTCTCTCTTTCACCATGTTCCTGCTCTCTCTCCCTGTGTTCCTGCTCTCTCACCCTGTGTTCCTGCTCTCTCTCCCCGTATTCCTGCTTCTCTTTCACCATGTTCCTGCTCTCTCTCCCTGTGTTCCTGCTCTCTCTCCCTGTCTTCCTGCTCTCTCACCCCATGTTCCTGCTCTCTCCCGATGTTCCTGCTCTCTCTCCCTGTGTTCCTGCTCTCTCTCCCTGTGTTCCTGCTCTCTCTCCCTGTGATCCTGCTCTCTCTCCCCATATTCCTGCTCTCTCTCCCTGTTTTCCTGCTCTCTCTCCCGATGTTCCTGCTCTCTCTCCCCATGTTCCTGCTCTCTCTTCCCATGTTCCTGCTCTCTCTCCCATGTTCCTGCTCTCTCTCCCTCTGTTCCTGCTCTCTCCCCATGTTCCTGCTCTCTCTCACTGTGTTCCTGCTCTCTCTTCCTTTGTTCCTGCTCTCTCACCCCAAGTTCCTGCTCTCCCTCCCCATGTTCCTGCTCTCTTTCAATGTGTTCCTGCTCTCTCTCCCTTTGTTCCTGCTCTCTCGACCCATGTTCCTGCTCTCTCTCTCTGTTTCTCCTCTCTCTCCCTGTCTTCCTGCTCTCTCTCCCTGTGTTCCTGCTCTCTCTGCCCATGTTCCTGCTTTCTCTCCCCATGTTCCTGCTTTCTCTCCCTGTGTTCCTGCTCTCTCTCCCCATGTTCCTGCTCTCTCTCCCTGTGTTCCTGCTCTCTCTCCCTGTATTCCTGCTCTCTCTCCCCATGTTCCTGCTCTCTCCCTGTGTTCCTGCTCCCTCTTCCTGTATTCCTGCTCTCTCCCCATGTTCCTGCTCTCTCCCTGTGTTTCTGCTCTCTCTCCCTGTATTCCTGCTCTCTCTCCCTGTGTTCCTGCTCTCTCTCCCTCTGTTCCTGCTCTGTCTCACTGTGTTCCTGTTCTCTCTCCCTGTGTTCCTGCTCTCTGTCCCCATGTTCCTGCTATCTCTCTCAAGTGTTGTTGCTTTCTCTCCCTGTGTTGCTGTCTCTTTCCGCATGTTCCTGCTCTCTCTCCTTGTGTTCCTGCTCTCTCTGCCTGTGTTCCTGCTCTCTCTCTCTGTGTTCCTGCTCTCTCTCCCCATGTTCCTGCTCTCTCTCCCCATGTTCCTGCTCTCTCTCCCCATGTTCCTGCTCTCTCTCCCTGTGTTCCTGCTCTCTCTCTCCCCATGTTCCTGCTCTCTCTCTCTGTGTTCCTGCTCTCTCTCCTTGTGCTCCTGCTCTCTCCCCCTGTGTTCCTGGTCTCACCCCCCCCCCCCCCACAATGTTCCTGCTCTCACTCCCTGTGTTCCTGCTCTCTCCTCATGTTCCTGCTCTCTCTCTCTCTGTTCCTGCTCTCTCTCCCTGTATTCGTGTTCTCTCCCCATGTTCCTGCTCTCTCTCCCTGTGTTCCTGCTCTCTCTCCCTGTGATCCTGCTCTCTCCCCCTGTGTTCCAGCTCTCTCTCCCTGTGTTCCTGCTCTCTCCCCATGTTCCTGCTCTCTCTCTCTGTGTTCCTGCTCTCTCTCCTTGTGCTCCTGCTCTCTCCCCCTGTGTTCCTGGTCTCACCCCCCCCCCCCCCACAATGTTCCTGCTCTCACTCCCTGTGTTCCTGCTCTCTCCTCATGTTCCTGCTGTCTCTCTCTCTGTTCCTGCTCTCTCTCCCTGTATTCGTGCTCTCTCCCCATGTTCCTGCTCTCTCTCCCTGTGTTCCTGCTCTCTCTCCCTGTGATCCTGCTCTCTCCCCCTGTGTTCCAGCTCTCTCTCCCTGTGTTCCTGCTCGCTACCCATTTTCCTGCTCTCCCTCCCTGTGTTCCTGCTCTCTCTCCCTGTGTTCCTGCTCTCTCTCCCCATATTCCTTCTCTCTCTTTCACCATGTTCCTGCTCTCTCTCCCTCTGTTCCTGCTCTCTTCCCATGTTCCTGCTCTCTCTTCCTTTGTTCCTGCTCTCTCACCCCAAGTTCCTGCTCTCCCTTCCCATGTTCCTGCTCTCTCTCAATGTGTTCCTGCTCTCTCTCCCTTTGTTCCTGCTCTCTCGACCCATGTTCCTGCTCTCTCTCCCCATGTTCTTGCTCTCTCCCTGTGTTCCTGCTCCCTCTTCCTGTATTCCTGCTCTCTCCCCATGTTCCTGCTCTCTCCCTGTGTTTCTGCTCTCTCTCCCTGTATTCCTGCTCTCTCTCCCTGTGTTCCAGCTCTCTCTCCCTCTGTTCCTGCTCTGTCTCACTGTGTTCCTGTTCTCTCTCCCTGTGTTCTTGCTCTCTCCCCATGTTCCTGCTTTCTCTCCCTGTGTTCGTGCTCTCTCTCCCTGTGTTCCTGCTCGCTCTCCCTGTGTTCCTGCTTTCTCTCTCAAGTGTTGTTGCTTTCTCTCCCTGTGTTGCTGCTCTCTTTCCGCATGTTCCTGCTCTCTCTCCTTGTGTTCCTGCTCTCTCTGCCTGTGTTCCTGCTCTCTCTCTCTGTGTTCCTGCTCTCTCTCCCCATGTTCCTGCTCTCTCTCCCTGTGTTCCTGCTCTCTCTCCCCATGTTCCTGCTCTCTCTCCCTGTGTTCCTGCTCTCTCTCCCTGTGTTCCTGCTCTCTCTCCCCACGTTCCTGCTCTCTCTTCCTGTGTTCCTGCTCTCTCTCCCCATGTTCTTGCTTTCTCTCCCCATTTTCCCGCTTTCTCTCCCATGTTCCTGCTCTCTCCTCCTGTGTTCCTGCTCTCTCTCCCTGTGTTCCTGCTCTCTCTCCCCATGTTCCTGCTCTCTCTTCCTGTGTTCCTGCTCTCTCCCCATGTTTCTGCTCTCTCTCCCTGTGTTCCTGCTCTCTCTCCCTGTGTTCCTGTTCTCTATCCCTGTGTATTTGCTCTCTCTCCCCATGTTCCCGCTTTCTCTCGCATGTTCCTTCTCTCTCCCTGTGCTCCTGCTCTCTAATCCTGTGTTCCTGCTCTCTCTCCCTGTGTATTTGCTCTCGCTCCCCATATTCCTGCTCTCTCGCCCTGTGTTCCTGCACTCTCTCCCTGTGTTCCTGGCCGCTCCCACTCTCTTCCTGCTCTCTCTCCCTCTGTTCCTGCTCTCACTCCCCATTTTCATGCTCTCTCCCCCTGTATTCCTGCTCTCTCTTCCTGTGTTCCTGCACTCTCTCACTGCATTCCTGCTCTCGCTCCCTGTCTTACTGCTGTCTCTTCCTGTGTTCCAGCTCTCTCGCCCCGTGTTCCTGCTCTCTCCCCATGTTCCTGCTCTCTCTCCCGATGTTCCTGCTCTCTCCCGATGTTCCTGCTCTCTCTCCCTGTGTTCCTGCTCTCTCTCCCTGTGTTCCTGCTCTCTCTCCCCATATTCCTTCTCTCTCTTTCACCATGTTCCTGCTCTCTCTCCCTGTGTTCCTGCTCTCTCACCCTGTGTTCCTGCTCTCTCTCCCCGTATTCCTGCTTCTCTTTCACCATGTTCCTGCTCTCTCTCCCTGTGTTCCTGCTCTCTCTCCCTGTCTTCCTGCTCTCTCACCCCATGTTCCTGCTCTCTCCCGATGTTCCTGCTCTCTCTCCCTGTGTTCCTGCTCTCTCTCCCTGTGTTCCTGCTCTCTCTCCCTGTGATCCTGCTCTCTCTCCCCATATTCCTGCTCTCTCTCCCTGTTTTCCTGCTCTCTCTCCCGATGTTCCTGCTCTCTCTCCCCATGTTCCTGCTCTCTCTTCCCATGTTCCTGCTCTCTCTCCCATGTTCCTGCTCTCTCTCACTGTGTTCCTGCTCTCTCTTCCTTTGTTCCTGCTCTCTCACCCCAAGTTCCTGCTCTCCCTCCCCATGTTCCTGCTCTCTTTCAATGTGTTCCTGCTCTCTCTCCCTTTGTTCCTGCTCTCTCGACCCATGTTCCTGCTCTCTCTCTCTGTTTCTCCTCTCTCTCCCTGTCTTCCTGCTCTCTCTCCCTGTGTTCCTGCTCTCTCTGCCCATGTTCCTGCTTTCTCTCCCCATGTTCCTGCTTTCTCTCCCTGTGTTCCTGCTCTCTCTCCCCATGTTCCTGCTCTCTCTCCCTGTGTTCCTGCTCT
Source organism: Scyliorhinus torazame (assembly GCF_047496885.1). Lineage (NCBI taxonomy): Eukaryota > Metazoa > Chordata > Chondrichthyes > Carcharhiniformes > Scyliorhinidae > Scyliorhinus > Scyliorhinus torazame. The sequence goes on along the minus strand of NC_092717.1, from coordinate 253,752,296 downwards.
CTCTCCCTGTATTCCTGCTCTCTCTCCCCATGTTCCTGCTCTCTCCCTGTGTTCCTGCTCCCTCTTCCTGTATTCCTGCTCTCTCCCCATGTTCCTGCTCTCTCCCTGTGTTTCTGCTCTCTCTCCCTGTATTCCTGCTCTCTCTCCCTGTGTTCCTGCTCTCTCTCCCTCTGTTCCTGCTCTGTCTCACTGTGTTCCTGTTCTCTCTCCCTGTGTTCCTGCTCTCTGTCCCCATGTTCCTGCTATCTCTCTCAAGTGTTGTTGCTTTCTCTCCCTGTGTTGCTGTCTCTTTCCGCATGTTCCTGCTCTCTCTCCTTGTGTTCCTGCTCTCTCTGCCTGTGTTCCTGCTCTCTCTCTCTGTGTTCCTGCTCTCTCTCCCCATGTTCCTGCTCTCTCTCCCCATGTTCCTGCTCTCTCTCCCCATGTTCCTGCTCTCTCTCCCTGTGTTCCTGCTCTCTCCTCATGTTCCTGCTCTCTCTCTCTCTGTTCCTGCTCTCTCTCCCTGTATTCGTGTTCTCTCCCCATGTTCCTGCTCTCTCTCCCTGTGTTCCTGCTCTCTCTCCCTGTGATCCTGCTCTCTCCCCCTGTGTTCCAGCTCTCTCTCCCTGTGTTCCTGCTCTCTCCCCATGTTCCTGCTCTCTCTCTCTGTGTTCCTGCTCTCTCTCCTTGTGCTCCTGCTCTCTCCCCCTATGTTCCTGGTCTCACCCCCCCCCCCCACAATGTTCCTGCTCTCACTCCCTGTGTTCCTGCTCTCTCCTCATGTTCCTGCTCTCTCTCTCTCTGTTCCTGCTCTCTCTCCCTGTATTCGTGCTCTCTCCCCATGTTCCTGCTCTCTCTCCCTGTGTTCCTGCTCTCTCTCCCTGTGATCCTGCTCTCTCCCCCTGTGTTCCAGCTCTCTCTCCCTGTGTTCCTGCTCGCTACCCATTTTCCTGCTCTCCCTCCCTGTGTTCCTGCTCTCTCTCCCTGTGTTCCTGCTCTCTCTCCCCATATTCCTTCTCTCTCTTTCACCATGTTCCTGCTCTCTCTCCCTCTGTTCCTGCTCTCTTCCCATGTTCCTGCTCTCTCTTCCTTTGTTCCTGCTCTCTCACCCCAAGTTCCTGCTCTCCCTTCCCATGTTCCTGCTCTCTCTCAATGTGTTCCTGCTCTCTCTCCCTTTGTTCCTGCTCTCTCGACCCATGTTCCTGCTCTCTCTCCCCATGTTCTTGCTCTCTCCCTGTGTTCCTGCTCCCTCTTCCTGTATTCCTGCTCTCTCCCCATGTTCCTGCTCTCTCCCTGTGTTTCTGCTCTCTCTCCCTGTATTCCTGCTCTCTCTCCCTGTGTTCCAGCTCTCTCTCCCTCTGTTCCTGCTCTGTCTCACTGTGTTCCTGTTCTCTCTCCCTGTGTTCCTGCTCTCTCCCCATGTTCCTGCTTTCTCTCCCTGTGTTCGTGCTCTCTCTCCCTGTGTTCCTGCTCTCTCTCCCTGTGTTCCTGCTTTCTCTCTCAAGTGTTGTTGCTTTCTCTCCCTGTGTTGCTGCTCTCTTTCCGCATGTTCCTGCTCTCTCTCCTTGTGTTCCTGCTCTCTCTGCCTGTGTTCCTGCTCTCTCTCTCTGTGTTCTTGCTCTCTCTCCCCATGTTCCTGCTCTCTCTCCCCATGTTCCTGCTCTCTCTCCCCATGTTCCTGCTCTCTCTCCCTGTGTTCCTGCTCTCTCTCCCTGTGTTCCTGCTCTCTCTCTCTCTGTGTTCCTGCTCTCTCTCTCTGTGTTCCTGCTCTCTCTCCTTGTGCTCCTGCTCTCTCCCCCTGTGTTCCTGCTCTCCCCCCCCCCCACAATGTTCCTGCTCTCACTCCCTGTGTTCCTGCTCTCTCCTCATGTTCCTGCTCTCTCTCTCTCTCTGTTCCTGCTCTCTCTCCCTGCATTCGTGCTCTCTCCCCATGTTCCTGCTCTCTCTCCCTGTGTTCCTGCTCTCTCTCCCTGTGATCCTGCTCTCCCCCCTGTGTTCCAGCTCTCTCTCCCTGTGTTCCTGCTCTCTCCTCATGTTCCTGCTCTCTCTCCCTGTGTTCCTGCTCTCTCTCCCTGTGTTCCTGCTCTCTCCCCATGTTCCTGCTCTCTCTCCCCCTGTTCCTGCTCGCTACCCATTTTCCTGCTCTCCCTCCCTGTGTACCTGCTCTCTCTCCCTCTGTTCCTGCTCTCTCACACTGTGTTCCTGTTCTCTATCCCTGTGTTTCTGCTCTCTCTCCCCATGTTCCTGCTTTCTCGCCCCATGTTCCCGCTTTCTCTCCCATGTTCCTGCTCTCTCCTCCTGTGTTCCTGCTCTCTCTCCTTGTGTTCCTGCTCTCTCTCCCCATGTTCCTGCTCTCTCTTCCTGTGTTCCTGCTCTCTCCCCATGTTTCTGCTCTCTCTCCCTGTGTTCCTGCTCTCTCTCCCTGTGTTCCTGCTCTCTCTCCCTCTGTTCCTGCTCTCTCAACCTCTGTTCCTGCTCTATCTAACTGTGTTCCTGTTCTCTATCCCTGTTTTCCTGCTCTCTCTCCCTGTGTTCGTGTTCTCTATCCTTGTGTTCCTGCTCTCTCTCCCCATGTTCCTGCTTTCTCTCCCCATGTTCCCGCATTCTCTCCCATGTTCCTGCTCTCTCCTCCTGTGTTCCTGCTCTCTCTCCCTGTGTTCCTGCTCTCTCTCCCCATGTTCCTGCTTTCTCTCCCCATGTTCCCGCATTCTCTCCCATGTTCCTGCTCTCTCCTCCTGTGTTCCTGCTCTCTCTCCCCGTGTTCCTGCTCTCTCTCCCCATGTTCCTGCTCTCTCTCCCTGTGTTCCTGCTCTCGCCCCATTTTCCTGTTTTCTATCCCTGTGTTCCTGCGCTCTCTCCCTGTGTTCCTGTTCTCTATCCCTGTGTTCCTGCTCTCTCTCCCCATGTTCCCGCTTTCTCTCGCATGTTCCTTCTCTCTCCCTGTGCTCCTGCTTTCTCATCCTGTGTTCCTGCTCTCTCTCCCTGTGTATTTGCTCTCGCTCCCCATATTCCTGCTCTCTCGCCCTGTGTTCCTGCACTCTCTCCCTGTGTTCCTGGCCGCTCCCACTCTGTTCCTGCTCTCTCTCACTCTGTTCCTGCTCTATCTCACTGTTTCTGCTCTCTCTCCCTGTGTTCCTGCTCTCTCTCCCTCTGTTCCTGCTCTCACTCCCCATTTTCATGCTCTCTCCCCCTGTATTCCTGCTCTCTCTTCCTGTGTTCCTGCACTCTCTCACTGCATTCCTGCTCTCGCTCCCTGTCTTACTGCTGTCTCTTCCTGTGTTCCAGCTCTCTCACCCCGTGTTCCTGCTCTCTCCCCATGTTCCTGCTCTCTCTCCCGATGTTCCTGATCTCTCCCGATGTTCCTGCTCTCTCTCCCTGTGTTCCTGCTCTCTCTCCCTGTGTTCCTGCTCTCTCTCCCCATATTCCTTCTCTCTCTTTCACCATGTTCCTGCTCTCTCTCCCTGTGTTCCTGCTCTCTCACCCTGTGTTCCTGCTCTCTCTCCCCGTATTCCTGCTTCTCTTTCACCATGTTCCTGCTCTCTCTCCCTGTCTTCCTGCTCTCTCACCCCATGTTCCTGCTCTCTCCCGATGTTCCTGCTCTCTCTCCCTGTGTTCCTGCTCTCTCTCCCTGTGATCCTGCTCTGTCTCCCCGTATTCCTGCTCTCTCTCCCTGTTTTCCTGCTCTCTCTCCCGATGTTCCTGCTCTCTCTCCCCATGTTCCTGCTCTCTCTTCCCATGTTCCTGCTCTCTCTCCCATGTTCCTGCTCTCTCTCCCTCTGTTCCTGCTCTCTCCCCATGTTCCTGCTCTCTCTTCCTTTGTTCCTGCTCTCTCACCCCAAGTTCCTGCTCTCCCTCCCCATGTTCCTGCTCTCTTTCAATGTGTTCCTGCTCTCTCTCCCTTTGTTCCTGCTCTCTCGACCCATGTTCCTGCTCTCTCTCTCTGTTTCTCCTCTCTTTCCCTGTATTTCTGCTCTCTCTCCACATGTTCCTGCTCTCTCTCCCTGTCTTCCTGCTCTCTCTCCCTGTGTTCCTGCTCTCTCTGCCCATGTTCCTGCTTTCTCTCCCCATGTTCCTGCTTTCTCTCCCTGTGCTCCTGCTCTCTCTCCCCATGTTCCAGCTCTCTCTCCCTGTGTTCCTGCTCTCTCTCCCTGTATTCCTGCTCTCTCTCCCCGTGTTCCTGCTCTCTCCCTGTGTTCCTGCTCCCTCTTCCTGTATTCCTGCTCTCTCCCCATGTTCCTGCTCTCTCCCTGTGTTTCTGCTCTCTCTCCCTGTATTCCTGCTCTCTCTCCCTGTGTTCCTGCTCTCTCTCCCTCTGTTCCTGCTCTGTCTCACTGTGTTCCTGTTCTCTCTCCCTGTGTTCCTGCTCTCTGTCCCCATGTTCCTGCTATCTCTCTCAAGTGTTGTTGCTTTCTCTCGCTGTGTTGCTGTCTCTTTCCGCATGTTCCTGCTCTCTCTCTCCTTGTGTTCCTGCTCTCTCTGCCTGTGTTCCTGCTCTCTCTCTCTGTGTTCCTGCTCTCTCTCCCCATGTTCCTGCTCTCTCTCCCCATGTTCCTGCTCTCTCTCCCCATGTTCCTGCTCTCTCTCCCTGTGTTCCTGCTCTCTCTCTCTGTGTTCCTGCTCTCTCTCCTTGTGCTCCTGCTCTCTCCCCCTGTGTTCCTGGTCTCCCCCCCCCCCCCCCACAATGTTCCTGCTCTCACTCCCTGTGTTCCTGCTCTCTCTCCCTGTATTCGTGCTCTCTCCCCATGTTCCTGCTCTCGCTCCTCATGTTCCTGCTCTCTCTCCCTGTATTCGTGCTCTCTCCCCATGTTCCTGCTCTCTCTCCCTGTGTTCCTGCTCTCTCTCCCTGTGATCCTGCTCTCTCCCCCTGTGTTCCAGCTCTCTCTCCCTGTGTTCCTGCTCCCTCCTCATGTTCCTGCTCTCTCTCCCTGTGTTCCTGCTCTCTCTCCCTGTGTTCCTGCTCTCTCCCCATGTTCCTGCTCTCTCTCCCCCTATTCCTGCTCGCTACCCATTTTCCTGTTCTCCCTCCCTGTGTTCCTGCTCTCTCCCCATGTTCCTGCTCTCTCTCCCTCTGTTCCTGCTCTCTCTCACTGTTTCTGCTCTCTCTCCCTGTGTTCCTGCTCTCTCTCCCTCTGTTCCTGCTCTCACTCCCCATTTTCATGCTCTCTCCCCCTGTATTCCTGCTCTCTCTTCCTGTGTTCCTGCACTCTCTCACTGCATTCCTGCTCTCGCTCCCTGTCTTACTGCTGTCTCTTCCTGTGTTCCAGCTCTCTCACCCCGTGTTCCTGCTCTCTCCCCATGTTCCTGCTCTCTCTCCCGATGTTCCTGCTCTCTCCCGATGTTCCTGCTCTCTCTCCCTGTGTTCCTGCTCTCTCTCCGTGTGTTCCTGCTCTCTCTTGCGATGTTCCTGCTCTCTCTCCCTGTGTTCCTGCTCTCTCTCCATGTGTTCCTGCTCTCTCTCCCCATATTCCTTCTCTCTCTTTCACCATGTTCCTGCTCTCTCTCCCAGTGTTCCTGCTCTCTCACCCTGTGTTCCTGCTCTCTCTCCCCGTATTCCTGCTTCTCTTTCACCATGTTCCTGCTCTCTCTCTCTGTCTTCCTGCTCTCTCACCCCATGTTCCTGCTCTCTCCCGATGTTCCTGCTCTCTCTCCCTGTGTTCCTGCTCTCTCTCCCTGTGTTCCTGCTCTCTCTCCCTGTGTTCCTGCTCTCTCTCCCTGTGATCCTGCTCACTCTCCCCGTATTCCTGCTCTCTCTCCCTGTGTTCCTGCTCTCTCTCCCTGTGTTCCTGCTCTCTCTCCCGATGTTCCTGCTCTCTCTCCCCATGTTCCTGCTCTCTCTCCCCATGTTCCTGCTCTCTCTCCCTTTGTTCCTGCTCTCTCCCCATGTTCCTGCTCTCCCTCCCCATGTTCCTGCTCTCTCACCCCATGTTCCTGCTCTCTCTCCCTGTATTTCTGCTCTCTCTCCCTGTGTTCCTGCTCTCTCTCCCTGTGTTCCTGCTCTCTCTCCCTGCATTCGTGCTCTCTCCCCATGTTCCTGCTCTCTCTCCCTGTGTTCCTGCTCTCTCTCCCTGTGTTCCTGCTCTCTCTGCCCATGTTCCTGCTTTCTATCCCTGTGTTCCTGCTCTCTCTCCCTGTGTTCCTGCTCTCCCTCCCTGTATTCCTGCTCTCTCACCCCATGTTCCTGCTCTCTCTCCCTGTGTTCCTGCTCTCCCTCCCTGTATTCCTGCTCTCTCTCGCCAAGTTCCTGCTCTCTCCCTGTGTTCCTGCTCTCTTTTCCTGTATTCCTGCTCACTCTCCCCATGTTTCTGCTCTCTCTCCCTGTGTTCCTGCTCTCTCTCCCTGTATTCCTGCTCTCTCTCCCTGTGTTCCTGCTCTTTCTCCCTCTGTTCCTGCTCTGTCTCACTGTGTTCCTGCTCTCTCCCCATGTTCATGCTTTCTCTCCCTGTATTCCTGCTCACTCTCCCCATGTTCCTGCTCTCTCTCCCTGTGTTCCTGCTCGCTCTCCCCATGTTCCTGCTTTCTCTCCCTGTGTTGTTGCTTTCTCTCCCTGTGTTGCTGTTCTCTGTCCGCATGTTCCTGCTCTCTCTCCTTGTGTTCCTGCTCTCTCTGCCTGTGTTCCTGCTCTCTCTCTCTGTGTTCCTGCCCTCTCTCCCCATGTTCCTGCTCTCTCTCCCTGTGTTCCTGCTCTCTCTCCCTGTGTTCCTGCTCTCTCTCTCTCTCTGTTCCTGCTCCCTCTCACCATGTTCCTGCTCTCTCTCTCTGTGTTCCTGCTCTCTCCCCCTGTGTTCCTGCTCTCCCCACCCCCCGATGTTCCTGCTCTCTCTCCATGTGTTCCTGCTCTCTCCTCATGTTCCTGCTCTCTCTCTCTGTTCCTGCTCTCTCCCCCTGTGTTCCTGCTCTCCCCACCCCCCGATGTTCCTGCTCTCTCTCCCTGTTTTCGTGCTCTCTCCCCATGTTCCTGCTCTCTCTCCCTGTGTTCCTGCTCGCTCTCCCTGTGATCCTGCTCTCTCCCCCTGTGTTCCTGCTCTCTCTCCCCATGTTCCTGCTCTTTCTCCCTCTGTTCCTGCTCTCTACCCATTTTCCTGCTCTCTCACACCATGTTCCTGCTCTCTCGCCCTGTGTTCCTGCTCTCTCTGCCCGTATTCCTGCTTCTCTTTCACCATGTTCCTGCTCTCTCTCTCTGTATTCCTGCTCTCTCACCCCATGTTCCTGCTCTCTCCCGATGTTCCTGCTCTCTCTCCCTGTGTTTCTGCTCTCTCTCCCTGTGTTCCTGCTCTCTCTCCCTGTGTTCCTGCTCTCTCTCCCTGTGATCCAGCTCTCTCTCCCCGTATTCCTGCTCCCTCTCCCTGAGTTCCTGCTCTCTCTCCCGGTGTTCCTGCTCTCTCTCCCCATGTTCCTGCTCTCTCTCCCATGTCCCTGCTCTCTCTCCTTCTGTTCCTGCTCTCGCCCCATGTTCCTGCTCTCACTTCCTTTGTTCCTGCTCTCTCACCCCATGTTCCTGCTGTCCCTCCCCATGTTCCTGCTCTCTCCCTGTATTCCTGCTCTCTCTCCCCATGTTCCTGCTCTCTCTCCCTGTGTTCCTGCTCTCTCCTCATGTTCCTGTTCTCTATCCCTGTGTTCCTGTTCTCTATCCCCATGTTCCTGCTCTCTCCCTGTATTCCTGCTCTCTCTCCCCATGTTCCTGCTCTCTCTCCCTGTGTTCCTGCTCTCTCCTCATGTTCCTGTTCTCTATCCCTGTGTTCCTGCTCTCTCATCCTGTGTTCCTGCTCTCTCTCCCCATATTCCTGCTCTCTCTCCCTGTGTTCCTGCTCGCTCTCACTCTGTTCCTGCTCTCGCCCCATGTTCCTGCTCTCTCTTCCTTTGTTCCTGCTCTCTCACCCCATGTTCCTGCTCTCCCTCCCCATGTTCCTGCTCTCTCTCAATGTGTTCCTGCTCTCTTTCCCTTTGTTCCTGCTCTCTCGCCCCATGTTCCTGCTCTCTCTCTCTGTTTCGCCTCTCTCTCTGTTTCTCCTCTCTCTCCCTGTATTTCTGCTCTCTCTCCCCATGTTCCTGCTCCCTCTCCCTGTGTTCCTGCTCTCTCTCCCTGTGTTCCTGCTCTCTCTCCCTGTGTTCCTGCTCTCTCTGCCCATGTTCCTGCTTTCTCTCTTCATGTTCCTGCTCTCTCTCCCTGGGTTCCTGCTCTCTCTCCCTGCATTCCTGCTCTCTCTCCCCATGTTCCTGCTCTCTCCCTGTGTTCCTGCTCTCTCTTCCTGTATTCCTGCTCTCTCTCCCCATGTTCCTGCTCTCTCCCTGTATTCGTGCTCTGTCTCACTGTGTTCCTGTTCTCTCTCCCTGTGTTCCTGCTCTCTGTCCCCATGTTCCTGCTACCTCTCCCCATGTTCCTGCTTTCTCTACCAGTGTTCGTGCTCTGTCTCCCTGTGTTCCTGCTCTCTCTCCCTGTGTTCCTGCTCTCTCTCCCCATGTTCCTGCTTTCTCTCCCTGTGTTGTTGCTTTCTCTCCCTGTGTTGCTGCTCTCTGTCTGAATGTTCCTGCTTTCTCTTCTTGTGTTCCTGCTCTCTCTGCCTGTGTTCCTGCTCTCTCTCTCTTTGTTCCTGCTCTCTCTCCCCATGTTCCTGCTCTCTCTCTCTGTGTTCCTGCTCTCTCTCCCTGTGTTCCTGCTCTCTCCCCCTGTGTTCCTGCTCTCCCCCCCCATGTTCCTGCTCTCTCTCCCTGTGTTCCTGCTCTCTCTCCCTGTGATCCTGCTCTCTCCCCCTGTGTTCCAGCTCTCTCTCCCTATGTTCCTGCTCTCTCCTCATATTCCTGCTCTCTCTCCCTGTGTTCCTGCTCTCTCTCCCTGTGTTCCTGCTCTCTCCCCATGTTCCTGCTCTCTCTCCCTCTGTTCCTGCTCTCTCACACTATGTTCCTGTTCTCTATCCCTGTGTTCCTGCTTTCTCTCCCCGTGTTCCCACTTTCTCTCCCATGTTCCTGCTCTCTCCTCCTGTGTTCCTGCTCTCTCTCCCTGTGTTCCTGCTCTCTCTCCCCATGTTCCTGCTCTCTCTCCCTCTGTTCCTGCTCTCTACCCATTTTCCTGCTCTCTCTCCCTGTGTTCCTGCTCTCTCCCCCTGTTCCTGCTCTCTCTCCCTCTGTTCCTGCTCTCTCACACTGTGTTCCTGTTCTCTATCCCTGTGTTCCTGCTTTCTCTCCCCGTGTTCCCACTTTCTCTCCCATGTTCCTGCTCTCTCCTCCTGTGTTCCTGCTCTCTCTCCCTGTGTTCCTGCTCTCTCTCCCCATGTTCCTGCTCTCTCTCCCTCTGTTCCTGCTCTCTCTCCCTGTTTTCCTGCTCTCTCTCCCTGTGTTCCTGCTCTCTCTCCCCATGTTTCTGCTCTCTCTCCCTCTGTTCCTGCTCTATCTCACTGTGTTCCTGTTCTCTATCCCTGTGTTCCTGCTCTCTCTCCCCATGTTCCTGCTTTCTCTCCCCATGTTCCCGCTTTCTCTCCCATGTTCCTGCTCTCTCCTCCTGTGTTCCTGCTCTCGCCCCCTGTGTTCCTGCTCTCCTTCCCCATGTTCCTGCTCTCTCTCCCTGTGTTCCTGCTCTCTCTCCCTGTGAATTTGCTCTCTCTCCCCGTGTTCCTGCTCTCTCTCCCCATGTTCCTGCTCTCGCCCCCTGTGTTCCTGCTCTCCTTCCCCATGTTCCTGCTCTCTCTCCCTGTGTTCCTGCTCTCTCCCCATGTTCCTGTTTTCTATCCCTGTGTTCCTGCTCTCTCTCCCTGTGAATTTGCTCTCTCTCCCCGTGTTCCTGCTCTCTCTATCCCTGTGTTCCTGCTCTCTCTCCCCATGTTCCCGCTTTCTCTCGCATGTTCCTTCTCTCTCCCTGTGCTCCTGCTCTCTCATCCTGTGTTCCTGCTCTCTCTCCCTGTGTATTTGCTCTCTCTCCCCATATTCCTGCTCTCTCGCCCAGTGCTCCTGCACTCTCTCCCTGTGTTCCTGGCCGCTCTCACTCTGTTCCTGCTCTCTCTCACTCTGTTCCTGCTCTATCTCACTGTTTCTGCTCTCTCTCCCTGTGTTCCTGCTCTCTCTCCCTCTGTTCCTGCTCTCACTCCCCATTTTCATGCTCTCTCCCCCTGTATTCCTGCTCTCTCTTCCTGTGTTCCTGCACTCTCTCACTGCATTCCTGCTCTCGCTCCCTGTCTTACTGCTGTCTCTTCCTGTGTTCCAGCTCTCTCACCCCGTGTTCGTGCTCTCTCCCCATGTTCCTGCTCTCTCTCCCGATGTTCCTGCTCTCTCCCGATGTTCCTGCTCTCTCTCCCTGTGTTCCTGCTCTCTCTCCCTGTGATCCAGCTCTCTCTCCCCGTATTCCACCTCCCTCTCCCTGAGTTCCTGCTCTCTTTCCCGGTGTTCCTGCTCTCTCTCCCCATGTTCCTGCTCTCTCTCCCATGTCCCTGCTCTCTCTCCTTCTGTTCCTGCTCTCGCCCCATGTTCCTGCTCTCGCTTCCTTTGTTCCTGCTCTCTCACCCCATGTTCCTGCTGTCCCTCCCCATGTTCCTGCTCTCTCCCCATGTTCCTACTCTCTCTCCCTGTGTTCCTGCTCTCTCCTCATGTTCCTGTTCTCTATCCCTGTGTTCCTGCTCTCTCATCCTGTGTTCCTGTTCTCTCTCCCTGTGTATTTGCTCTCTCTCCCCATATTCCTGCTCTCTCGCCCTGTGTTCCTGCACTCTCTCCCTGTGTTCCTGCTCGCTCTCACTCTGTTCCTGCTCTCGCCCCATGTTCCTGCTCTCTCTTCCTTTGTTCCTGCTCTCTCACCCCATGTTCCTGCTCTCCCTCCCCATGTTCCTGCTCTCTCTCAATGTGTTCCTGCTCTCTTTCCCTTTGTTCCTGCTCTCTCGCCCCATGTTCCTGCTCACTCTCCCTGTGTTCCTGCTCACTCTCCCTGTGTTCCTGCTCTCTCTCCCTGTGTTCCTGCTCTCTCTCCCTGTGTTCCTGCTCTCTCTCTCTCTGTATTTCTGCTCTCTCTCCCCATGTTCCTGCTCTCTCTCCCTGTGTTCCTGCTCTCTCTCCCTGTGTTCCTGCTCCCTCTCCCTGTGTTCCTGCTCTCTCTGCCCATGTTCCTGCTTTCTCTCCCCATGTTCCTGCTCTCTCTCCCTGGGTTCCTGCTCTCTCTCCCTGCATTCCTGCTCTCTCTCCCCATGTTCCTGCTCTCTCCCTGTGTTCCTGCTCTCTCTTCCTGTATTCCTGCTCTCTCTCCCCATTTCCTGCTCTCTCCCTGTGTTCCTGCTCTCTCTCCCTGTATTCGTGCTCTGTCTCACTGTGTTCCTGTTCTCTCTCCCTGTGTTCCTGCTCTCTGTCCCCATGTTCCTGCTACCTCTCCCCATGTTCCTGCTTTCTCTACCAGTGTTCGTGCTCTGTCTCCCTGTGTTCCTGCTCTCTCTCCCTGTGTTCCTGCTCTCTCTCCCCATGTTCCTGCTTTCTCTCCCTCTGTTGTTGCTTTCTCTCCCTGTGTTGCTGCTCTCTGTCTGCATGTTCCTGCTTTCTCTTCTTGTGTTCCTGCTCTCTCTGCCTGTGTTCCTGCTCTCTCTCTCTTTGTTCCTGCTCTCTCTCCCCATGTTCCTGCTCTCTCTCTCTGTGTTCCTGCCCTCTCTCCCTGTGTTCCTGCTCTCTCCCCCTGTGTTCCTGCTCTCCCCCCCCCCCATGTTCCTGCTCTCTCTCCCTGTGTTGCTGCTCTCTGTCTGCATGTTACTGCTTTCTCTTCTTGTGTTCCTGCTCTCTCTGCCTGTGTTCCTGCTCTCTCTCTCTTTGTTCCTGCTCTCTCTCTCCCTGTGTTCCTGCTCTCTCCCTGTGATCCTGCTCTCTCCCCCTGTGTTCCAGCTCTCTCTCCCTGTGTTCCTGCTCTCTCCTCATATTCCTGCTCTCTCTCCCTGTGTTCCTGCTCGCTCTCCCTGTGTTCCTGCTCTCTCCCCATGTTCCTGCTCTCTCTCCCTCTGTTCCTGCTCTCTACCCATTTTCCTGCTCTCTCTCCCTGTGTTCCTGCTCTCTCCCCCTGTTCCTGCTCTCTCTCCCTCTGTTCCTGCTCTCTCACACTGTGTTCCTGTTCTCTATCCCTGTGTTCCTGCTTTCTCTCCCCGTGTTCCCACTTTCTCTCCCATGTTCCTGCTCTCACCTCCTGTGTTCCTGCTCTCTCTCCCTGTGTTCCTGCTCTCTCTGCCCATGTTCCTGCTCTCTCTCCCTCTGTTCCTGCTCTCTCTCCCTGTTTTCCTGCTCTCTCTCCCTGTGTTCCTGCTCTCTCTCCCTCTGTTCCTGCTCTATCTCACTGTGTTCCTGTTCTCTATCCCTGTGTTCCTGCTCTCTCTCCCCATGTTCCTGCTTTCTCTCCCCATGTTCCCGCTTTCTCTCCCATGTTCCTGCTCTCTCCCCCTGTGTTCCTGCTCTCCTTCCCCATGTTCCTGCTCTCTCTCCCCGTATTCCTGCTTCTCTCTCTCCCTGTGAATTTGCTCTCTCTCCCCGTGTTCCTGCTCTCTCTCCCCATGTTCCTGCTCTCTCTCCCTGTGTTCCTGCTCTCTCCCCATTTTCCTGTTCTCTCTCCCTGTGTTCCTGTTCTCTATCCCTGTGTTCCTGCTCTCTCTCCCCATGTTCCCGCTTTCTCTCGCATGTTCCTTCTCTCTCCCTGTGCTCCTGCTCTCTCATCCTGTGTTCCTGCTCTCTCTCCCTGTGTATTTGCTCTCTCTCCCCATATTCCTGCTCTCTCGCCCTGTGCTCCTGCACTCTCTCCCTGTGTTCCTGGCCGCTCTCACTCTGTTCCTGCTCTCTCTCACTCTGTTCCTGCTCTATCTCACTGTTTCTGCTCTCTCTCCCTGTGTTCCTGCTCTCTCTCCCTCTGTTCCTGCTCTCACTCCCCATTTTCATGCTCTCTCCCCCTGTATTCCTGCTCTCTCTTCCTGTGTTCCAGCACTCTCTCACTGCATTCCTGCTCTCGCTCCCTGTCTTACTGCTGTCTCTTCCTGTGTTCCAGCTCTCTCACCCCGTGTTCCTGCTCTCTCCCCATGTTCCTGCTCTCTCTCCCGATGTTCCTGCTCTCTCTCCCTGTCTTCCTGCTCTCTCCCGATGTTCCTGCTCTCTCCCGATGTTCCTGCTCTCTCTCCCTGTGTTCCTGCTCCTATTCCCGATGTTCCTGCTCTCTCTCCCTGTGTTCCTGCTCTCTCTCCGTGTGTTCCTGCTCTCTCTCCCTTTGTTCCTGCTCTCTCCCTGTGTTCGTGCTCTCTCTCCCTGTGTTCCTGCTCTCTCTCCCTGTGTTCCTGCTCGCTCTCCCCATGTTCCTGCTTTCTCTCCCTGTGTTGTTGCTTTCTCTCCCTGTGTTGCTGTTCTCTGTCCGCATGTTCCTGCTCTCTCTCCTTGTGTTCCTGCTCTCTCTGCCTGTGTTCCTGCTCTCTCTCTCTCTGTGTTCCTGCCCTCTCTCCCCATATTCCTGCTCTCTCTCCCTGTGTTCCTGCTCTCTCTCCCTGTGTTCCTGCTCTCTCTCTCTCTCTGTTCCTGCTCTCTCTCACCATGTTCCTGCTCTCTCTCTCTGTGTTCCTGCTCCCTCTCCCTGTGTTCCTGCTCTCTCCCCCTGTGTTCCTGCTCTCCCCACCCCCCGATGTTCCTGCTCTCTCTCCATGTGTTCCTGCTCTCTCCTCATGTTCCTGCTCTCTCTCTCTGTTCCTGCTCTCTCCCACTGTGTTCCTGCTCTCCCCACCCCCCGATGTTCCTGCTCTCTCTCCCTGTTTTCGTGCTCTCTCCCCATGTTCCTGCTCTCTCTCCCTGTGTTCCTGCTCTCTCTCCCTGTGTTCCTGCTCTCTCTCTCTCTCTGTTCCTGCTCTCTCTCACCATGTTCCTGCTCTCTCTCTCTGTGTTCCTGCTCCCTCTCCCTGTGTTCCTGCTCTCTCCCCCTGTGTTCCTGCTCTCCCCACCCCCCCCATGTTCCTGCTCTCTCTCCCTGTGTGCCTGCTCTCTCCTCATGTTCCTGCTCTCTCTCTCTGTACCTGCTCTCTCTCCCTGTTTTCGTGCTCTCTCCCCATGTTCCTGCTCTCCCTCCCTGTGTTCCTGCTCGCTCTCCCTGTGATCCTGCTCTCTCCCCCTGTGTTCCAGCTCTCTCTCCCTGTGTTCCTGCTCTCTCCTCATGTTCCTGCTCTCTCTCCCTGTGTTCCTGCTCTCTCTCCCTGTGTTCCTGCTCTCTCCCCATGTTCCTGCTCTCTCTCCCTGTGTTCCTGCTCTCTCACCCTGTGTTCCTGCTCTCTCCCCATGTTCCTGCTCTCTCTCCCTGTGTTCCTGCTCTCTCTGCCCGTATTCCTGCTTCTCTTTCACCATGTTCCTGCTCTCTCTCCCTGTGTTCCTGCTCTCTCTCCCTGTGTTCCTGCTCTCTCCCCATGTTCCTGCTCTCTCTCCCTCTGTTCCTGCTCTCTCTGCCCGTATTCCTGCTTCTCTTTCACCATGTTCCTGCTCTCTCTCTCTGTCTTCCTGCTCTCTCACCCCATGTTCCTGCTCTCTCCCGATGTTCCTGCTCTCTCTCCCTGTGTTCCTGCTCTCTCTCCCTGTGTTCCTGCTCTCTCTCCCTGTGTTCCTGCTCTCTCTCCCTGTGATCCTGCTCTCTCTCCCCGTATTCCTGCTCCCTCTCCCTGAGTTCCTGCTCTCTCTCCCGGTGTTCCTGCTCTCTCTCCCCATGTTCCTGCTCTCTCTCCCATGTCCCTGCTCTCTCTCCTTCTGTTCCTGCTCCCGCCCCATGTTCCTGCTCTCTCTTCCTTTGTTCCTGCTCTCTCACCCCATGTTCCTGCTCTCCCTCCCCATGTTCCTGCTCTCTCCCTGTATTCCTGCTCTCTCTCCCCATGTTCCTGCTCTCGCTCCCTGTGTTCCTGCTCTCTCCTCATGTTCCTGTTCTCTATCCCTGTGTTCCTGCTCTCTCTCCCCATGTTCCCCCTTTCTCTCGCATGTTCCTTCTCTCTCCCTGTGCTCCTGCTCTCTCATCCTGTGTTCCTACTCTCTCTCCCTGTGTATTTGCTCTCTCTCCCCATATTCCTGCTCTCTCGCCCTGTGTTCCTGCACTCTCTCCCTGTGTTCCTGCCCGCTCTCACTCTGTTCCTGCTCTCGCCCCATGTTCCTGCTCTCTCTTCCTTTGTTCCTGCTCTCTCACCCCATGTTCCTGCTCTCCCTCCCCATGTTCCTGCTCTCTCTCAATGTGTTCCTGCTCTCTTTCCCTTTGTTCCTGCTCTCTCGCCCCATGTTCCTGCTCTCTCTCTCTGTTTCGCCTCTCTCTCTGTTTCTCCTCTCTCTCCCTGTATTTCTGCTCTCTCTCCCCATATTCCTGCTCTCTCTCCCTGTGTTCCTGCTCTCTCTCCCTGTGTTCCTGCTCTCTGTCTGCATGTTCCTGCTTTCTCTTCTTGTGTTCCTGCTCTCTCTGCCTGTGTTCCTGCTCTCTCTCTCTTTGTTCCTGCTCTCTCTCTCCCTGTGTTCCTGCTCTCTCCCTGTGATCCTGCTCTCTCCCCCTGTGTTCCAGCTCTCTCTCCCTGTGTTCCTGCTCTCTCCTCATATTCCTGCTCTCTCTCCCTGTGTTCCTGCTCGCTCTCCCTGTGTTCCTGCTCTCTCCCCATGTTCCTGCTCTCTCTCCCTCTGTTCCTGCTCTCTACCCATTTTCCTGCTCTCTCTCCCTGTGTTCCTGCTCTCTCCCCCTGTTCCTGCTCTCTCTCCCTCTGTTCCTGCTCTCTCACACTGTGTTCCTGTTCTCTATCCCTGTGTTCCTGCTTTCTCTCCCCGTGTTCCCACTTTCTCTCCCATGTTCCTGCTCTCACCTCCTGTGTTCCTGCTCTCTCTCCCTGTGTTCCTGCTCTCTCTGCCCATGTTCCTGCTCTCTCTCCCTCTGTTCCTGCTCTCTCTCCCTGTTTTCCTGCTCTCTCTCCCTGTGTTCCTGCTCTCTCTCCCTCTGTTCCTGCTCTATCTCACTGTGTTCCTGTTCTCTATCCCTGTGTTCCTGCTCTCTCTCCCCATGTTCCTGCTTTCTCTCCCCATGTTCCCGCTTTCTCTCCCATGTTCCTGCTCTCTCCCCCTGTGTTCCTGCTCTCCTTCCCCATGTTCCTGCTCTCTCTCCCCGTATTCCTGCTTCTCTCTCTCCCTGTGAATTTGCTCTCTCTCCCCGTGTTCCTGCTCTCTCTCCCCATGTTCCTGCTCTCTCTCCCTGTGTTCCTGCTCTCTCCCCATTTTCCTGTTCTCTCTCCCTGTGTTCCTGTTCTCTATCCCTGTGTTCCTGCTCTCTCTCCCCATGTTCCCGCTTTCTCTCGCATGTTCCTTCTCTCTCCCTGTGCTCCTGCTCTCTCATCCTGTGTTCCTGCTCTCTCTCCCTGTGTATTTGCTCTCTCTCCCCATATTCCTGCTCTCTCGCCCTGTGCTCCTGCACTCTCTCCCTGTGTTCCTGGCCGCTCTCACTCTGTTCCTGCTCTCTCTCACTCTGTTCCTGCTCTATCTCACTGTTTCTGCTCTCTCTCCCTGTGTTCCTGCTCTCTCTCCCTCTGTTCCTGCTCTCACTCCCCATTTTCATGCTCTCTCCCCCTGTATTCCTGCTCTCTCTTCCTGTGTTCCAGCACTCTCTCACTGCATTCCTGCTCTCGCTCCCTGTCTTACTGCTGTCTCTTCCTGTGTTCCAGCTCTCTCACCCCGTGTTCCTGCTCTCTCCCCATGTTCCTGCTCTCTCTCCCGATGTTCCTGCTCTCTCTCCCTGTCTTCCTGCTCTCTCCCGATGTTCCTGCTCTCTCCCGATGTTCCTGCTCTCTCTCCCTGTGTTCCTGCTCCTTCTCCCGATGTTCCTGCTCTCTCTCCCTGTGTTCCTGCTCTCTCTCCGTGTGTTCCTGCTCTCTCTCCCTTTGTTCCTGCTCTCTCCCTGTGTTCGTGCTCTCTCTCCCTGTGTTCCTGCTCTCTCTCCCTGTGTTCCTGCTCGCTTTCCCCATGTTCCTGCTTTCTCTCCCTGTGTTGTTGCTTTCTCTCCCTGTGTTGCTGTTCTCTGTCCGCATGTTCCTGCTCTCTCTCCTTGTGTTCCTGCTCTCTCTGCCTGTGTTCCTGCTCTCTCTCTCTGTGTTCCTGCCCTCTCTCCCCATGTTCCTGCTCTCTCTCCCTGTGTTCCTGCTCTCTCTCCCTGTGTTCCTGCTCTCTCTCTCTCTCTGTTCCTGCTCTCTCTCACCATGTTCCTGCTCTCTCTCTCTGTGTTCCTGCTCCCTCTCCCTGTGTTCCTGCTCTCTCCCCCTGTGTTCCTGCTCTCCCCACCCCCCGATGTTCCTGCTCTCTCTCCATGTGTTCCTGCTCTCTCCTCATGTTCCTGCTCTCTCTCTCTGTTCCTGCTCTCTCCCACTGTGTTCCTGCTCTCCCCACCCCCCGATGTTCCTGCTCTCTCTCCCTGTTTTCGTGCTCTCTCCCCATGTTCCTGCTCTCTCTCCCTGTGTTCCTGCTCTCTCTCCCTGTGTTCCTGCTCTCTCTCTCTCTCTGTTCCTGCTCTCTCTCACCATGTTCCTGCTCTCTCTCTCTGTGTTCCTGCTCCCTCTCCCTGTGTTCCTGCTCTCTCCCCCTGTGTTCCTGCTCTCCCCACCCCCCCATGTTCCTGCTCTCCCTCCCTGTGTGCCTGCTCTCTCCTCATGTTCCTGCTCTCTCTCTCTGTACCTGCTCTCTCTCCCTGTTTTCGTGCTCTCTCCCCATGTTCCTGCTCTCCCTCCCTGTGTTCCTGCTCGCTCTCCCTGTGATCCTGCTCTCTCCCCCTGTGTTCCAGCTCTCTCTCCCTGTGTTCCTGCTCTCTCCTCATGTTCCTGCTCTCTCTCCCTGTGTTCCTGCTCTCTCTCCCTGTGTTCCTGCTCTCTCCCCATGTTCCTGCTCTCTCTCCCTGTGTTCCTGCTCTCTCACCCTGTGTTCCTGCTCTCTCCCCATGTTCCTGCTCTCTCTCCCTGTGTTCCTGCTCTCTCTGCCCGTATTCCTGCTTCTCTTTCACCATGTTCCTGCTCTCTCTCCCTGTGTTCCTGCTCTCTCTCCCTGTGTTCCTGCTCTCTCCCCATGTTCCTGCTCTCTCTCCCTCTGTTCCTGCTCTCTCTGCCCGTATTCCTGCTTCTCTTTCACCATGTTCCTGCTCTCTCTCTCTGTCTTCCTGCTCTCTTACCCCATGTTCCTGCTCTCTCCCGATGTTCCTGCTCTCTCTCCCTGTGTTCCTGCTCTCTCTCCCTGTGTTCCTGCTCTCTCTCCCTGTGTTCCTGCTCTCTCTCCCTGTGATCCTGCTCTCTCTCCCCGTATTCCTGCTCCCTCTCCCTGAGTTCCTGCTCTCTCTCCCGGTGTTCCTGCTCTCTCTCCCCATGTTCCTGCTCTCTCTCCCATGTCCCTGCTCTCTCTCCTTCTGTTCCTGCTCCCGCCCCATGTTCCTGCTCTCTCTTCCTTTGTTCCTGCTCTCTCACCCCATGTTCCTGCTCTCCCTCCCCATGTTCCTGCTCTCTCCCTGTATTCCTGCTCTCTCTCCCCATGTTCCTGCTCTCGCTCCCTGTGTTCCTGCTCTCTCCTCATGTTCCTGTTCTCTATCCCTGTGTTCCTGCTCTCTCTCCCCATGTTCCCCCTTTCTCTCGCATGTTCCTTCTCTCTCCCTGTGCTCCTGCTCTCTCATCCTGTGTTCCTACTCTCTCTCCCTGTGTATTTGCTCTCTCTCCCCATATTCCTGCTCTCTCGCCCTGTGTTCCTGCACTCTCTCCCTGTGTTCCTGCCCGCTCTCACTCTGTTCCTGCTCTCGCCCCATGTTCCTGCTCTCTCTTCCTTTGTTCCTGCTCTCTCACCCCATGTTCCTGCTCTCCCTCCCCATGTTCCTGCTCTCTCTCAATGTGTTCCTGCTCTCTTTCCCTTTGTTCCTGCTCTCTCGCCCCATGTTCCTGCTCTCTCTCTCTGTTTCGCCTCTCTCTCTGTTTCTCCTCTCTCTCCCTGTATTTCTGCTCTCTCTCCCCATATTCCTGCTCTCTCTCCCTGTGTTCCTGCTCTCTCTCCCTGTGTTCCTGCTCTCTCTCCCTGTGTTCCTGCTCTCTCTGCCCATGTTCCTGCTTTCTCCCCCATGTTCCTGCTCTCTCTCCCTGGGTTCCTGCTCTCCCTCCCTGCATTCCTGCTCTCTCTCCCCATGTTCCTGCTCTCTCCCTGTGTTCCTGCTCTCTCTCCCTGTGTTCCTGCTCTCTCTGCCCATTTTCCTGCTCTCTCTCCCTGTGTTCCTGCTCTCTGTCCCCATGTTCCTGCTTTCTCTCCCTGTGTTCGTGCTCTCTCTCCCTGTGTTCCTGCTCTCTCTCCCTGTGTTCCTGCTCTCTCTCCCCATGTTCCTGCTTTCTCTCCCTGTGTTGTTGCTTTCTCTCCCTGTGTTGCTGCTCTCTGTCCGCATGTTCCTGCTTTCTCTTCTTGTGTTCCTGCTCTCTCTGCCTGTGTTCCTGCTCTCTCTCTCTTTGTTCCTGCTCTCTCTCCCCATGTTCCTGCTCTATCTCTCTGTGTTCCTGCTCTCTCACCCTGTGTTCCTGCTCTCTCCCCCTGTGTTCCTGCTCTCCCCCCCCCCATGTTCCTGCTCTCTCTCCCTGTGTTCCTGCTCTCACTCCCTGTGATCGTGCTCTCTCCCCCTGTGTTCCAGCTCTCTCTCCCTGTGTTCCTGCTCTCTCCTCATATTCCTGCTCTCTCTCCCTGTGTTCCTGCTCTCTCTCCCTGTGTTCCTGCTCTCTCTCCCTGTGTTCCTGCTCTCTCCCCATGTTCCTGCTCTCTGTCCCTCTGTTCCTGCTCTCTACCCATTTTCCTGCTCTCTCTCCCTGTGTTCCTGCTCTCCCCCCCTGTTCCTGCTCTCTCTCCCTCTGTTCCTGCTCTCTCACACTGTGTTCCTGTTCTCTATCCCTGTGTTCCTGCTTTCTCTCCCCGTGTTCCCACTTTCTCTCCCATGTTCCTGCTCTCTCCTCCTGTGTTCGTGCTCTCTCTCCCTGTGTTCCTGCTCTCTCTCCCCATGTTCCTGCTCTCTCTCCCTCTGTTCCTGCTCTCTCTCCCTGTTTTCCTGCTCTCTCTCCCTGTGTTCCTGCTCTCTCTCCCTCTGTTCCTGCTCTATCTCACTGTGTTCCTGTTCTCTATCCCTGTGTTCCTGCTCTCGCCCCCTGTGTTCCTGCTCTCTCTCCCCATGTTCCTGGTCTCTCTCCCTGTGTTCCTGCTTTCTCTCCATGTTCCTGTTCTCTATCCCTGTTTTCCTGCTCTCTCTCCCTGTGTTCCTGCTCTCTCTCCCTCTGTTCCTGCTCTATCTCACTGTGTTCCTGTTCTCTATCCCTGTGTTCCTGCTCTCTCTCCCCATGTTCCTGCTTTCTCTCCCCATGTTCCCGCTTTCTCTCCCATGTTCCTGGTCTCTCCCCCTGTGTTCCTGCTCTCCTTCCCCATGTTCCTGCTCTCTCTCCCCGTATTCCTGCTTCTCTCTCCCTGTGAATTTGCTCTCTCTCCCCGTGTTCCTGCTCTCTCTCCCCATGTTCCTGCTCTCTCTCCCTGTGTTCCTGCTCTCTCCCCATTTTCCTGTTCTCTCTCCCTGTGTTCCTGTTCTCTATCCCTGTGTTCCTGCTCTCTCTCCCCATGTTCCCGCTTTCTCTCGCATGTTCTTTCTCTCTCCCTGTGCTCCTGCTCTCTCATCCTGTGTTCCTGCTCTCTCTCCCTGTGTATTTGCTCTCTCTCCCCATATTCCTGCTCTCTCGCCCTGTGCTCCTGCACTCTCTCCCTGTGTTCCTGGCCGCTCTCACTCTGTTCCTGCTCTCTCTCACTCTGTTCCTGCTCTATCTCACTGTTTCTGCTCTCTCTCCCTGTGTTCCTGCTCTCTCTCCCTCTGTTCCTGCTCTCACTCCCCATTTTCATGCTCTCTCCCCCTGTATTCCTGCTCTCTCTTCCTGTGTTCCTGCACTCTCTCACTGCATTCCTGCTCTCGCTCCCTGTCTTACTGCTGTCTCTTCCTGTGTTCCAGCTCTCTCACCCCGTGTTCCTGCTCTCTCCCCATGTTCCTGCTCTCTCTCCCGATGTTCCTGCTCTCTCTCCCTGTCTTCCTGCTCTCTCCCGATGTTCCTGCTCTCTCCCGATGTTCCTGCTCTCTCTCCCTGTGTTCCTGCTCCTTCTCCCGATGTTCCTGCTCTCTCTCCCTGTGTTCCTGCTCTCTCTCCCCATGTTCCCGCTTTCTCTCGCATGTTCCTTCTCTCTCCCTGTGCTCCTGCTCTCTCATCCTATGTTCCTGCTCTCTCTCCCTGTGTATTTGCTCTCTCTCCCCATATTCCTGCTCTCTCGCCCTGTGCTCCTGCACTCTCTCCCTGTGTTCCTGGCCGCTCTCACTCTGTTCCTGCTCTCTCTCACTCTGTTCCTGCTCTATCTCACTGTTTCTGCTCTCTCTCCCTGTGTTCCTGCTCTCTCTCCCTCTGTTCCTGCTCTCACTCCCCATTTTCATGCTCTCTCCCCCTGTATTCCTGCTCTCTCTTCCTGTGTTCCTGCACTCTCTCACTGCATTCCTGCTCTCGCTCCCTGTCTTACTGCTGTCTCTTCCTGTGTTCCAGCTCTCTCACCCCGTGTTCCTGCTCTCTCCCCATGTTCCTGCTCTCTCTCCCGATGTTCCTGCTCTCTCTCCCTGTCTTCCTGCTCTCTCCCGATGTTCCTGCTCTCTCCCGATGTTCCTGCTCTCTCTCCCTGTGTTCCTGCTCCTTCTCCCGATGTTCCTGCTCTCTCTCCCTGTGTTCCTGCTCTCTCTCCGTGTGTTCCTGCTCTCTCTCCCTTTGTTCCTGCTCTCTCCCTGTGTTCGTGCTCTCTCTCCCTGTGTTCCTACTCTCTCTCCCTGTGTTCCTGCTCGCTCTCCCCATGTTCCTGCTTTCTCTCCCTGTGTTGTTGCTTTCTCTCCCTGTGTTGCTGTTCTCTGTCCGCATGTTCCTGCTCTCTCTCCTTGTGTTCCTGCTCTCTCTGCCTGTGTTCCTGCTCTCTCTCTCTGTGTTCCTGCCCTCTCTCCCCATGTTCCTGCTCTCTCTCCCTGTGTTCCTGCTCTCTCTCTCTGTGTTCCTGCTCTCTCTCTCTCTGTGTTCCTGCTCTCTCTCACCATGTTCCTGCTCTCTCTCTCTGTGTTCCTGCTCCCTCTCCCTGTGTTCCTGCTCTCTCCCCCTGTGTTCCTGCTCTCCCCACCCCCCCCCATGTTCCTGCTCTCTCTCCCTGTGTGCCTGCTCTCTCCTCATGTTCCTGCTCTCTCTCTCTGTACCTGCTCTCTCTCCCTGTTTTCGTGCTCTCTCCCCATGTTCCTGCTCTCTCTCCCTGTGTTCCTGCTCGCTCTCCCTGTGAGCCTGCTCTCTCCCCCTGTGTTCCAGCTCTCTCTCCCTGTGTTCCTGCTCTCTCCTCATGTTCCTGCTCTCTCTCCCTGTGTTCCTGCTCTCTCTCCCTGTGTTCCTGCTCTCTCCCCATGTTCCTGCTCTCTCTCCCTGTGTTCCTGCTCTCTCACCCTGTGTTCCTGCTCTCTCCCCATGTTCCTGCTCTCTCTCCCTGTGTTCCTGCTCTCTCTGCCCGTATTCCTGCTTCTCTTTCACCATGTTCCTGCTCTCTCTCCCTGTGTTCCTGCTCTCTCTCCCTGTGTTCCTGCTCTCTCCCCATGTTCCTGCTCTCTCTCCCTCTGTTCCTGCTCTCTCTGCCCGTATTCCTGCTTCTCTTTCACCATGTTCCTGCTCTCTCTCTCTGTCTTCCTGCTCTCTCACCCCATGTTCCTGCTCTCTCCCGATGTTCCTGCTCTCTCTCCCTGTGTTCCTGCTCTCTCTCCCTGTGTTCCTGCTCTCTCTCCCTGTGTTCCTGCTCTCTCTCCCTGTGATCCTGCTCTCTCTCCCCGTATTCCTGCTCCCTCTCCCTGAGTTCCTGCTCTCTCTCCCGGTGTTCCTGCTCTCTCTCCCCATGTTCCTGCTCTCTCTCCCATGTCCCTGCTCTCTCTCCTTCTGTTCCTGCTCCCGCCCCATGTTCCTGCTCTCTCTTCCTTTGTTCCTGCTCTCTCACCCCATGTTCCTGCTCTCCCTCCCCATGTTCCTGCTCTCTCCCTGTATTCCTGCTCTCTCTCCCCATGTTCCTGCTCTCGCTCCCTGTGTTCCTGCTCTCTCCTCATGTTCCTGTTCTCTATCCCTGTGTTCCTGCTCTCTCTCCCCATGTTCCCCCTTTCTCTCGCATGTTCCTTCTCTCTCCCTGTGCTCCTGCTCTCTCATCCTGTGTTCCTACTCTCTCTCCCTGTGTATTTGCTCTCTCTCCCCATATTCCTGCTCTCTCGCCCTGTGTTCCTGCACTCTCTCCCTGTGTTCCTGCCCGCTCTCACTCTGTTCCTGCTCTCGCCCCATGTTCCTGCTCTCTCTTCCTTTGTTCCTGCTCTCTCACCCCATGTTCCTGCTCTCCCTCCCCATGTTCCTGCTCTCTCTCAATGTGTTCCTGCTCTCTTTCCCTTTGTTCCTGCTCTCTCGCCCCATGTTCCTGCTCTCTCTCTCTGTTTCGCCTCTCTCTCTGTTTCACCTCTCTCTCCCTGTATTTCTGCTCTCTCTCCCCATATTCCTGCTCTCTCTCCCTGTGTTCCTGCTCTCTCTCCCTGTGTTCCTGCTCTCTCTCCCTGTGTTCCTGCTCTCTCTGCCCATGTTCCTGCTTTCTCCCCCATGTTCCTGCTCTCTCTCCCTGGGTTCCTGCTCTCCCTCCCTGCATTCCTGCTCTCTCTCCCCATGTTCCTGCTCTCTCCCTCTGTTCCTGCTCTCTCTCCCTGTGTTCCTGCTCTCTCTGCCCATTTTCCTGCTCTCTCTCCCTGTGTTCCTGCTCTCTGTCCCCATGTTCCTGCTTTCTCTCCCTGTGTTCGTGCTCTCTCTCCCTGTGTTCCTGCTCTCTCTCCCTGTGTTCCTGCTCTCTCTCCCCATGTTCCTGCTTTCTCTCCCTGTGTTGTTGCTTTCTCTCCCTGTGTTGCTGCTCTCTGTCCGCATGTTCCTGCTTTCTCTTCTTGTGTTCCTGCTCTCTCTGCCTGTGTTCCTGCTCTCTCTCTCTTTGTTCCTGCTCTCTCTCCCCATGTTCCTGCTCTCTCTCTCTGTGTTCCTGCTCTCTCACCCTGTGTTCCTGCTCTCTCCCCCTGTGTTCCTGCTCTCCCCCCCCCCATGTTCCTGCTCTCTCTCCCTGTGTTCCTGCTCTCACTCCCTGTGATCGTGCTCTCTCCCCCTGTGTTCCAGCTCTCTCTCCCTGTGTTCCTGCTCTCTCCTCATATTCCTGCTCTCTCTCCCTGTGTTCCTGCTCTCTCTCCCTGTGTTCCTGCTCTCTCTCCCTGTGTTCCTGCTCTCTCTCCCTGTGTTCCTGCTCTCTCCCCATGTTCCTGCTCTCTGTCCCTCTGTTCCTGCTCTCTACCCATTTTCCTGCTCTCTCTCCCTGTGTTCCTGCTCTCCCCCCCTGTTCCTGCTCTCTCTCCCTCTGTTCCTGCTCTCTCACACTGTGTTCCTGTTCTCTATCCCTGTGTTCCTGCTTTCTCTCCCCGTGTTCCCACTTTCTCTCCCATGTTCCTGCTCTCTCCTCCTGTGTTCGTGCTCTCTCTCCCTGTGTTCCTGCTCTCTCTCCCCATGTTCCTGCTCTCTCTCCCTCTGTTCCTGCTCTCTCTCCCTGTTTCCCTGCTCTCTCTCCCTGTGTTCCTGCTCTCTCTCCCTCTGTTCCTGCTCTATCTCACTGTGTTCCTGTTCTCTATCCCTGTGTTCCTGCTCTCGCCCCCTGTGTTCCTGCTCTCTCTCCCCATGTTCCTGCTCTCTCTCCCTGTGTTCCTGCTTTCTCTCCATGTTCCTGTTCTCTATCCCTGTGTTCCTGCTCTCTCTCCCTGTGAATATGCTCTCTCTCCCCATGTTCCTGCTCTCTCGCCCTGTGTTCCTGCTCTCTTTCCCTGTGTTCCTGCTCTCTCCCCATGTTCCTGCTCTCTCTCCCCGTGTTCCTGCTCTCTCTCGCTGTGTTCCTTCTCTCTCTCCCAGTATTCCTGCTCTCTCTCCCTGTGTTCCTGCTCTCTCTCCCTGTGTTCCTGCTCTCTCTCCCCATGTCCCTTCTCTCTCCCCATGTCCCTGCTCTCTCCCACTGTGTGCCTGCTCTCTCGGTGTTCCTGCTCTCTCTCCCTGCGTTCCTGCTCTCTCTCACTGTGTTCCTGCTCTCTCTCCCTGTGTTCCTGCTCTCTCCCCGTATTCCTGCTCTCTCCCCGTATTCCTGCTCTCTCCCCGTATTCCTGCTCTCTCCCCGTATTCCTGCTCTCTCTTTGTGTACCTGCTCTCTCTCCCTCTGTTCCTGCTCTCTCACACTGTGTTCCTGTTCTCTATCCCTGTGTTCCTGCTTTCTCTCCCCGTGTTCCCGCTTTCTCTCCCATGTTCCTGCTCTCTCCTCCTGTGTTCCTGCTCTCGCTCCCTGTGTTCCTGCTCTCTCTCCCTGTGTTCCTGCTCTCTCTCCCTCTGTTCCTGCTCTATCTCACTGTGTTCCTGTTCTCTATCCCTGTGTTCCTGCTCTCTCTCCCTGTGTTCCTGTTCTCTATCCCTGTGTTCCTGCTCTCTCTCCCTGTGAATTTGCTCTCTCTCCCCATGTTCCTGCTCTCTCGCCCTGTGTTCCTGCTCTCTTTCCCTGTGTTCTTGCTCTCTCCCCATTTTCCTGCTCTCTCTCCCCGTGTTCCTGCTCTCTCTCGCTGTGTTCCTTCTCTCTCTCCCAGTATTCCTGCTCTCTCTCCCTGTGTTCCTGCTCTCTCTCCCTGTGTTCCTGCTCTCTCTCCCCATGTCCCTGCTCTCTCACACTGTGTTCCTGCTCTCTCAGTGTTCCTGCTCTCTCTCCCTGCGTTCCTGCTCTCTCTCCCTGTGTTCCTGCTCTCTCTCACTGTGTTCCTGCTCTCTCTCCCTGTGTTCCTGCTCTCTCCCCATATTCCTGCTCTCTCCCCGTATTCCTGCTCTCTCCCCGTATTCCTGCTCTCTCTTTGTGTACCTGCTCTCTCTTCATGTGTTCTTGCTCTCTCACCCCTTGTTCCTGCTCCTTCTCTCTTAGTTCCCCTGCTCTCTCCCTGTATTCCTGCTCTCTCTCCCCATGTTCCTGCTCTCTCTCCCTGTGTTCCTGCTCTCCCCTCATGTTCCTGTTCTCTATCCCTGTGTTCCTGCTCTCTCTCCCTGTGTTCCTGTTCTCTATCCCTGTGTTCCTGCTCTCTCTCCCCATGTTCCCGCTTTGTCTCGCATGTTCCTTCTCTCTCCCTGTGCTCCTGCTCTCTGATCCTGTGTTCCTGCTCTCTCTCCCTGTGTATTTGCTCTCTCTCCCCATATTCCTGCTCTCTCGCCCTGTGTTCCTGCACTCTCTCCCTGTGTTCCTGCTCGCTCTCACTCTGTTCCTGCTCTCGCCCCATGTTCCTGCTCTCTCTTCGTTTGTTCCTGCTCTCTCACCCCATGTTCCTGCTCTCTCACCCCATGTTCCTGCTCTCCCTCCCCATGTTCCTGCTCTCTCTCAATGTGTTCCTGCTCTCTTTCCCTTTGTTCCTGCTCTCTCGCCCCATGTTCCTGCTCTCTCTCCCTGGGTTCCTGCTCTCTCTCCCTGCATTCCTGCTCTCTCTCCCCATGTTCCTGCTCTCTCCCTGTGTTCCTGCTCTCTCTTCCTGTATTCCTGCTCTCTCTCCCCATGTTCCTGCTCTCTCCCTGTGTTCCTCTTCTCTCTCCCTGTATTTGTGCTCTGTCTCACTGTGTTCCTGTTCTCTCTCCCTGTCTTCCTGCTCTCTGTCCCCATGTTCCTGCTACCTCTCCCCATGTTCCTGCTTTCTCTCCCTGTGTTCGTGCTCTCTCTCCCTGTGTTCCTGCTCACTCTCCCTGTGTTCCTGCTCTCTCTCCCCATGTTCCTGCATTCTCTCCCTGTGTTGTTGCTTTCTCTCCCTGTGTTGCTGCTCTCTGTCCGCATGTTCCTGCTTTCTCTCCTTGTGTTCCTGCTCTCTATGCCTGTGTTCCTGCTCTCTCTCCTTGTGTTCCTCCTCTCTCTCTCTCTGTGTTCCTGCTCTCTCTCCCCATGTTCCTGCTGTCTCTCTCTGTGTTCCTGCACTTTCTCCCTGTGTTCCTCCTCTCTCTCTCTCTGTGTTCCTGCTCTCTCTCCCCATGTTCCTGCTGTCTCTCTCTGTGTTCCTGCACTTTCTCCCTGTGTTCCTGCTCTCTCCCCCTGTGTTCCTGCTCTCCCCCCCCCATGTTCCTGCTCTCTCTCCCTGTGTTCCTGCTCTCTCTCCTTGTGATCCTGCTCTCTCCCACTGTGTTCCAGCTCTCTCTCCCTGTGTTCCTGCTCTCTCCTCATATTCCTGCTCTCTCTCCCTGTGTTCCTGCTCTCTCTCCCTGTGTTCCTGTTCTCTATCCCTGTGTTCCTGCTTTCTCTCCCCGTGTTCCCGCTTTCTCTCCCATGTTCCTGCTCTCTCCTCCTTTTTTCCTGCTCTCTCTCCCTGTGTTCCTGCTCTCTCTCCCCATGTTCCTGCTCTCTCTCCCTCTGTTCCTGCTCTCTCTCCCTGTTTTCCTGCTCTCTCTCCCTGTGTTCCTGCTCTCTCTCCCTCTGTTCCTGCTCTATCTCACTGTGTTCCTGTTCTCTATCCCTGTGTTCCTGCTCTCTCTCCCTGTGTTCCTGTTCTCTATACCTGTGTTCCTGCTTTCTCTCCCCATGTTCCCGCTTTCTCTCCCATGTCCCTGCTCTCTCCTCCTGTGTTCCTGCTCTCGCCCCCTGTGTTCCTGCTCTCTCTCCCCATGTTCCTGCTCTCTCTACCTGTGTTCCTGCTCTCTCCCCATGTTCCTGTTCTCTATCCCTGTGTTCCTGCTCTCTCTCCCTGTGAATTTGCTCTCTCTCCCCATGTTCCTGCTCTCTCGCCCTGTGTTCCTGTTCTCTCCCCATGTTCCTGCTCTCTCTCCCCGTGTTCCTGCTCTCTCTCGCTGTGTTCCTTCTCTCTCTCCCAGTATTCCTGCTCTCTCTCCCTGCGTTCCTGCTCTCTCTCCCTGCGTTCCTGCTCTCTCTCACTGTGTTCCTGCTCTCTCTCCCTGTGTTCCTGCTCTCTCCCCGTATTCCTGCTCTCTCCCCGTATTCCTGCTCTCTCTTTGTGTACCTGCTCTCTCTCCCTCTGTTCCTGCTCTCTCACACTCTGTTCCTGTTCTCTATCCCTGTGTTCCTGCTTTCTCTCCCCGTGTTCCCGCTTTCTCTCCCATGTTCCTGCTCTCTCCTCCTGTGTTCCTGCTCTCTCTCCCTGTGTTCCTGCTCTCTCTCCCCATGTTCCTGCTCTCTCTCCCTCTGTTCCTGCTCTCTCCCTGTGTTCCTGCTCTCTCTCCCTGTGTTCCTGCTCTCTCTCCCTCTGTTCCTGCTCTCTCTCCCTCTGTTCCTGTTCTCTATCCCTGTGTTCCTGCTCTATCGCACTGTGTTCCTGATCTCTATCCCTGTGTTCCTGCTCTCTCTCCCTGTGTTCCTGTTCTCTATCCCTGTGTTCCTGCTCTCTCTCCCTGTGAATTCGTTCTCTCTCCCCATGTTCCTGCTCTCTCGCCCTGTGTTCCTGCTCTCTTTCCCTGTGTTCCTGCTCTCTCCCCATGTTCCTGCTCTCTCTCCCCGTGTTCCTGCTCTCTCTCGCTGTGTTCCTTCTCTCTCTCCCAGTATTCCTGCTCTCTCTCCCTGTGTTCCTGCTCTCTCTCACTGTGTTCCTGCTCTCTCTCCCTGTGTTCCTGCTCTCTCCCCGTATTCCTGCTCTCTCCCCGTATTCCTGCTCTCTCCCCGTATTCCTG
Source organism: Scyliorhinus torazame (assembly GCF_047496885.1). Classification (NCBI taxonomy): domain Eukaryota; kingdom Metazoa; phylum Chordata; class Chondrichthyes; order Carcharhiniformes; family Scyliorhinidae; genus Scyliorhinus; species Scyliorhinus torazame. The sequence goes on along the minus strand of NC_092717.1, from coordinate 253,723,587 downwards.
CTCTCTCTTTGTGTACCTGCTCTCTCTTCATGTGTTCCTGCTCTCGCTCCCCATGTTTCTGCTCTCGCTCACTGTGTTACTGCTCTCTCCCTATGTTCTTGCTCTCTCAACCCTTGTTCCTGCTCCTTCTCTCTTAGTTCCCCTGCTCTCTCCCCATGTTCCTGCTCTCTCTCCCTGTGTTCCTGCTCTCTCCTCATGTTCCTGTTCTCTATCCCTGTGTTCCTGCTCTCTCTCCCTGTGTTCCTGTTCTCTATCCCTGTGTTCCTGCTCTCTCTCCCCATGTTCCCGCTTTCTCTCGCATGTTCCTTCTCTCTCCCTGTGCTCCTGCTCTCTCATCCTGTGTTCCTGCTCTCTCTCCCTGTGTATTTGCTCTCTCTCCCCATATTCCTGCTCTCTCGCCCTGTGTTCCTGCACTCTCTCCCTGTGTTCCTGCTCGCTCTCACTCTGTTCCTGCTCTCGCCCCATGTTCCTGCTCTCTCTTCCTTTGTTCCTGCTCTCTCACCCCATGTTCCTGCTCTCCCTCCCCATGTTCCTGCTCTCTCTCAATGTGTTCCTGCTCTCTTTCCCTTTGTTCCTGCTCTCTCTCCCCATGTTCCTGCTCTCTCTCTCTGTTTCGCCTCTCTCTCTGTTTCTCCTCTCTCTCCCTGTATTTCTGCTCTCTCTCCCCATGTTCCTGCTCTCTCTCCCTGTGTTCCTGCTCTCTCTCCCTGTGTTCCTGCTCTCTCTCCCTGTGTTCCTGCTCTCTCTGCCCATGTTCCTGCTTTCTCTCCCCATGTTCCTGCTCTCTCTCCCTGGGTTCCTGCTCTCTCTCCCTGCATTCCTGCTCTCTCTCCCCATGTTCCTGCTCTCTCCCTGTGTTCCTGCTCTCTCTTCCTGTATTCCTGCTCTCTCTCCCCATGTTCCTGCTCTCTCCCTGTGTTCCTCTTCTCTCTCCCTGTATTCGTGCTCTGTCTCACTGTGTTCCTGTTCTCTCTCCCTGTGTTCCTGCTCTCTGTCCCCATGTTCCTGCTACCTCTCCCCATGTTCCTGCTTTCTCTCCCTGTGTTCGTGCTCTCTCTCCCTGTGTTCCTGCTCTCTCTCCCTGTGTTCCTGCTCTCTCTCCCCATGTTCCTGCATTCTCTCCCTGTGTTGTTGCTTTCTCTCCCTGTGTTGCTGCTCTCTGTCCGCATGTTCCTGCTTTCTCTCCTTGTGTTCCTGCTCTCTCTGCCTGTGTTCCTGCTCTCTCTCTCTTTGGTCCTGCTCTCTCTCCCCATGTTCCTGCTCTCTCTCCCTGTGTTCCTGCTCTCTCTCCTTGTGTTCCTGCTCTCTCTCTCTCTGTGTGTTCCTGCTCTCTCTCCCCATGTTCCTGCTGTCTCTCTCTGTGTTCCTGCTCTCTCTCCCTGTGCTCCTGCTCTCTCTCCCCATGTTCCTGCATTCTCTCCCTGTGTTGTTGCTTTCTCTCCCTGTGTTGCTGCTCTCTGTCCGCATGTTCCTGCTTTCTCTCCTTGTGTTCCTGCTCTCTCTGCCTGTGTTCCTGCTCTCTCTCTCTTTGGTCCTGCTCTCTCTCCCCATGTTCCTGCTCTCTCTCCCTGTGTTCCTGCTCTCTCTCCTTGTGTTCCTGCTCTCTCTCTCTCTCTGTGTTCCTGCTCTCTCTCCCCATGTTCCTGCTGTCTCTCTCTGTGTTCCTGCTCTCTCTCCCTGTGTTCATGCTCTCTCCCCCTGTGTTCCTGCTCTCCCACCCCCCCCATGTTCCTGCTCTCTCTCCCTGTGTTCCTGCTCTCTCTCACTGTGATCCTGCTCTCTCCCCCTGTGTTCCAGCTCTCTCTCCCTGTGTTCCTGCTCTCTCCTCATATTCCTGCTCTCTCTCCCTGTGTTCCTGCTCTCTCTCCCTGTGTTCCTGCTCTCTCTCCCTGTGTTCCTGCTCTCTCCCCATGTTCCTGCTCTCTCTCCCTCTGTTCCTGCTCTCTACCCATTTTCCTGCTCTCTCTCCCTGTGTTCCTGATCTCTCCCCCTGTTCCTGCTCTTTCTCCCTCTGTTCCTGCTCTCTCACACTGTGTTCCTGTTCTCTATCCCTGTGTTCCTGCTTTCTCTCCCCGTGTTCCCGCTTTCTCTCCCATGTTCCTGCTCTCTCCTCCTGTGTTCCTGCTCTCTCTCCCTGTGTTCCTGCTCTCTCTCCCCATGTTCCTGCTCTCTCTCCCTCTGTTCCTGCTCTCTCCCCATGTTCCTGCTCTCTCTCCCTGTGTTCCTGCTCTCTCTCCCTGTGTTCCTGCTCTCTCTCCCTCTGTTCCTGCTCTATCTCACTGTGTTCCTGTTCTCTATCCCTGTGTTCCTGTTCTCTCTCCCTGTGTTCCTGTTCTCTATCCCTGTGTTCCTGCTCTCTCTCCCTGTGAATTCGCTCTCTCTCCCCATGTTCCTGCTCTCTCGCCCTGTGTTCCTGCTCTCTTTCCCTGTGTTCCTGCTCTCTCCCCATATTCCTGCTCTCTCTCCCCGTGTTCCTGCTCTCTCTCGCTGTGTTCCTTCTCTCTCTCCCAGTATTCCTGCTCTCTCTCCCTGTTTTCCTGCTCTCTCTCCCTGTGTTCCTGCTCTCTCTCCCCATATTCCTGCTCTCTCGCCCTGTGTTCCTGCACTCTCTCCCTGTGTTCCTGCCCGCTCTCACTCTGTTCCTGCTCTCGCCCCATGTTCCTGCTCTCTCTTCCTTTGTTCCTGCTCTCTCACCCCATGTTCCTGCTCTCCCTCCCCATGTTCCTGCTCTCTCTCAATGTGTTCCTGCTCTCTTTCCCTTTGTTCCTGCTCTCTCTCCCCATGTTCCTGCTCTCTCTCTCTGTTTCGCCTCTCTCTCTGTTTCTCCTCTCTCTCCCTGTATTTCTGCTCTCTCTCCCCATTTTCCAGCTCTCTCTCCCTGTGTTCCTGCTCTCTCTCCCTGTGTTCCTGCTCTCTCTCCCTGTGTTCCTGCTCTCTCTCCCTGCATTCCTGCTCTCTCTCCCCATGTTCCTGCTCTCTCCCTGTGTTCCTGCTCTCTCTTCCTGTATTCCTGCTCTCTCTCCCCATGTTCCTGCTCTCTCCCTGTGTTCCTCTTCTCTCTCTCTGTATTCGTGCTCTGTCTCACTGTGTTCCTGTTCTCTCTCCCTGTGTTCCTGCTCTCTGTCCCCATGTTCCTGCTACCTCTCCCCATGTTCCTGCTTTCTCTCCCTGTGTTCGTGCTCTCTCTCCCTGTGTTCCTGCTCTCTCTCCCTGTGTTCCTGCTCTCTCTCCCCATGTTCCTGCATTCTCTCCCTGTGTTGTTGCTTTCTCTCCCTGTGTTGCTGCTCTCTGTCCGCATGTTCCTGCTTTCTCTCCTTGTGTTCCTGCTCTCTCTGCCTGTGTTCCTGCTCTCTCTCTCTTTGGTCCTGCTCTCTCTCCCCATGTTCCTGCTCTCTCTCCCTGTGTTCCTGCTCTCTCTCCTTGTGTTCCTGCTCTCTCTCTCTCTCTGTGTTCCTGCTCTCTCTCCCCATGTTCCTGCTGTCTCTCTCTGTGTTCCTGCTCTCTCTCCCTGTGCTCCTGCTCTCTCTCCCCATGTTCCTGCATTCTCTCCCTGTGTTGTTGCTTTCTCTCCCTGTGTTGCTGCTCTCTGTCCGCATGTTCCTGCTTTCTCTCCTTGTGTTCCTGCTCTCTCTGCCTGTGTTCCTGCTCTCTCTCTCTTTGGTCCTGCTCTCTCTCCCCATGTTCCTGCTCTCTCTCCCTGTGTTCCTGCTCTCTCTCCTTGTGTTCCTGCTCTCTCTCTCTCTCTGTGTTCCTGCTCTCTCTCCCCATGTTCCTGCTGTCTCTCTCTGTGTTCCTGCTCTCTCTCCCTGTGTTCCTGCTCTCTCCCCCTGTGTTCCTGCTCTCTCTCACTGTGATCCTGCTCTCTCCCCCTGTGTTCCAGCTCTCTCTCCCTGTGTTCCTGCTCTCTCCTCATATTCCTGCTCTCTCTCCCTGTGTTCCTGCTCTCTCTCCCTGTGTTCCTGCTCTCTCTCCCTGTGTTCCTGCTCTCTCCCCATGTTCCTGCTCTCTCTCCCTCTGTTCCTGCTCTCTACCCATTTTCCTGCTCTCTCTCCCTGTGTTCCTGATCTCTCCCCCTGTTCCTGCTCTCTCTCCCTCTGTTCCTGCTCTCTCACACTGTGTTCCTGTTCTCTATCCCTGTGTTCCTGCTTTCTCTCCCCGTGTTCCCGCTTTCTCTCCCATGTTCCTGCTCTCTCCTCCTGTGTTCCTGCTCTCTCTCCCTGTGTTCCTGCTCTCTCTCCCCATGTTCCTGCTCTCTCTCCCTCTGTTCCTGCTCTCTCCCCATGTTCCTGCTCTCTCTCCCTGTGTTCCTGCTCTCTCTCCCTGTGTTCCTGCTCTCTCTCCCTCTGTTCCTGCTCTATCTCACTGTGTTCCTGTTCTCTATCCCTGTGTTCCTGCTCTCTCTCCCTGTGTTCCTGTTCTCTATCCCTGTGTTCCTGCTCTCTCTCCCTGTGAATTCGCTCTCTCTCCCCATCTTCCTGCTCTCTCGCCCTGTGTTCCTGCTCTCTTTCCCTGTGTTCCTGCTCTCTCCCCATGTTCCTGCTCTCTCTCCCCGTGTTCCTGCTCTCTCGCTGTGTTCCTTCTCTCTCTCCCAGTATTCCTGCTCACTCTCCCTGTTTTCCTGCTCTCTCTCCCTGTGTTCCTGCTCTCTCTCCCCATGTCCCTGCTCTCTCCCACTGTGTTCCTGCTCTCTCAGTGTTCCTGCTCTCTCTCCCTGCGTTCCTGCTCTCTCTCCCTGTGTTCCTGCTCTCTCTCACTGTGTTCCTGCTCTCTCTCCCTGTGTTCCTGCTCTCTCCCCGTATTCCTGCTCTCTCCCCGTATTCCTGCTCTCTCCCCGTATTCCTGCTCTCTCTTTGTGCACCTGCTCTCTCTTCATGTGTTCCTGCTCTCTCTCCCCATGTTTCTGCTCTCGCTCACTGTTTTCCTGCTCTCTCCCTATGTTCTTGCTCTCTCACCCCTTGTTCCTGCTCTTTCTCTCTTAGTTCCTCTGCTGTCTCCCTGTATTCCTGCTCTCTCTCCCCATGTTCCTGCTCTCTCTCCCTGTGTTCCTGCTCTCTCCCCCTGTGTTCCTGCTCTCCCACCCCCCCCCATGTTCCTGCTCTCTCTCCCTGTGTTCCTGCTCTCTCTCACTGTGATCCTGCTCTCTCCCCCTGTGTTCCAGCTCTCTCTCCCTGTGTTCCTGCTCTCTCCTCATATTCCTGCTCTCTCTCCCTGTGTTCCTGCTCTCTCTCCCTGTGTTCCTGCTCTCTCTCCCTGTGTTCCTGCTCTCTCCCCATGTTCCTGCTCTCTCTCCCTCTGTTCCTGCTCTCTACCCATTTTCCTGCTCTCTCTCCCTGTGTTCCTGCTCTCTCCCCCTGTTCCTGTTCTCTCTCCCTCTGTTCCTGCTCTCTCACACTGTGTTCCTGTTCTCTATCCCTGTGTTCCTGCTTTCTCTCCCCGTGTTCCCGCTTTCTCTCCCATGTTCCTGCTCTCTCCTCCTGTGTTCCTGCTCTCTCTCCCTGTGTTCCTGCTCTCTCTCCCCATGTTCCTGCTCTCTCTCCCTCTGTTCCTGCTCTCTCCCCATGTTCCTGCTCTCTCTCCCTGTGTTCCTGCTCTCTCTCCCTGTGTTCCTGCTCTCTCTCCCTCTGTTCCTGCTCTATCTCACTGTGTTCCTGTTCTCTATCCCTGTGTTCCTGCTCTCTCTCCCTGTGTTCCTGTTCTCTATCCCTGTGTTCCTGCTCTCTCTCCCTGTGAATTCGCTCTCTCTCCCCATGTTCCTGCTCTCTCGCCCTGTGTTCCTGCTCTCTTTCCCTGTGTTCCTGCTCTCTTTCCCTGTGTTCCTGCTCTCTCCCCATGTTCCTGCTCTCTCTCCCCGTGTTCCTGCTCTCTCTCGCTGTGTTCCTTCTCTCTCTCCCAGTATTCCTGCTCTCTCTCCCTGTTTTCCTGCTCTCTCTCCCTGTGTTCCTGCTCTCTCTCCCCATGTCCCTGCTCTCTCCCACTGTGTTCCTGCTCTCTCAGTGTTCCTGCTCTCTCTCCCTGCGTTCCTGCTCTCTCTCCCTGTGTTCCTGCTCCCTCTCACTGTGTTCCTGCTCTCTCTCCCTGTGTTCCTGCTCTCTCCCCGTATTCCTGCTCTCTCCCCGTATTCCTGCTCTCTCCCCGTATTCCTGCTCTCTCTTTGTGCACCTGCTCTCTCTTCATGTGTTCCTGCTCTCTCTCCCCATGTTTCTGCTCTCGCTCACTGTTTTCCTGCTCTCTCCCTATGTTCTTGCTCTCTCACCCCTTGTTCCTGCTCTTTCTCTCTTAGTTCCTCTGCTGTCTCCCTGTATTCCTGCTCTCTCTCCCCATGTTCCTGCTCTCTCTCCCTGTGTTCCTGCTCTCTCCCCATGTTCCTGCTCTCTCTCCCTATGTTCCTGCTCTCTCCACATGTTCCTGCTCTCTCTCCCTGTGTTCCTGCTCTCTCTCCCTGTGTTCCTGCTCTCTCTCCCTCTGTTCCTGCTCTATCTCACTGTGTTCCTGTTCTCTATCCCTGTGTTCCTGCTCTCTCTCCCTGTGTTCCTGTTCTCTATCCCTGTGTTCCTGCTCTCTCTCCCTGTGAATTCGCTCTCTCTCCCCATGTTCCTGCTCTCTCGCCCTGTGTTCCTGCTCTCTTTCCCTGTGTTCCTGCTCTCTCCCCATGTTCCTGCTCTCTCTCCCCGTGTTCCTGCTCTCTCTCGCTGTGTTCCTTCTCTCTCTCCCAGTATTCCTGCTCTCTCTCCCTGTGTTCCTGCTCTCTCTCACTGTGTTCCTGCTCTCTCTCCCTGTGTTCCTGCTCTCTCCCCGTATTCCTGCTCTCTCCCCGTATTCCTGCTCTCTCCCCGTATTCCTGCTCTCTCTTTGTGTACCTGCTCTCTCTTCATGTGTTCCTGCTCTCTCTCCCCATGTTTCTGCTCTCTCCCTATGTTCTTGCTCTCTCACCCCTTGTTCCTGCTCTCTCCCCATGTTCCTGCTTTCTCTCCCTGTGTTCGTGCTCTCTCTCCCTGTATTCCTGCTCTCTCTCCCTGTGTTCCTGCTCTCTCTCCCCATGTTCCTGCATTCTCTCCCTGTGTTGTTGCTTTCTCTCCCTGTGTTGCTGCTCTCTGTCCGCATGTTCCTGCTTTCTCTCCTTGTGTTCCTGCTCTCTCTGCCTGTGTTCCTGCTCTCTCTCTCTTTGGTCCTGCTCTCTCTCCCCATGTTCCTGCTCTCTCTCCCTGTGTTCCTGCTCTCTCTCCTTGTGTTCCTGCTCTCTCTCTCTCTGTGTTCCTGCTCTCTCTCCCCATGTTCCTGCTGTCTCTCTCTGTGTTCCTGCTCTCTCTCCCTGTGTTCCTGCTCTCTCCCCCTGTGTTCCTGCTCTCCCACCCCCCCCCCCCCATGTTCCTGCTCTCTCTCCCTGTGTTCCTGCTCTCTCTCCCTGTGATCCTGCTCTCTCCCCCTGTGTTCCAGCTCTCTCTCCCTGTGTTCCTGCTCTCTCCTCATATTCATGCTCTCTCTCCCTGTGTTCCTGCTCTCTCTCCCTGTGTTCCTGCTCTCTCTCCCTGTGTTCCTGCTCTCTCCCCATGTTCCTGCTCTCTCTCCCTCTGTTCCTGTATCTACCCATTTTCCTGCTCTGTCTCCCTGTGTTCCTGCTCTCTCCCCCTGTTCCTGCTCTCTCTCCCTCTGTTCCTGCTCTCTCACACTGTGTTCCTGTTCTCTATCCCTGTGTTCCTGCTTTCTCTCCCCGTGTTCCCGCTTTCTCTCCCATGTTCCTGCTCTCTCCTCCTGTGTTCCTGCTCTCTCTCCCTGTGTTCCTGCTCTCTCTCCCCATGTTCCTGCTCTCTCTCCCTCTGTTCCTGCTCTCTCCCCATGTTCCTGCTCTCTCTCCCTGTGTTCCTGCTCTCTCTCCCTGTGTTCCTGCTCTCTCTCCCTGTGTTCCTGTTCTCTATCCCTGTGTTCCTGCTCTCTCTCCCTGTGAATTCGCTCTCTCTCCCCATGTTCCTGCTTTCTCGCCCTGTGTTCCTGCTCTCTTTCCCTGTGTTCCTGCTCTCTCCCCATGTTCCTGCTCTCTCTCCCCGTGTTCCTGCTCTCTCTCGCTGTGTTCCTTCTCTCTCTCCCAGTATTCCTGCTCTCTCTCCCTGTTTTCCTGCTCTCTCTCCCTGCGTTCCTGCTCTCTCTCCCTGTGTTCCTGCTCTCTCTCACTGTGTTCCTGCTCTCTCTCCCTGTGTTCCTGCTCTCTCCCCGTATTCCTGCTCTCTCCCCGTATTCCTGCTCTCTCTTTGTGTACCTGCTCTCTCTTCATGTGTTCCTGCTCTCTCTCCCCATGTTTCTGCTCTCGCTCACTGTTTTCCTGCTCTCTCCCTATGTTCTTGCTCTCTCACCCCTTGTTCCTGCTCTTTCTCTCTTAGTTCCTCTGCTCTCTCCCTGTATTCCTGCTCTCTCTCCCCATGTTCCTGCTCTCTCTCCCTGTGTTCCTGCTCTCTCCTCATGTTCCTGTTCTCTATCCCTGTGTTCCTGCTCTCTCTCCCTGTGTTCCTGTTTTCTATCCCTGTATTCCCGCTCTCTCTCCCCATGTTCCCGCTTTCTCCCGCATGTTCCTTCTCTCTCCCTGTGCTCCTGCTCTCTCATCCTGTGTTCCTGCTCTCTTTCCCTGTGTTCCTGCTCTCTCCCCATGTTCCTGCTCTCTCTCCCCGTGTTCCTGCTCTCTCTCGCTGTGTTCCTTCTCTCTCTCCCAGTATTCCTGCTCTCTCTCCCTGTGTTCCTGCTCTCTCTCACTGTGTTCCTGCTCTCTCTCCCTGTGTTCCTGCTCTCTCCCCGTATTCCTGCTCTCTCCCCGTATTCCTGCTCTCTCCCCGTATTCCTGCTCTCTCTTTGTGTACCTGCTCTCTCTTCATGTGTTCCTGCTCTCTCTCCCCATGTTTCTGCTCTCTCCCTATGTTCTTGCTCTCTCACCCCTTGTTCCTGCTCTCTCCCCATGTTCCTGCTTTCTCTCCCTGTGTTCGTGCTCTCTCTCCCTGTATTCCTGCTCTCTCTCCCTGTGTTCCTGCTCTCTCTCCCCATGTTCCTGCATTCTCTCCCTGTGTTGTTGCTTTCTCTCCCTGTGTTGCTGCTCTCTGTCCGCATGTTCCTGCTTTCTCTCCTTGTGTTCCTGCTCTCTCTGCCTGTGTTCCTGCTCTCTCTCTCTTTGGTCCTGCTCTCTCTCCCCATGTTCCTGCTCTCTCTCCCTGTGTTCCTGCTCTCTCTCCTTGTGTTCCTGCTCTCTCTCTCTCTGTGTTCCTGCTCTCTCTCCCCATGTTCCTGCTGTCTCTCTCTGTGTTCCTGCTCTCTCTCCCTGTGTTCCTGCTCTCTCCCCCTGTGTTCCTGCTCTCCCACCCCCCCCCCATGTTCCTGCTCTCTCTCCCTGTGTTCCTGCTCTCTCTCCCTGTGATCCTGCTCTCTCCCCCTGTGTTCCAGCTCTCTCTCCCTGTGTTCCTGCTCTCTCCTCATATTCATGCTCTCTCTCCCTGTGTTCCTGCTCTCTCTCCCTGTGTTCCTGCTCTCTCTCCCTGTGTTCCTGCTCTCTCCCCATGTTCCTGCTCTCTCTCCCTCTGTTCCTGTATCTACCCATTTTCCTGCTCTGTCTCCCTGTGTTCCTGCTCTCTCCCCCTGTTCCTGCTCTCTCTCCCTCTGTTCCTGCTCTCTCACACTGTGTTCCTGTTCTCTATCCCTGTGTTCCTGCTTTCTCTCCCCGTGTTCCCGCTTTCTCTCCCATGTTCCTGCTCTCTCCTCCTGTGTTCCTGCTCTCTCTCCCTGTGTTCCTGCTCTCTCTCCCCATGTTCCTGCTCTCTCTCCCTCTGTTCCTGCTCTCTCCCCATGTTCCTGCTCTCTCTCCCTGTGTTCCTGCTCTCTCTCCCTGTGTTCCTGCTCTCTCTCCCTGTGTTCCTGTTCTCTATCCCTGTGTTCCTGCTCTCTCTCCCTGTGAATTCGCTCTCTCTCCCCATGTTCCTGCTTTCTCGCCCTGTGTTCCTGCTCTCTTTCCCTGTGTTCCTGCTCTCTCTCCCCGTGTTCCTGCTCTCTCTCGCTGTGTTCCTTCTCTCTCTCCCAGTATTCCTGCTCTCTCTCCCTGTTTTCCTGCTCTCTCTCCCAGTATTCCTGCTCTCTCTCCCTGTTTTCCTGCTCTCTCTCCCTGTGTTCCTGCTCTCTCTCCCCATGTCCCTGCTCTCTCCCACTGTGTTCCTGCTCTCTCAGTGTTCCTGCTCTCTCTCCCTGCGTTCCTGCTCTCTCTCCCTGTGTTCCTGCTCTCTCTCACTGTGTTCCTGCTCTCTCTCACTGTGTTCCTGCTCTCTCTCCCTGTGTTCCTGCTCTCTCCCCGTATTCCTGCTCTCTCCCCGTATTCCTGCTCTCTCCCCGTATTCCTGCTCTCTCTTTGTGTACCTGCTCTCTCTTCATGTGTTCCTGCTCTCTCTCCCCATGTTTCTGCTCTCGCTCACTGTTTTCCTGCTCTCTCCCTATGTTCTTGCTCTCTCACCCCTTGTTCCTGCTCTTTCTCTCTTAGTTCCTCTGCTCTCTCCCTGTATTCCTGCTCTCTCTCCCCATGTTCCTGCTCTCTCTCCCTGTGTTCCTGCTCTCTCCTCATGTTCCTGTTCTCTATCCCTGTGTTCCTGCTCTCTCTCCCTGTGTTCCTGTTTTCTATCCCTGTGTTCCCGCTCTCTCTCCCCATGTTCCCGCTTTCTCCCGCATGTTCCTTCTCTCTCCCTGTGCTCCTGCTCTCTCATCCTGTGTTCCTGCTCTCTCTCCCTGTGTATTTGCTCTCTCTCCCCATATTCCTGCTCTCTCGCCCTGTGTTCCTGCACTCTCTCCCTGTGTTCCTGCTCGCTCTCACTCTGTTCCTGCTCTCTCTCACTCTGTTCCTGCTCTATCTCACTGTTTCTGCTCTCTCTCCCTGTGTTCCTGCTCTCTCTCCCTGTGTTCCTGCTCTCACTCCCCATTTTCATGCTCTCTCCCCCTGTATTCCTGCTCTCTCTTCCTGTGCTCCTTCAACTCTCTCACTGCATTCCTGCTCTCGCTCCCTGTCTTACTGCTCTCTCTTCCTGTGTTCCAGCTCTCTCACCCCGTGTTCCTGCTCTCTCCCCATGTTCCTGCTCTCTCCCGATGTTCCTGCTCTCACTCCGTGTGTTCCTGCTCTCTCTTGCGATGTTCCTGCTCTCTCTCCCTGTGTTCCTGCTCTCTCTCCCTGTGCTCCTGCTCTCTCTCCCCATATTCCTTCTCTCTCTTTCACCATGTTCCTGCTCTCTCTCCCGATGTTCCTGCTCTCTCTCCGTGTGTTCCTGCTCTCTCTCCCGATGTTCCTGCTCTCTCACCCTGTGTTCCTGCTCTCTCTCCCCGTATTCCTGCATCTCTTTCACCATGTTCCTGCTCTCTCTCCCTGTCTTCCTGCTCTCTCTCCGTGTGTTCCTGCTCTCTCTTGCGATGTTCCTGCTCTCTCTCCCTGTCTTCCTGCTCTCTCTCCCTGTATTCGTGCTCTCTCCCTGTGTTCCTGCTCTCTCTCCCTGTGTTCCTGCTCTCTCTCCCTGTGATCCTGCTCTCTCTCCCCGTATTCCTGCTCTCTCTCCCTGTGTTCCTGCTCTCTCTCCCCATGTTCCTGCTCTCTCTCCCATGTTCCTGCTCTCTCTCACTGTGTTCCTGCTCTCTCCCCATGTTCCTGCTCTCTCTCCCGATGTTCCTGCTCTCTCCCAATGTTCCTGCTCTCTCTACCTGTGTTCCTGCTCTCTCTCCCTGTGTTCCTGCTCTCTCTGCCAATGTTCCTGCTTTCTCTCCCTGTGTTCCTGCTCTCTCTCCCCATGTTCCTGCTCTCTCTCCCCATGTTCCTGCTCTCTCTCCCTGTGTTCCTGCTCTCCCTCCCTGTATTCCTGCTCTCTCTCCCCATGTTCCTGCTCTCTCCCTGTGTTCCTGCTCTCGTTTCCTGTATTCCTGCTCACTCTCCCCATGTTCCTGCTCTCTCCCTCTGTTCCTGCTCTCTCTCCCCATGTTCCTGCTATCTCTCCCCATGTTCCTGCTTTCTCTCCCTGTGTTCGTGCTCTCTCTCCCTGTGTTCCTGCTCGCTCTCCCCATGTTCCTGCTTTCTCTCCCTGTGTTGTTGCTTTCTCTCTCTCTGTGTTCCTGCTCTCTCTCACCATGTTCCTGCTCTCTCTCTCTGTGTTCCTGCTCTCTCTTCCTGTATTCCTGCTCTCTCTCCCCATGTTCCTGCTCTCTCCCTGTGTTCCTGCTCTCTCTCCCTGTATTCCTGCTCTCTGTCCCCATGTTCCTGCTCTCTCCCTGTGTTCCTGTTCTCTATATCTGTGTTCCTGCTCTCTCTCCCCATGTTCCTGCTCTCTCTCCCTGTGTTCCTGCTCTCTCTCCCTGTGTTCCTGCTCTCTCCTCATGTTCCTGCTCTCTCTCCCTGTGTTCCTGCTCTCTCTCCCTGTGTTCCTGCTCTCTCCCCATGTTCCTGCTCTCTCACCCTCTGTTCCTGCTCTCTACCCATTTTCCTGCTCTCTCTCCCTGTGTTCCTGCTCTCTCCCCATGTTCCTGCTCTCTCTCCCTCTATTCCTGCTCTCTCACACTGTGTTCCTGTTCTCTATATCTGTGTTCCTGCTCTCTCTCCCCATGTTCCTGCTGTCTCTCCCATGTTCCTGGTGTCTCCTCCTGTGTTCCTGCTCTCTATCCCTGTTTTCCTGCTCTCTATCCCTGTGTTCCTGCTCTCTCTCCCCATGTTCCTGCTTTCTCTCCCCATGTTCCCGCTTTCTCTCCCATGTTCCTGGTGTCTCCTCCTGTGTTCCTGCTCTCTCTCCCTCTGTTCCTGCTCTCTCCCCATGTTCCTGCTCTCTCTCCCTGTGTTTCTGCTCTCTCTCCCTGTGTTCCTGTTCTCTCCCCATGTTCCTGCTCTCTCTCCCCATGTTCCCGCTTTCCCTCCCATGTTCCTGCTCTCTCCCTGTGTTCCTGCTCTCTCTCCCTGTATTCGTGCTCTGTCTCACTGTGTTCCTGCTCTCTCTCCCTGTGTTCCTGCTCTCTCCCCATGTTCCTGCTTTCTCTCCCTGTGTTCGTGCTCTCTCTCCCTGTGTTCCTGCTCTCTCTCCCTGTGTTCCTGCTCTCTCTCCCCATGTTCCTGCGTTCTCTCCCTGTGTTGTTGCTTTCTCTCCCTGTGTTGCTGCTCTCTGTCCGCATGTTCCTGCTTTCTCTCCTTGTGTTCCTGCTCTCTCTCCCCATGTTCCTGCTCTCTCTCCCTGTGTTCCTGCTCTCTCCCCCTGTGTTCCTGCTCCCCCCCCATGTTCCTGCTCTCTCTCCCTGTGTTCCTGCTCTCTCCTCATGTTCCTGCTCTCTCTCTCTCTGTACCTGCTCTCTCTCCGTTTTCGTGCTCTCTCCCCCTGTGTTCCTGCTCTCTCTCCCTGTGTTCCTGCTCTCTCTCCCTGTGATCCTGCTCTCTCCCCCTGTGTTCCAGCTCTCTCTCCCTGTGTTCCTGCTCTCTCCTCATGTTCCTGCTCTCTCTCCCTGTGTTCCTGCTCTCTCTCCCTGTGATCCTGCTCTCTCCCCCTGTGTTCCAGCTCTCTCTCCCTGTGTTCCTGCTCTCTCCTCATGTTCCTGCTCTCTCTCCCTGTGTTCCTGCTCTCTCTCCCTCTGTTCCTGCTCTCTACCCATTTTCCTGCTCTCTCTCCCTGTATTCCTGCTCTCTCACACTGTGTTCCTGTTCTCTGTCCCTGTATTCCTGCTCTCTCACACTGTGTTCCTGCTCTCTACCCATTTTCCTGCTCTCTCTCCCTGTGTTCCTGCTCTCTCCCCATGTTCCTGCTCTCTCTCCCTGTGTTCCTGCTCTCTCCCCATGGCTCTTAAATTCAATCCCTCTGTTAATGAACGCGAGCACACCATAGGCCTTCTTCACAGCTCTATCCACTTGAGTCGCAACTTTCAAAGATGTATGAACATAGACCCCAAGATCTCTCTGCTCCTCCACATTGCCAAGAACTCTACCGTTAACCCTGTATTCCGCATTCATATTTGTCCTTCCAAAATGGACAACCTCACACTTTTCAGGGTTAAACTCCATCTGCCACTTCTCAGCCCAGCTCTGCATCCTATCTATGTCTCTTTGCAGCCGACAACAGCCCTCCTTACTATCCACAACTCCACCAATCTTTGTATCGTCTGCAAATTTACTGACCCACCCTTCAACTCCCTCATCCAAGTCATTAATGAAAATCACAAACAGCAGAGGACCCAGAACTGATCCCTGCGGTACGCCACTGGTAACTGGGATCCAGGCTGAATATTTGCCATCCACCACCACTCTCTGACTTCTATCGGTTAGCCAGTTTGTTATCCAACTGGCCAAATTTCCCACTATCCCATGCCTCCTTACTTTCTGCATAAGCCTACCATGGGGAACTTTATCAAATGCCTTACTAAAATCCATGTACACTACATCCACTGCTTTACCTTCATCCACATGCTTGGTCACCTCCTCAAAGAATTCAATAAGATTTGTTAGGCAAGACCTACCCCTCACAAATCCGTGCTGACTATCCCTAATCAAGCAGTGTCTTTCCAGATGCTCAGAAATCCTATCCTTCAGTACCCTTTCCATTACTTTGCCTACCACCGAAGTAAGACTAACTGGCCTGTAATTCCCAGGGTTATCCCTAGTTCCTTTTTTGAACAGGGGCACGACATTCGCCACTCTCCAATCCCCTGGTACCACCCCTGTTGACAGTGAGGATGAAAAGATAATTGCCAATGGCTCTGCAATTTCATCTCTTGCTTCCCATAGAATCCTTGGATATATCCCGTCAGGCCCGGGGGACTTGTCTATCCTCAAGTTTTTCAAAATGCCCAACACATCTTCCTTCCTAACAAGTATTTCCTCGAGCTTACCAATCTGTTTCACACTGTCCTCTCCAACAATATCGCCCCTCTCATTTGTAAATACAGAAGAAAAGTACTCATTCAAGACCTCTCCTATCTCTTCAGACTCAATACACAATCTCCCGCTACTGTCCTTGATTGGACCTACCCTCACTCTAGTCATTCTCATATTTCTCACATATGTGTAAAAGGCCTTGGGGTTTTCCTTGATCCTACCCGCCAAAGATTGTTCATGCCCTCTCTTAGCTCTCCTAATCCCTTTCTTCAGTTCCCTCCTGGCTATCTTGTATCCCTCCAATGCCCTGTCTGAACCTTGTTTCCTCAGCCTTACATAAGTCACCTTTTTCCTCTTAACAAGACATTCAACCTCTCTTGTCAACCATGGTTCCCTCACTCGACCATCTCTTCCCTGCCTGACAGGGACATACATATCAAGGACACGTAGCACCTGTTCCTTGAACAAGTTCCACATTTCACTTGTGTCCTTCCCTGCCAGCCTATGTTCCCAACTTATGCACTTCAATTCTTGTCTGACAACATCGTATTTACCCTTCCCCCAATTGTAAACCTTGCCCTGTTGCACGTACCTATCCCTCTCCATTACTAAAGTGAAAGGCACAGAATTGTGGTCACTATCTCCAAAATGCTCCCCCACTAACAAATCTATCACTTGCCCTGGTTCATTACCAAGCACTAAATCCAATATTGCCCCTCCTCTGGTCGGACAATCTACATACTGTGTTAGAAAAGCTTCCTGGACACACTGCACAAACACCACCCCATCCAAACTATTTGATCTAAAGAGTTTCCACTCAATATTTGGGAAGTTAAAGTCACCCATGACTACTACCCTGTGACTTCTGCACCTTTCCAAAATCTGTTTCCCAATCTGTTCCTCCACATCTCTGCTACTATTGGGGGGCCTATAGAAAACTCCTAACAAGGTGACTGCGCCTTTCCTATTTCTGACTTCAACCCATACTACCTCAATAGGGTGATACTCCTCGAACTTCCTTTCTGCAGCTGTTATACTATCTCTAATTAATAATGCCACAACCCCCACCTCTTTTACCACCCTCCCTAATCTTATTGAAACATCTGTAACCAGGGACCTCCAACAACCATTTCTGCCCCTCTTCTATCCAAGTTTCCGTGATGGGCATCACAGCAACTAAAACGTCTAACAATTGGTAGCAGAGGATGGTTGCTGTGTAAATGTGAAGGGTTGAAAGATACAACTTTTCCAGATCAAACCAAGGAGTGAGTGAGAAAAGAAAAAAAAATAAAGGGATATATGGCTGAACCGAGGATAAAGATGGCTGGATATGACTATCCTCTCTTATTTTCTGAAAGAGGATCGTACGACCAATGGAGAAGTGCAGTAGTTATGTGGCCGAAGGTAACTGCTTTGGGAAAGAGAAAACAAGGTATGGCCTTGGCTCTTTCTCTACCTTATGACAGTAAAATCCAAAACAAAGTGCTTTCTGAGCTGGAATTGGAAGAGTTAGACTCAGAAGAAGGTCTGGGGACTCTATTACATTATATGGATAAGATTTATAAGAAAGATGACTTGTTAAGGGCAAATGAAGCATGGTCGGATTTTGATAAGTTCCGGAAAATGGAGGATATCTCCATGGAAGACTATATAATGGAATTTGGCAGACTATATAAAAGGCTGCAGAAATACAACCTGGAATTTCCACAGTCTGTGTTGGCCTTTAAATTACTTAACTGTGCTAGAGTGAGCAACATGGATAGGCTCCTGGTTTTGACAGGAGTTCAGTTTACTGATAAGGATACCTTATTCGAACAGATGACAAAAGCTTTACAAAAGTTTCTGGGGAAACATTCGATTCCGATGGCTCTGATGACCCAAATAGGTCAGCCTGCAATAAGGCAGAATATGGAAGATACACTACTAACAGGATGGCGAAATCGTATGGCTACGAACAGGGCTCAAGACTATAGAAGGAGACCGAGACAAGGAAATTATGAAGACAGAAACCCAGTTAGAACCTACAATCGGAAGATGAACCCCAGAAATGCACGGGGCATGATAAATCGATGTTTTCGATGTGACTCTCAATACCATTATGCTTTCAACTGTCCAACTCGTTATGATAGAGTGTTTGAAGTGACACATGACACGGAAGAGTCAGAAGAGGAAAAGGATAGTGTTCAGAGAGAAGGCATTGTCCTATTGACAAGCAGTTTTACCCCAGCAATGAAGGTGTTGGTTGCAGAATCCTTCAACTGTGCTGTATTGGACAGTGGCTGCACATCTACTGTGTGTGGAATTGACTGGTTAAAATGTTACCTGGACTCTTTGAATGCTGAAAATCGTAACAAGGTTAAGGATTTTGAATGTTCCACAAGTTTCAGGTTTGGGGATGATAATACTCTGAAGTCGCTGAAAAGAGTGGTGATCCCTTGCAATATTGGCGACAGGGATGGTGCAGGCGGGAGGGATTCAGATTTCTGGATAACTGGGGCTCTTACTGGGAAAGGTGGGACCTCTACAGACAGGATGGTCTACATCTGAACCTGAGGGGCACAAATATCCTGGGGGGGAGATTTTTTAGTGCTCTTTGGGGGGGGGGGGGGGTTTAAACTAATGCAGCAGGGGCATGGGAACCTGGATTGTAGTTTTAGGGTACGGGAGAATGAGAGTATAGAGGTCAGGAGCACAGATTTGACGTCGCAGGAAGGGGCCAGTGTTCAGGTAGGTGGTTTGAAGTGTGTCTACTTCAATGCCAGGAGTATACGAAATAAGGTAGGGGAACTGGCAGCATGGGTTGGTACCTGGGACTTCGATGTTGTGGCCATTTCGGAGACATGGATAGAGCAGGGACAGGAATGGATGTTGCAGGTTCCGGGGTTTAGGTGTTTTAGTAAGCTCAGAGAAGGAGGTAAAAGAGGGGGAGGTGTGGCGCTGCTAGTCAAGAGCAGTATTACGGTGGCGGAGAGGATGCTAGATGGGGACTCTTCTTCCGAGGTAGTATGGGCTGAGGTTAGAAACAGGAAAGGAGAGGTCACCCTGTTGGGAGTTTTCTATAGGCCTCCAAATAGTTCTAGGGATATAGAGGAAAGGATGGCGAAGATGATTCTGGATAAGAGCGAAAGTAACAGGGTAGTTATTATGGGAGACTTTAACTTTCCAAATATTGACTGGAAAATATATAGTTCGAGTACATTAGATGGGTCGTTTTTTGTACAGTGTGTGCAGGAGGGTTTCCTGACACAATATGTTGACAGGTCAACAAGAGGCGAGGCCATGTTGGATTTGGTTTTGGGTAATGAACCAGGCCAGGTGTTGGATTTGGAGGTAGGAGAGCACTTTGGGGACAGTGACCACAATTCGGTGACGTTTACGTTAAGGATGGAAAGGGATAAGTATACACCGCAGGGCAAGAGTTATAGCTGGGGGAAGGGCAATTATGATGCCATTCGACATGACTTGGGGGGGATAGGTTGGAGAAGTAGGCTGCAAGTGTTGGGCACACTGGATAAGTGGGGCTTGTTCAAGGATCAGCTACTGCGTGTTCTTGATAAGTACGTACCGGTCAGGCAGGGAGGAAGGCGTCGAGTGAGGGAACCGTGGTTTACCAAAGAAGTGGAATCTCTTGTTAAGAGGCAGAAGGAGGCCTATGTGAAGATGAGGTGTGAAGTTTCAGTTGGGGCGCTTGATAGTTACAAGGTAGCGAGGAAGGATCTAAAGAGAGAGCTAAGACGAGCAAGGAGGGGACATGAGAAGTATTTGGCAGGTAGGATCAAGGAAAACCCAAAAGCTTTTTATAGGTATGTCAGGAATAAAAGAATGACTAGGGTAAGAGTAGGGCCAGTCAAGGACAGGAATGGGAAGTTGTGTGTGGAGTCTGAAGAGATAGGCGAGATACTAAATGAATATTTTTCGTCAGTATTCACTCAGGAAAAAGAGAATGTTGTGGAGGAGAATGCTGAGACCCAGGCTATTAGAATAGATGGCATTGAGGTACGTAGGGAAGAGGTGTTGGCAATTCTGGACAGGCTGAAAATAGATAAGTCCCCGGGTCCTGATGGGATTTATCCTAGGATTCTCTTGGAAGCCAGGGAAGAGATTGCTGGGCCTTTGGCTTTGATTTTTATGTCATCATTGGCTACAGGAATAGTGCCAGAGGACTGGAGGATAGCAAATGTGGTCCCTTTGTTCAAAAAGGGGAGTAGAGACAACCCCGGCAACTATAGACCGGTGAGCCTCACGAGTGTTGTGGGTAAAGTCTTGGAGGGGATTATAAGAGACAAGATTTATAATCATCTAGATAGGAATAATATGATCAGGGATAGTCAGCATGGCTTTGTGAAGGGTAGGTCATGCCTCACAAACCTTATCGAGTTCTTTGAGAAGGTGACTGAACAGGTAGACAAGGGTAGAGCAGTTGATGTGGTGCATATGGATTTCAGTAAAGCGTTTGATAAAGTTCCCCACGGTAGGCTATTGCAGAAAATACGGAGGATGGGGATTGAGGGTGATTTAGAGATGTGGATCAGAAATTGGCTAACTGAAAGAAGACAGAGGGTAGTGGTTGATGGGAAATGTTCAGAATGGAGTTCAGTTACAAGTGGTGTACACAAGGATCTGTTCTGGGGCCATTGCTGTTTGTCATTTTTATCAATGACCTAGAGGAGTGCACAGAAGGGTGGGTGAGTAAATTTGCAGACGATACTAAAGTCGGTGGTGTTGTCGACAGTGCGGAAGGATGTAGCAGGTTACAGAGGGACATAGATAAGATGCAGAGCTGGGCTGAGAGGTGGCAAATGGAGTTTAATGTAGAGAAGTGTGAGGTGATTCACTTTGGAAGGAATAACAGGAATGCGGAATATTTGGCTAATGGTAAAGTTCTTGGAAGTGTGGATGAGCAGAGGGATCTAGGTGTCCATGTACATAGATCCCTGAAAGTTGCCACCCAGGTTGATAGGGTTGTGAAGAAGGCCTATGGAGTGTTGGCCTTTATTGGTAGAGGGATTGAGTTCCGGAGTCATGAGGTCATGTTGCAGCTGTACAAAACTCTGGTACGGCCGCTTTTGGAGTATTGCGTACAGTTCTGGTCACCGCATTATAGGAAGGACGTGGAGGCTTTGGAGCGGGTGCAGAGGAGATTTACCAGGATGTTGCCTGGTATGGAGGGAAAATCTTATGAGGAAAGGCTGATGGACTTGAGGTTGTTTTCGTTAGAGAGAAGAAGGTTAAGAGGAGACTTAATAGAGGCATACAAAATGATCAGGGGGTTAAATAGGGTGGACAGTGAGACCCTTCTCCCGCGGATGGAAATGGCTAGCACGAGGGGACATAGCTTTAAACTGAGGGGTAATAGATATAGGACAGAGGTCAGAGGTAGGTTCTTTACGCAAAGAGTGGTGAGGCCGTGGAATGCCCTACCTGCTACAGTAGTGAACTCGCCAACATTGAGGGCATTTAAAAGTTTATTGGATAAGCATATGGATGATAATGGCATAGTGTAGGTTAAATGGCTTTTGTTTCGGTGCAACATCGTGGGCCGAAGGGCCTGTACTGCGCTGTATTGTTCTATGTTCTATTGCCGGAGTGAATCATTTCATTAGCACGGATGTTGTATCAAGTGAAATACCTTTGCTTCTGAACAGACCGTCGATGAAGAAAGCACACATGAAACTGGATGTGGAACAGGATAAGGCAACAGTTTTTGGAAAGACGGTGGACGTACAATTTACACAATCGGGACACTATTGTATTCCATGACAAATAATATTTCAAGTAGAGTGGTTAAGGATGTGTTAATGGCAGTTGAAAATGGGACTTTAGCTGATAAAAAGCTTGTGGTATTAAAACTGCACAGGCAATTTGCACATCCGTCTCCTCGGAGGCTGAAAAATGTATTAAAGGATGCAGGGGTAAGGGATGAAGTCTATACTAAACTGATAGAACAGGTTAGTGACCGCTGTGATGTTTGTAGGAAGTACAGAAGGACACCAGCCCGACCGATAGTAACTCTACCTTTGGCCAGGGATTTTAATGACATTGTGGCCATGGACCTTAAGATCTGGGATAAAGCAAATAATATATTTATTTTGTATTTTGTAGATTTAGCAACCAGATTTAGTCAATCAACTTGTACGAAGTAAAGAAAAGAGAGTAATTCTGGATCAAATCGTGGAATAATGGATAGGGACAGGAATGGGTCCACCGGCAAAATTCCTCACGGACAATGGGGGAGAATTTGCTAATGATGAGTTTAGGGATATGTGTGAAAACATGAATATCAAAGTTATGAATACAGCTGCAGAAAGCCCATTTAGTAATGGTGTCTGTGAAAGAAATCATGCTGTTATCGATGACATGCTTCGGAAAATTTTGGCAGATCGACCAAATTGCAGGCTAAATTCAGCTTTAGCATGGGCAGTACATGCAAAGAATTCATTGCAGATGGTTGGGGGCTATAGTCCTTATCAATTAGTGTTTGGTAGAAATCCTAAAATTCCGTCCATTTTTGATGACCAGCCTCCAGCTTGGGAGGGGACTACAATTAGCTCTGGTTTTGTTGAACATTTAAATGCATTACATAGCAATAGAAAAGCTTTTTTGGAAGCAGAAGCCTCTGAAAGAATTCGCAGAGCATGAAGACATAACATACGGCCATCAGATGCCGTTTTTCAGCAAGGAGGCATGGTATACTATAAGAGAGACAATTCTAATGAATGGAAAGGCCCAGGGAAGATCATAGGCATAGATGGCAAAACAATTATTTTGCAACATGGTAATCAAACTGTTAGGGTACATTCATCAAGGATAATGGGTACAGATTACAAATTTTCAAATTTACACAGAGCAGACAGACATGACGAGGAACCAGAGTCATCTGGTCTGCATGTGTTACAGAACTATGAGGACCAATTAACTGATATAGACAGGGTTTCTGGGGAGGGACACAACACTTCTGATGAATTAGAACAGGCCATTTTTCCGAAAGGGCAACTGCCAAAAGTTGGTACAAAAGTGACATACTTGCCTGAAGGGTCTAGTCAATGGAAGGATGCAACTGTTATTAGTAGAGCAGGGAAGGCCACTGGAAAGTATAAACATTGGTTGAATGTACAGCATTCAGGGGAAGGAGTCAAGACAATGGATTGGGAAAACAAAGTTCAAAAATGGAGGGCACAGAAACGCAGTGCCAGTTCAGATAATACATCAGATAGTGAACAGGTCCGCAGGAAAAGATCGAGAACTATTGAAAGGACACCCCACAGCAGAAGGGAAAGATCAAGCAGTAGCAGTACAGAACGAGATACCAGGCGGGAGAGGGGACGTAGTTTGTCAAGATCTCGGAACATGAGTAAGACTACGAATACTAATAGGAGTAGAAGCCCGCATGCACGAGAGATTTTGGTGGCTTCAAATAAATTAGATGAAAAAGTTATGAAAGCTAAACAACAAGAATTGCATAGTTGGAGTAAATTTGGGGTATACACAGAAGTACCGGATAGGGGACAAAGAGCTCTATCTCACAGATGGATTAGATGGAACTTATAAGGTAAAGGTCAGGCTTGTGGCAAGGGGATTTGAGGAAAACTTAGAAGATCAGGATTTAAGGGTAGATTCACCTACAGCAGGAAAGGTTATTTTAAAGATCTTCTTGGATCTATTAGCCACAAAGGCATGGGAATGCAAATCTATAGATATAAAAGCTGCCTTTTTGCAGGGGCATCAGCTCCAGGGAGACATTTTTCTCCGTCCTCCTAAAGAAGCAGCTAACACAGAAGGGGTACTCTGGAAGTTGAACAAATGTGTATGTGGATTGAATGATCCTCCCCATGTCTGCGTGGGTTTCCTCCGGGTGCTCTGGTTTCCTCCCACAGTCCAAAGATGTGCAGGTTAGGTGGATTGGCCATGATAAATTGCCCTTAGTGTCCAAAATTGCCCTTAGTGTTGGGTGGAGGTGTTGACTTTGGGTCGGGTGCTCTTTCCAAGAGCCGGTGCAGACTCAATGGGCCGAATGGCCTCCTTCTGCACTGGAAATTCAATGATAATCTAAGATTAATCTAGTACAAAGGTTCGACACAACATCATGGGCCGAAGGGCCTGTTCTGTGCTGTATTTTTCTATGTTCTATGTTCTATGTTCTATGCGTCTAGAGTCTGGTACTTTTCGGTAAGGTCAGTTTTGTTAAAGTTAGGCTGTTGCCAGTTGAAAGCAGATCTTGCAATGTTTTACTGGCACTATAAAGGAAATCTTTATGGCATTTTTATGATGCATGTCGATGATTTTTTTGTGGGGTGGGGCTAGTGATTTTGAAGCTATTATAATCTCTGGTTTGAGGAAAGAATTCAGGGTTGGAAATCAGGCTTCCGGTGCATTTAAATATATTGGACTGGAAATTGGACAGACTAAGTTTGGGGCAACTTTACGTCAGCAATCTGATTTGGAAAGCATCAGCCCAATAGCAATTAGTCGTGGCCGAGTTTCACAAAAAGACGCAATGGTTTCAAAGATAGAAAAAGAGCAACTGCAAAGTTTAATTGGGCAACTGAACTGGCTAGGCAGACGGACTAGACCGGACGTGAGTTTTGATGTCTTAGAGTTGAGTACAAAAATGAATGATCCCAAAGTGGAAGACATAATAAGAGCAAATAAAGCGTACGCACTTGAAACTCAGTTGATAGTGATGCGTCCTACGCAAATTTATGTGATGGGGTTTCAAGCGCAGGAGGTTTTATAATTTTCCTTTTGGGGAACAATGGTAAATGTTGCCCGCTTGTGTGGGAAACAAAGTAAATAAGGAGAGTGGTCAAAAGCACTTTGGCTGCTGAGACGTTAAGCCTTGTAGAATCGGTGGATATGGCCTTTTATATAAGTATGATATTGACAGAAATTTTGGGATTAGGGGATTTGAGTAATATACCTATTGACTGTCACATTGACAATAAATCCCTGTGGGAAAATGTCCACTCTACAAAAAGTGTCAATGAAGAGAGGTTACGGAGAGACATTGCAAGTTTGAAGCAGATGTTGGACAGAGGGGAAATAACAAAAATTAAATGGGTCGACAGAAGCTATCAACTGTCAGACTGTTTTACGAAAAGAGGGGCGAGTTCACATAAACTTTCGGATATTGTTAATGAAGGGCGCTTGTTTCTGTGACTGTTTTGTTTTCTTTCTTGTCCAAACAAAAAAAAGGGGGAAACCATGTGTGTTGTTTTGAGTTTCTTGAAATTTTGTTTTCACCTAATTTTTTTTTTCTGCAAGGAAGGGGAGACTGTTAAGTAATGGGTTAAGAGACATTGCAATTAGTTGTCTCATTTATGTTAAGTATCCATTGAGGCAGTGAGGAAGGGAACACTGACAAAGGAGAGTATTTGCAGGCACGGAGATGGGTTGAAGTGTGTATACTTCAACGCAAGAAGCATCAGGAATAAGGTGGGTGAACTTAAGGCATGGATCGGTACTTGGGACTACGATGTGGTGGCCATCACGGAAACTTAGATAGAAGAGCGGCAGAAATGGTTGTTGGAGGTCCCTGGTTATAGATGTTTCAATAAGATTAGGGAGGGTGGTAAAAGAGGTGGGGGGTGGCATTATTAATTAGAGATAGTATAACAGCTGCAGAAAGGCAGTTCGAGGAGTATCACCCTATTGAGGTAGTATGGGTTGAAGTCAGAAATAGGAAAGGAGCAGTCACCTTGTTAGGAGTTTTCTATAGGCCCCCCAATAGTAACAGAGATGTGGAGGAACAGATTGGGAAACAGATTTTGGAAAGGTGCAGAAGTCATAGGGTAGTAGTCATGGGTGACTTTAACTTCCCAAATATTGAGTGGAAACTCTTTAGATCAAATAGTTTGGATGGGGTGGTGTTTGTGCAGTGTGTCCAGGAAGCTTTTCTAACACAGTATGTGGATTGTCCGACCAGAGGAGGGGCAATATTGGATTTAGTACTGGGTAATGAACCAGGGCAAGTGATAGATTTGTTAGTGGGGGAGCATTTTGGAGATAGTGACCACAATTCTGTGACTTTCACTTTAGTAATGGAGAGGGATAGGTACGTGCAACAGGGCAAGGTTTACAATTGGGGGAAGGGTAAATACGATGTTGTCAGACAAGAATTGAAGTGCATAAGTTGGGAACATAGGCTGGCAGGGAAGGACACAAGTGAAATGTGGAACTTGTTCAAGGAACAGGTGCTACGTGTCCTTGATATGTATGTCCCTGTCAGGCAGGGAAGAGATGGTCGAGTGAGGGAACCATGGTTGACAAGAGAGGTTGAATGTCTTGTTAAGAGGAAAAAGGTGACTTATGTAAGGCTGAGGAAACAAGGTTCAGACAGGGCATTGGAGGGATACAAGATAGCCAGGAGGGAACTGAAGAAAGGGATTAGGAGAGCTAAGAGAGGGCATGAACAATTTTGGCGGGTAGGATCAAGGAAAACCCCAAGGCCTTTTACACATATGTGAGAAATATGAGAATGACTAGAGCGAGGGTAGGTCCGATCAAGGACAGTAGCGGGAGATTGTGTATTGAGTCTGAAGAGATAGGAGAGGTCTTGAATGAGTATTTTTCTTCTGTATTTACAAATGAGAGGGGCGATATTGTTGGAGAGGACAGTGTGAAACAGATTGGTAAGCTCGAGGAAATACTTGTCAGGAAGGAAGATGTGTTGGGCATTTTGAAAAACTTGAGGATAGACAAGTCCCCCGGGCCTGACGGGATATATCCAAGGATTATATGGGAAGCAAGAGATGAAATTGCAGAGCCGTTGGCAATGATCTTTTCGTCCTCACTGTCAACAGGGGTGGTACCAGGGGATTGGAGAGTGGCGAATGTCGTGCCCCTGTTCAAAAAAGGAACTAGGGATAACCCTGGGAATTACAGGCCAGTTAGTCTTACTTCGGTGGTAGGCAAAGTAATGGAAAGGGTACTGAAGGATAGGATTTCTGAGCATCTGGAAAGACACTGCTTGATTAGAGATAGTCAGCACGGATTTGTGAGGGGTAGGTCTTGCCTTACAAATCTTATTGAATTCTTTGAGGAGGTGACCAAGCATGTGGATGAAGGTAAAGCAGTGGATGTAGTGTACATGGATTTTAGTAAGGCATTTGATAAAGTTCCCCAT
This sequence comes from Scyliorhinus torazame, assembly GCF_047496885.1. Classification (NCBI taxonomy): domain Eukaryota; kingdom Metazoa; phylum Chordata; class Chondrichthyes; order Carcharhiniformes; family Scyliorhinidae; genus Scyliorhinus; species Scyliorhinus torazame. Next base: position 253,697,632 of record NC_092717.1, on the reverse strand, counting down.
GGTAGGCTTATGCAGAAAGTAAGGAGGCATGGGATAGTGGGAAATGTGGCCAGTTGGATAACGAACTGGCTAACCGATAGAAGTCAGAGAGTGGTGGTGGATGGCAAATATTCAGCCTGGATCCCAGTTACCAGTGGCGTACCGCAGGGATCAGTTCTGGGTCCTCTGCTGTTTGTGATTTTCATTAATGACTTGGATGAGGGAGTTGAAGGGTGGGTCAGTAAATTTGCAGACGATACGAAGATTGGTGGAGTTGTGGATAGTAAGGAGGGCTGTTGTCGGCTGCAAAGAGACATAGATAGGATGCAGAGCTGGGCTGAGAAGTGGCAGATGGAGTTTAACAGAGGGATTGAATTTAAGAGCCGTGAGGTGATGATGCAGCTGTACAAAACTTTGGTAAGGCCACATTTGGAGTACTGTGTACAGTTCTGGTCGCCTCATTTTAGGAAGGATGTGGAAGCTCTGGAAAAGGTGCAAAGAAGATTTACCAGGATGTTGCCTGGAATGGAGAGTAGGTCTTACGAGGAAAGGTTGAGGGTGCTAGGCCTTTTCTCATTAGAACGGAGAAGGATGAGGGGCGACTTGATAGAGGTTTATAAGATGATCAGGGGAATAGATAGAGTAAACAGTCAGAGACTTTTTCCCCGGGTGGAACACACCATTACAAGGGGACATAAATTTAAGGTGAAAGGTGGAAGATATAGGAGGGATATCAGAGGTAGGTTCTTTACCCAGAGAGTAGTGGGGGCATGGAATGCACTGCCTGTGGAAGTAGTTGAGTCGGAAACATTAGGGACCTTCAAGCAGCTATTGGATAGGTACATGGATGACGGTAAAATGATATAGTGTAGATTTATTTGTTCTTAAGGGCAGCACGGTAGCATTGTGGATAGCACAATTGCTTCACAGCTCCATGGTCCCAGGTTCGATTCCGGCTTGGGTCATTGTCTGTGCGGAGTCTGCACGTCCTCCCCGTGTCTGCGTGGGTTTCCTCCGGGTGCTCCGGTTTCCTCCCACAGTCCAAAGATGTGCGGGTTAGGTGAATTGGCCAATGATAAATTGCCCTTAATGTCCAAATTGCCCTTGGTGTTGGGTGGAGGTGTTGAGTTTGGGTAGGGTGCTCTTTCCAAGAGCCGGTGCAGACTCAAAGGGCCGAATGGCCTCCTTCTGCACTGTAAATTCAATGATAATCTATGATTAATCTAGGACAAAGGTTCGGCACAACATCGTGGGCCGAAGGGCCTGTTCTGTGCTGTATTTTCTATGTTTTCTATTTTCTAATTGACACTGATATGTAAAGGGGCTTCAGGTGGCCTCTGTCAGGTGATGTACAGTTAGGGTTTTGTGCAAAGGCTGTTGGAATGGAATACATGTGTGTTTGTGAAAAAGGAACAGAACTTTAGACTCTTCATATCACAGCAACTAAAAGGTCTAACACATTGTGCCGACCTAGATCACAAAATCGTTACGGTGCAGAAGGAGGTCAGTTGGCCATCGTGTCTGTACCAACTCTCTGAATGAGCATCATGATGTAGTGCATTCCCTCTGCTCTCTCCACCTGTGCTGCCACCTTCAATGATTTATGCACGTATATACCCAGGTCCTCCTTACGTATTTTACCCCTTATTTTATATTGTCTCTCCATGTTCTTCCTACCAAAACGCATCACCTCACACTCCACCACATCGAACCTTATCTGCCACCTTATCTGCCCACCCCACCAACTTGTCTCTGTCCTTTTGAAGTTTTACACTGTCCTCCTCACAGTTTACAACACTTCCAAGTTTTGTGTCATTCTCAACCTTTGAAATTATCCTCTGCACCCATTAAAATGTCAGGAAAAGAAAGATTCCCAATACCGATCCCTGGGGAATTCCACTGCAAACCTTTCTCCACCCCAAAAAATATTAATTGGCCATTACTCTCCATTTTCTGTTATTCAGCCAATTCTGTATCCAGGTTGTTGTTGTCCCTTTTATTCCATGAGTTGGAAGTTTTCTCACAAGTCTGTTGTGTGGCACTGTATCAAATGCCTTCTGAATGTCCATGTGCACAACATCAACAGCATTACCCTCATCGATCTCCTAAAAATAAGTCAGTTGAACATGATTTCCCCTTTAGAAATCCATGCTGATTGTTCCCAATCAACCCACATTTTCCCTTGTGATGCTAATTCTATCCTGAATAACTGTTTCTGGAACCTTGCCCACCACTGAAGTTAAAGGTCTGAAATTTCTGGGCTTTTACTTATTATTTTATTAATTTTCTTTAAACAAGGACGTATGTCTGCAATTCTCCAGTCCTCTGGCACCTCCCTAGAGTCCAGAGACAACTGGAAGATTATGACCAGCGCCCCTGAAATTTCCACTCTCACGTCCTTCAATATCCTTGGAAACATCACATCAGGCCAGCAACATGGTTCAATTCCCGTACCAGCCTCCCCGAACAGGCGCCGGAATGTGGCGACTAGGGGCTTTTCACAGTAACTTCATTGAAGCTTACTCGTGACAATAAGCGATTTTCATTTTCATTCATTTCATTCCTGTCCTGGTGCCTCGTCAACTTTCAGTCCCGACATTCTATTCAACACTTCCTCCTTATCAATTTTGAATCCTGCTATGGACAGAATTTCCTCGCCTGTCTCCATGTCCTAGGTAGCACTTTGGTAAAGATGGATACCTGGGAACCCCATCACCTGGAGGTTCCCCTCCAAGTCACTCACCACCCTGACTTGGAAATATATCGGCCGTTCCTTCACTGTTGCCAGGGCAACACCCTGGAACTCCCTCCCGAACAGCACAGTGGGTGTACCTACACCTCGGGGACTGCAGCGGTTCAAGAAGGCAGCTCACCCCCACCTACTAAAGAGCAATTAGGGATGGGCAATAAATACCGGCCTGACCAGCGACCCCACATCCCATAAAAAAATACATTTTTAAAATGATGCCCTGGGGCCTATTGGTGATGGGTTGCTTCTTGAGATTGCGTGGGATTGTTAACCAGTGACTTCCCTGTTGTAAATGCTCCTGTTGATCCCACAGCCAATCAGCTCTTGCCGCATCATCCCGAATATCCACAAATTCCAATCACCCTGTTCCGAGAGAGGCTGAACTCAGCCGAGATTTTATCCAATCAATTCTGTACAATTGTAAGTTTAAAGATTTTTTGTTTGTTTAAAATGTCATCCGAGCATTGTGCGTTTAATTGAAAAAGGTTTCTCACCGTGAGAGAGATGTAAGCAACAGATAAAGAGAGTGAAAGACAGAGGGCTACAGAGAGGGTGATAGTGGGAAGGAGATGGAGTGAAAGAGAGCGAGAGTGGGTGAGGGGGAGGGAGAGAGAGAGAGGAGAGCGAGGGAGGCTGGAGAATCAGGGTGATGCAGACAAGGGACTGGGCATCATGCAACTCATGCCCATCTCTGAGGGCCACCCTGGGGTTGTTACCTGGGGAGCCTGTTTCCTGCCAAACCAGTCCCAGCAGATGATGTACAGTCACATGTATTAAACCACACAAGATAAACAAGCGATGAATTTCATCATCACCATCATAGCTTTAATTTGGCGGCCTAATGACTCAGATCTAGCAGATAGATAAAAGTTGTCAGAGACTCCACTCTAATGAATTTCTTGCCACTTGTAATCAAGGCTGCCTGTCGAGGCGAGTGATTAATGGGCCCCCAGAGGATTCCCCACCACTCAGGTTTCATTAGCTTTAATGCATTCACAGGCAAATTAACACTAACTTGTATACGTGTCTCTGAGAGCAGCCTGCTGATTAATTCTGATGGAAGCAGAGATCGTTTAGGCAAATGATAACTACCCCGTTTTCAAAGACAGACAGAGAGAGATGGAGAGAGAGACAGAGAAAGAGATAGTGAGAGACTGAACAAATCAGAGAAAGGCAGAGAGATAAACAGAGATAAAGAGAGAGAGGCAGGCAAAGAGAGAACAATAACGAGACAGAGAGATACAGGCAGAAGGAGAGCAGAGCGAGTGAGAGAGACCGAGACTGTGAAAGAGAGTGAGTACAGATATGAATGGGAGAGAGATAAAGAGGGAGAAAGGGAAGGGGTGAATAGAGGAAGAGAAAGGCAGATGAAAGGGGAGACAGAGAGAAAGAGGGGGAGGGAAAGACAAGGAAAAAGGTGAGAGCTGGAGAGAGAGAGAGAAGGAAGGAGTGAGTGAACAGTCAGAGAAATAAAGATATAAACAGAGGGTTAGAGAAAAAGAAAAAGTTAATTGAGAGATAGGAGACACGGAGAATGGAAAAATATTTAAAGGGATGGATAAAGATAGAAAGAACAGAGAGAAATTCACACAAATCTGTGTAAAAGATAAGGAAAGTGGTCAGAAATGTAGCAGAATGCACCTGACCAGAGCCCGAATGAGCAGGTTCCTCCGGAGGTGGAGGACAGATGTGAGCGGTGCCAGAGGGGCCCGGCCAACCACACCCACATGTTTTGGGTTTGCCCCATGCTTGCTGTGTCCTGGACAGCCTTCTCCGAGGCAACGTCCAAGATCGTGGGGGTGAAGCCATGCCCAATAGTAGCAATCTTCGGGGTATCGGAGCAGCCAGAGTTACACATGGGGAAGGGGGCCAACGCCCGAGCTTTCGCTTCCCTAACCGCCCGCCGGAGAATCCTGCTCGGCTGGCGATCGGCAGCACCAACACCTGCGGACTGGCTCGCTGACCTCTCGGAATCTCTCCACCTGGAGAAGATCAAATTCATAATCCAAGGGTCGAAAGAAGGCTTCCTCAAAGCATGGGGACAATTTGTCGGCCTGTCCAAAACCTGTTCAAAGCCAACAGCGAACAGGGAAAAAGTGAGAGACAGGAGAAAACACAGAGGGACACACAACTCCAAGGAGAGGGGGAGGAGGAGGTGAGGAGGGAACTCAGAGGAACTACAGAGAGAAGCACGGGGTGGGGGGGGGGGGGGGGGGCGACAAGGGGGGGGGGGGGGCGGATGCCCCCTCATCACAAACCCATAAGGCTGGCAACAGAAAACATAAAGGAAAGGTGGGGGGGAGGGGGGAGTAGCAGCTGGGGGACAGAACACCCTGACCAAAAGGAGGGATATCGGGGAGGGGGGGTGGGAGAGGGGATGGGGGGGGGGGGGAGAATACACCAAGAACGATTAGATGTATGTAAGAACCGCTCGTGCTGTAAATATTGAACGTAAAGTGTTACTGGGTATAATTGAAAATGGCAATGAAAATATTCAAACAAAAAATAAATGTAGCAGAATTGACAAAAGCAGGTGAGGCAGAGATGGAGCTTCCGTAAACCTGGGATTGGACAAAGTTCTGGTGTGTGTCCTCTAATTCCCCCGTCATCCCTGACCAACAACCCTGTTAAAATTCACATCCTTGTTTCTGAATTGCTCCGAGATCTTTCCCTTCGACATCTCCCTAATCCCCAAAGTCCGCCAAGATCTCTGCTCCCTGACCGCCTGAGCACCTCAGTCCCGAGGCACCACCATCAGCAAGCGTGCCGTCAGCGGCCTGGGACTCCAGCCTGGAATTTCCTCCCCAAACGTCTCGGCATTCCTGCCTCACTTCCTGCTTTTAAAAACTCCTCCTCAGACCTTCGGTGACTCAGTGACCGACTTTGGCAGGAATTGTCTGGGAGCTCGTTGGCGGTGGGATTCTGTGGTCCCACCCACTGCGCATTCCCACGGGTTTTCCGACGGCGAGGGGTGGCTTCAATGGGAAATCCCATTGGCAGCGCCGGGAGCAGATTATCCTGCTGCCCGCGAATTACATGCCTCAACCCGCCTCCGAGACACACGCGGCAGGGGGAGCGGAGAATTGTGAGACATTTTCCTACGCTCGCTAAATACAAATTGTTCAGACAGAGTGTGAGAGAAAGAAGGTGAGGGGAAAGTGAATGGAGGGATCGACACAGCATCAAACTGATCTTGTGCTGTGATGGGCAATGGGAATTCTCAGCCTGTCTCACACCAAGTTAGCTGTTCCGGAGACTGCTGAAGATGAGCAGAAATTGGGATGGTCGAACCTGAATGGGTGGAAATGAAGAGGGTTTAATCAGGTGGGTATTTATTAACAGGTGTCAATTTCTTGACATCAAGGCAGCATTCAACTGAGTGACAGCGCGGAAAAATCAATGGGGATCGGGGATAAACTCAAATGGCTGAGGGAAATGTGGTGAATGGTGTTAATTTGGATTTTAAGAAGGCTTTGACAGAGTAACACACAAGAACATAAGAACTAGGAGCAGGAGTCGGCCATCTGGCCCCTCGAGCCTGCTCCACCATTCAATGAGATCATGGCTGATCTTTGTGGACTCAGCTCCACTCTCCGGCCCGAACACCATATCCCCGAATCCCTTTATTCTTTAGAAAGGTATCTATCTTTTTCTTAAAAACGTTTAAAGAAGGAGCCTCAACTGCTTCACTGGGCAAGGAATTCCAGAGATTCACAACCCTTTGGGTGAAGAAGTTCCTCCTAAACTCGGTCCTAAATCTACTTCCCCTTATTTTGAGGCTATGCCCCCTAGTTCTGCTTTCCCCGACCAGTGGAAACAACCTGCCCGTATCTATCCTATCTATTCCCTTCATAATTTTATATGTTTCAATCAGATCCCCCCGCATCCTTCTAAACTCCAATGAGTATAGTCCCAGTCTACTCAACCTCTCGTCATAATCTAATCCCCTCAACTCTGGGATCAACCTAGTGAATCTCCTCTGCACTCCCTCCAGTGCCAATATGTCCTTTCTCAGGTAAGGAGACCAAAACTGAACACAATACTCCAGATGTGGCCTCACTAACACCTTATACAATTGCAGCATAACCTCCCTAGTCTTGAACTCCATCCCTCTAGCAATGAAAGACAAAACTCGATTAGCCTTCTTAATCACCTGTTGTACCTGCACACCAAGGTTTTGCGACTCGTGCACCAGCACACCCAGGTCCCTCTGTACAGCAGCATGTTTTAACATCTTACCGTTTAAATAATAATCCATTCTGCTGTTATTCCTCCCAAAATGGATAGCCTCACACTTGGCAACATTGAATTCCATCTGCCAGACCCTAGCCCATTCACCTAACCTATCCAAATCCTTCTGCAGACTTCCGGTATCTGCACTTTTTGCTTTACATAAAAGACTGATGAACAAAATTGAGACTCATGAAATAGGAGCGTCAGAGTGTCAGCTTAGATGTGTTTGTTCAGACTGTCGGAGGGCGGACAATGAGATTCTCCAAGGAGCCGTTCCAGGGCCACCATCTTTCTTTTATTAAAAATATTTTTATTCTCCTTTTTCACATTTTCTCCCAAATTTACACCCAACAATAAACAATAATCAGTAACAAATATGTCAATCCCCATATCAATAACAACGGTCCCATCCTCCCACCAAACCCCAAACATTAGCCCGCATGTTCACATAAACAAATGACAAAAAGGATTGGGGATCACTCATAGTCCCCATTAACACACACCGCCCCCCCCCTCCCCTCAACCCTCCCAGTCCCCAACCCCCCCTAATGTTCGATGTGATCTAATTCTCGAAAGTGCATAATGAATAATGCCCATGAATTGTGGAACCCCTCCATCCTTCCCCTCAGTTCAAATTTGAGCTTTTCAAGCGTTAAGAATTCCAGCAGGTCCCCCCGCCACACCAGGGCACAGGGTGGAGAGGTTGATCTCCACCCTAACAAGATCCGCCTTTGGGCAATCAACGAGGCGAAGGCTACAACATCCGCCTCCGCACACATTTCCAACCCCGGCTGGTCCGACGCCCCGAATATGGCCTCCCGAGGGCCCGGGTCCAGTTCCACATGCACCACTTTAGAAATTACCCTAAACACCTCCTTCCAGTAATCCTCCAGCTTTGGACAGGACCAAAACATATGAACTTGATTAGCGGGGCCCCCCTGCAACGCTCACACACATCTTCCACTCCCTCAAAAAATCGGCTCATCCTCGCCCTCGTGAGGTGCCCTCTATATACCGCCTTCAGCTGTATCAGCCCCAACCTCGCACATGAGGTGGAGGCGTTCACCCTCTGGAGCACCTCACATGAGAATCCCTCCTCCATAACCTCCCCCAACTCTTCCTCCCACTTTGCCTTGATCCCTTCCAGTGGTGCCTTCTCCTCTTCCAAAATAGCTCCCTACACCGCCGATACTAACCCCTTCTCCAGTCCCCCTGTCGGCAGCACCTCCTCCAGCAATGTGGAGACCGGCTCTACTGGGAAGCTCTGTATCTCCTTTCTGGCAAAGTCTCAAACCTGCATGTATCTAAACATTTCCCCCTGCTCCAGCCCACACTTCGCTTCCAGCTCCTTCAATCCTGCAAACCGACCCCTAAGAAACAAATCTTTCAGTGTCCTAAATCCCCTTCTCCTCCCATCTCCAAAAATTTCCATCCCACCTCCTTGGCTCAAATCTGTGGTTCCCCCGAATCGGCATTTCCCTTGACCCTGCCCCCAACCTGAAGTGTTGGCGAAACTGCCTCCAAATTCTCAATGAAGCTATTGTAACCGGACTCCCTGAGTATTTCCCAGGGGCTATCGGGAGCGGCGCTGTCGCTCGTGCCTTCAATCCCGACCCCCCTACCCAAACTCTCCTCCATTCTGACCCACTGGGAATCAGCCCCTCTGACCCAGCTCCGCACCTTCTCCACATTCGCCGCTCAGTAATAATTTCGGTTCAGAAGACCCAAACCCCTGCCTGCCTTCCCCTCTGTAGCAGCACCTTTCTCACTCTGGCCACCTTCCCTCCCCATATGAACAAAGTAATCCTTCCCTCAATCTCTCTGAAAAAAGCCTTTGGCAGGAAAATCGGCAGGCATTGAAAAATAAACAGAAATCGCGGCAACACGTTCATTTTAACCGCCTGTACCCGACCCGCCAGTGACAGGGGGAGACCATCCCACCTTGCCAGATCAGCTTTCACTCTCCCCACCAAACTAGAAATGTTGTACCTGCGGAGACCCCCCCCCCACTCCCAATCCCGAGCAACCTGCACCCCCAGGTATCTAAAATGAGTCCCTGTCCTACAGAATGGCTGCCCCCCCCCCCCCCCCCACCCCCACCCCTGCCCCCACCCCCGGCCGAGACACCACAAAATACTCACTCTTGTCTAGATGTAATTTGTACCCTGGGCAGCACGGTAGTATTGTGGATAGCACAATTGCTTCACAGCTCCAGGGTCCCAGGTTCGATTCCCCGCTGGGTCACTGTCTGTGTGGAGTCTGCACATCCTCCCCGTGTCTACGTGGGTTTCCTCCGGGTGCTCCGGTTTCCTCCCACAGTCCAAAGATGTGCAGGTTAAGTGGATTGGCCATGATAAATTGCCCTTAGTGTCCGAAATTGCCCTTAATGTTGAGTGGGGTTGCTGGGTTATGGGGATAGGGTGGTGTGGGCTTAGGTAGGGTGCTCTTTCCAAGAGCCGGTGCAGACTCGATGGGCTGAATGGCCTCCTTCTGCACTGTAAATTCTATGATCTATGATGAAGACCCAAACACTCGAAGCAGCTCCAATATTCCCCCTCGGTTCCGACATGTATAACAGCAAGTCATCGGCATATAAGGACACCCTATGCTCCATCCCCCCTCCCCCTCCCCCCCCCCCCCCCCCCCCCCGCACTATTCCTTTCCATACCTCCGAACCTCTTAATATGATGGCCAATCGCGATTGCAAACAGCAGGGGGGACATAGGACATCCCTGCCTAGTCCCACGGTGGAGAGAAAAGTATCTCGAGCTGATGTTGTTTGTGTGGACACTCGCCCTCGGCTCCTTATATAGTAGCTTTACCCAGTTCACAAATCTTGGTCCAATCCCAAACCGCTCCAGAACTGCCATCAGGTACCCCCATTCTCCCCGGTCAAACGCCTTCTCAGCGTCCAGTGCCACAACCACCTCTGTTTCCTTCCCCTCTGCCGGTACTTTTAAGTACTTTAAGTGCTGGTACTTTACATAGATGATTTGGAGTTGGGGACCAACGGCAATGTGTCCAAGTTTGCAGACGACACTAAGATGAGTGGTAAAGCAAAAAGTGCAGAGGATACCGGAAGGCTGCAGAGGGATTTGGATAGGTTAAGTGAATGGGCTAGGGTCTGGCAGATGGAATACAATGTTGACAAATGTGAGGTTATCCATTTTGGTAAGAATAACGGCAAAAGGGATTATTATTTAAATGATAAAATATTAAAACATGCTGCTGTGCAGAGAGACCTGGGTGTGCAAGTGCATGAGTCGCAGAAAGTTGGTTTTCAGATGGAATACAATGTTGACAAATGTGAGGTTATCCATTTTGGTAGGAATAACAGCAAAAGGGATTATTATTTAAATGATAAAATATTAAAACATGCTGCTGTGCAGAGAGACTTGGGTGTGCTAGTGCATGAGTCGCAGAAAGTTGGTTTTCAGGTGCAACAGGTGATTAAGAAGGCAAATGGAATTTTGTCCTTCATTGCTAGAGGGATGGAGTTTAAGACTAGGGAGGTTATGCTGCAATTGTATAAGGTGTTAGTGAGGCCACACCTGGAGTATTGTGTTCAGTTTTGGTCCCCTTACTTGAGAAAGGACGTACTGGCACTGGAGGGTGGGCAGAGGAGATTCACTAGGTTAATCCCAGAGCTGAAGGGGTTGGATTACGAGGAGAGGTTGAGTAGACTGGGACTGTATTCGTTGGAATTTAGAAGGATGAGGGGGATCTTATAGAAACATATAAGATTATGAAGGGAATAGATAGGATAGATGCGGGCAGGTTGTTTCCACTGGCGGGTGAAAGCAGAACTAGGGGGCATAGCCTCAAAATAAGGGGAAGTAGATTTAGGACCGAGTTTAGGAGGAACTTCTTCACCCAAAGGGTTGTGAATCTATGAATCTATCAGTGAAGCAGTAGAGGCTCCTTCATTAAATGTTTTTAAGATAAAGATAGATAGTTTTTTGAAGAATAAAGGGATTCGGGGATATGGTGTTCGGGCCGGAAAGTGGAGCTGAGTCCACAAAAGATCAGCCATGATCTCATTGAAAAATGGAGCAGGCTCGAGGGGCCAGATGGCCTACTCCTGCTCCTAGTTCTTATGTTCTTATGTGCAAGCACCCTTGACCTTTTGACTGGACCTCCTAACCCCCTCTCGTTCCACGTGACTATCCGAACTGAGGATCTCTCACCTCCCTCCCCCTTCTTATCCACCATCGTCATACCACCGGGCCCTGCCCCATGAGCCTGCCCCGCCCCTTTCCATTCTTAACATCGAACCCCCTCCCAGAATCCCCCCCTGCATTTCCCCTCGAAAAAATCCTAACCAGGCTCCAATGTCGATCCTCCCCCCACCCCCCCACTTGCTCGCCTCGTAGGCCCATCGGAACCTCCTAACCAGGCTCCAATGTCGATCCTCCCCCCACCCCCCCCCCCCCACTTGCTCGCCTCGTAGGCCCATCGGAACCTCCTAACCAGGCTCCAATGTCCGCAGCCCTCCGCTACCGTTCTTTTTTTTTCTTTTTAAATTTCGAGTCGCCAATTTTTTGTTTTCCAATTAAGGGGCAATTTGCCATGGCCAATCCACCCACCCTGCACACCTTTGGGTTGTGGGGGTGAAACCCACGCAGACACGGGGAGAATGAGCAAACTCCACAAGGCCAGTGACCCCGGGCCAGGATTCGAACCCGGACCTCAGCGCCGCAGTCCCAGTGCTGACCACTATGCCACATGCCGCCTTCCCCTACTTTTCTGATATATATATATAAATAGTTTCGATATTGGAGGACAGATTAACATTTCAAATTTGTCGATGAAACAAAGCAAATCGTGAGGATGACACAAATCAACGACAAGACACAGGCGTCAGGGCAGCACAGTTAGCACTGTTGCTTCACAGTGCCAGGGTCCCAGGTTCGATTCCGGCTTGGGTCACTGTCTGTGCGGAGTCTGCACATCCTCCCCGTGTGTGCGTGGGTTTCCTCCGGGTGCTCCGGTTTCCTCCCACAAGTCCCGAAAGACGTGCTGTTGTTGAATTGGACAATCTGAATTCTCCCTCCGTGTACCCGAACAGGCGCCGGAATGTGGCGACTAGGGGCTTTTCACAGTAACTTCATTACTGGGGCTGGTTTAGCACAGGGCTAAATTGCTAGCTTTGAAAGCAGACCAAGGCAGGCCAGCAGCACGGTTCAATTCCCGTACCAGCCTCCCCGAACAGGCGCCGGAATGTGGCGACTAGGGGCTTTTCACAGTAACTTCATTTGAAGCCTACTTGTGACAATAAGCAATTTTCATTTCACTTCATTGCAGTGTTAATGTGAGCCTACTTGTGACAATAAAGATGATTAGAAGAGGACAGAGATAGCAGTATGGGCAGAAACGTGAAAAACAGAATTCAATCCAGAGGAAAACGAGCTGATGCACTTTGGCAGAAGGAGTAATGAGAGAAACCGTTCAGAGTATACAGGAACAGAGGGATGTGGGAGCTCATGTGCACTGACCTTGGAAGGTGGGGGGGTAGACTGAGAGTAGATATCAAGCATTTGGGACATTGGGCTGCATAACGAGAAGTGTTGGGAGCACCTGAATTAGCCGTGAGCATAAATGGCGGCATGGGCCCAATATCCCGCGGGAATCGGAAATCGGGATTCTCACCGGCGACATTACCCCCACCCCTCGCCAATGAGAACCAATACATTTTCATAAATTATCATATAATTAAAGGGTTTCCCCATCATATGTTCAACACACATTAAGAAATCCCCTTCACGTCGACGAGCTTTCCAATTCCTTGTACAAGCCCAGGAAGCACCCTGGCACTATAAGACCATAAGACTCAGGAGCAGAATTAGGCCACTCGGCCCATCGAGACTGCTCCGCCATTCAATCATGGCTGATATTTTCTCATCCCCATTCTCCTGCCATCTCCCCATAACCTCTGATCCCCTTATTAATCAAGAACCTATCTATCTCTGTCTTAAAGACACTCAGTGATTTGGCCTCCACAGCCTTCTGCGGCAAAGAGTTCCACAGATTCACCACCCTCTGGCTGGAGAAATTCCTCCTCATCTCTGTTTTAAAGGATCGTCCCTTTAGTCTGAGATTGTGTCCTCTGGTTCTAGTTTTTCCTACAAGTGGAAACATCCTCTCCACATCCGCTCTACCCAGGCCTCGCAGTATCCTGTAAGTTTCAATAAGATCCCCCCTCATCCTTCTAAACTCCCAACGAGTACAGACCCAGAGTCCTCATCCGTTCCTCATACGACAAGCTCTTCATTCCAGGGATCATTCTTGTGAACCTCCTCTGGACCCTTTCCAAGGCCAGCACATCCTTCCTTAGATACGGGGCCCAAAACTGCTCACAATACTCCAAATGGGGTCTGACCAGAGCCTTATACAGCCTCAGAAGTACATCCCTGCTCTTGTACTCTAGCCCTCTCGACATGAATGCTAACATTGCATTTGCCGTCCTAACTGCCGACTGAACCTGCACATTAACCTTAAGAGAATCGTGAACAAGGACTCCCAAGTCCCCCTGTGCTTCTGCTTTCCGAAGCATTTCCCCATTTAAAAAATAGTCTATGTCTCCATTTCTCCTACCAAAGTGCATAACCTCACACTTTTCCACATTGTATTTCATTTTCCACTTCATTGCCCGCTCTCCTAGCTTGTCCAAATCCTTCTGCAGCCCCTTGCGTCCTCAATACTACATGTCCCTCTACAGATCTTTGTATCATCTGCAAACTTAGCAACAGTGCCTTCAGTTCCTTCTTCCAGATCATTAATGTATGTTGTGAAAAGTTGTGGTCCCAGCACAGACCCCTGAGGCACACCACTAGTCACCGGCTGCCATCCTGAAAAAGATCCCTTTATCCCCACTCTCTGCCTTCTGCCAGTCAGCCAATCCTCTATCCATGCCCGGATCTTACCCTTAACATCATGGGTTCTTAACTTATTTAACAGCCTTTAGTCTGAGATGGTGTCCTCTGGTGCTAGTTTTTCCAACAAGTGGAAACATCCTCTCAACGTCCACTCTATCCAGGCCTTGCAATATCCTGTAAGTTTCAATAAGATCCCCAGAACCTTATTAAGATCCCCAGAACCTGGGAGTAAGGTTTTCTAGTACTCTTCGGGAGGGTTTAAACTAATTTGGCAGGGGAATGGGAACCGGATTTGTAGTCCAGCAACTAAGGTAGCCGATATTCAGGACGCCAAAGCGTGTAATGTGGCAGTGGGGAAGGGAACACTGACAAAGGAGAGTACTTGCAGGCACGGAGATGAGTTGAAGTGTGTATACTTCAACGCAAGAAGCATCAGGAATAAGGTGGGTGAACTTAAGGCATGGATCGGTACTTGGGACTACGATGTGGTGGCCATCACGGAAACTTGGATAGAAGAGGGACAGAAATGGTTGTTGGAGGTCCCCGGTTATAGATGTTTCAATAAGATTAGGGAGGGTGGTAAAAAAGGTGGGGGTGGCATTGTTAATTAGAGATAGTATAACAGCTGCAGAAAGGCAGTTTACAATTGGGGGAAGGGTAAATACAATGTTGTCAGACAAGAATTGAAGTGCATAAATTGGGAACATATGCTGTCAGGGAAGGACACAAGTGAAATGTGGAACTTGTTCAAGGAACAGGTGCTACGTGTCCTTGATATGTATGTCCCTGTCAGGCAGGGAAGAGATGGTCGAGTGAGGGAACCATGGTTGACAAGAGAGGTTGAATGTCTTGTTAAGAGGAAAAAGGTGACTTATGTAAGGCTGAGGAAACAAGGTTCAGGCAGGGCATTGGAGGGATACAAGATAGCCAGGAGAGAACTGAAGAAAGGGATTAGGAGAGCTAAGAGAGGGCATGAACAATCTTTGGCGGGTAGGATCAAGGAAAACCCCAAGGTCTTTTACACATATGTGAGAAATATGAGAATGACTAGAGCGAGGGTAGGTCCGATCAAGGACAGTAGCGGGAGATTGTGTCTTGAGTCTGAAGTTTAGGAGAGGTCTTGAACGAGTACTTTTCTTCAGTATTTACAAATGAGAGGGGCCATATTGTTGGAGAGGACAGTGTGAAACAGACTGGTAAGCTCGAGGAAATACTTGTTAGGAAGGAAGATGTGTTGGGCATTTTGAAAAACTTGAGGATAGACAAGTCCCCCGGGCCTGACGGGATATATCCAAGGATTCTATGGGAAGCAAGAGATGAAATTGCAGAGCCGTTGGCAATGATCTTTTCGTCCTCACTGTCGACAGGGGTGGTACCAGGGGATTGGAGAGTGGCGAATGTCGTGCCCCTGTTCAAAAAATGGAATAGGGATAACCCTGGGAATTACAGGCCAGTTAGTCTTACTTCGGTGGTAGGCAAAGTAATGGAAAGGGTACTGAGGGATAGGATTTCTGAGCATCTGGAAAGACACTGCTTGATTAGGGATAGTCAGCACAGATTTGTGAGGGGTAGGTCTTGCCTTACAAGTCTTATTGAATTCTTTGAGGAGGTGACCAAGCATGTGGATGAAGGTAAAGCAGTGGATGTAGTGTACATGGATTTTGGTAAGGCATTTGATAATGTTCCCCATGGTAGACGTATCCAGAAAGTAAGGAGACATGGGATAGTGGGAAATTTGGCTAGTTGGATAATGAACTGGCTGACTGATAGAAGTCAGAGAGTGGTGGTGGATGGCAAATATTCAGCCTGGATCCCAGTTACCAGTGGCGAACCGCAGGGATCAGTTCTGTGTCCTCTGCTGTTTGTGATTTTCATTAATGACTTGAATGAGGGAGTTGAAGGGTGTGTCAGTAAATTTGCAGACGATACGAAGATTGGTGGAGTTGTGGATAGTGAGGAGGGCTGTTGTCGGCTGCAAAGAGATATAGATAGGATGCAGAGCTGGGCTGAGAAGTGGCAGATGGAGTTTAACCCTGAAAAGTGTGAGGTTGTCCATTTTGGAAGGATAAATATGAATGCGGAATACAGGGTTAACGGTAGGGTTCTTGGCAATGTGGAGGAGCAGAGAGACCTTGGGGTCTATGTTCATACATCTTTGAAAGTTGCCACTCAAGTGGATAGAGCTGTGAAGAAGGCCTATGGTGTGCTCGCGTTCATTAACAGAGGAATTGAATTTAAGAGCCGTGAGGTGATGATGCAGCTGTACAAAACTTTGGTAAGGCCACATTTGGAGTACTGTGTACAGTTCTGGTTGCCTCATTTTAGGAAGGATGTGGAAGCTTTGGAAAAGGTGCAAAGGAGATTTGCCAGGATGTTGCCTGGAATGGAGAGTAGGTCTTACGAGGAAAGGTTGAGGGTGCTAGGCCTTTTCTCATTAGAACGGAGAAGGATGAGGGGCGGCTTGATAGAGGTTTATAAGATGATCAGGGGAATAGATAGCGTAGACAGTCAGGGACTTTTTCCTCGGGTGGAACAAACCATTACAAGGAGACATAAATTTAAGGTGAATGGTGGAAGATATAGGGGGGTGTCAGAGGTAGGTTCTTTACCCAGAGAGTAGTGGGGGCATGGAATGCATTGCCTGTGGAAGTAGTTGAGTCAGAAACGTTCGGGACCTTCAAGCGGCTGTTGGATAGGTACATGGATTACGGTGGAATTATATAGTGTACATTAATTTGTTCTTAAGGGCAGCACGGTAGCATTGTGGATAGCACAATTGCTTCACAGCTCCAGGGTCCCAGGTTCGATTCCGGCTTGGGTCACTGACTGTGCGGAGTCTGCACATCCTCCCCGTGTGTGCTCCGGTTTCCTCCGGGTGCTCCGGTTTCCTCCCACAGTCCAAAGATGTGCGGGTTAGATGGATTGGCCATGATAAATTGCCCCTTAGTGACCAAAATTGCCCTTGGTGTTGGGTGGGGTTACTGAGTTATGGGGATAGAGTGGAGGTGTGGACCTTGGGTAGGGTGCTCTTTCCAAGGACTGGTGCAGACTCGATGGGCAGAATGGCCTCCTTCTGCACTGTAAATACTTTGATTCTATGGAGGGGGTTCACCATAGGTGTGTGGTGGTGGGGGGGGGGGGGGGGGCGATTTCACCTTACGTGTGTGTGTGTGGGGGGGGGGGGGGGGTTCCAGCTCCATGTGTGTGTGGGGAGGGTTTCCACAGTGCTCCCTGGGGGAACGGGGCGGGACTTGTCCCAGTGCTTGTTGGGGGCGGGTGCTCCCTATCCGTGTGGGAGGGGCAGTATTCCTTTCAGTGCAGATTGGTTGCCCAATCTCTGAAACCGCGTTGCCGGCTCATCAACCCCACGCTGCCGGTGACGACAGAAAACACGTCTCCAGATGTTCTGTGCTCACAGTTCCAGAGAGTCCGGAGAGAAAACTCAGCTGAGCTGCTGGAGAGCTCCCGGCCACTTTACACACCTCAGCCGGAACCCTGAGTACAAAGCTCCACCCATTGAGTACAAGACAGGGAAGTTCTGCAGAACCTTCTAAAGCTCTGGTCAGGACCCAAGTCGAGTATTGTGTCCGATTTCACCACCACAATTTAGGAAGGGTTTGAAGGATCGTGACAGGGTGCAAGAGGAGCTTCACCAGGATGGTTCTGGATTCTAGCTCCCAGGTGCTGATGGTCCCTGTGCTGGGAAAGCTGGCATTTTCTTTTGTTGCAATGTGCCTTTGAAACCAAAGTAGTCCGGGGAGTTTTCTAAAAGAGGTTTAATTGGTTTCCTGATTGTGTCATCTTTCGGTTCCAAGAAATTCCCACGTTACCTGGAATTTTTATGTGAATGAAGAGCTGGAATGAAAAGGGGGAATTGAAAGCAATTTGCAATTGGAGTCAATGTTTAGAAGTTTAGAAACCACTGAGAATTTGTGTGAAGTGGAAACAAGCAAGGTTCCCTCTGCGAAGAACGGTTTTCTGTTCAGCAGTTTTCAAACATACGCACATAAGAACGAGGAGCAGGAGTCGGCCATCTGGCCCCTCGAGCCTGCTCCGCCATTTAATGAGATCATGGCTGATCTTTTGTGGACTCAGCTCCACTTTCCGGCCCGTACACCATAACCCTTAATCCCTTTATTCTTTAGAAAGGTATCTATCTTTTTCTTAAAAACGTTTAATGAAGGAGCCTCAATTGCTTCACTGGGCAAGGAATTCCAGAGATTCACAACCCTTTGGGTGAAGAAGTTCCTCCTAAACTCAGTCCTAAACCTACTTCCCCTTATTTTGAGGCTATGCCCCCTAGTTCTGATTCCCCGACCAGTGGAAACAACCTGCCCGCATCTATCCTATCGATTCCCTTCATAATTTTATATGTTTCAATAAGATCCCCCCACATCCTTCTAAACTCCAATGAAGCAGTTTTGCGAGAATAGAGCAGAGACAGTGGGCGGGATTCTCCACCCCCGCGCCGAATTGGCCGTCGTGAACGCGGAATGGCCCCGGTCCCGACCGATTCAGGCCCTGACAATGGGCCAGTATCGGGGCCGCGTCATCTACCCGCGCCAGGCCTTGTCGCCGCGTAAAAGCGGCGCCGCATAGATGACGCGGCCGGCACCGCATAACGGACGTCATCCGCGCATGCGTGGTTGCCGTCCTGTCCAAATCCGCCCCGCAAGAAGATGGGGGACGGATCTTGCGGGGCTGCGGAAGGAAGGAGGCCTGTGACCCGCGAAACTCGACTGGCCCGTTCCCGCCGCTCGGGAGAATCGCGGGAGGGCGTCGGACCGGCGTCCCGGAAATTTTGGCGGCCCAGGCGATTCTCCCAACCGGCGTGGGAGTGGAGAATCGCGCCCAGTGTCACTGCGTGTGTTATGCATTTGCAAAGAGCAGCGAGCAGGAGACAGGGAGGGCAGTGGGCTGTAGACTGGACAAGACCCATTGCTGCGGTTTGTGTTGACGGAGCACACTGCGCTGTTTAAAGTTTTGGGAGGGGACATCTCTGGGGTTTCCCTGCCACCAGGACTGCCATGACCCAAGGAGAGTTAGACGGGTGCACCTTGTCAGAGGAAATACGGTTGCTGATGAGGGTGACAAAAGGGCCGAGACAATTTAGGGGAGAGTGCGAGACCTTTATATTGAAGGCTGAATTGGAAAGACTGTGTGATAGTCCCGGGTCTCGGTTTGTGTGAGGAGTATTGTGGTGCATTGACTATTTAAAGTGAAATTAACCTCTGTGTTTGAAATTTCCTTCACTTAACATAAGAACATAAGTAATAGGAGGAGTGACCATTCAGCCCCTCGAGCCTGCTCCGCCAGTCAACAAGATCATGGTTGATCTGATGTGACATTAACTCCACTTTCCTGCCTGTCTTCCAAAGCCCTTCATTTCAAATCATTTCTGGGATGTGAACGACGCCGGCTAGACCAGCATTTATTGCCCAACATTAATTGCCCTTCAGAAGGTGGGGGTGAGCTGCCTTCTTCAACTGCAGCAGTCCTTGTGTTGTAGGTACACCCACCGTGCTGTGAGGGAGGGAGTTCCAGGATGTTGCCCCAGCGGCAGTGAATGAACGGCGATATATTCCCCAGTCAGGGTGGTGAGTGGCTTGATGGAGAACCTCCAGGTGGTGGGTTCCCAGGTACCTGCTGCCCTTGTCTATGTGGGGTTAGGGGGACAGGGTGGGAACTGGGGCCGAGGTAGGGTGCTGTCAGAGGGTTGGTGCAGACTCGATGGGCTCAATGGGCTCCTTCTACACAGTAGGGATTCTATGATTTATTTCTCCTCTTCCCCACTCTTATGGGGAGTGAGTACCAGATCGTTATAACTCTGTGTAAAATTGTTCTTCCCTCTCACACTGCCCAATGTACCCCAAACTAATCCCAATCCCACTGTCCCATTCCCTATCCACAGCCCTGCATCAATCTCTAAACTAATCCCACAGTCCCACTATCTATCCACAGCCCTGCCTCAATTCCTAAACTAATCCCACTGCCCCACTCTCTATCTACAGCCCTCCATCAATCCCTAAACTAATCCTACAGCGCCACTCTGTATCCACAGCCCTGCATCAATCCCTAAACTAATCCCACAGTCCCACTATCTATCCACAGCCCTGCATCAATTCCTAAACTAATCCCACTGTCCCACTCTCTATCCACAGCCCTGCATCAATCCCTAAACTAATCCCACTGCCCCACTCTCTATCCACAGCCCTGCATCAATCCCTAAACTAATCCCACTGCCCACTCTCTATCCACAGCCCTGCAACAATCCCTAAACTAATCCCACTGTCCCATTCTCTATCCACAGCCCTGCATCAATTCCTAAACTAATCCCACTGCCCCACTCTCCATCCACAGCCCTGCATCAATCCCTAAACTAATCCCACTGCCCCATTCTCTATCCACAGCCCTGCATCAATTCCTAAACTAATCCCACTGTCCGCTCTCTATCCACAGCCCTGCATCAATTCCTAAACAAATCCCACTGCCCCACTCTCTATTCACAGCCCTGCATCAATCCATAAACTAATCCTACTGTCCCATTCTCTATCCACAGCCCTGCAACAATCCTGAAAATAATCCCACTGCCCCATTCTCTATCCACAGCCCTGCACCAATCCCTAAACTAATCCCACTGCCCCACTCTCTATCCACAGCCCTGCATCAATTCCTAAACTAATCCCACTGTCCCGCTCTCTATCCACAGCCCTGCACCAATCCCTAAACTAATCCCACTGCCCCACTCTCTATCCACAGCACTGCATCAATGCCTAAACTAATCCCACTGTCCCATTCTCTATCCACAGCTCTGCACCAATCCTAAACTAATCCCACTGCCCCACTCTCTATCCACAGCCCTGCATCAATCCCTAAACTAATCCCACTGTCCCATTCTCTATCCACAGCCATGCATCAATCCCTAAACTAATCCTACTGTCCCATTCTCTATCCACAGACCTGCATCAATCCCTAAACTAATCCCACTGTCCCACTCTCTATCCACAGCCCTGCATCAATCCCTAAACTAATCCCACTGCCCCACTCTCTATCCACAGCCCTGCATCAATCCCTAAACTAATCCCACTGCCCACTCTCTATCCACAGCACTGCAACAATCCCTAAACTAATCCCACTGTCCCATTCTCTATCCACAGCCCTGCATCAATTCCTAAACTAATCCCACTGCCCCACTCTCCATCCACAGCCCTGCATCAATCCCTAAACTAATCCCACTGCCCCATTCTCTATCCACAGCCCTGCATCAATTCCTAAACTAATCCCACTGTCCCGCTCTCTATCCACAGCCCTGCATCAATTCCTAAACTAATCCCACTGCCCCACTCTCTATTCACAGCCCTGCATCAATCCATAAACTAATCCTACTGTCCCAGTCTCTATCCACAGCCCTGCAACAATCCTGAAAATAATCCCACTGCCCCATTCTCTATCCACAGCCCTGCACCAATCCCTAAACTAATCCCACTGCCCCACTCTCTATCCACAGCCCTGCATCAATTCCTAAACTAATCCCACTGTCCCGCTCTCTATCCACAGCCCTGCACCAATCCCTAAACTAATCCCACTGCCCCACTCTCTATCCACAGCACTGCATCAATGCCTAAACTAATCCCACTGTCCCATTCTCTATCCACAGCTCTGCACCAATCCTAAACTAATCCCACTGCCCCACTCTCTATCCACAGCCCTGCATCAATTCCTAAACTAATCCCACTGTCCCGCTCTCTATCCACAGCCCTGCACCAATCCCTAAACTAATCCCACTGCCCCACTCTCTATCCACAGCACTGCATCAATGCCTAAACTAATCCCACTGCCCCATTCTCTATCCACAGCCCTGCACCAATCCCTAAACTAATCCCACTGCCCCACTCTCTATCCACAGCCCTGCATCAATTCCTAAACTAATCCCACTGTCCCGCTCTCTATCCACAGCCCTGCACCAAGCCCTAAACTAATCCCACTGCCCCACTCTCTATCCACAGCACTGCATCAATGCCTAAACTAATCCCACTGTCCCATTCTCTATCCACAGCTCTGCACCAATCCTAAACTAATCCCACTGCCCCACTCTCTATCCACAGCCCTGCATCAATTCCTAAACTAATCCCACTGTCCCATTCTCTATCCACAGCCCTGCATCAATTCCTAAACTAATCCCACTGCCCCACTCTCTATCCACAGCCCTGCATCAATCCCTAAACTAATCCCACTGTCCCATTCTCTATCCATAGCCATGCATCAATTCCTAAACTAATCCCACTGCCCCACTCTCTATCCACAGCCCTGCATCAATTCCTAAACTAATCCCACTGTCCTATTCTCTATCCACAGCCCTGCATCAATCCCAAAACTAATCCCACTGCCCGCTCTCTATCCACAGCCGTGCACCAATCCCTAAATTAATCCCACTGTCCCATTCTCTATCCACAGCTCTGCACCAATTCCTAAACTAATCCCACTGCCCCACTCTCTATCCACAGCCCTGCATCAATTCCTAAACTAATCCCACTGTCCTATTCTCTATCCAGAGCCCTGCATCAATCCCAAAACTAATCCCACTGCCCCCTCTCTATCCACAGCCCTGAAACAATCCCTAAACTAATCCCACTGTCCCATTCTCTATCCTTAGCCCTGTATCAATTACTAAACTAATCCCACTGCCCCACTCTCGAGCCACAGCCCTGCATCATTCCCTAAACTAATCCCACTGCCCCACTCTCTATACACAGGCCTGCAACAATCCCTAAACTAATCCCACTGTCCTATTCTCTATCCACAGCTCTGCACCAATTCCTAAACTAATCCCACTGTCCTATTCTCTATCCACAGCCCTACATCAATCCCAAAACTAATCCCACTGCCCCCTCTCTATCCACAGCCCTGAAACAATTCCTAAACTAATCCCACTGTCCCACTCTCTATCCACAGCTCTGCACCAATTCCTAAACTAATCCCACTGCCCCACTCTCTATCCACAGCCCTGCACCAATTCCTAAACTAATCCCACTGCCCCATTCTCTATCCACAGTCCTGCATCAATTCCTAAAATAATCCCACTGCCCCACTCTCTATCCACAGGTCTGCATCAATCCGTTAACTAATCCCACTGCCCCACTCTCTATCCACAGCCCTGCAACAATCCTGAAAATAATCCCACTGCCCCACGCTCTGTTCACAGCCCTGCATCAATCCCTAAACTAATCACATTGCCCCATTCTCTATCCACAGCCCTGCATCAATTCCTAAACTAATCCCACTGTCCTATTCTCTATCCAGAGCCCTGCATCAATCCCAAAACTAATCCCACTGCCCCCTCTCTATCCACAGCCCTGCATCAATTCCTAAACTAATCCCACTGCCCCACTCTCGAGCCACAGCCCTGCATCATTCCCTAAACTAATCCCACTGCCCCACTCTCTATCCACAGGCCTGCAACAATCCCTAAACTAATCCCACTGTCCTATTCTCTATCCACAGCTCTGCACCAATTCCTAAACTAATCCCACTGTCCTATTCTCTATCCACAGCCCTACATCAATCCCAAAACTAATCCCACTGCCCCCTCTCTATCCACAGCCCTGAAACAATCCCTAAACTAATCCCACTGTCCCATTCTCTATCCACAGCCCTGCATCAATTCCTAAACTAATCCCACTGTCCCACTCTCTATCCACAGCCCTGCATCAATCCCTAAACTAATCCCACTGCCCCACTCTCTATCCACAGCCATGCATCAATTCCTAAACTAATCCCACTGCCCCACTCTCTATCCACAGTCCTCCACCAACTCCGAAAATAGTCCCACTGCCCCACTCTCTATCCACAGCCCTGCAACAATCCTGAAAATAATCCCACTGCACCACTCTCTATCCACAGCCCTGCATCAATCCCTAAACTAATCCCACTGTCCCACTCTCTATCCACAGCCCTGCAACAATCCCTAAACTAATCCCACTAGCCCACTCTCTATCCACAGCCCTGCATCAATCCCTAAACTAATCCCACTGTCCCATTCTCTATCCACAGCCCTGCATCAATTCCTAAACTAATCCCACTGCCCCACTCTCTATCCACAGCCCTGCACCAATTCCTAAACTAATCCCACTGCCCCACTCACTATCCACAGCCCTGCAACAATCCCTAAACTAATCCCACTGCCCCACTCTCTATCCACAGCCCTGCATCAATTCCTAAACTAATCCCACATTCCTATTCTCTATCCACAGCCCTGCATCAATCCCAAAAATAATCCCACTGCCCCCTCTCTATCCACAGCCCTGCACCAATCCCTAAATTAATCCCACTGTCCCATTCTCTATCCACAGCTCTGCACCAATTCCTAAACTAATCCCACTGCCCCACTCTCTATCCACAGCCCTGCATCAATCCCTAAACTAATCCCACTGTCCCATTCTCTATCCACAGCCCTGCATCAATTCCTAAACTAATCCCACTGCCCCACTCTCTATCCACAGCCCTGCATCAATCCCTAAACTAATCCCACTGTCCCATTCTCTATCCACAGCCCTGCATCAATCCCAAAACTAATCCCACTGCCCCCTCTCTATCCACAGCCCTGAAACAATCCCTAAACTAATCCCACTGTCCCATTCTCTATCCTTAGCCCTGTATCAATTACTAAACTAATCCCACTGCCCCACTCTCAAGCCACAGCCCTGCATCAATCACTAAACTAATCCCACTGCCCCACTCTCTATCCACAGACCTGCAACAATCCCTAAACTAATCCCACTGTCCTATTCTCTATCCACAGCTCTGCACCAATTCCTAAACTAATCCCACTGTCCTATTCTCTATCCACAGCCCTGCATCAATCCCAAAACTAATCCCACTGCCCCCTCTCTATCCACAGCCCTGAAACAATCCCTAAACTAACCCCACTGTCCTATTCTCTATCCACAGCTCTGCACCAAGTCCTAAACTAATCCCACTGCCCCACTCTCTATCCACAGCCCTGCACCAATTCCTAAACTAATCCCACTGCACCATTCTCTTTCCACAGTCCTGCATCAATTCCTAAAATTATCCCACTGCCCCACTCTCTATCCACAGCCCTGCATCAATCCCTAAACTAATCCCACTACCCCACTCTCTATCCACAGCCCTGCAACAATCCTGAAAATAATCCCACTGCCCCACGCTCTGTTCACAGCCCTGCATCAATCCCTAAACTAATCACATTGCCCCATTCTCTATCCACAGCCCTGCATCAATTCCTAAACTAATCCCACTGTCCTATTCTCTATCCAGAGCCCTGCATCAATCCCAAAACTAATCCCACTGCCCCCTCTCTATCCACAGCCCTGCATCAATTCCTAAACTAATCCCACTGCCCCACTCTCGAGCCACAGCCCTGCATCATTCCCTAAACTAATCCCACTGCCCCACTCTCTATCCACAGGCCTGCAACAATCCCTAAACTAATCCCACTGTCCTATTCTCTATCCACAGCTCTGCACCAATTCCTAAACTAATCCCACTGTCCTATTCTCTATCCACAGCCCTACATCAATCCCAAAACTAATCCCACTGCCCCCTCTCTATCCACAGCCCTGAAACAATCCCTAAACTAATCCCACTGTCCTATTCTCTATCCACAGCTCTGCACCAATTCCTAAACTAATCCCACTGCCCCACTCTCTATCCACAGCCCTGCACCAATTCCTAAACTAATCCCACTGCCCCACTCTCTATCCACAGCTCTGCACCAATTCCTAAACTTACCTTTACAGGAGCAGCCCTTTGGATTTCGGCGGCAGCGGTGCGCAGGGGCCTTCTGGGAGGTGAGTAGTGAGTTTAAAAGCTCTTACCTTTCCAGGAGCAGCCCTTTGGATTTCGGCGGCAGCGGTGCGCAGGGGCCTTCTGGGAGGTGAGTAGTGAGTTTAAAAGCTCTTACCTTTACAGGAGCAGCCCTTTGGATTTCGGCGGCAGCGGTGCGCAGGGGCCTTCTGGGAGGTGAGTAGTGAGTTTAAAAGCTCTTACCTTTACAGGAGCAGCCCTTTGGATTTCGGCGGCAGCGGTGCGCAGGGGCCTTCTTGGAGGTGAGTAGTGAGTTTAAAAACCTTACCTTTACAGGAGCAGCCCTTTGGATTTCGGCGGGAACCGGAAGTTCGACCTCTGGCAAGTCCCCCCCCCCCCAATAAATTCTGGTGGAGAGGAAACCCGAGACACTACACGTGTAGTGTCTCCCACCCACCCTCCTCCTCTAACCTAATAATAAGACCCATTGGTGTAAGGTAAGTGCCATATTATATTATATATTATTAGCATTGTGCAGGCCAAGGATTGGAGGTGGAGGAGCAGTCTCTGTCAGCGAGAGAACCTGAGAACATCTCAGAAGGTAAGCAAGTGATTTTTACTTTTATACCTTTTTTCAAATTGTGTGTGTCGGGGGGGACAGAAAAGCTGTGACCTGAGTGGCTGGTTGGGATTCTAACCTAAATTTTTTTGACTATTTGGGAACTAATTAAACATAATAACTTAATTATAATTTAGAGGATATCTAAGCCAGAGATCGGAGGATATTATAGTTAGCTATCGCATTTCTATTAGAAATCTAGTGCTAGGAAACAGATAGTTGACAGTAACTTTGTAATTTAAAAAAAAAAAAGTATTTATTAAAAAAAAAAGACAAATTTTAATTTTAATTAATTGACGCAATGTCAGTTAGAGGGGTGCTGTGCTCTGACTGTGAGATGTGGCAGGTCCGGGAGGCTTCCAGCGTCCTGGATGGCTTCATCTGCAGAAAGTGCACCCAACTGCAGCTCCTCACAGACCGCATGGTTCGGTTGGAGCAGCAATTGGATGCACTTAGGAGCATGCAGGTGGCGGAAAGCGTCATAGATCGCAGTTATGTAAGTGTGGTCACACCCAAGGTGCAGGCAGAGAAATGGGTGACCACCAGAAAGGGCAGGCAGTCAGTGCAGGAATCCCCTGTGGTTGTCCCCCTCTCGAACAGGTATACCCCTTTGGATACTGTCGGGGGGGATAGCCTATCAGGGGAAAACAGCAGCAGCCAGAGCAGTGGCACCACGGCTGGCTCTGATGTTCAGAAGGGAGGGTCAAAGCGCAGAAGAGTAATAGTTATAGGGGACTCTATAGTCAGGGGAACAGATAGGCGCTTCTGTGGACGTGAAAGAGACTCCAGGATGGTATGTTGCCTCCCTGGTGCCAGGGTCCAGGATGTCTCCGAACGGGTAGAGGGAATCCTGAAGGGGGAGGGCAAACAGGTAGAGGTCGTTGTACATATTGGTACTAACGACATAGGCAGGAAGGGGCATGAGGTCCTGCAGCAGGAGTTCAGGGAGCTAGGCAGAAAGTTAAAAGACAGGACCTCGAGGGTTGTAATCTCGGGATTACTCCCTGTGCCACGTGCCAGTGAGGCTAGAAATAGGAAGATAGAGCAGACAAACACGTGGCTAAACAGCTGGTGTAGAAGGGAGGGTTTCGGTTATCTGGACCACTGGGAGCTCTTCCGGGGCAGGTGTGACCTGTATAAGATGGACGGGTTGCATCTAAACCGGAGAGGCATAAATATCCTGGCCGCGAGATTTGCTAGTGTCACACGGGAGGGTTTAAACTAGTATGGCAGGGGGGTGGGCACGGGAGCAATAGGTCAGAAGGTGAGAGCGTTGAGGGAGAACTAGGGAATATGGACAGTGTGGCTCTGAGGCAGAGCAGACGGGGAGAAGTTGCTGAACACAGCGGGTCTGGTGGCCTGAAGTGCATATGTTTTAATGCAAGGAGCATTACGGGTAAGGCAGATGAACTTAGAGCTTGGATTACTACTTGGAACTATGATGTTGTTGCCATTACAGAGACCTGGTTGAGGGAAGGGCAGGATTGGCAGCTAAACGTTCCAGGTTTTAGATGTTTCAGGCGGGATAGAGGGGGATGTAAAAGGGGAGGCGGAGTTGCGCTACTTGTTCAGGAGAGTATCACAGCTATACAGCGAGAGGACACCTCAGAGGGCAGTGAGGCTATATGGGTAGAGATCAGGAATAAGAAGGGTGCAGTCACAATGTTGGGGGTATACTACAGGCCTCCCAACAGCCAGCGGGAGATAGAGGAGCAGATAGGTAGACAGATTTTGGAAAAGAGTAAAAACAACAGGGTTGTGGTGATGGGAGACTTCAACTTCCCCAATATTGACTGGGACTCACTTAGTGCCAGGGGCTTAGACGGGGCAGAGTTTGTAAGGAGCATCCAGGAGGGCTTCTTAAAACAATATGTAAACAGTCCAACTAGGGAAGAGGCGGTACTGGACCTGGTATTGGGGAATGAGCCCGGCCAGGTGGTAGATGTTTCAGTAGGGGAGCATTTCGGTAACAGTGACCACAATTCAGTAAGTTTTAAAGTACTGGTGGACAAGGATAAGAGTGGTCCGAGGATGAATGTGCTAAATTGGGGGAAGGCTAATTATAACAATATTAGGCGGGAACTGAAGAGCATAGATTGGGGGCGGATGTTTGAGGGCAAATCAACATCTGACATGTGGGAGGCTTTCAAGTGT
Organism: Scyliorhinus torazame; assembly: GCF_047496885.1. Classification (NCBI taxonomy): domain Eukaryota; kingdom Metazoa; phylum Chordata; class Chondrichthyes; order Carcharhiniformes; family Scyliorhinidae; genus Scyliorhinus; species Scyliorhinus torazame. The sequence continues at coordinate 253,669,239 of NC_092717.1, read as the reverse complement.
CAGTTGATAGGAATACAGGACAGGCATGTTCCTGTGAGGAAGAAAGACAAATACGGCAATTTTCGGGAACCTTGGATGACGAATGATATTGTAGGCCTCGTCAAAAAGAAAAAGGAGGCATTTGTCAGGGCTAAAAGGCTGGGAACAGACGAAGCCTGTGTGGCATATAAGGAAAGTAGGAAGGAACTTAAGCAGGGAGTCAGGAGGGCTAGAAGGGGTCATGAAAAGTCATTGGCAAATAGGGTTAAGGAAAATCCCAAGGCTTTTTACACTTACATAAAAAGCAAGAGGGTAGCCAGGGAAAGGGTTGGCCCACTGAAGGATAGGCAAGGGAATCTATGTGTGGAGCCAGAGGAAATGGGCGAGGTACTAAATGAATACTTTGCATCAGTATTCACCAAAGAGAAGGAATTGGTAGATGTTGAGTCTGGAGAAGGGGGTGTAGATAGCCTGGGTCACATTGTGATCCAAAAAGACGAGGTGTTGGGTGTCTTAAAAAATATTAAGGTAGATAAGTCCCCAGGGCCGGATGGGATCTACCCCAGAATACTGAAGGAGGCTGGAGAGGAAATTGCTGAGGCCTTGACAGAAATCTTTGGATCCTCGCTGTCTTCAGGGGAGGTCCCGGAGGACTGGAGAATAGCCAATGTTGTTCCTCTGTTTAAGAAGGGTGGCAGGGATAATCCCGGGAACTACAGGCCGGTGAGCCTTACTTCAGTGGTAGGGAAATTACTGGAGAGAATTCTTCGAGACAGGATCTACTCCCATTTGGAAGCAAATGGACGTATTAGTGAGAGGCAGCACGGTTTTGTGAAGGGGAGGTCGTGTCTCACTAACTTGATAGAGTTTTTCGAGGAGGTCACTAAGATGATTGATGCAGGTAGGGCAGTAGATGTTGTCTATATGGACTTCAGTAAGGCCTTTGACAAGGTCCCTCATGGTAGACTAGTACAAAAGGTGAAGTCACACGGGATCAGGGGTGAACTGGCAAGGTGGATACAGAACTGGCTAGGCCATAGAAGGCAGAGGGTAGCAATGGAGGGATGCTTTTCTAATTGGAGGGCTGTGACCAGTGGTGTTCCACAGGGATCAGTGCTGGGACCTTTGCTCTTTGTAGTATATATAAATGATTTGGAGGAAAATGTAACTGGTCTGAGTAGTAAGTTTGCAGACGACACAAAGGTTGGTGGAATTGCGGATAGCGATGAGGACTGTCTGAGGATACAGCAGGATTTAGATTGTCTGGAGACTTGGGCGGAGAGATGGCAGATGGAGTTTAACCTGGACAAATGTGAGGTAATGCATTTTGGAAGGGCTAATGCAGGTAAGGAATATACAGTGAATGGTAGAACCCTCAAGAGTATTGAAAGTCAAAGAGATCTAGGAGTACAGGTCCACAGATCACTGAAAGGGGCTACACAGGTGGAGAAGGTAGTCAAGAAGGCATACGGCATGCTTGCCTTCATTGGCCGGGGCATTGAGTATAAGAATTGGCAAGTCATGTTGCAGCTGTATAGAACCTTAGTTAGGCCACACTTGGAGTATAGTGTTCAATTCTGGTCGCCACACTACCAGAAGGATGTGGAGGCTTTAGAGAGGGTGCAGAAGAGATTTACCAGAATGTTGCCTGGTATGGAGGGCATAAGCTATGAGGAGCGATTGAATAAACTCGGTTTGTTCTCACTGGAACGAAGGAGGTTGAGGGGCGACCTGATAGAGGTATACAAAATTATGAGGGGCATAGACAGAGTGGATAGTCAGAGGCTTTTCCCCAGGGTAGAGGGGTCAATTACTAGGGGGCATAGGTTTAAGGTGAGAGGGGCAAAGTTTAGAGTAGATGTACGAGGCAAGTTTTTTACGCAGAGGGTAGTGGGTGCCTGGAACTCACTACCGGAGGAGGTAGTGGAGGCAGGGACGATAGGGACATTTAAGGGGCATCTTGACAAATATATGAATAGGATGGGAATAGAAGGATACGGACCCAGGAAGTGTAGAAGATTGTAGTTTAGTCGGGCAGTATGGTCGGCACGGGCTTGGAGGGCCGAAGGGCCTGTTCCTGTGCTGTACATTTCTTTGTTCTTTGTTCTTTGTAATCCCACTGCCCCACTCTCTATCCACAGCTCTGCACCAATTCCTAAACTAATCCCACTGCCCCACTCTCTATCCACAGCCCTGCATCAATTCCTAAAATAATCCCACTGCCCCACTCTCTATCCACAGCCCTGCATCAATCCGTTAACTAATCCCACTGCCCCACTCTCTATCCACAGCCCTGCAACAATCCTGAAAATAATCCCACTGCCCCACGCTCTGTTCACAGCCCTGCATCAATCCCTAAACTAATCACATTGCCCCACTCTCTAGCCACAGCCCTGCATCAATCCCTAAACTAATCCCACTGCCCCATTCTCTATCCACAGCCCTGCATCAATCCCAAAACTAATCCCACTGTCCCATTCTCTATCCACAGCCCTGCATCAATTCCTAAACTAATCCCACTGTCCCACTCTCTATCCACAGCCCTTCATCAATCCCTAAACTAATCCCACTGCCCCACTCTCTATCCACAGCCATGCATCAATTCCTAAACTAATCCCACTGCCCCACTCTCTATCCACAGTCCTGCATCAACTCCGAAAATAGTCCCACTGCCCCACTCTCTATCCACAGCCCTGCAACAATCCTGAAAATAATCCCACTGCACCACTCTCTATCCACAGCCCTGCATCAATCCCTAAACTAATCCTACTGTCCCACTCTCTATCCACAGCCCTGCAACAATCCATAAACTAATCCCACTAGCCCACTCTCTAGCCACAGCCCTGCAACAATCCCTAAACTAATCCCACTGTCCCATTCTCTATCCTTAGCCCTGTATCAATTACTAAACTAATCCCACTGTCCCATTCTCTATCCACAGCCCTGCATCAATCCCTAAACTAATCCCACTGTCCCATTCTCTATCCACAGCCCTGCACCAATTCCTAAACTAATCCCACTGCCCCACTCACTATCCACAGCCCTGCATCACACCCTAAACTAATCCCACTGTCCCATTCTCTATCCACAGCCATGCATCAATTCCTAAACTAATCCCACTGCCCCACTCTCTATCCACAGCCCTGCATCAATTCCTAAACTAATCCCACATTCCTATTCTCTATTCACAGCCCTGCATCAATCCCAAAACTAATCCCACTGCCCCCTCTCTATCCACAGCCCTGCACCAATCCCTAAATTAATCCAACTGTCCCATTCTCTATCCACAGCTCTGCACCAATTCCTAAACTAATCCCACTGCCCCACTCTCTATCCACAGCCCTGCATCAATCCCTAAACTAATCCCACTGTCCTATTCTCTATCCACAGCCCTGCATCAATCCCAGAACTAATCCCACTGTCCCATTCTCTATCCACAGCCCTGCATCAATTCCTAAACTAATCCCACTGTCCTATTCTCTATCCACAGCCCTGCATCAATCCCAGAACTAATCCCACTGCCCCCTCTCTATCCACAGCCCTGAAACAATCCCTAAACTAATCCCACTGTCCCATTCTCTATCCTTAGCCCTGTATCAATTACTAAACTAATCCCACTGCCCCACTCTCGAGCCACAGCCCTGCATCAATCCCGAAACTAATCCCACTGTCCTATTCTCTATCCACAGCTCTGCACCAATTCCTAAACTAATCCCACTGTCCTATTCTCTATCCACAGCCCTGCATCAATCCCTAAACTAATCCCACTGTCCTATTCTCTATCCACAGCTCTGCACCAAATCCTAAACTAATCCCACTGCCCCACTCTCTATCCACAGCCCTGCACCAATTCCTAAACTAATCGCACTGCACCATTCTCTATCCACAGTCCTGCATCAATTCCTAAAATTATCCCACTGCCCCACTCTCTATCCACAGCCCTGCATCAATCCCTAAACTAATCCCACTACCCCACTCTCTATCCACAGCCCTGCAACAATCCTGAAAATAATCCCACTGCCCCACGCTCTGTTCACAGCCCTGCATCAATCCCTAAACTAATCACATTTCCCCACTCTCTAGCCACAGCCCTGCATCAATCCCTAAACTAATCCCACTGCCCAACTCTCTAGCCACAGCCCTGCATCAATCCCTAAACTAATCCCACTGTCCCATTCTCTATCCACAGCCCTGCATCAATCCCTAAACTAATCCCACTGTCCCATTCTTTATCCACAGCCCTGCATCAATCCCTAAACTAATCCCACTGTCCCATTCTCTATCCACAGCCATGCATCAATTCCTAAACTAATCCCACTGCCCCACTCTCTATCCACAGTCCTACATCAACTCCTAAAATAATCCCACTGCCCCACTCTCTATCCACAGTCCTGCATCAACTCTGAAAATAATCCCACTACCCCACTCTCTATCCACAGTCCTGCATCAACTCCGAAAATAATCCCACTGCCCCACTCTCTATCCACAGCCCTGCAACAATCCTGAAAATAATCCCACTGCCCCACTCTCTATCCACAGCCCTGCATCAATCCCTAAACTAATCCCACTGTCCCACTCTCTATCCACAGCCCTGCAACAATCCCTAAGCTAATCCCACTGTCCCATTCTCTATCCACAGCCCTGTATCAATTACTAAACTAATCCCACTGCCCCACTCTCTAGCCACAGCCCTGCATCAATCCCTAAACTAATCCCACTGCCCCACTCTCTATCTACAGACCTGCAACAATCCCTAAACTAATCCCACTGCCCCATTCTCTATCCTTAGCCCTGCATCAATTCCTAAACTAATCCCACTGCCCCACTCTCTATCCACAGCCCTGCAACAATCCCTAAACTAATCCCACTGTCCCATTCTCTATCCTTAGCCCTTCATCAATTCCTCAACTAATCCCACTGCCCCATTCACTATCCACAGCCCTGCATCAATCCCTAAACTAATCCCACTGTCCCACTATCTATCCACAGCCCCGCATCAATCCCAAAACGAATCCCACTGTCCCGTTCTCTATCCACAGCCCTGCATCAATCCCTAAACTAATCCCACTGCCCAACTCACTATCCACAGCCCTGCATCAATCCCTAAACTAATCCCACTGTCCCACTATCTATCCACAGCCCTGCATCAATCCCTAAACTAATCCCACTGCCCAACTCTCTATCCACAGCCCTGCATCAATCCCTAAATTAATCCCACTGCCCCATTCTCTATCCACAGCCCTGCATCAATCCCTAAACTAATCCCACTGTCCCATTCTCTATCCTTAGCCCTTCATCAATTCCTCAACTAATCCCACTGCCCCATTCACTATCCACAGCCCTGCATCAATCCCTAAACTAATCCCACTGCCCCACTCTCTATCCACAGCCCTGCATCAATCCCTAAATTAATCCCACTGCCCCATTCTCTATCCACAGCCCTGCAACAATCCCTAAACTAATCCCACTGTCCCATTCTCTATCCTTAGCCCTTCATCAATTCCTCAACTAATCCCACTGCCCCATTCACTATCCACAGCCCTGCATCAATCCCTAAACTAATCCCACTGCCCCACTCTCTATCCACAGCCCTGCATCAATCCCAAAACGAATCCCACTGTCCCGTTCTCTATCCACAGCCCTGCATCAATCCCTAAACTAATCCCACTGCCCAACTCACTATCCACAGCCCTGCATCAATCCCTAAACTAATCCCACTGTCCCACTATCTATCCACAGCCCTGCATCAATCCCTAAACTAATCCCACTGCCCAACTCTCTATCCACAGCCCTGCATCAATCCCTAAATTAATCCCACTGCCCCATTCTCTATCCACAGCCCTGCATCAATCCCTAAACTAATCCCACTGTCCCATTCTCTATCCTTAGCCCTTCATCAATTCCTCAACTAATCCCACTGCCCCATTCACTATCCACAGCCCTGCATCAATCCCTAAACTAATCCCACTGCCCCACTCTCTATCCACAGCCCTGCATCAATCCCTAAATTAATCCCACTGCCCCATTCTCTATCCACAGCCCTGCAACAATCCCTAAACTAATCCCACTGTCCCATTCTCTATCCTTAGCCCTTCATCATTTCCTCAACTAATCCCACTGCCCCATTCACTATCCACAGCCCTGCATCAATCCCTAAACTAATCCCACTGCCCCACTCTCTATCCACAGCCCTGCATCAATCCCAAAACGAATCCCACTGTCCCGTTCTCTATCCACAGCCCTGCATCAATCCCTAAACTAATCCCACTGCCCAACTCACTATCCACAGCCCTGCATCAATCCCTAAACTAATCCCACTGTCCCACTATCTATCCACAGCCCTGCATCAATCCCTAAACTAATCCCACTGCCCAACTCTCTATCCACAGCCCTGCATCAATCCCTAAATTAATCCCACTGCCCCATTCTCTATCCACAGCCCTTCATCAATCCCTAAACTAATCCCACTGTCCCATTCTCTATCCAAAGCCCTGCATCAATCCCTAAACTAATCTCACTGTCCCGCTCTCTATCCACAGCCATGCATCAATTCCTAAACTAATCCCACTGCCCCACTCTCTATCCACAGTCCTGCATCAATCCTGAAAATAATCCCACTGTCCCATTCTCTATCCACAGCCCTGCATCTATTCCTAAACTAATCCCACTGTCCCATTCTCTATCCACAGCCCTGCATCAAACCCTAAACTAACCCCACTGCCCCACTCTCTATCCACAGCCCTGCATCAATTCCTAAACTAATCCCCCTGTCCCATTCTCTATCCACAGCCCTGCATCAATCCCTAACCTAATCTCACTTCCCCACTCTCTGTCCACAGCCCTGCATCAATCCCTAAACTAATCCCACTGTCCCACTCTCTATCCACAGCCCTGCATCAATCCCTAAACTAATCCCACTGCCCCACTCTCTATCCACAGCCCTGCATCAATCCCTAAACTAATCCCACTGCCCCATTCTCTATCCACAGCCCTGCATCAATTCCTATACTAATCCCACTGCCCCACTCTCTATCCACAGCCCTGCATCAATCCCTAAACTAATCCCACTGCCCCATTCTCTATCCACAGCCCTGCATCAATCCCTAAACTAATCCCACTGCCCCATTCTCTATCCACAGCCCTGCATCAATCCCTAAACAAATCCCACTGTCCCACTCTCTATCCACAGCCCTGCAACAATCCTGAAAATAATCCCACTGCCCCACTCTCTATCCACAGCCCTGCATCAATACCTAAACTAATCCCACTGCCCCACTCTCTATCCACACCCCTGCATCAATCCCTAATTAATCCCACTGCCCCACTCTCTATCCACAGCCCTGCATCAATCCTGAAAATAATCCCACTGCCCCGCTCTCTATCCACAGCCCTGCATCAATCCCTAAACTAATCCCACTGTCTCATTCTCTATCCACAGCCCTGCATCAATCCCTAAACTAATCCCACTGCCCCATTCTCTATCCACAGCCCTGCATCAATCCCTAAACTAATCCCACAGTCCCACTATCTATCCACAGCCCTGCATCAATCCTGAAATTAATCACACTGCCCCACTCTCTATCCACAGCCCTGCATCAATCCCTAAATTAATCCCACTGCCCCATTCTCTATCCACAGCCCTGCATCAATCCCTAAACTAATCCCACTGTCCCATTCTCTATCCTTAGCCCTTCATCAATTCCTCAACTAATCCCACTGCCCCATTCACTATCCACAGCCCTGCATCAATCCCTAAACTAATCCCACTGCCCCACTCTCTATCCACAGCCCTGCATCAATCCCTAAATTAATCCCACTGCCCCATTCTCTATCCACAGCCCTGCAACAATCCCTAAACTAATCCCACTGTCCCATTCTCTATCCTTAGCCCTTCATCAATTCCTCAACTAATCCCACTGCCCCATTCACTATCCACAGCCCTGCATCAATCCCTAAACTAATCCCACTGCCCCACTCTCTATCTACAGCCCTGCATCAATCCCAAAACGAATCCCACTGTCCCGTTCTCTATCCACAGCCCTGCATCAATCCCTAAACTAATCCCACTGCCCAACTCACTATCCACAGCCCTGCATCAATCCCTAAACTAATCCCACTGTCCCACTATCTATCCACAGCCCTGCATCAATCCCTAAACTAATCCCACTGCCCAACTCTCTATCCACAGCCCTGCATCAATCCCTAAATTAATCCCACTGCCCCATTCTCTATCCACAGCCCTTCATCAATCCCTAAACTAATCCCACTGTCCCATTCTCTATCCAAAGCCCTGCAACAATCCCTAAACTAATCTCACTGTCCCGCTCTCTATCCACAGCCATGCATCAATTCCTAAACTAATCCCACTGCCCCACTCTCTATCCACAGTCCTGCATCAATCCTGAAAATAATCCCACTGTCCCATTCTCTATCCACAGCCCTGCATCAATTCCTAAACTAATCCCACTGTCCTATTCTCTATCCACAGCCCTGCATCAAACCCTAAACTAACCCCACTGCCCCACTCTCTATCCACAGCCCTGCATCAATTCCTAAACTAATCCCCCTGTCCCATTCTCTATCCACAGCCCTGCATCAATCCCTAACCTAATCTCACTTCCCCACTCTCTGTCCACAGCCCTGCATCAATCCCTAAACTAATCCCACTGTCCCACTCTCTATCCACAGCCCTGCATCAATCCCTAAACTAATCCCACTGCCCCACTCTCTATCCACAGCCCTGCATCAATCCCTAAACTAATCCCACTGCCCCATTCTCTATCCACAGCCCTGCATCAATTCCTAAACTAATCCCACTGCCCCACTCTCTATCCACAGCCCTGCATCAATCCCTAAACTAATCCCACTGCCCCATTCTCTATCCACAGCCCTGCATCAATCCCTAAACTAATCCCACTGTCCCATTCTCTATCCTTAGCCCTTCATCAATTCCTCAACTAATCCCACTGCCCCATTCACTATCCACAGCCCTGCATCAATCCCTAAACTAATCCCACTGCCCCACTCTCTATCCACAGCCCTGCATCAATCCCAAAACGAATCCCACTGTCCCGTTCTCTATCCACAGCCCTGCATCAATCCCTAAACTAATCCCACTGCCCAACTCACTATCCACAGCCCTGCATCAATCCCTAAACTAATCCCACTGTCCCACTATCTATCCACAGCCCTGCATCAATCCCTAAACTAATCCCACTGCCCAACTCTCTATCCACAGCCCTGCATCAATCCCTAAATTAATCCCACTGCCCCATTCTCTATCCACAGCCCTTCATCAATCCCTAAACTAATCCCACTGTCCCATTCTCTATCCAAAGCCCTGCATCAATCCCTAAACTAATCTCACTGTCCCGCTCTCTATCCACAGCCATGCATCAATTCCTAAACTAATCCCACTGCCCCACTCTCTATCCACAGTCCTGCATCAATCCTGAAAATAATCCCACTGTCCCATTCTCTATCCACAGCCCTGCATCTATTCCTAAACTAATCCCACTGTCCTATTCTCTATCCACAGCCCTGCATCAAACCCTAAACTAACCCCACTGCCCCACTCTCTATCCACAGCCCTGCATCAATTCCTAAACTAATCCCCCTGTCCCATTCTCTATCCACAGCCCTGCATCAATCCCTAACCTAATCTCACTTCCCCACTCTCTGTCCACAGCCCTGCATCAATCCCTAAACTAATCCCACTGTCCCACTCTCTATCCACAGCCCTGCATCAATCCCTAAACTAATCCCACTGCCCCACTCTCTATCCACAGCCCTGCATCAATCCCTAAACTAATCCCACTGCCCCATTCTCTATCCACAGCCCTGCATCAATTCCTATACTAATCCCACTGCCCCACTCTCTATCCACAGCCCTGCATCAATCCCTAAACTAATCCCACTGCCCCATTCTCTATCCACAGCCCTGCATCAATCCCTAAACTAATCCCACTGCCCCATTCTCTATCCACAGCCCTGCATCAATCCCTAAACAAATCCCACTGTCCCACTCTCTATCCACAGCCCTGCAACAATCCTGAAAATAATCCCACTGCCCCACTCTCTATCCACAGCCCTGCATCAATACCTAAACTAATCCCACTGCCCCACTCTCTATCCACACCCCTGCATCAATCCCTAATTAATCCCACTGCCCCACTCTCTATCCACAGCCCTGCATCAATCCTGAAAATAATCCCACTGCCGCGCTCTCTATCCACAGCCCTGCATCAATCCCTAAACTAATCCCACTGTCTCATTCTCTATCCACAGCCCTGCATCAATCCCTAAACTAATCCCACTGCCCCATTCTCTATCCACAGCCCTGCATCAATCCCTAAACTAATCCCACAGTCCCACTATCTATCCACAGCCCTGCATCAATCCTGAAATTAATCACACTGCCCCACTCTCTATCCACAGCCCTGCATCAATCCCTAAATTAATCCCACTGCCCCATTCTCTATCCACAGCCCTGCATCAATCCCTAAACTAATCCCACTGTCCCATTCTCTATCCTTAGCCCTTCATCAATTCCTCAACTAATCCCACTGCCCCATTCACTATCCACAGCCCTGCATCAATCCCTAAACTAATCCCACTGCCCCACTCTCTATCCACAGCCCTGCATCAATCCCTAAATTAATCCCACTGCCCCATTCTCTATCCACAGCCCTGCAACAATCCCTAAACTAATCCCACTGTCCCATTCTCTATCCTTAGCCCTTCATCAATTCCTCAACTAATCCCACTGCCCCATTCACTATCCACAGCCCTGCATCAATCCCTAAACTAATCCCACTGCCCCACTCTCTATCTACAGCCCTGCATCAATCCCAAAACGAATCCCACTGTCCCGTTCTCTATCCACAGCCCTGCATCAATCCCTAAACTAATCCCACTGCCCAACTCACTATCCACAGCCCTGCATCAATCCCTAAACTAATCCCACTGTCCCACTATCTATCCACAGCCCTGCATCAATCCCTAAACTAATCCCACTGCCCAACTCTCTATCCACAGCCCTGCATCAATCCCTAAATTAATCCCACTGCCCCATTCTCTATCCACAGCCCTTCATCAATCCCTAAACTAATCCCACTGTCCCATTCTCTATCCAAAGCCCTGCAACAATCCCTAAACTAATCTCACTGTCCCGCTCTCTATCCACAGCCATGCATCAATTCCTAAACTAATCCCACTGCCCCACTCTCTATCCACAGTCCTGCATCAATCCTGAAAATAATCCCACTGTCCCATTCTCTATCCACAGCCCTGCATCAATTCCTAAACTAATCCCACTGTCCTATTCTCTATCCACAGCCCTGCATCAAACCCTAAACTAACCCCACTGCCCCACTCTCTATCCACAGCCCTGCATCAATTCCTAAACTAATCCCCCTGTCCCATTCTCTATCCACAGCCCTGCATCAATCCCTAACCTAATCTCACTTCCCCACTCTCTGTCCACAGCCCTGCATCAATCCCTAAACTAATCCCACTGTCCCACTGTCTATCCACAGCCCTGCATCAATCTCTAAACTAATCCCACTGCCCCACTCTCTATCCACAGCCCTGCATCAATCCCTAAACTAATCCCACTGCCCCATTCTCTATCCACAGCCCTGCATCAATTCCTAAACTAATCCCACTGCCCCACTCTCTATCCACAGCCCTGCATCAATCCCTAAACTAATCCCACTGCCCCATTCTCTATCCACAGCCCTGCATCAATCCCTAAACTAATCCCACTGCCCCATTCTCTATCCACAGCCCTGCATCAATCCATAAACAAATCCCACTGTCCCACTCTCTATCCACAGCCCTGCAACAATCCTGAAAATAATCCCACTGCCCCACTCTCTATCCACAGCCCTGCATCAATACCTAAACTAATCCCACTGCCCCACTCTCTATCCACACCCCTGCATCAATCCCTAATTAATCCCACTGCCCCACTCTCTATCCACAGCCCTGCATCAATCCTGAAAATAATCCCACTGCCCCGCTCTCTATCCACAGCCCTGCATCAATCCCTAAACTAATCCCACTCTCTCATTCTCTATCCACAGCCCTGCATCAATCCCTAAACTAATCCCACTGCCCCATTCTCTATCCACAGCCCTGCATCAATCCCTAAACTAATCCCACAGTCCCACTATCTATCCACAGCCCTGCATCAATCCTGAAAATAATCACACTGCCCCACTCTCTATCCACAGCCCTGCATCAATCCCTAAACTAATCCCACTGTCCCACTCTCTATCCACAGCCATGCATCAATCCCTAAACTAATCCCACTGCCCCATACTCTATCCACAGCCCTGCATCAATCCCTAAACTAATCCCACTGTCCCATTCTCTATCCACAGCCATGCATCAATCCCTAAACTAATCCCACTGCCCCACTCTCTATCCACAGCCCTGCATCAATCCCTAAACTAATCCCACTGTCCCACTCTCTATCCACAGCCATGCATCAATCCCTAAACTAATCCCACTGCCCCACTCTCTATCCACAGCCCTGCATCAATCCCTAAACTAAACCCACTGTCCCATTCTCTATCCACAGCCCTGCACCAATCCCTAAACTAATCCCACTGTCCCACTCTCTATCCACAGCCCTGCATCAATCCTTAAACTAATCTCACAGGCCCACTCTCTATCCACAGCCCTGCATCAATCCCTAAACTAATCCCACTGCCCCATTCTCTATCCACAGCCCTGCATCAATCCCTAAACTAATCCCACTGTCGCATTCTCTATCCACAGCCCTGCATCAATCCCTAAACTAATCCCACTGTCCCATTCTCTATCCACAGCCCTGCATCAATCCCTAAACTAATCCCACTGCCCCACTCTCTATCCACAGCCCTGCATCAATCCCTAAACTAATCCCACTGTCCCACTCTCTATCCACAGCCATGCATCAATCCCTAAACTAATCCCACTGCCCCACTCTCTATCCACAGCCCTGCATCAATCCCTAAACTAAACCCACTGTCCCATTCTCTATCCACAGCCCTGCACCAATCCCTAAACTAATCCCACTGTCCCACTCTCTATCCACAGCCCTGCATCAATCCTTAAACTAATCTCACAGGCCCACTCTCTATCCACAGCCCTGCATCAATCCCTAAACTAATCCCACTGCCCCATTCTCTATCCACAGCCCTGCATCAATCCCTAAACTAATCCCACTGTCGCATTCTCTATCCACAGCCCTGCATCAATCCCTAAACTAATCCCACTGCCCCATTCTCTATCCACAGCCCTGCATCAATCCCTAAACTAATCCCACTGTCGCATTCTCTATCCACAGCCCTGCATCAATCCCTAAACTAATCCCACTGCCCAACTCTCTATCCACAGCCCTGCATCAATCCCTAAACTAATCCCACTGTCCCATTCTCTATCCACAGCCCTGCATCAAACCCTAAACTAACCCCACTGCCCCACTCTCTATCCACAGCCCTGCATCAATCCCTAAGCTAATCTCACTGTCCCTCTCTCTATCCACAGCCATGCATCAATTCCTAAACTAATCCCACTGTCCCACTCTCTATCCACAGCCCTGCATCAATCCCTAAACTAATCCCACTGTCCCGCTCTCTATCCACAGCCCTGCATCAATCCCAAAACTAATCCCACTGCCCCACTCTCTATCCACAGTCCTGCATCAATCCCAAAACTAATCCCACTGCCCCACTCTCTATCCACAGCCCTGCATCAATTCCTAAACTAACCCCACTGCCCCACTCTCTATCCACAGCCCTGCATCAATTCCTAAACTAATCCCACTGTCCCATTCTCTATCCACAGCCCTGCATCAATCCCAAAACTAATCCCACTGCCCCACTCTCTATCCACAGCCCTGCATCAATTCCTAAACTAATCCCACTGCCCCACTCTCTATCCACAGCCCTGCATCAATTCCTAAACTAATCCCACTGTCCCGCTCTCTATCCACAGCCCTGCATCAATCCCAAAACTAATCCCACTGCCCCACTCTCTATCCACAGTCCTGCATCAATTCCTAAACTAATCCCACTGCCCCACTCTCTATCCACAGCCCTGCATCAATTCCTAAACTAACCCCACTGCCCCATTCTCTATCCACAGCACTGCATCAATCCCTAAACTAATCCCACTGCCCCACTCTCTATCCACAGCCCTGCATCAATTCCTAAACTAATCCCACTGTCCAATTCTCTATCCACAGCACTGCATCAATCCCTAAACTAATCCCACTGCCCCACTCTCTATCCACAGCCCTGCATCAATCCCTAAACTAATCCCACTGCCCCACTCTCTATCCACAGCCCTGCACCAATTCCTAAACTAATCCCACTGCCCCACTCTCTATCCACTGCCCTGCATCAATTCCTAAACTAATCCCGCTGTCCCATTCTCTATCCACAGCCCTGCAACAATCCTGAAAATAATCCCACTACCCCACTCTCGGTTGTATACAGGGTTTTAACTATGCGTAGGGAGTGTTCCACAGGTTGTGCAATGGATGGCGATGGGGGAAGAGATCTGATGGGCAATCTGTGGGGTATGTGGGCACCGGTGCTGGAGGGAGGGGAGGCCCGGGGATGGGGGAATTGGGATAAGGCCGCAACAGGAGCTGCGCCAGAGGGGGCGGGGCTGGGTCAGGAAAGCACGGGTTTTTTCCCGCGCGAGGGAAGGACGGAGGGGGGGGGGGATGGAGGAGCGCACACTGATTGCTGGGGAGGAGGGGGAGGGGGGATTTCCACACGGTGGGGGGGGGGGGGGTCAATGGGATGGCGGGGGAGGCCGGGGTCAGCAGGTGTCAGCTGACTTACCGGAGTGTTATGGGGGAGCAAAAGAGCTAGTGTAGCCACCTAAAATGGCTGATTCCTGATTAGTTTGGCCAAACCCCGATGTAAAATGGCGAACTGAAAAGGCTGATGGGAAAATCAGACAACAGGACACCAACGGACAGCTGCAGACAGAACAGCGTATTCGGCTCTGGGGAAGTCGGCCCAGATCGATACCTGCGACCATTAGCAGCCCATCAACCCAGACATCTGCAGTTTAATCGGCTATCCCCGGCAACAATTGCAACATATTAGCAATTGAATGTCGATCCAGACCTCTCGGCGCCTGCAGTGGCCGAGACAAAGAAAGGTGAACGACCACCCCCAGATCGAGGAATTGCCCCATTATTGGAGCGTATCGAACCCAGCGATTGGAAACAAGTCCAATCACTTGTGACCAGGGTCAAGGTCCGCCCCGAGAGGCGGGAAGCCCCTAGGGAACTATAAAGATAGGGGCCAAGTTCAGATCGCCCCTTCTTCTCCGACTCACAACCTTCGAGACCCTTCGATGAAAGAACAAGTAAGTCTTACTCCAGCGATCGCTACCAGATAGGTGTTCCAGACTATCGACCCGTACCAGCCTTTTTGAATCCCGCAGGCCAGACCCAATTCGATAAGCCATTCGTTTCCCTGACCTGGTGGGCCATCACCAAAGTTAAGTATTGGCCTTCATGGTAGGTAATAGTCTAGAAGTAGGATTATTGTATAAGTATTTATTGCTGTATATAATAAATGATCGTTGATGTAACATTTACTAAGCGGTGTGCTGCATTATTAATCATTAAGAATGATTAATTATTGGGTTGAAGTGTGTATACTTCAACGCAATAAGCATCAGGAATAAGGTGGGTGAACTTAAGGCATGGATCGGTACTTGGGACTACGATGTGGTGGCCATCACGGAAACTTGGATAGAAGAGGGGCAGAAATGGTTGTTGGAGGTCCCTGGTTATAGATGTTTCAATAAGATTAGGGAGGGTGGTAAAAGAGGTGGGGGGGTGGCATTATTAATTAGAGATAGTATAACAGCTGCAGAAAGGCAGTTCGAGGAGTATCAGCCTACTGAGGTAGTATGGGTTGAAGTCAGAAATAGGAAAGGAGCAGTCACCTTGTTAGGAGTTTTCTATAGGCCCCCCAATAGTAGCAGAGATGTGGAGGAACAGATTGGGAAACAGATTTTGGAAAGGTGCAGAAGTCATAGGGTAGTAGTCATGGGCGACTTTAACTTCCCAAATATTGAGTGGAAACTCTTTAGATCAAATAGTTTGGATGGGGTGGTGTTTGTGCAGTGTGTCCAGGAAGCTTTTCTAACGCAGTATGTAGATTGTCCGACCAGAGGAGGGGCAATATTGGATTTAGTACTGGGTAATGAGCCAGGGCAAGTGATAGATTTGTTAGTGGGGGAGCATTTTGGAGATAGTGACCACAATTCTGTGACTTTCACTTTAGTAATGGAGAGGGATAGGTACGTGCAACAGGGCAAGGTTTACAATTGGGGGAAGGGTAAATACGATGTTGTCAGACAAGAATTGAAGTGCATAAGTTGGGAACATAGGCTGTCAGGGAAGGACACAAGTGAAATGTGGAACTTGTTCAAGGAACAGGTGCTACGTGTCCTTGATATGTATGTCCCTGTCAGGCAGGGAAGAGATGGTCGAGTGAGGGAACCATGGTTGACAAGAGAGGTTGAATGTCTTGTTAAGAGGAAAAAGGAGACTTATGTAAGGCTGAGGAAACAAGGTTCAGGCAGGGCATTGGAGGGATGCAAGATAGCCAGGAGGGAACTGAAGAAAGGGATTAGGAGAGCTAAGAGAGGGCATGAACAATCTTTGGCGGGTAGGATCAAGGAAAACCCCAAGGCCTTTTACACATATGTGAGAAATATGAGAATGACTAGAGCGAGGGTAGGTCCGATCAAGGACAGTAGCGGGAGATTGTGTATTGAGTCTGAAGAGATAGGAGAGGTCTTGAACGAGTACTTTTCTTCTGTATTTACAAATGAGAGGGGCGATATTGTTGGAGAGGACAGTGTGAAACAGATTGGTAAGCTCGAGGAAATACTTGTTAGGAAGGAAGATGTGTTGGGCATTTTGAAAAACTTGAGGATAGACAAGTCCCCCGGGCCTGACGGGATATATCCAAGGATTCTATGGGAAGCAAGAGATGAAATTGCAGAGCCGTTGGCAATGATCTTTTCGTCCTCACTGTCAACAGGGGTGGTACCAGGGGATTGGAGAGTGGTGAATGTCGTGCCCCTGTTCAAAAAAGGGACTAGGGATAACCCTGGGAATTACAGGCCAGTTAGTCTTACTTCGGTAGTAGGCAAAGTAATGGAAAGGGTACTGAAGGATAGGATTTCTGAGCATCTGGAAAGACACTGCTTGATTAGGGATAGTCAGCACGGATTTGTGAGGGGTAGGTCTTGCCTTACAAATCTTATTGAATTCTTTGAGGAGGTGACCAAGCATGTGGATGAAGGTAAAGCAGTGGATGTAGTGTACATGGATTTTAGTAAGGCATTTGATAAAGTTCCCCATGGTAGGCTTATGCAGAAAGTAAGGAGGCATGGGATAGTGGGAAATTTGGCCAGTTAGATAACGAACTGGCTAACCGATAGAAGTCAGAGAGTGGTGGTGGATGGCAAATATTCAGCCTGGAGCCCAGTTACCAGTAGCGTACCGCAGGGATCAGTTCTGGGTCCTCTGCTGTTTGTGATTTTCATTAATGACTTGGATGAGGGAGTTGAAGGGTGGGTCAGTAAATTTGCAAACGATACGAAGATTGGTGGAGTTGTGGATAGTAAGGAGGGCTGTTGTCGGCTGCAAAGAGACATAGATAGGATGCAGAGCTGGGCTGAGAAGTGGCAGATGGAGTTTAACCCTGAAAAGTGTGAGGTTGTCCATTTTGGAAGGACAAATATGAATGCGGAATACAGGGTTAACGGTAGAGTTCTTGGCAATGTAGAGGAGCAGAGAGATCTTGGGGTCTATGTTAATACATCTTTGAAAGTTGCCACTCAAGTGGATAGAGCTGTGAAGAAGGCCTATGGTGTGCTCGCGTTCATTAACAGAGGGATTGAATTTAAGAGCCGTGAGGTGATGATGCAGCTGTACAAAACTTTGGTAAGGCCACATTTGGAGTATTGTGTACAGTTTTGGTCGCCTCATTTTAGGAAGGATGTGGAAGCTTTGAAAAAGGTGCAAAGAAGATTTACCAGGATGTTGCCTGGAATGGAGAGTAGGTCTTACGAGGAAAGGTTGAGGGTGCTAGGCCTTTTCTCATTAGAACGGAGAAGGATGAGGGGCGACTTGATAGAGGTTTATAAGGTGATCAGGGGAATAGATAGAGTAGACAGTCAGAGACTTTTTCCCCAGGTGGAACAAACCATTACAAGGGGACATAAATTTAAGGTGAAAGGTGGAAGATATAGGAGGGATATCAGAGGTAGGTTCTTTACCCAGAGAGTAGTGGGGGCATGGAATGCACTGCCTGTGGAAGTAGTTGAGTCGGGAACATTAGGGACCTTCAAGCAGCTATTGGATAGGTACATGGATTACGGGAAAATGATATAGTGTAGGTTTATTTGTTCTCAAGGGCAGCGCGGTAGCATTGTGGAAAGCACAATTGCTTCACAGCTCCAGGGTCCCAGGTTCGATTCCGGCTTGGGTCACTGTCTGTGCGGAGTCTGCACGTCCTCCCCGTGTGTGCGTGGGTTTCCTCCGGGTGCTCCGGTTTCCTCCCACAGTCCAAAGATGTGCGGGTTAGGTGAATTGGCCAATGATAAATTGCCCTTAATGTCCAAATTGCCCTTGGTGTTGGGTGGAGGTGTTGAGTTTGGGTGGGGTGCTCTTTCCGGGAGCCGGTGCAGACTCGAGGGGCCGAGTGGCCTCCTTCTGCACTGTAAATTCAATGATAATCTATGATTAATCTAGGACAAAGGTTCGGCACAACATCGTGGGCCGAAGGGCCTGTTCTGTGCTGTATTTTCTATGTTCTATGTTCTATGTTATTACTTGAGCTTGAACCACGTGGTGGTATCAGAAAGATACGTGAGGACTCATGAGCAAAGGTGACAGAATTAGAGCTAATAAAACCAAGGCTAATAAGAGCAACACTAGATATGGATCTAGCGGGGGGAGGGGGAAGGTGGGGGGAAATAGGGTTGCTGCTGCACTGGCCGAGGAAACAGAAGAGGTGGTCGGGGCGGGGGTCCCCCGTTTGTGGGACTGGAGGGTGCGGGAAGCGCGGGCACGGGACTGGCCTAGACAAGGAGATGGCTAGTCGGCAGGGGAGGGGGGGAGGCCCCCCAATCCGGCTGATAACGTGGAATGTGAGGGGCCTGAATGGGCCAGTTAAGAGGGCCCGAGTGTTCGTGCACTTAAAGGGACTGAAGGCAGACGTGGTCATGCTTCAGGAGACACATCTGAAGGTGGCAGACCAGGTCAGGTTAAGAAAGGGATGGGTAGGACAGGTATTCCACTCGGGACTGGATGTGAAGAACGGAGGGGTTGCAATACTGGTGGGGAAGCGGGTGTCATTTGAGGCCAAGAATATTGTAGTGGATAATGGAGGTCGATACGTGATGGTGAGCGGTAGGTTGCAGGGGGCGTGGGTGGTATTGGTAAACGTATACGCCCCGCACTGGGATGATGCTGGATTTATGAAGCGTATGTTGGGGCGCATTCCAGACCTGGAGGCAGGAAGCTTGATAATGGGGGAGGATTTCAACACGATGTTGGACCCAGCATTAGATAGTTCCAGATCTAGGACGGGGAAGAGGCCGGCTGCGGCCAAGGTGCTTAGGGGGTTTATGGACCAGATGGGGGGAGTGGATCCGTGGAGATTTGCTCGGCCCCTGGCCAGAGAATTTTCTTTTTTCTCCCATGTACACAAGGCCTACTCCTGGATAGATTTGTTTGTTCTGAGCAGGGCGCTGATCCCGAAAGTGGAGGGAACGGAGTATTCGGCCATAGCCATCTCAGACCACGCCCCGCACTGGGTGGAGCTGGAGTTAGGAGAGGAGAGGGACCAACGCCCGCTGTGGCGTCTGGATGTGGGATTACTGGCGGATGAGGGGGTGTGCGGGAGGGTGCAAGGGTGTATTGAAAGGTATTTGGGGGCCAACGACAACGGGGAGGTGCAGGTGGGGGTCGTATGGGAGGCGCTGAAGGTGGTGGTCAGGGGAGAGTTAATCTCCATCAGGGCTCACAGGGAGAAGAGAGAGGGCAGGGAGAGGGAGAGGTTAGTGGGGGAGATCCTAAGGGTGGACAGGAGATCTGCAGAGGCCCCCGAGGAGGGACTACTTAGGGAGCGGCAAAGTCTCCAGACAGAATTCGACCTGTTGACCACGGGGAAAGCAGAGGCACAGTGGAGGAAGGCACAGGGGGCAACGTATGAGTATGGGAAGAAGGCGAGCCGGATGCTGGCACATCAGCTCCGTACGAGGATGGCAGCGAGGGAGATAGGTGGAGTCAAGGATGGCAGGGGATCTACGGTGCGGAGTGCGGTGAAAGTAAATGAGGCATTTAAGGCCTTTTATGAGGAGCTGTACAGATCTCAGCCCCCAGCGGGGGAAGAGGGGATGCGACGATTTCTGGATCAACTGAGGTTCCTGAGGGTGAAGGAGCAGGAGGTGGCTGGTTTGGGGGCGCCAATTGGGTTGGAGGAGATGATTAAAGGACTGGGGAGCATGCAGGCAGGGAAGGCCCCGGGACCAGATGGGTTCCCGGTTGAGTTTTACAGGAAGTATGCGGACCTGTTAGCCCCGTTGCTAGTGAGGACTTTCAATGAAGCAAGGGAGGGGGGGACTCTGCCCCCGACAATGTCCGGGGCGCTGAATTCTCTGATCCTGAAGCGGGATAAGGACCCACTGCAATGTGGGGCGTATAGGCCGATTTCGCTCCTTAACGTAGATGCTAAGTTGCTGGCAAAAGTGCTGGCTACAAGGATAGAGGACTGTGTCCCAGGGGACCAGACGGGATTTGTAAAGGGTAGGCAGTTAAACACTAATGTGCGAAGGCTCCTAAATGTGATTATGATGCCCTCGGTGGAGGGAGAGGCGGAGGTAGTGGCAGCTATGGACGCGGAGAAGGCCTTTGACCAGGTGGAGTGGGAGTATCTCTGGGAAGTGTTGCGGAGGTTTGGGTTCGGGGGAGGGTTTATTAGTTGGGTTAAGCTCCTGTATAAAGCCCCGGTGGCGAGTGTGGTCACGAACCGGCGGAGGTCGGAGTATTTCCGGCTGTACCGAGGGACGAGGCAGGGGTGCCCCCTGTCCCCCCTGTTGTTTGAATTAGCAATTGAGCCTTTGGCCATGGCACTAAGGGAGTCCAGGAAATGGAGGGGGTTGGTCCGAGGGGGAGAGGAGCATCAGGTGTCACTGTATGCAGACGACCTATTGCTGTATGTGGCAGATCCAGTGGAGGGGATGGCGGAGGTCATGCGGATCCTAAGGGAGTTTGGGGACTTCTCGGGCTATAAGCTCAATGTAGGGAAAAGTGAGCTCTTTGTGGTGCATCCAGGGGACCAGGGAAGGGGGATAGACGACCTACCGTTGAGGAGGGCGGAAAGGATATTTCGGTACTTGGGGATCCAGGTAGCTACGAGCTGGGGGGCCCTGCACAAACTTAATTTGACGCGGCTGGTGGAGCAGATGGAGGAGGAGATGGAGGAGGACTTCAAAAGATGGGATGTGTTGCCACTCTCGCTAGCGGGCAGGGTACAGTCAGTTAAAATGATGGTCCTCCGACTTCCGGGTGCGGCGATGACCAGCTAAGTCGCACGTTTCGGCAGCTCCCGGTGGAAAGGACTTTGGGGCTCTTAATAGGAGCCCCAACGGCAATTTTAACGGCAAATAACACTGTGCGGTAAACCAGAAGGGAATCCCCCCTGGACACGGATGGAAAAAGGAGAGGAAAGTGGCCGGATTGCGGTGGATCCTCTAGAGCAGCGGCCAGGAAGGCAGGCACAAAGCAAGATGGCGTCGGAAGGAGGCAGTTCAATATGGGGCCCTGACCAACAAGAGTTCCTGCGGCGCTGTGTGGAAGAACTTAAAAAGGAGATGAAGAAGGAGCTGTTGGCCCCGATATTACAGGCAATTGAAGGGCGAAAGGAGGAGCAAAAGACCCAGGAACGGGAGCTTCGGGTCGTGAAGGCAAAGGCTGCTGAGAATGAGGACGACATACAGGGCCTGGTGGTGAAGACAGAGATGCACGAGGCACAACACAAAAGGTGTGTGGAAAGGCTGGAGGTGCTGGAGATTAATGCGAGGAGGAAGAATTTAAGGATTCTGGGTCTTCCCGAAGGTACAGAAGGGGCGGACGTCGGGGCATATGTGAGCACGATGCTGCACTCGTTAATGGGATCGGAGGCCCCGACGGGCCCGTTGGAGGTGGAGGGAGCCTATCGAGTTATGGCGCGAAGACCGAGGGCTGGAGAAATACCCCGAGCCGTAGTGGTGAGATTTCTCCGATATAAGGACAGAGAGATGGTCCTCAGATGGGCCAAGAAAACTCGGAGCAGTAGGTGGGAGAACGCGGTGATCCGCGTATATCAAGATTGGAGTGCAGAGGTGGCGAGAAGGAGGGCAAGCTTTAATCGGGCCAAAGCGGTGCTGCACAAAAGGAAGGTTAAATTTGGAATGCTGCAGCCGGCAAGACTGTGGGTCACACATCAAGGGAAACACCACTACTTCGAAACGGCAGAATAGGCGTGGACATTTATTGTCGAGGAGAAACTGGAATAAGCGGGTAGAAAAAGAACGTTTGGGACAAAGTGGTGGGGCGAATATGTGGGGTGAAGAGGGGGAAAAGATGATTTCCCAAGTTGTTAATCCTGCGACCCTGTAACTTTTCTCTCTTCCCCATGTCGTGGGGGAGGGGGGGAGGGAGGATGAGGAGCTGGGGGCGCTGGCCATTGGGGGCGGGGCCAAATGGGAAGCGCGGGCTTTGTTCCCGCACTATGGTGATCATGTCGGGAACAGGGAAGCAGGAAGGAGGGGGCCTCGCACAGTGGGAGCCGAGGTCACGGGGGGAAGCCGAGGTCGGCCAGAGTTTGCTGACTTCTGGGAGCAACATGGGGGGTGCAATTACGCTAGTGAGGGATCTAGCGGGGAGGGGGTGTTAACTGGGTTGCTGCTGATGGGGAGATGGGGGAGCTGGTATGGGGTGGGGTGGTCGGGGCGGGAGGGCGCCGTTGGGGGGAGATACGGCTACGTGGGAACCGGGTGAGGAGCTGGATTGAAAAAGGAGATGGCTAGTCGACAAAGGGGGGGGGGGGGGGGGGGGGGGGGTGGTAAAGAGCCCCCCAACCCGGCTGATCACGTGGAATGTGAGAGGGCTGAACGGGCCGATAAAGAGGGCACGGGTACTCGCACACCTAAAGAAACTTAAGGCAGATGTGGTTATGCTGCAGGAGACGCATCTGAAACTGATAGACCAGGTCAGACTACGCAAAGGATGGGTGGGGCAGGTGTTTCATTCGGGGATAGACGCAAAAAACAGGGGGGTGGCTATACTAGTGGGGAAGCGGGTAATGTTTGAGGCAAAGACCATAGTGGCGGATAGTGGGGGCAGATACGTGATGGTGAGTGGCAAATTGCAAGGGGAGGTGGTGGTCTTAGTGAACGTATATGCCCCGAACTGGGATGATGCCAACTTTATGAGGCGTATGTTAGGACGCATCCCGGAACTAGAGGTGGGGAAGTTGGTAATGGGGGGAGATTTTAATACGGTGCTGGACCCAGGGCTGGACAGATCGAGGTCCAGGACCGGAAGGAGGCCGGCTGCAGCTAGGGTGCTTAAGGACTTTATGGAGCAGATGGGAGGAGTAGACCCCTGGAGATTTAGTAGACCTAGGAGTAAGGAGTTTTCGTTTTTCTCCTATGTCCACAAAGTTTATTCACGGATAGACTTTTTTGTTTTGGGAAGGGCACTGATCCCGAAGGTGACGGGGACGGAGTACACGGCCATAGCTATCTCGGACCACGCTCCACATTGGGTGGACCTGGAGATAGGGGAGGAAAAAGAACAGCACCCACCCTGGAGAATGGACATGGGATTATTGGCAGATGAGGGGGTGTGCTTAAGGGTGAGGGGGTGTATTGAAAGGTACTTGGAACTCAATGATAATGGGGAGGTTCAGGTGGGAGTGGTCTGGGAGGCGCTGAAGGCTGTGGTTAGAGGGGAGCTGATATCTATTAGGGCACATAAAGGAAAGCAAGAGGGTAGGGAAAGGGAGCGGTTGTTGAAAGAACTTCTGAGGGTGGACAGACAATATGCGGAGGCACCGGAGGAGGGACAGTACAGGGAAAGGCAAAGGCTACATGTAGAATTTGACTTGTTGACTACGGGTAATGCAGAGGCACAATGGAGGAAGGCACAGGGTGTACAGTATGAATATGGGGAGAAGGCGAGCAGGTTGCTGGCCCACCAACTGAGGAAAAGGGGAGCAGCGAGGGAGATAGGGGGGGTGAGAGATGAGGAGGGAGAGATGGAGCGGGGAGCGGAGAGAGTGAATGGAGTGTTCAACGCATTTTATGAAAGATTATATGAAGCTCAGCCCCCGGATGGGAAGGAGAGAATGATGTGCTTTCTGGATCACCTGGAATTTCCTAAGGTGGAGGAGCAGGAGAGGGCGGGACTGGGAGCACAGATTGAGACGGAGGAAGTAGTGAAAGGGATTGGGAGCATGCAGGCGGGGAAGGCCCCGGGACCAGACGGATTCCCAGTTGAATTCTATAGGGAATATATGGATTTGCTGGCCCCGCTACTGATGAGAACCTTTAATGAGGCGAGGGAAAGGGGGCAGCTGCCCCCGACTATGTCAGAGGCAACGATAGCGCTCCTCCTAAAGAAGGAAAAAGACCCGCTGCAATGCGGGTCCTACAGGCCCATTTCCCTCCTGAATGTGGACGCTAAGATTCTGGCCAAGGTAATGGCAACGAGGATAGAGGATTGTGTCCCGGGGGTGGTTCATGAGGACCAAACTGGGTTTGTGAAGGGGACACAGCTGAATACAAATATACGGAGGCTGCTAGGGGTAATGATGATGCCCCCACCAGAGGGGGAAGCGGAGATAGTGGTGGCGATGGATGCCGAGAAAGCATTTGATAGAGTGGAGTGGGATTATTTGTGGGAGGTGCTGAGGAGATTTGGCTTTGGAGATGGGTATATCAGATGGGTACAGTTGCTGTATAGGGCCCCGATGGCGAGCGTGGTCACGGATGGACGGGGGTCTGATTATTTTCGGCTCCATAGAGGGACGAGGCAGGGATGCCCTCTGTCCCCGTTACTGTTTGCACTGGCGATTGAGCCCCTGGCCATAGCATTGAGGGGTTCCAGGAAGTGGAGGGGAGTACTTAGGGGGGGAGAAGAACACCGGGTATCTCTGTATGCGGATGATTTGTTGCTATATGTGGCGGACCCGGCGGAGGGGATGCCAGAGATAATGCGGATACTTGGGGAGTTTGGGGATTTTTCAGGGTATAAATTGAACATGGGGAAAAGTGAGTTGTTTGTGGTGCATCCAGGGTAGCAGAGCAGAGAAATAGAGGATTTACCGTTGAGGAAGGTAACAAGGGACTTTCGGTACTTGGGGATCCAGATAGCCAAGAATTGGGGTACATTACATAGGCTTAATTTAACGCGGGTGGTGGAACAGATGGAGGAGGACTTTAAGAGATGGGACATGGTGTCCCTGTCACTGGCAGGTAGGGTGCAGGCGGTTAAAATGGTGGTCCTCCCGAGATTCCTTTTTGTGTTTCAGTGCCTCCCGGTAGTGGTCACAAAGGCTTTTTTCAAAAGAATCGAGAAGAGTATTATGAGTTTTGTGTGGGCCGGGAAGACCCCGAGAGTGAGGAGGGGATTTTTGCAGCGTAGTAGGGACAGGGGGGGGGCTTGCACTACCGAGCCTAAGTGAGTACTACTGGGCCGCCAATGTTTCAATGGTGTGTAAGTGGATGGGAGAAGAGGAGGGAGCGGCGTGGAAGAGATTGGAGAGGGCGTCCTGCAGGGGGACTAGCCTACAAGCTATGGTGACGGCACCGTTGCCGTTCTCACCGAAGAAATACACCACAAGTCTGGTGGTGGTGGCTACTCTGAAAATTTGGGGGCAGTGGAGACGGCATAGGGGAAAGACGGGAGCCTCGGTGCGGTCCCCGATAAGAAATAACCATAGGTTTGTTCCGGGGAGAATGGATGGGGGATTTGGAGCATGGCAAAGAGCAGGGGTAGCACAATTGAGAGATCTGTTCGTAGATGGGACGTTTGCGAGTCTGGGAGCGCTGACGGAAATATATCGGTTGCCCCAAGGGAATGCATTTCGGTATATGCAACTGAGGGCTTTTGCGAGGCAACAGGTGAGGGAATTCCCGCAGCTCCCGACGCAGGAGGTGCAGGACAGAGTGATCTCAGAGACATGGGTGGGGGATGGTAAGGTGTCGGACATATATAGGGAAATGAGGGACGAGGGGGAGATCATGGTAGATGAGCTGAAAGGGAAATGGGAAGAAGAGCTGGGGGAGGAGATTGAGGAGGGGCTGTGGGCTGATGCCCTACGTAGGGTAAACTCATCGTCCTCGTGTGCCAGGCTAAGCCTGATACAATTTAAGGTGCTACACAGGGCGCATATGACTGGAGCACGGCTCAGTAAATTTTTTGGGGTAGAGGATAGGTGTGCGAGATGCTCGAGAGGCCCAGCGAATCACACCCACATGTTCTGGTCATGCCCGGCACTACAGGGGTTTTGGGTGGGGGTGGCAAAGGTGCTTTCGAAGGTGGTGGGGGTGCAGGTCGAACCAAGCTGGGGGTTGGCTATATTTGGGGTTGCACAAGAGCCGGGAGTGCAGGAGGCGAGAGAGGCTGATGTTTTGGCCTTTGCGTCCCGAGTAGCCCGGCGCAGGATATTGTTAATGTGGAAGGAAGCCGAGCCCCCGGGTGTGGAGACCTGGATAAACGACATGGCAGGGGTTATAAAGTTAGAACGGATTAAGTTCGTACTGAGGGGTTTGGCTCAAGGGTTCACCAGGCGGTGGCAACCGTTCGCCGACTACCTCGCAGAAAGATAGAGGGAATGGAAAAGAAGAAGACAACAGCAGCAACCCAGGGGGGAGGGGGGGCAGGGGGGAGGAATCGGACGGACTCTCAGGGATGTTATTGTATATGTATAGGCACTTGTTTTAGGAAATGTATATTGGACTGTTGGATTGTATCTTTGGAGAGTAACTATTTTTGACAAGGCAGTTGCCATTTAGTTTTGTTTTTGTTTCTGTTTATATATTATTTATTTATTTGTTTAAAATTGGCCACTGTTATTTATATTGCTTTATTGTTGTGTAAAAGAAACACTACGAACTGTTATGTTTGGCCACAAAATCTTGAATAAAATATATTTTTTTTAAAAAATTTTTAAATGATGGTCCTCCCGAGGTTTCTTTTCGTGTTCCAGTGCCTTCCTATTATGATTACCAAGGCCTTTTTTAAGCGGGTAGGTAGGAGCATCATGGGTTTTGTGTGGGCAAACAAGACCCCGAGGGTAAGGAGGGGGTTTCTGGAGCGTACTAGGGACAGGAGGGCTGGCGTTGCCGAATCTGTGTGGCTATTATTGGGCAGCCAACGTGGCGATGATCCGGAAGTGGGTAATAGAGGGAGAGGGGGCGGCGTGGAAGAGGTTGGAGATGGTGTCCTGCAAAGGAACGAGCCTGAGGGCGCTGGTGACGGCACCGCTGCCGCTCTCGCCGACAAGGTACACCACTAGTCCGGTGGTGGCGGCAACGCTAAAGATCTGGGGGCAGTGGAGACGGCACAGGGGCGATGGGAGCCTCGGTTTGGTCCCCGATTCGGGAGAACCATCGGTTTGTCCCAGGAAGGATGGACGGGGGGTTTCGGAGCTGGCATCGGGCAGGGATTAGAAGAATGGGGGACCTGTTTATAGATGGGACGTTTGCGAGCCTAGGAGCGCTGGAGGAAATGTTTGGGCTACCCCCGGGAAATGCGTTCAGGTCCATAAAAGAGAGGGCATTTGTGAGGCAGCAGGTGAGGGAATTCCCATTGCTCCCGGCACAGAGGATTCAGGACAGGGTGATTTCAGGTGTATGGGTCGGAGAAGGCAAGGTTTCGGCGATATATCAGGAGATGAAAGAAGAGGAGGAGGTTTCAGTAGAGGAGCTGACGGGCAAATGGGAGGAGGAGCTGGGGGAGGAGATTGAAGAGGGTCTGTGGGCTGATGCCCTGAGTAGGGTTAATTCCTCTTCCTCGTGTGCCAGGCTTAGCCTGATACAGTTTAAGGTTATTCACAGAGCGCATACGACAGGGGCGAGGCTGAGTAGGTTCTTTGGGGTGGAGGACAGATGTGGGAGGTGCTCGGGAAGCCCGGCGACCCATGTCCATTTGTTTTGGTCATGCCCGGCACTGGATGGGTTTTGGAGGGGTTTCGCGAGGACTATGTCCAAGGTGGTGAAAGTCCAGGTCAAGCCAAGTTGGGGGCTAGCACTATTTGGGGTGGCGGACGAGCCGGGAGTGCAGGAGGCGAAAGAGGCCGGCATTCTGGCCTTTGCGTCCCTCGTAGCCCGGCGGAGGATCTTGTTAGTGTGGAAAGACGCGAAGCCCCCCAGTGTGGAAGTCTGGATAAACGACATGGCAGAGTTCATTAAGCTGGAGAGGATAATGTTTGCCCTGAGAGGGTCTGCGCAGGGTTCTTCAAGCGGTGGCAACCGTTTCTAGACTATCTCGTGGTGCGTTTGGAGGAGGTCAGCAGCAGCGGCAACCCGGGGGGGGGGGGTCTCTCTCCGGGGGGGGGGAGGGGGGGGTGTCTCTCTCGGGGGGGGGGGTATATGGATGGGCGGGGAAGAGGGTTTTCCTAGGGGCACTTGAAAAAGGAAAAACATAAACATAGGGGAGAGTCAATCTGTGCGGGAGGAACCCAGTGTACAAGTTCTGTATTATGTTGGATTGATATGTCTATATTTTGTTCTGTTACTTCTCTTTTTCTTTTCTGTTATGGGTGAGGGGTGGGGGGAGTCTAATTGGTTGAAAATTTTTGTTGGAAAAACTTTGAATAAACATTTTTTTAAAAAAAAGAATGAGGGGGGATCTCACGGAAACCGATAAAATTCTACCAGGACTGGACAGGGTAGATGCAGGAAGGATGTTCCCGATGGTGGGTGTGTCCAGAACCAGGGGTCACAGTCTGAGGATACGGGGGTGACCATTGAGGACAGAGATGGGGAGAAAACGCTCCACCCAGAGAGCGGTGAGCCTGTGGAATTCATCACCACGGGAAGTAGTTGAGGCAGAAGTATCACAGGGCTAAATCGCCGGCTTTGAAAGCAGACCAAGGCAGGCCAGCAGCACGGTTCAATTCCCGTACCAGCCTCCCCGAACAGGCGCCGGAATGTGGTGACTAGGGGCTTTTCACAGTAACTTCATTTGAAGCCTACTTGTGACAATAAGCGATTTCATTGCAATTAGGGCGAAGGGGGTCAAAGGATATGGGGGAAAGCGGGATTAGGCTATTGAGTTGAATGATCAGCCACGATCATAATGAATGGCGGAGCGGGCTCGAAGGGCCGAATGGCCTCCTCCTGCTCCTATTTTCTACGTTTCTATGGCTTACTGTTTCTTCTGTATTTTCTCCAGAAAGGCAGCGAGTTCTGTATTCCTGAAACTGCAGATAACCCGAATGAATCTATAGTCGAGTCTCGGACTGAAAGGAGAGTTTGAAGAGGAGTAATGCTGGACACAACCATCTGAAACAGACTCTTTTCATCTTTTACATATGTTTTTTACCACTTTCTTTCCCTGTGTGTGTGTGTGTGTGTGTGTGTGTGCACAGAGGTTGGGGACAAGTTAAAGTGGGAGGATTCGGAATTGGATCATCGGTAACTAATTGTATTTGCTGCACATTTCATAATAATTCTTGTTATAAATGAACAGTAATTGTGTTTCCATTCACAAACCTGGTGACTGTCATTTTTCAGCAGCAAAAAGCCGAAAACTTTGGGAATTTTAGAAGAATGATTGGTTAATTCATTTGTGTTGTGACTCCGGGTCGAGTTGGGCTGAAATTGACCATTCCCCAGCCCAGGGTGTAGTAACACTATGGAGAGAGAGCGGGGCAGTGGGATTAGTTTGGGATTGATACAGGGCTATGGGGAGGGAGGGAGGCAGTGGGATTAGTTTGGGGATTGATACAGGGCTATGGGGAGAGAGTGGGGCAGTGGGATTAGTCTGGGGATTGATACAGGGCTATGGGGCAGAGAGTGGGACAGTGGGATTAGTCTGGGGATTGATACAGGGCTATGGGGAGGGAGGGGGGCAGTGGGATTAGTTTGGGATTGATACAGGGCTATGGGGAGAGAGTGGGGCAGTGGGGTTAGTTTGGGGGTTGATACAGGGCTATCGGGAGAGAGCGGGGCAGTGGGATTAGTCTGGGGATTGATACAGGGCTATGGGGAGAGATTGGGGCAGTGGGATTAGTTTGGGGATTGATACAGGGCTATGGGGCAGAGAGTGGGACAGTGGGATTAGTCTGGGGATTGATACAGGGCTATGGGGAGAGATTGGGGCAGTGGGATTAGTTTGGGGATTGATACAGGGCTATGGGGCAGAGAGTGGGACAGTGGGATTAGTCTGGGGATTGATACAGGGCTATGGGGAGGGAGGGAGGCAGTGGGATTAGTTTGGGATTGATACAGGGCGATGGGGAGAGAGTGGGGCAGTGGGATTAGTTTGGGGGTTGATACAGGGCTTTGGGGAGAGAGCGGGGAAGTGGGATTAGTTTGGGATTGATACAGGGCTATGGGGAGAGAGTGGGGCAGTGAGGTTAGTTTGTGATTGATACAGGGCTATGGGGAGGGAGTGAGGCAGTGGGATTAGTTTGGGATTGATACAGGGCTATGGGGAGGGAGGGAGGCAGTGGGATTAGTTTGGGATTGATACAGGGCTATGGGGAGAGAGTGGGGCAGTGGGGTTAGTTTGGGGGTTGATACAGGGCTATGGGGAGAGAGCGGGGCAGTGGGATTAGTTTGGGATTGATACAGGGCTATGGGGAGAGAGTGGGGCAGTGGGATTAGTTTGGGATTGATACAGGGCTATGGGGAGAGAGTGGGGCAGTGGGATTAGTTTGGGATTGATACAGGGCTACGGGGAGAGAGTGGGGCAGTGGGATTAGTTTGGGATTGATACAGGGCTACGGGGAGAGAGTGGGGCAGTGGGATTAGTTTGGGATTGATACAGGGCTATGGGGAGAGAAGCATCAGGAATAAGGTGGGTGAACTTAAGGCATGGATCGGTACTTGGGACTACGATGTGGTGGCCATCACGGAAACTTGGATAGAAGAGGGGCAGAAATGGTTGTTGGAGGTCCCTGGTTATAGATGTTTCAATAAGATTAGGGAGGGTGGTAAAAGAGGTGGGGGGGTGGCATTATTAATTAGAGATAGTATAACAGCTGCAGAAAGGCAGTTCGAGGAGTATCACCCTATTGAGGTAGTATGGGTTGAAGTCAGAAATAGGAAAGGAGCAGTCACCTTGTTAGGAGTTTTCTATAGGCCCCCCAATAGTAGCAGAGATGTGGAGGAACAGATTGGGAAACAGATTTTGGAAAGGTGCAGAAGTCATAGGGTAGTAGTCATGGGCGACTTTAACTTCCCAAATATTGAGTGGAAACTCTTTAGATCAAATAGTTTGGATGGGGTGGTGTTTGTGCAGTGTGTCCAGGAAGCTTTTCTAACACAGTATGTAGATTGTCCAACCAGAGTAGGGGCAATATTGGATTTAGTACTGGGTAATGAACCAGGGCAAGTGATAGATTTGTTAGTGGGGGAGCATTTTGGAGATAGTGACCACAATTCTGTGACTTTCACTTTAGTAATGGAGAGGGATAGGTACGTGCAACAGGGCAAGGTTTACAATTGGGGGAAGGGTAAATACGATGCTGTCAGACAAGAATTGAAGTGCATAAGTTGGGAACATAGGCTGGCAGGGAAGGACACAAGTGAAATGTGGAACTTGTTCAAGGAACAGGTGCTACGTGTCCTTGATATGTATGTCCCTGTCAGGCAGGGAAGAGATGGTCGAGTGAGGGAACCATGGTTGACAAGAGAGGTTGAATGTCTTGTTAAGAGGAAAAAGGTGACTTATGTAAGGCTGAGGAAACAAGGTTCAGACAGGGCATTGGAGGGATACAAGATAGCCAGGAGGGAACTGAAGAAAGGGATTAGGAGAGCTAAGAGAGGGCATGAACAATCTTTGGCGGGTAGGATCAAGGAAAACCCCAAGGCCTTTTACACATATGTGAGAAATATGAGAATGACTAGAGCGAGGGTAGGTCCGATCAAGGACAGTAGCGGGAGATTGTGTATTGAGTCTGAAGAGATAGGCGAGGTCTTGAATGAGTACTTTTCTTCTGTATTTACAAATGAGAGGGGCGATATTGTTGGAGAGGACAGTGTGAAACAGATTGGTAAGCTCGAGGAAATACTTGTTAGGAAGGAAGATGTGTTGGGCATTTTGAAAAACTTGAGGATAGACAAGTCCCCCGGGCCTGACGGGATATATCCAAGGATTCTATGGGAAGCAAGAGATGAAATTGCAGAGCCGTTGGCAATTATCTTTTCGTCCTCACTGTCAACAGGGGTGGTACCAGGGGATTGGAGAGTGGCGAATGTCGTGCCCCTGTTCAAAAAAGGAACTAGGGATAACCCTGGGAATTACAGGCCAGTTAGTCTTACTTCGGTGGTAGGCAAAGTAATGGAAAGGGTGCTGAAGGATAGGATTTCTGAGCATCTGGAAAGACACTGCTTGATTAGGGATAGTCAGCACGGATTTGTGAGGGGTAGGTCTTGCCTTACAAATCTTATTGAATTCTTTGAGGAGGTGACCAAGCATGTGGATGAAGGTAAAGCAGTGGATGTAGTGTACATGGATTTTAGTAAGGCATTTGATAAAGTTCCCCATGGTAGGCTTCTGCACAAAGTAAGGAGGCATGGGATAGTGGGAAATTTGGCCAGTTGGATAACGAACTGGCTAACCGATAGAAGTCAGAGAGTGGTGGTGGATGGCAAATATTCAGCCTGGAGCCCAGTTACGAGTGGTGTACCGCAGGGATCAGTTCTGGGTCCTCTGCTGTTTGTGATTTTCATTAATGACTTGGATGAGGGAGTTGAAGGGTGGGTCAGTAAATTTGCAGACGATACGAAGATTGGTGGAGTTGTGGATAGTAAGGAGGGCTGTTGTCGGCTGCAAAGAGACATAGATAGGATGCAGAGCTGGGCTGAGAAGTGGCAGATGGAGTTTAACCCTGAAAAGTGTGAGGTTGTCCATTTTGGAAGGACAAATATGAATGCGGAATACAGGGTTAACGGTAGAGTTCTTGGCATTGTGGAGGAGCAGAGAGACCTTGGGGTCTATGTTCATACATCTTTGAAAGTTGCCACTCAAGTGGATAGAGCTGTGAAGAAGGCCTATGGTGTGCTCGCGTTCATTAACAGAGGGATTGAATTTAAGAGCCGTGAGGTGATGATGCAGCTGTACAAAACTTTGGTAAGGCCACATTTGGAGTACTGTGTACAGTTCTGGTCGCCTCATTTTAGGAAGGATGTGGAAGCTCTGGAAAAGGTGCAAAGAAGATTTACCAGGATGTTGCCTGGAATGGAGAGTAGGTCTTACGAGGAAAGGTTGAGGGTGCTAGGCCTTTTCTCATTAGAGCGGAGAAGGATGAGGGGCGACTTGATAGAGGTTTATAAGATGATCAGGGGAATAGATAGAGTAGACAGTCAGAGACT
This sequence comes from Scyliorhinus torazame, assembly GCF_047496885.1. Taxonomy (NCBI): domain Eukaryota; kingdom Metazoa; phylum Chordata; class Chondrichthyes; order Carcharhiniformes; family Scyliorhinidae; genus Scyliorhinus; species Scyliorhinus torazame. The sequence goes on along the minus strand of NC_092717.1, from coordinate 253,635,624 downwards.
TTTTCCCCAGGTGGAACACACCATTACAAGGGGACATAAATTTAAGGTGAAAGGTGGAAGATATAGGAGGGATATCAGAGGTAGGTTCTTTACCCAGAGAGTAGTGGGGGCATGGAATGCACTGCCTGTGGAAGTAGTTGAGTCGGAAACATTAGTGACCTTCAAGCAGCTGTTGGATAGGTACATGGATTACGGGAAAATGATATAGTGTAGATTTATTTGTTCTTAAGGGCAGCACGGTAGCATTGTGGATAGCACAATTGCTTCACAGATCCATGGTCCCAGGTTCGATTTCGGCTTGGGTCATTGTCTGTGCGGAGTCTGCACGTCCTCCCCGTGTCTGCGTGGGTTTCCTCCGGGTGCTCCGGTTTCCTCCCACAGTCCAAAGATGTGCGGGTTAGGTGAATTGGCCAATGATAAATTGCCCTTAATGTCCAAATTGCCCTTGGTGTTGGGTGGAGGTGTTGAGTTTGGGTAGGGTGCTCTTTCCAAGAGCTGGTGCAGACTCAGGGGGCCGAATGGCCTCCTTCTGCACTGTAGATTCAATGATAATCTATGATTAATCTAGGACAAAGGTTCGGCACAACATCGTGGGCCGAAGGGCCTGTTCTGTGCTGTATTTTCTATGTTCTATGTTCTATAAGCGGGGCAGTGGGATTAGTTTGGGATTGATACAGGGCTATGGGGAGAGAGCGGGGCAGTGGGATTAGTTTGGGATTGATACAGGGCTATGGAGAGAGAGCGGGGCAGTGGGATTAGTTTGGGATTGATACAGGGCTATGGGGAGAGAGCGGGGCAGTGGGATTAGTTTGGGATTGATACAGGGCTATGGAGAGAGAGCGGGGCAGTGGGATTAGTTTGGGGATTGATACAGGGCTATGGGGAGAGAGTGGGGCAGTGGGATTAGTTTGGGATTGATACAGGGCTATGGGGAGAGAGTGGGGCAGTGGTATTAGTTTGGGGATTGATACAGGGCTATGGGGAGAGAGTGGGGCAGTGGAATTAGTTTGGGATTGATACAGGGCTATGGGGAGAGAGTGGGGCAGTGGGATTAGTTTGGGGATTGATACAGGGCTATGGGGAGAGAGTGGGGCAGTGGGATTAGTTTGGGTTTGATACAGGGCTATGGGGAGAGAGTGGGGCAGTGGGATTAGTTTGGGGATTGATACAGGGCTATGGGGAGAGAGTGGGGCAGTGGGATTAGTTTGGGATTGATACAGGGCTATGGGGATAGAGTGGGGCAGTGGGATTAGTTTGGGATTGATACAGGGCTATGGGGAGAGAGTGGGACAGTGGGATTAGTTTAGGGATTGATACAGGGCTATGGGGAGAGAGTGGGGCAGTGGGATTAGTTTTGGGATTGATACAGGGCTATGGGGAGAGAGTGGGGCAGTGGGATTAGTTTGGGATTGGTACAGGGCTATGGGGAGAGAGTGGGGCAGTGGAATTAGTTTGGGGATTGATACAGGGCTATGGGGAGAGAGTGGGGCAGTGGGATTAGTTTGGGATTGATACAGGGCTATGGGGAGAGAGTGGGGCAGTGGGATTAGTTTGGGATCGATACAATGCTATGGGGAGAGAGGGGGGCTGTGGGATTAGTTTGGGATTGATACAGGGCTATGGGGAGAGAGCAGGGCAGTGGGATTAGTTTGGGATTGATACAGTGGTATGGGGAGAGAGTGGAGCAGTGGGATTCATTTGGGATTGATACAGGGCTATGGGGAGAGAGCAGGGCAGTGGGATTAGTTTGGGGATTGATACAGGGCTATGGGGAGAGAGTGGGATTAGTTTGGGGATTGATACAGGGCTATGGGGAGGGTGTGGGGTAGTGGGATTAGTTTGGGGATTGATACGGGGCTATGGGGAGAGAGTAGGGCAGTGGGATTCGATTGGGGATTGATACAGGGCTATGGGGAGGGAGTGAGGCAATGGCATTAGTTTGGGGATTGATACAGGGCTATGGGGAGAGAGTGAGTCAGTGGGATTAGTTTGGGGTTGATACAGGGCTATGGAGAGAGCGCGGGGCAGTGGGATTAGTTTGGGGTTGATACAGGGCTATGGAGAGAGTGCGGGGCAGTGGGATTAGTTTGGGATTGATACAGGGCCATGGGGAGAGAGTGGGGCAGTGGGATTAGCTTGGGATTGATACAGGGCTATGGGGAGAGAGTGGGGCAGTGGGATTAGTTTGGGATTGATACAGGGCTATGTGGAGGTGCGGGGCAGTGGGATTAGTTTGGGGATTGATACAGGGCTATGGGGAGACAGCGGGATTAGTTTGGGATTGATACAGGGCTATGGGGAGAGAGTGGGACAGTGGGATTAGTTTGGGGATTGATACAGGGCTATGGGGAGACAGCGGGATTAGTTTGGGATTGATACAGGGCTATGGAGAGAGAGCGGGGCAGTGGGATTAGTTTGGGATTGATACAGGGCCATGGGGAGAGAGCGGGGCAGTGGGATTAGTTTGGGATTGATACAGGGCTATGGGGAGAGAGGGGGCAGTGGGATTAGTTTGGGGATTGATACAGGGCTATGGGGAGTGAGGCAGTGGGATTAGTTTGGGGATTGATACAGGGCTGTGGAGAGAGAGTGGGGCAGTGGGATTAGTTTGGGGATTGATACAGGTGTATGGGGAGAGAGTGGGGCAGTGGGATTAGTTTGGGATTGATACAGGGCTATGGGGAGAGAGTGGGGCAGTGGTATTAGTTTGGGGATTGATACAGGGCTATGGGGAGAGAGCGGGGCAGTGGGATTAGTTTGGGGATTGATACAGGGCTTTGGGGAGACAGTGGGGCAGTGGGATTAGGTTGGGGATTGATACAGGGCTATGGGGAGAGAGCGGGGCAGTGGGATTAGTTTGGGGATTGATACAGGGCTTTGGGGAGACAGTGGGGCAGTGGGATTAGGTTGGGGATTGATACAGGGCTTTGTGGAGAGAGCGGGACAGTGGGATTAGGTTGGGGATTGATACAGGGCTATGGGGAGAGAGCGGGACAGTGGGATTAGTTTGGGGATTGATACAGTGCTATGGGGAGGGTGGGGACAGTGGGCAGCACGGTAGCCTTGTGGATAGCACAATTGCTTCACAGCTCCAGGGTCCCAGGTTCGATTCCGGCTTGGGTCATTGTCTGTGTGGAGTCTGCACATCCTCCCCGTGTCTGTGTGGGTTTCCTCCGGGTGCTCCGGTTTCATCCCACAGTCCAAAGATGTGCAGGTTAGGTGGATTGGCCATGATAAAGTGTCCAAAATTGCCTTTAGTGTTGGGTGGGGTTGCTGGGTTGTGGGGATAGGGTGGAGGTGTTGACCTTGGGTAGGGTGCTCTTTCCAAGAGCCGGTGCAGACTCGATGGGCCGAATGGCCTCCTTCTGCACTGTAAATTCTATGATAATTAGTTTTTGCTTTACTAAAATTCTGGGCCAGAAATGATGGGCTGAATGCCAAACGTTTATTTTGTAGTTTGTAAAATTGATTTGGTGCAGTGTTGAGAAACACTCAATCTTACATTTCAAGCATCTTTTTTTTTGTATTTTTCATGTGGGATGGTTGAGATCTACGCTGCTTAATGTGTACAGAGGGACAGCTTCGTCCTGCAAACATGCACACAAACCACAAAACACAATTACAAGTGTTTGAACTAGTGAAGCAATCCCTCATTGCGTTTAACAGAATTCATTTACCAAAGCAACAATCTAGTTGACAGGAGTGTATTAAATAGCTCCGACTTGGATATGGTGGAGTGCTACAACAATATGCATCAAAGGAACATGCAGACACTTTCCAAGTACTTAATTATATTCGGTATTGGGTATGTAATTAACAGCAATGCTAACAGCAGAACAACTGATCACAGCACCGAACTGAATGCACAGGACACACACCAACACAGTCCTTATTAATCCCTCACCCTGCCATGGCTGAGAAACCATCACCTGCTCGCACACCTTTCCAGGTGTGTACACAACGTGAAAGTAGACTGTGTGAATCATTAAGATTGAAGATCAATATACCACAGGAATTCCTTGCCAGCTCTGGCACTGTGCCATGCCATTCAGGTCAGTGAGATGCTCTCGTGTGTCTGATGGGATGGTCCTATCGACAGTTACTGGATCTCGGCAATGTATAAGACACAACATTGTTTGGATTTGTTTATTGTCACGTGTACCGAGGTACAGTGAAAAGTATTTTTCTGCGAGCAGCTCAACAGATCATTAAGTACATGAGAAGAAAAGGGAATAAAAGAAAATACATAATAGGGCAACACAAGGTATACAATGTACTACATAAGCACCGGCATCCGGTGAAGCATACAGGGTGTAGTGTTAATGAAATCAGTCCATAAGAGGGTCATTTAAGAGTCTGGTGACATCTGTTGGATTACATCAATGGGATTATTGAAATGAAATGAAAATCGCTTATTGTCACAAGTAGGCTTCAATGAAGTTACTGTGAAAAGCCCCTAGTCGCCACATTCCGGCGCCTGTTCGGGGAGGCTGGTACGGGAATTGAACCGTGCTGCTGGCCTGCCTTGCTTTCAAAGCCAGCAATTTAGCCCTGTGCTAAACAGCCCCAGATTGCAAAATTAGAACAGTTTAGAAAGATGCTTGGGGCTTTGGAGAGGTGTATAAGTTTTAGAGTTCTTGTGAGAGGTATATAAGGAAGAAGTTTATAAGTTTTATGGAGGTATTTTAAGTTCGAGATATATAAATTTTACGGAAGTAAATAAGAGAGAAATATGTAGATTTTCTAGAGTCAGAAAAGCATATACGTATTATAAATGTATATATGATAGTGGCATGTAGGATTTATAGAGGTATATAAGTTTTATCCAGGTATATAAGACTGAAATATATAAAACTTTGAGAAAAAACATACAATGTGGCAAATATTAGGGTAAGAAAGAAAAACCAATAAAAATGACCAAAATAATAATGAGGGCGAAGATAAACTGTGAGGGTAAACTAACCAGTGATATAAGGATGGACAAAGAGAGTTTCTTTGAGTATAAAAAAGGGAGAAAGGCCAAAGTGGACACAGGGCTCTTAGAGAATGAGACTGAGGGGAGCTAATAACGGGGAACCAGGAAATGGCAGAGGAGCTGACAAGTACTTTGCATCAGTCTTCACGGAGGAAAACACTTACTTGGTGTGATGAACGGTTACTGCCTTATCATCATGTAAGGTGATGTCCCCTTTAAGACCAGGCTTGGAACCCTGGGGACTCCGCCTCTGGCTCCGCCCATCTGGGAGCCATACATAAAGGCCTGCCTCATGGTCTGTATCGCAGTCAGCTCTCGTCCAAATCTGTAGCATAGTTATTAGCCTAATAAAGCCTTCTTTACAGTTTAATCTCTAAGCATCATTATTGAGGGTACCTCAATTTATTAGGCTAAACTAGATTCAGGATGGACGCAGGCCTAAAACCAGAGAAGCTCAATCTGGAAGCACGAACGCCGGAGGCGAAGGAAATTTTTAAATACTGGCTGCGATGCTTCGAGGCCTACCTGGACTCCGCAGAGACTCCCATCCTGGGGCCACGCAAGCTGCGCCTACTCCACGCCCGGGTGAGTCACAGAATCTCCGCCACGCTCGAAAAGGCGACGACTTATGAGGAAGCGATTGAGTTGCTCCGCAAGCGGTTTGTCAAACCTGTCAATGAGGTGCACGCCCGGCATCTGCTCTCTACCTGCCGGCAGCGCTCGGGGGAATCGCTCGACGAGTTTGTTGAGAAACTCACCGCGCTGGCCAGGGACTGTGACCATCAGGATGTGACAGGGGAAGTCCATATGAACCTGCACATCAGAGATTCTTTCGTGTCCGGCATCCGCTCGACCTACATCCGGCAGCGACTGCTCGAAAACGGGGCAAAAGACTTCCAGGAGACGCTAACGCTCGCCTCCTCGCTAGAGGTGGCCCGACATAACTTGGGTACGTACCCCGCGGACTCTGCCAGCCCCCCCCGGACTTCCTCAGACTCGCCCGTATTACAGGCCTGCGCCACGCGGCGACCCGCTCACCATGGGGGCACACCTTGCTACTTCTGCGGGCAGGGCCAGCACCCACGCCCACGCTGCCCAGCCCGCTCCGCGATCTGCAGCGACTGCGGGAAGAAAGGGCACTTTGCAAGGGTCTGCCTGGCCAGACCCAGGGGCCAGAAAAACAATGAACAGCCGGCCCGAAAATCAGGCTCTCAGGCCCGCAGGCCTCGCAATGCTGCTGCGCACCGACCCGACACGTCCTCTTCTGACGCGTCATCAGCCTCGTGCGAATCATGGGAGCGGCCATCTGGTCGGCGGCCATCTTCTCGACCCGACACGTGCGACCAACGGCAGCGGCCATTTTACGACTCCGACTACCCGCGACTGGGTGCGATCACCCTCGATCAAACTCGGCCAAAACACCTGCAGAACTCCATGATGCAGGTCCAGGTCAACGGGCACGACACTGCATGCCTCTTCGACTCCGGGAGCACGGAGAGCTTTATCCACCCTGAAACGATAAGGCGCTGCTCCCTACGCACCCATCCCACATCCCAAACCATAGCCCTCGCATCTGGGTCCCACTCGGTACAAATCACGGGGTACTGTATTGCGGATCTCTTGATCCAGGGCACCAAGTACACCCGTTTCAAATTTTATATCCTCCCTCACCTCTGTGCCCCCCTGCTGCTCGGACTGGATTTCCAGTGCAGCCACCGAAGCCTGACACTGAAGTTCGGCGGACCCTTGCCCCCCCTCACGGTGTGCTGCCTTGCGACACTGAAAGTCGCACCCCCCTCGCTATTCGCTAACCTCACTCCTGACTGTAAGCCCGTCGCCACCAGGAGCCGGCGCTACAGTGCCCAAGATATGGCTTTTATCAAGTCAGAGGTCCAGCGTTTACTGGGAGAGGGGGTCATCGAGGCTAGCAACAGCCCTTGGAGAGCGCAAGTGGTGGTAGTCCGGTCCAGGGAGAAGAAACGGATGGTCGTGGATTATAGCCAGACCATAAACCGATTCACGCAGCTTGATGCGTACCCCCTTCCTCGCATCGCGGAAATGGTAAATCGGATCGCCCAATACCGAGTCTTTTCCACGGTCGACCTCAAATCTGCCTACCACCAGCTCCCCATCCGACCAAAAGACCGCCCCTATACTGCCTTTGAAGCAGCCGGCCGGCTCTTCCACTTCCTCAGGGTCCCCTTTGGTGTCACAAATGGGGTCTCCGTCTTTCAAAGGGCGATGGACCAAATGGTGGACCAGTACGGTTTGCGGGCTACATACCCGTACTTGGACAATGTCACCATCTGCGGCCATGATCAACAGGACCATGACGCTAACCTCAAAAGGTTCCTCCAGACCGCCCGAGCCCTTAACCTGACCTATAACGAGGGCAAATGCGTTTTCCACACCACCCGGCTGGCCATCCTCGGCTATGTCGTGGAAGACGGGGTCCTAGGTCCCGACCCCGACCGCATGCGCCCCCTTAAGGAACTCCCTCTCCCCCGCAGCCTCAAGGCCCTCAAACGGTGCTTGGGGCTTTTCTCCTATTACGCCCAGTGGGTCCCCAAGTATGCGGACAAAGCCCGCCCACTCCTAAAGACCACCACTTTTCCCCTCTCAGCTGAGGCTCAATTGGCCTTCAACCGCATCAAGGCCGACATCATCAAGGCCGCCATGCACGCGGTGGACGAAACCATCCCTTTCCAGGTAGAGAGCGATGCATCAGACATCGCCCTGGCTGCTACCCTCAATCAAGGAGGCAGACCAGTAGCGTTCTTCTCCCGAACCCTCACCGCCTCCGAGATTCGACACTCTGCAGTCGAAAAGGAGGCACAAGCCATTGTGGAGGCTGTGCGGTGCTGGAGACACTACCTCGCCGGTAGGAGGTTTACCCTCGTCACCGACCAACGGTCGGTCGCCTATATGTTCGATAACACGCAACGGGGCAAAATAAAAAACGATAAAATTTTGAGGTGGAGGATCGAACTCTCCACCTACACGTACGATATCAAGTATCGTCCAGGGGAGCTCAACGAGCCCCCAGATGCCCTGTCCCGCGGCACATGTGCCAACGTGCAGGACGACTGCCTGCAAGCCATCCACAATGACCTCTGCCACCCGGGAGTTACCCGGCTCGTCCATTTCATCAAGTCCCGCAACCTACCTTACTCAACCAAGGAGGTCAAGGCCATGGTCAGGGCCTGCCAGGTCTGTGCGGAGTGCAAACCGCACTTCTATCGGCCAGACAAGGTTCAGCTCGTGAAGGCCTCGGGCCCCTTTGAGCGACTGAGCGTGGACTTCAAGGGGCCCCTCCCGTCCACCAACCGTTATGCCTATTTCCTCACCGTCATCGATGAGTTCTCCCGTTTCCCATTCGCCATTCCCTGCACCGACATGACCTCAGTCACTATGATTAAGGCACTGCACAGCATCTTCACCCTGTTCGGTTTCCCTGCTTATATCCACAGCGACCGGGGTACATCGTTCATGAGCGATGAACTGCGTCAGTATCTGCTCAGCAAAGGCATCGCCTCGAGCAGAACGACCAGTTATAACCCACGGGGAAACGGGCAGGTGGAGAGGGAGAACGCGACAGTGTGGAAGGCTGTCCTTCTGGCCCTGCGGTCGAGAAATCTCCCAACCACCCGCTGGCAGGAGGTCCTACCCGATGCCCTACACTCCATTAGGTCACTCCTCTGCACGGCCACAAATGAGACCCCTCATGACCGATTGTTTCTCTTCCCCAGGAAGTCTACCTCCGGGGTCTCGCTTCCACCTTGGCTGACGGCTCCGGGACCTGTTCTTCTCCGGAGGCACGCGAGCAGCCATAAAACGGACCCCCTAGTTGAAAAGGTCCGACTGCTCCACGCCAACCCCAGTTACGCCTACGTGGAGTACTCTGACGGTAGGCAAGATACGGTTTCCCTCCGGGATCTGGCGCCCGCTGGATCCTCCACCACAGACGCCCCTTCCCGCGCCGCTCCCCTGCAGGACCCGTCGCCCCCTACAACACACCCCCTTCCGGCCCTACCACCCGTTGGTGAGCTCCTACCGTGTGCCCCCCCTTTACACACCCCGCCGGCGCTGGCTCCGCTACCCCCGGCCCTGCCTAGTTCCTCTGCCCCGACCCGGACCGAAGCTCCGACCGCTGTGCTCCCGGATGTGCCCTCAACCGGGACGTCCGTGCCCGCCGCACCACCGCCCGAATTGAGGAGATCGAGGAGGACGATCCGGCCGCCGAGACGGATGGACCAATGACGGCACTTCACCCCCGCCGGACTCCTTTTAAACAGGGGGTGAATGTGATGAACGGTTACTGCCTTATCATCATGTAAGGTGATGTCCCCTTTAAGACCAGGCTTGGAACCCTGGGGACTCCGCCTCTGGCTCCGCCCATCTGGGAGCCATACATAAAGGCCTGCCTCATGGTCTGTATAGCAGTCAGCTCTCGTCCATATCTGTAGCACAGTTATTAGCCTAATAAAGCCTTCTTTACAGTTTAATCTCTAAGCATCATTATTGAGGGTACCTCACTTGGGAAACACTCCAAAAATACTAAATAATCCAGGGATACAAAGGGGAAGGAAATAAACACAAGAACTATCACCAGAGAAAAAGTACTGGGGAAACTAATGGAGCTAAAAGCCATTCAGTCCCCTGGACTGGACGGATTGTATCTGTTACAATCCCTGACCAGACGCCAACAGTGGCTGGGATTCGGGACCAAAAGCCTCATATTTTCATTTTCAGACTGTGTGGAAAGAATGACTCACTCCAGGAGTGATTGCACAAATAAATAGGGAGTTGGTATTTCTGAATCAAAACTTTATGATGGATAACAATATTAAACTTTTTTACTTCAAATCCGAAAACACCTTAAAACTACCACTCAATTTCCCATCAAACAACAAGAAACACAGACATCTCCCATTGCAGCTTAAATAAGCCAGGCCCTACAGTGATTCTCGCATTACAAAGCAAATCCTGGCTCTGATGAAAAATCTTTTCTCACTCTATCTGAAAGTTTTTCAGACGCTGCTTCATTTGGTTTTGTTACAGTCGTTGCCCTTGTGTCCAGACAGGGCTGCTCTGTTTTTAAATAGTATCACTTTATAACCTATCTTACTTGGGAAAGAATCATGGACTCAGAGACAGGCATATGGGAACTCAGTTTCTCTTTTCTCAAAGTTTCCCCGGACGCATTGCCTCGCTGCCTTTACTTGTGAAGAAAACCCAGGGTTGCCAGATCAGAGATGGAGCTCACTTTCTGCTACCCCTCTCTCTCCATAGCTTCTTGCAGAATGGCCTTGTGCTCTCTTAGCTCCTCCCATCACTGACTCTCTCTTCAAGGTAAAAAAAAGTCTGCAAGTTTTTAACCCTTAAATTGCCCACGATATCTATAATTCAAATTCTTAAAATCCTCCGATCATCACATATCCTCGGATATTACAGGAGGTATCTGTACAGGCACAGAGGCACTGGTAGCAATCTTCCAAGAATCCTTAAATTCTGGAAAAGACCCAAAAGATTGGAAAAGTGCCTTATTCAAAAAGAGTGGGAGACAAATAAAAACAGGTAACTTAGTAAATCTGTCATTGGGAAAAGGTTTGAGTCTATTATAAAGAATGTATTAACAGAGTATTTAGAAGTACACAATATAATCCAGCAGTCAGTATGGCTTCATCAAGGGGCAATCAAGCCTGACAAATTTATTGGAATTCTTTGAGTGGGTATTGAGCAGGGTAGCTGAAGGGGAACCAGTACTTGGATTTCCAAAAAGCGTTCCATAAAATATCACACAATAGGCTACTTCATTAGATAAGAGCCTGTGGTGTTGGGGTAGTATCTCAGCATGGATAGAGGATTGGCTAACTAACAGAAGAACGAGAGTTGGGATAAGAGCGGCACTTTCAGGATGGGTATCTGAAATTAGTGGGGCGGCACGGTGCACAGTGGTTAGCACTGCTGCCTCACGGTGCCGAGGACCCAGGTTCGATCCTGGCCCCAGGTCACTGTCCATGTGGAGTTTGGAATGCGACCATTAGCAGGTGATTAAATCTTTATAGATCCAGAGATGGGGTAACTCCAGGTTAAAGAGGTGTGAATTGTGTAAAGCCAGGACAGTTGGTAGGATTTCGCAGGCCAGATGGTGGGGGATGAATGTAATGCGACATGAATCCCAGGTCCCGGTTGAGGCCGCACTCACGTGTGCGGAACTTGGCTATAAGTTTCTGCTCGGCGATTCTGCATTGTCGCGCGTCCTGAAGGTGTAGCTAACTTTCCGGTTGGTTCAATTGCTCTGTTTTATTACCTTTGCTCTCGAGTCGCCAGGTATCTTTATGATACCGCCACGAGGTTCAAGTCCAAGTAATGATCAATAACTCAATACACCGATTAGTAAGATTCAAATCAAAGCACATTTATTATACACAGTAATCGCTACTCATGCACAAGTTCTACGTCTAAGTTACTTCTACAACTAACAGGCCAATACTTAACTTCGGACTGGCCCAGCAGGTCAGGGGAACAAATGGCCTTTCGTTCGGGTTCTGAGTCTGCGGGATTCGAAGTTGGTACGGACTGGTAGCTAGGAGCGCCTATCTCGTAGCGAGCGTTGAATTAAGACTTACTTCTTTTGGTGGCCACTGCCCCGGTCACGGTCAATGTTGGTTCGTGTTGCTGGGTGACCCGGGCAGGACAAAGAGAGAGAGAGCGATTTGAACTTGGGGCTCAACTCTTATAGTTCCCAGGGGCTTCCCGCCTTTCGGGGCGGACCCTGTACCGGGTCCCAAGTGATTGGACGTTGTCCCAATCGCTTTGTTCGATTTCTCCAATACTGGAGCGGTTCCCTGATCGATGGGCGGTATTGAGGTGCTCGTTCACCTCCTTTGTGTTGGCTCCTGCTGGCGCCGGGGAGTCTGGCTTTGCTTTGTGTGTCCCAAATGTTGCTATTGTTCCCGGGGATCGCTCATCAGTATGCAGATGGCTGCTACATTGTTATGCTGATGGTCGCTGGTATCGATGTTGTCTGGCCTTTTGCAGAGTTAAATACACAGCAAACCGGCACCTGCTGGTTTTTGTCTGTGTTGGCTGACTTTCCCATCAGCCTTTGCCGTTCGCCATTTTAATCAGGAGCTGGCCAATTTAGATGGCTACAAAGGCCGCCTTGGAAGAATGCTTACCCGGAGATCAGAGGCTGAATGCCCTTGACTGCTGACAATTCACACCTCTTTAACCAGGGGTTACCCCATTTCTGGATCTGTAAAGATTTAATCGCCTGCTAATGCTCTCATTCCAAGCATTGTTTGGCATCTTTGAATTTGTCTATATATGTGTTTCTGGAACAGACCTCTTCATTCACCTGAGGAAGGAGCAGCGCTCCGAAAGCTAGTGACATCGAAACAAACCTGTTGGACTTTAACCTGGTGTTGTAAGACTTCGTACTGTGCTCACCCCAGTCCAACGCCGGCATCTCCACATCGTGTGCAATTTGCACATTCTCCCTGTGTCTGTGTGGGTCTCACTCCCACAACCCAAAGATGTCCAGGGAAGGTGGATTGGCCACGCTAAATTGCACCTTAATTGGTAAAAAAAGATTTGGGTACTCTAAATTTATTTTTTAAAAGCCTGTAACGAGTGGAGTGTCGCACGGTGACACAGTGGTTAGCACTGCTGCCTCACAGAGCCAGGGACCCGGGTCAACACGGGGTCACAGTGGTTAGCACGGCTGCCTCACAGTGCCAGGGACCCGGGTCAGCACGGTGACACAGTGGTTAGCACTGCTGCCTCACAGTGCCAGGGACCCGGGTCAGCACGGTGACACAGTGGTTAGCACTGCTGCCTCACAGTGCCAAGGACCCGGGTCAGCACGGTGACACAGTGGTTAGCACTGCTGCCTCACAGCGCCAGGGACCCGGGTCAGCACGGTGACACAGTGGTTAGCACTGCTGCCTCACAGCGCCAGGGACCCGGGTCAGCACGGTGACACAGTGATTAGCACTGCTGCCTCACAGTGCCAAGGACCCGGGTCAGCACGGTGACACAGTGGTTAGCACTGCTGCCTCACAGTGCCAGGGACCCGGGTCAGCACGGTGACACAGTGGTTAGCACTGCTGCCTCACAGCACCAGGGACCCGGGGCAGCACGGTGACACAGTGGTTAGCACTGCTGCCTCACAGTGCCAGGGACCCGGGTCAGCACGGTGACACAGTGATTAGCACTGCTGCCTCACAGTGCCAGGGACCCGGGTCAGCACGGTGACACAGTGGTTAGCACTGCTGCCTCACAGCGCCAGGGATCCGGGTCAGCACGGTGACACAGTAGTTAGCACTGCTGCCTCCCAGCGCCAGGGACCCGGGTCAGCACGGTGACACAGTAGTTAGCACTGCTGCCTCACAGCGCCAGGGATCCGGGTCAGCACGGTGACACAGTGGTTAGCACTGCTGCCTCACAGTGCCAGGAACCCGGGTCAGCACGGTGACACAGTGGTTAGCACTGCTGCCTCACAGCGCCAGGGACCCGGGTCAGCACGGTGACACAGTGGTTAGCACTGCTGCCTCACAGCGCCAGGGACCCGGGTCAGCACGGTGACACAGTGGTTAGCACTGCTGCCTCACAGCGCCAGGGACCCGGGTCAGCACGGTGACACAGTGGTTAGCACTGCTGCCTCACAGCGCCAGGGACCCGGGTCAGCACGGTGACACAGTGGTTAGCACGGCTGCCTCACAGTGCCAGGGACCCGGGTCAGCACGGTGACACAGTGGTTAGCACTGTTGCCTCACAGCACCAGGGACCCGGGTCAGCACGGTGACACAGTGGTTAGCACTGCTGCCTCACTGCGCCAGGGACCTGGGTCAGCACGGTGACACAGTGGTTAGCACTGCTGCCTCACAGCGTCAGGGACCCGGGTCAGCACGGTGACACAGTGGTTAGCACTGCTGCCTCACAGTGCCAGGGACCCGGGTCAGCACGGTGACACAGTGGTTAGCACTGCTGCCTCACAGTGCCAGGGATCCGGGTCAGCACGGTGACACAGTGATTAGCACTGCTGCCTCACAGTGCCAGGAACCGGGTCAACACGGTGGCACAGTGATTAGCACTGCTGCCTCACAGTGCCAGGAACCGGGTCAACACGGTGGCACAGTGATTAGCACTGCTGTCTCACAGCGCCAGGGACCCGGGTCAGCACTGTGACACAGTGGTTAGCACTGCTGCCTCACAGTGCCAGGGACCCGGGTCAGCACGGTGACACAGTGGTTAGCACTGCTGCCTCACAGTGCCAGGGATCCGGGTCAGCACGGTGACACAGTGATTAGCACTGCTGCCTCACAGTGCCAGGGACCCGGGTCAGCACGGTGACACAGTGGTTAGCACTGCTGCCTCACAGTGCCAGGGACCCGGGTCAGCACGGTGACACAGTGGTTAGCACTGCTGCCTCACAGTGCCAGGGATCCGGGTCAGCACGGTGACACAGTGATTAGCACTGCTGCCTCACAGTGCCAGGAACCGGGTCAACACGGTGGCACAGTGATTAGCACTGCTGCCTCACAGTGCCAGGAACCGGGTCAACACGGTGGCACAGTGATTAGCACTGCTGTCTCACAGCGCCAGGGACCCGGGTCAGCACTGTGACACAGTGGTTAGCACTGCTGCCTCACAGTGCCAGGGACCCGGGTCAACACGGTGGCAGTGATTAGCACTGCTGCCTCACAGTGCCAGGGACCCGGGTCAACACGGTGGCACAGTGGTTAGCACTGCTGCCTCACAGCACCAGGGACCCGGGTCAACACGGTGGCACAGTGGTTAGCACTGCTGCCTCACAGTGCCAGGGACCCGGGTCAGCACGGTGGCACAGTGGTTAGCACTGCAGTCTCACAGTGCCAGGGACCTGGGTCAGCACGGTGGCACAGTGGTTAGCACTGCTGCCTCACAGTGCCAGGGACCCGGGTCAGCACGGTGGCACAGTGGTTAGCACTGCAGTCTCACAGTGCCAGGGACCTGGGTCAGCACGGTGGCACAGTGGTTAGCACTGCTGCCTCACAGTGCCAGGGACCCGGGTCAGCACGGTGACACAGTGGTTAGCACTGCTGCCTCACAGTGCCAGGGACCCGTGTCAGCACGGTGACACAGTGATTAGCACTGCTGCCTCACAGTGCCAGGGACCCGGGTCAGCACGGTGGCACAGTGATTAGCACTGCTGCCTCACAGTGCCAGGAACCGGGTCAACACGGTGGCAGTGATTAGCACGGCTGCCTCACAGTGCCAGGGACCCAGGGCAGCACGGTGGCAGTGATTAGCACGGCTGCCTCACAGTGCCAGGGACCCGGGTCAGCACGGTGGCACAGTGATTAGCACTGCTGCCTCACAGTGCCAGGAACCGGGTCAACACGGTGGCAGTGATTAGCACGGCTGCCTCACAGTGCCAGGGACCCGGGTCAGCACGGTGGCACAGTGATTAGCACTGCTGCCTCACAGTGCCAGGGACCCAGGGCAGCACGGTGGCACAGTGATTAGCACTGCTGCCTCACAGTGCCAGGAACCGGGTCAACACGGTGGCAGTGATTAGCACGGCTGCCTCACAGCGCCAGGGACCCGGGTCAACACGGTGGCACAGTGATTAGCACTGCTGCCTCACAGTGCCAGGGACCCGGGTCAACATGGTGGCACAGTGATTAGCACTGCTGCCTCACAGTGCCAGGGACCCGGGTCAGCACGGTGGCACAGTGATTAGCACTGCTGCCTCACAGTGCCAGGGACCCGGGTCAGCACGGTGGCACAGTGATTAGCACTGCTGCCTCACAGTGCCAGGGACCCGGGTCAACATGGTGGCACAGTGATTAGCACTGCTGCCTCACAGTGCCAGGGACCCGGGTCAGCACGGTGGCACAGTGATTAGCACTGCTGCCTCACAGTGCCAGGGACCTGGGTCAACACGGTGTCACCATGATTAGCACTGCTGCCTCACAGTGCCAGGGACCTGGGTCAACACGGTGTCACCATGATTAGCACTGCTGCCTCACAGTGCCAGGGACCCGGGTCAACATGGTGGCACAGTGATTAGCACTGCTGCCTCACAGTGCCAGGGACCTGGGTCAACACGGTGTCACCATGATTAGCACGGCTGCCTCACAGTGCCAGGGACCTGGGTCAACACGGTGGCAGTGATTAGCACTGCTGCCTCACAGTGCCAGGGACCTGGGTCAACACGGTGGCACAGTGATTAGTACTGCTGCCTCACAGTGCCAAGGACCCGGGTCAGCACGGTGACACAGTGGTTAGCACTGCTGCCTCACAGCGCCAGGGACCTGGGTCAGCACGGTGACACAGTGATTTGCACGGCTGTCTCACAGTGCCAGGGACCCGGGTCAACACGGTGTCACAGTGGTTAGAACGGCTGCCTCACAGTGCCAGGGACCCGGGTCAGCACGGTGTCACAGTGGTTAGAACGGCTGCCTCACAGTGCCAGGGACCCGGGTCAGCACGGTGACACAGTGGTTAGCACTGCTGCCTCACAGTGCCAGGGACCCGGGGCAGCACGGTGTCACAGTGGTTAGCACTGCTGCCTCACAGTGCCAGGGACCCGGGTCAGCACGGTGACACAGTGGTTAGCACTGCTGTCTCACAGTGCCAGGGACCCGGGTCAGCACGGTGTCACAGTGGTTAGAACGGCTGCCTCACAGTGCCAGGGACCCGGGTCAACACGGTGTCACAGTGGTTAGAACGGCTGCCTCACAGTGCCAGGGACCCGGGTCAGCACGGTGTCACAGTGGTTAGAACGGCTGCCTCACAGTGCCAGGGACCCGGGTCAGCACGGTGTCACAGTGGTTAGCACGGCTGCCTCACAGTGCCAGGGAGCCAGGTTCAATTCCAGCCTTGGGTGACATTGTGGAGTTTGCACATCCTCTCCATGTCTGCATTTCCTCCGGGTGCTCCGGTTGCCTCCCAGTCCAAAGATGTGCAGGTTAGGTGGATTGGCCATAATAAAATTGACCCATAGTGTACAAAAGGTTAGGTGTGGTTACGGGCAAATGGTGGGGGCGTGTGTCTGGGTCGGGTGCTCTGTCAGAGGTTCGGTGCAGACTCAATAGGCCGGATGGCCTCCTTCTGTACTGGAGGGATTCTATGAGCACTGTTGCTTCACTGCGGCAGGGTCCCAAGTTTGATTCCCGGCTAGGGTCACTGTCTGTGTGGAGTCTGCACGTTCTCCCCGTGTCTGCGTGGGTTTCCTCCGGGTGCTCCGGTTTCCTCGCACAAGTCCCGAAAGACGTGCTGTTAGGTGAATTGGACATTCTGAATTCTCCCTCTGTGCATCCGAACAGGTGCCGGAAAGTGGCGACTAGGGGCTTTTCACAGTTACTTCATTGCAGTGTTAATGTAAGCCTACTTGTGACAATAAAGATTTTTTTTTTTAATGGAGGTCGGTAAGGGGGCTGTTGTCTCTTTAATTCCCAAGACCACCTAAGGACAAAAATTGAATCACCGAGCAGTAAAACCGAGAGATGTCATCCTGAGAACCTACACCGAGGACATTGTGCCTCTGAGAGGATACATCACAGTCAAGATCGGGCTAAGTGGTTGAGCTGCAGAGCTGCCCCTCCATGCTGCTCGAGGAAGTTTTCCAGCTCTCTATGGCCGCTCTTGCCTGGAAATAATGAAGTTGAATTTGAGTGCTGCGAACAGCTGTGTGGATTCTAAGACGGATCGACAGAACATCTTAGAGAAATACATCAGTGTAGAACGAAGAACAAAGAAAAGTACAGCACAGGAACAGGCCCTTCAGCCCTCCCAGCCCGTGCCGACAAGGACATACTGCGGTCCATGAAAGTACAAGTCATAGAATCATAGAATCTACAGTGCAGAAGGAGGCCATTCAGCCCATCGAGTCTGCACCGGCCCTTGGAAAGAGCACCCCACCTAAGCCCCACACGTCCACCCTATCCCCTTTATCCCCGTAACCCAATGTGAATCTTTTTGAACACTAAAGCCAATTTAGAATGGCCAATCCACTGAGCCTGCACATCGTTGGAGTGTCATTAAAGATCAACAAAACAGCCAGCGTAAGAATTTCAAGGCTAGAGTCGTGCCCTGTGCCAGACATCCAAAGGTAGAATCTGCACCAATGAGACCTGTGGATACAGGAATCTTCAAACCCGTCACTACCCGTGACTGGGCAACCCCTTTGCGCCTGTAATGAAGCAGGATGGAACTTTACGCATCTGCAGAGATTTTGAAACCACCACCAATCTGGTTCTCTGCGCAGATCCAGACCTACTGACAAATCCCAAATTTCTTTACCCGTCAGTCTGGCCTCAATAAAAGTCGAGATGGATTTGCAGGTACAGCATTAGTTAGTTTATTTGACTTGCAAGCCTGACTCAGTTCACAGCGGCACAAAGCACATCCTGCTTCGTACACCTCTGGAATCAAGTGAGGCTGTAGGACAAAGAAGTCTCTACTGATACATTCAAATGGCATCAAGTTTCACATACACGATTCCCATAAGAAACTTTTGACACAAAAACGATGGTGTCAGTGGCACAGCAGATTAAAATGGTGAGTTCCCTCTAGGGGAAATTCCTCACGTTATCTGGATCATCTGGTCATTCTATACCACTCCTGACCTGGTGATACATTCTGATTGGCTCACTTCCAATCCCTTCCTCTGGCCCCTATGACCCAGCATCCTTTTCCCCTCCTTTGGTGGACACACCTCTTCCTGCTTTGCCATGCGGTCTGAAATCCTTTGTCTGTGAACTCACCAGGATTAGACTGGCCTAGCTCTACATTACAGTAACTAATATCTCTAAGGTAACTATTTTATATCACATTCGTCACTACCACTACCATTGGTTGAGGATTTGTTCACAGAACTCGCAGAACAGATTCACCTATCACAGGCCTGCGTGCGAATGAATGTTGCAGCTGAACCTCAACACCTGCTGGCCATTATAACACATAAAGGCTTTTTCCGCTATAAGAGATGACCTTTTGCTATAACGTCAGAACCTGCTTTCTTTCAATGGTTCATGGAGCAGATTCTTAGCAGTTTGCTGGGGCTGTAGTGTTACCTTGATGGTATATTAATACGTATAGCAATGAACAGGAACACTTTTGGGAACTGAGAAGCCACATCGAAACGCCTTCAGATGCAGGGTCTTTGTGTGAGGAAAGGGAAGTGTGAGTTCTTCCAAACATCAGTCCAATATTTAGGCCATGCGATCGATAGTACGGCTTTACATAGGACACTGAAGGTGCAGACGATAACGCAGGCCCCTCGACTAAAAAATGTGGGACAGTTACGATCATTGCTTGGGTTAATTAACTACGATGGGAAATTTGTCCCAAATCGCCCAACCCGACTAGAAATTGTAACATCATTTTTTGTGTGTAAAACAAGCTTGGCAATGAATGTGAAAACGCAGATCAGTCAGTTAAACGAGCTGTGAAGAAGCCAAAGGTATTGGTACATTTCAACCCAAAGTTGCCATTACACCTTGTCTTTGATGACTCTCCATACGGTGCAGTGATGTCACATATATTGCCTTCAGGGGAAGATAGACCAATAGCTTTAGGATCACCGACCGTAACAAGTGCTCAATCAAACTACGCTCAGCTGCAACAGGAGATCCTGAGTATTAATTTTGGTGTAAGAAAATGTCACCAATACCTCTAAGGTTGTCACTTCATGTTATTATTTTTTTTAACAAACAGTTTTATTGAGGTATTTTAGGCATATAGAAAAAGTGACATTGTACAGTACAAAAAAAAAGTCAAGACACATATTAAACATAGTGCAAACCACAGCTCTGGGCACGCACGGACCTGCCTCAATATCCCCCTACTCTACTCTACCCTAGCCTCCCCCCCCCCCGCTTACTCCTCTGCGAAGTCAATAAATGGCTGCCATCTTCGGGCGAACCCTAGTAGCGAACCTCTCAAGGCGAACTTGACTTTCTCTAGGCCAAGAAAGCTCGCCATGTCCGATAGCCACACCTCAGCCCTCGGGGGCTTTGAGTCTCTCCATGCGAACAGTATTTGTCGCCGGGCTACCAGGGAAGCAAAGGCCAGAATGTCGGCCTCTCTTCCTGGACTCTCGGGACCTCCGAAACCCCAAAGATTGCCACCTCCGGGCTCATTACCACCCCAGTTTCCAACACCCGGGACATGACATCTGCGAGTCCCTGCCAATACCCCCTGAGTTTAGGGCACGACCAGAACATGTGTACTTGGTTAGCCGGCCCCCCGGCACATCTGGCACACTTGTCCTCCAGCCCGAAGAATCTGCTCATCCGGGCCACCGTCATGTGGGCCCGGTGCACGACCTTAAACTGGATCAGGCTGAGCCTGGCGCATGTTGCGGTTGTGTTTACTCTGCTCAGGGTTTCTGCCCAAATACCGTCCTCCAGCTCCCCCCCAAGCTCCTCTTCCCATTTAACCTTCAGGTACTTGGTCTGTGAATCCTCACCTCCCATTAGCTCCTTGTAGACGTCTGAGACTCTACCCTCTCCCACCTCTCCCCTAGAAACTACCCTGTCCTGCCTCCCCTTCAGTGGGAGACGTGGGAAGGACGGCACCAGTCTGTGTACAAAATCCCTCACCTGCAAGTATCTAAAGTTGTTCCCTCTCGCCAGCCCAAACTTCTCCTCCAGCGCCCTCATGCTCGGAAAGCTCCCTTCCAGGAACAGATCTCCCATCCTCACAATCCCCGCCCTCCTCCACAGTCGATACCTCCCGTCCATGTTCCCCGGGGCAAATCGGTGGTTGCCGCAGATTGGGGTCCACACCGATGCTCTTACCTCCCCTACATGCCTCCTCCACTGGCCCCAGATCCGAAGAGCCACCACCACTATCGGGCTGGTGGAGTACCGTGCTGGCGAAAGCGGCAGAGGCGGCGTGACCAGTGCTGCTAAGCTAGTGCCCCTGCACGAAGCAGCCTCTATCCGCTCCCAAACCGACCCCGCACCCACCATCCATTTCCTTATCGTCGCTATGTTGGCCGCCCAGTAATAGTTGCTGAAGTTTGGCAACGCCAGCCCCCCTTCTCCTCTGTTCCTTTCAAGCATCACCCTCTTCACCCGCGGGGACTTCCCAGCCCATACAAATCCCAGAATAATTTTTTCAGCCTCTTAAAGAAGGACCGCGGGATAAAGATGGGGAGACACTGAAGAACAAACAAGAACCGCGGGAGAATCGTTATCTAACAGTCTGCACCCTCCCCGCCAATGACAGCGGGAGCGCATCCCACCCCCGGACCTCCTCCCTCACTCGTTCCACCAGTCGGGACAGGTTGAGCTTGTGCAACCTACCCCAGTCCCGGGCCACCTGAATCCCCAAATATCGGAAACTCTCCCCCACTTGCCTGAACGGCAACCCCTTCAGCCGACTCTCCTGCCCCCTCGCCTGAAATACAAACAACTCACTCTTAGCCATGTTCAGTTTGTATCCAGAGAACCGGCCAAATTCCCTCAGGGTTGCCATAATACCGTCCATCCCCACCATTGGGCCCGATACATAGAACAGCAGATCATCTGGTATAACGCGACGCTATGTTCCACTCCCCCCCGGACCAGCACTTTCCAGCTCCTGGAAGCTCTCAGTGCAATTGCCAGCGGCTCTATGGCCAGCGCAAACAGCAGTGGTGAGAGAGGGCAGCCCTGTCTTGTCCCACGGTGCAGTCTAAAGTAGTCCGATGTCGTCCTGTTCGTCCTTACACTCGCCTCCGGGGCCTGATACAATAGCCTAACCCAGTCGATGAACCCTGCCCCGAACCCGAACCGTCCTAGTACCTCCCACAGATACTCCCACTCGACCCGGTCAAAAGCCTTTTCAGCATCCATGGCGACCACTATCTCTACCTCCCAACTCTCCGGGGGCATCAGAATCACATTGAGCAGCCTTCTTAGGTTGGGCACCAGCTGCCTCCCCTTTACAAACCCGGTTTGGTCCTCCCCAATTACATCCGGTACACAGTCCTCAATCCTGGTCGCCAGAATCTTGGCCAGTAACTTGGCGTCTACGTTGATCAAAGAGATCGGCCTGTATGACCCACAGGCCTCCGGGTCCTTATCCCGTTTCAGAATGAGCGAGATGGTGGCCTGCGACATGGTCGGGGTAAACTCCCTCTGTCTCTTGCCTCATTAAAGACCCTGACCAGCACCGGCTCGAGTATCCCGGCAAATATTTTGTAAAACTCCACCGGATACCCCTCCGGCCCCGGGGCTTTACCCGACTGCATGGCCTTCAGGCCCCCTAATACCTCTTTGATCCTGACCAGGGCCCCCAGTCCGTCTACCAACACCCTACCCACTCGAGAAGGTCAGTCCGTCCAGGAATCGCCTCATCCCCCCCCCCCCCCCCCCCCTCCCCCCCGGTCCCCCGGGTGGTCCCGAAGTGTACAGCTTACTATAAACCTCCCTAAAGACCTTGTTCAGCCCTGCTGGATCACCCATGAGTTTACCTTCACCATCCACTAGCTTCCCTATTTCCCTAGCCGCTTCCCTCTTCCTTAGTGTGTCACTTCATGTTATTGATGGATCACAGGCTCTTAACACCTATCCTTGGGCCACATAAGGGTGTTTCCTGATTGGCAGCAAGCAAACATCAACGATGGTCTTTAACATTTTCTGTACATTCCTATGAGATCAAACACCACCAGTCAGAGGGCCATGCCAACACGGGTGCCTCGTCACATCTGCATTTGTCCGCTGGTCAGATCCCACACAGGAGTGCAGATAGACCACATTCCAGTGACTACAGCTCAGGCCCAACAACACACAGGTAATTATATCACGATGGGATTGTGCTGGAAATGGTATTAAAAGGGAGGATAGTGGGAACTCACCTTGAATTAAAGGTGTATATTTCCAGAAAACCCGAGTTCAGAGTAAAGGGAGGGTATCCTGTTGTGGAGGGCCAGGGTAGTAATTTCTCCAAACTTGTGACAAAGAACATTGGAACAGTTACATGAAGGACACCAAGGTACAGTTTGAACAAAGGGATTAGCACCAAGTTACGTTTGGTGACCATGAATCGATGCCTAGAGGAAAAAGCAGGACTGTGCCAGTCATGTGCGTGGGGAAGGAGCGTACCACTGTTGTCCTTATTGCATCCATGGGAGTGTCCGAAAGCACCATGGCAACGTCGACACATCGACTTTGCTGGTCCATACGAGGGGCATATGTTCATGGTCATCATAGACACACACTGGTGGTCCTGATGAAATCAACAACCGTGGAACAAACCATCGAAAAACTCAATGGGAATTTCTCCAGATTTGGGAAACAAGAACAAATCATGAGTGACAACGGTCCACAGCTCAGAAGTTTGAGGACTATTTAAAGGTGAGTGATATCAAGCACATAAAATAAGCACCTCACCATCCACAAACGTTTTCAGCGAAAGGTTGCTCCAGTCCTTGAAGCATACATTGAAAGCCTCCAAGTCAAATCAAGAACTTTTACGTTGAATGGTCGGACCTTAGGGAGTATCGTGGAACAGAGGGACCTTGGTGCACGGTTCTTTAAAGGTGGAGTCACAGGTAGATGGGGCAGTGAAAAAGGTTTTTGACAAGCTGGCCTTCACCAGTCCGAGCACTGAGTATCGAAGCTGGGAGGTTATGTTGCAGTTGTACAGGACGTTAGTGAGGTCACACCTGGAGTATTGTGGTCAGTTTTGGTCGCCTTGCTACAGGAAAGATGTTATTAAATTGGAGAGAGTGCAGAAGAGATTTACAAAGATGTCGCCGGGACTCGAGGGACTGAGTTACAGGGAGGGATGGGACAGGCTGGGACTTTTTTCTGTGGAGTGTAGGAGACTGAGAGGTGATATCATAGAGGTGGATAGGATCATGAGATAGGCATGGATACGGTGGATGCACTCAGGCTTTTTCCCAGGGTTGGGGAATCGAGAGCTAGAGGGCAGAGGTTTAAGTTAAGAGGGGAAAGAATGAATGGGAAGAAGCTGAGGAACAACATTTTTAGAGGGTGGGACGTGTGTGGAATGAGCTACTGGAGGAAGTGGGTGAGGCAGCGACATTGACAACATTTAAAAGGCATTTGGACAGGAAAGGTTTAGAGGGATCTGGGCCAAATGCAGGCAAATGGGGTTAGCTGAGATGGGCTTTTGGGTTGGCACTGAGCAGTTTCGGCCGGAGGGCCTGTCTCCGTACCGTAGATTCTATGAGTCGATGACCAAGGTTCATTAAATCACTACCTAAACAGTTTCTTGGTGCCATATGGAAACTGCACACAGAGTTCCCCAGCTTTACTACTTTTGAAGAGGGGGCTGAGAGCCACATTTGGTTTACTCTTTCTGCTGGAGATGTCCCAGGTGGTAGAACACAATCAGCAGGCACAGATCCTGAGAAGTGAAGGTAATTCGAGAAGACGCTTGTATAAACAAGGAGAGCAAGTGCTGACGCGCAGCTATACCACCAATGAGAAGTGTTCCTGCAACTGTATTGGCTCAAACTGTCCAATCTCCGCTCCAGTACTTATTGAAGTTGTTACCTACACGTATTGATGTGCCAGTACCGTGTCTTTCAGGGCGACCCCAAGAGCAACTGCCACCCATGCTACCAGATCATGTGACTGTGACTTCTGGTCAGTCCGTTGAAGCAGAAATTGCTGAAGAATCTCCTGCAGCTCCTAGTCCTCACTCTGCAAAAGAAACTGTAACGCCTTCCAGGGTAGAAATGTCCAGAGAATCACCTGACAACATCAACGGTCAAGAACAACCAAATCTGTAACCAATCACTGTTTTGTCGTATCATTTGTCAATGTTCTCTGTTGATTATTCTTTTTGTCTACTGTGTACGTACTGTGTACGTTCCCTTGGCCGCAGAAAAATACTTTTCACTGGACTTCGGTACATGTGACAATAAATCAAATCAAATCAAAAATCCCTGACGTGCGCAGGTAACCAGTGCGAGATAGACCCCCACCAGATCGTCTTTCCTATTAACTGTATCATTACTGTGTAATAATCTAATGCCTTCCTGCATGTTTCAATGACTATGTAAAAATACTATAGTTACTGGTTTTGTTGGACCTTAGAAGTAAAGGGGGAGAGCTGTTATATGTGTTGCTGTTGCGTGGTCACTTTAAGTCTAGTCACTTGATAGTTGTGACATCATTGGCTACTTTGCGAGCTTTGTCTCAGTCTAGTTTGCCCAGTTCATAACCGTCTAATAAACTGCTGCCGATTTTGCGTTCAACCCCATGTGCTTCAGCAGTTCCATTGTTTTATCCTGTAAGTTCAAAACACAATAAATTGGGCTTGTGCTCATTGGAGTTTAGCAGAATGAGAGGCGACCTTACTGAGACATATCGGATTGTCAGGGGGGTTGACAGGGGCGATGCTGAGAGGATGGTTCCTCTTGTGGGAGAGTCTAGGACCAGAGGGCAGAATCTCAAAGTGAGGACTCACTCATCAGAGACGGAGATGAGAAGGAATTTCTTCTCTCAGAGGGGAGTGAATCTGTGGAATTCTTTACCGCAGAGCTGGAGAGGCTGGGTCGTTCAGTATGCTCAAGGCTGAGATACACAGATTGTTAATCAGTGAGGGAATTGAGGTTATGGGGATAAGGCGGGAAAGTGGAGTTGAGAATTATCTCATCATTTTAGTCGCAATCTTATTGAATGTCAAAGCAGACTCGATGGTCTGAATCTAGTCCTAAGCCTTATGGTACAGAGGTTTTATCAGGTATATAAGGTAGCAGTAGAGAGCTGTATATGTGGTATACATCATGAGTACACATTGGAACTAAACTATGACCCTGTGATTGGTGCAGAATCAACCGAATGAGAAGCAAATTGAAGACTGTAAGCAGGAAGTTGCATTTTACAGTGCGTGATCGACACAGGAGACGACAAATCCTGGAAATGTTTAAGAAGTTGAATGTGGTGAGTGCAGACTCGAACATATCTTTGAACAGATGATTTGGGGAAAATGATTGACATTTATAATCAGCATCTGTTTATGACAGATCACCTTGGGGTCAAATAAGACAGGATTCTTCAAAATGGGGGTAACGACCCGTGGGTGGGTTGTGGTCGAGTGTTGGGAGGGTCAGTGTTGGGAGGGTCAGTTTTGGAGAGTCGAGTGTTGGTCGGGTCGGGTATTGGGAGGGTCGGGTGTTGGGAGGGTCAGTTTTGGAGGATCGGGTGTTGGGAGGGTCGGGTGTTGGGAGGTCGGGTGTTGGAGGGTCGGGTGTTGGAGGGTCGGGTGTTGGAGGGTCGGGTGTTGGGAGTGTCGGGTGTTCGAGGGTTGGGTGTTGGAGGGTCGGGTGTTGGGAGGGTCGGGTGTTGGGAGTGTCGGGTGTTGGAGGGTCGGGTGTTGGAGGGTCGGGTGTTGGGAGTGTCGGGTGTTCGAGGGTCGGGTGTTGGAGGGTCGGGTGTTGGGAGGGTCAGGTGTTGGGAGTGTCGGGTGTTGGAGGGCCGGGTGTTGGAGGGTCGGGTGTTGGGAGGGTCGGGTGTTGGGAGTGTCGGGTGTTGGAGGGTCGGGTGGTGGGGGGTCGGGTGTTGGGAGGGTCGGGTGTTGGGGGGTCGGGTGTTGGAGGGTCGGGTGTTGGGAGGGTCGGGTGTTGTGAGGTCGGGTGTTGGAGTGTCGGGTGTTGGGGGGTCGGGTGTTGGAGGGTCGGGTGTTGGGAGGGTCGGGTGTTGTGAGGTCGGGTGTTGGAGTGTCGGGTGTTGGGAGGGTCGGGTGTTGGAGGGTCGGTTATTGGGAGGGGAGGGTGTTGGAGGGTCGGGTGTTGGAAGGTCGGGTGTTGGAGGGTCAAGTGTTGGGAGGGTCGAGTGTTGGGAGGGTCGGGTGTTGGGAGGGTCGGGTGTTGGAGGGTCGGGTGTTGGGGGGTCGGGTGTTGGAGGGTCGGGTGTTGGAGGGTCGGGACACTCATGTGTGCAGAACTTAGCTATAAGCTTCTGCTTGGCGATTCTGCGTTGTCGCGCGTCCTGAAGGCGGCCTCAACCGGGACCTGGGATTCATGTCGCATTACATTCACCCCCCACCATCTGGCCTGCGAAATCCTACCAACTGTCCTGGCTTGACACAATTCACACCTCTTTAACCTGGGGTTACCCCTATCTCTGGATATGAAAACACTTAATTAACTGCAAATGCTCACATTCTAAGCATTGTCTGGCAACTTTGAATTTGTCTATATATATGTTTCTGGAACAGACCTCTTCATTCACCTGAGGAAGGAGCAGCGCTCCGAAAGCTAGTGACATCGAAACAAACCTGTTGGACTTTAACCTGGTGTTGTAAGACTTCTTACTGTAAATTTCTTGAGGTATGGTTTTGTCAATTGTGCCAGTGCAAATAAGGATACAAATCCCAGGTGTGTTGTATGCAGATAAATACTGGCAAATGAGAATTTCAGCTTTTGAAAGAGAAGTGGAGGGTGAAAACTTCCTTTGAAGTTGAGACCCCAGAGTCAGTTATTAACTCAGAGCTGTTAAAATTAAAGGACTATGCTGCTGTAGCTGACCTGTGATAACACATTACACACACAGCAGACGCCCATGAGGCTGTCAGCATTCTCCCAGGTGTGTCCAGTGCTGAGTAAAACAAGCATTTTGTTGCTATTGCCCGTCAAGGTAACCTACATGTAAGGTTGGATTTTCTGTTTTCGTAACTATGTAAATAAATAAAAAATTAAAAATCGCTTATTGTCACAAGTAGGCTTCAATGAAGATACTGTGTAAAGCCCCTAGTCGCCACATTCCAGCGCCTGTTCGGGGAGGCCGGTACAGGAATTGAACCCGCGCTGCTGGCATTTTTCTGCATCACAAACCAGCTGTTTAGCCCACTGTGCTAAACAAGAGAGAGGCTCAGATGTGAGATAGAGAGACAGTGTGAAACAAAGAGAGAGAGAGATGGTGAGACAGAAACTGGGTTCTCTGCAGGGACTGGGCACAACTGCTATATTTTATTAAGCTGGGTATGGATCTGTCAACACTGTCCAAGCAGACGGCAAAAAAACTGAACACAGACCAAACAATATTTACAGCCGGCAATATAAATATTTAGAATATACATATTATACATGAGTACCTTGATGGTGAAGGACGTATAAATATGGTAATACGGACCTAATTTCTAAAATGTGAGAGGTTTTAGTGTTTTATTGTACTTGATGACTCCAGTAAATTACGCTGCTTCGGAATAAGAACATGAAAGGGTTAATAGATGTCCATGTACACCATTTAGGAGCAACTTCATCCACGATTGTTAACAGCAACTGTATCAGACTGAGGGAAATTAAAGCATGATTCACGATGAGTACCCTGTGGGGGTGAACAGGATTCCCCTCCCACCAACGAGGGGAATTGGGATTTGATTCACTGCGGTGGGTACAGCAGACACTTGATCCTTTCATATAGGGGACGGTAAGTCCAGTTTAGGAGACTTCAAATAACTGCAGACACTTCTCACAGCTGAACACCACCCACTGACCTCCTTGCCTGGCTAGCGAGGCAGCAGGTAAGTAAGAAATCCGTGCTTCAGTGATTGAGAGTCCCAATTGGCAGTTACAGTTACAGCCCCAACTGTCCATGAGAAAGAAAATTTGAATTGCTGAAAATGATTTTTTAAGAAAAATGTGATGTGCGTGTGCAGGTAATACAAAGGGTCACGTGGGAATAAGCTGAGACCTGTTTCCTGCACTGTGTAACTGGAGCCTTGGGTCCTCAAGTTATCTGGAGTGAATAGATAGATAATACTGGGACAGAGTGAGACCCAGAGCCAGAATTGGGGCTGGTGTTCCAGAGGGCTGAGGAGCCCTTGCACCAATAACATTGGCCATACAGTGCCCATATCTACACCAATACAATGACTGTATGATGCTGGTACCTACACTGCATGGTGCCTGTACCTTCAATGTTAACATTGCTCGCATGTTTCTAGTACCTACACAGGTACCATTGTCTGTACATTGTACCCATAGCTTTCTGTCGATGAGTCACTCCAAATCAATGTGTTCAAGTTGCAATGAGTAAGAGGACAGCTTCCATTCAGTGAACGACTGTGCATGACATTAACTGTCGAGGAATGGCAGTAATCCCACTCACAGGTTGGGATATCTAACCAAAATTTATAATTGCAGTGGGTCACAATCTGTCCAATGCTTCAGTCCTAGTTTTGATGAGAGCTGTCAGTGAACTGGTAACAAGTAAAGTTTCTGCCCAACTGCCTTGAGGTACAGATTATTCCGAACCCATACCGAGGGACAAGGTCTGATTGAAGCGACTGACTCAGTCTCACATTTCCTCAACACTCATTGAGATGCTCAGTCACACTAACTCACTCACTGACACACTCATTGAGATGCTGTCACACTAACTCACTCACTGACACACTCATTGAGATGCTGTCACACTAACTCACTCACTGACACACTCATTGAGATGCTCAGTCACACTAACTCACACACACTGACACACTCATTGAGATGCTCAGTCACACTAACTCACTCACGCTGACACACTCATTGAGATGCTCAGTCACACTAACTCACACACACTGACACACTCATTGAGATGCTCAGTCACACTAACTCACTCACTGACACACTCATTGAGATGCTGTCACACTAACTCACTCACTGACACACTCATTGAGATGCTGTCACACTAACTCACTCACTGACACACTCATTGAGATGCTCAGTCACACTAACTCACACACACTGACACACTCATTGAGATGCTCAGTCACACTAACTCACTCACACTAACTCACTCACTGACACACTCATTGAGATGCTCAGTCACACTAACTCACACACTGACATACTCATTGAGATGCTCAGTCACATTAACTCACACACTGACACACTCATTGAGATGCTCTGTCACATTAACTCACTCACTGACACACTCATTGAGATGCTGTCACACTAACTCACTCACTGACACACTCATTGAGATGCTGTCACACTAACTCACTCACTGACACACTCATTGAGATGCTCAGTCACACTAACTCACACTCACTGACACACTCATTGAGATGCTCAGTCACATTAACTCACACACTGACACACTCATTGAGATGCTCAGTCACATTAACTCACTCAGACACACTCATTGAGATGCTCAGTCACACTAACTCACACACACTGACACACTCATTGAGATGCTCAGTCACACTAACTCACACACACTGACACACTCATTGAGATGCTCAGTCACACTAACTCACTCACACTGACACACTCATTGAGATGCTCAGTCACATTAACTCACTCACTGACACACTCATTGAGATGCTCAGTCACATTAACTCACTCACACTGACACACTCATTGAGATGCTCAGTCACATTAACTCACTCACACTGACACACTCATTGAGATGCTCAGTCACACAAACTCACACACACTGACAAACTCATTGAGATGCTCAGTCACGCTAACTCACTCACACTGACACACTCATTGAGATGCTCAGTCACACTAACTCACTCACTGACACACTCATTGAGATGCTCAGTCACACTAACTCACACACACTGACACACTCATTGAGATGCTCAGTCACATTAACTCACACACTGACACACTCATTGAGATGCTCAGTCACATTAACTCACTCAGACACACTCATTGAGATGCTCAGTCACACTAACTCACACACACTGACACACTCATTGAGATGCTCAGTCACACTAACTCACTCACACTGACACACTCATTGAGATGCTCAGTCACACTAACTCACACACACTGACACACTCATTGAGATGCTCTGTCACATTGACTCACTCACACTGACACACTCATTGAGATGCTCAGTCACACTAACTCACACACACTGACACACTCATTGAGATGCTCAGTCACACTAACTCACACACACTGACACACTCATTGAGATGCTCAGTCACACTAACTCACTCACACTGACACACTCATTGAGATGCTCAGTCACATTAACTCACTCACTGACACACTCATTGAGATGCTCAGTCACATTAACTCACTCACACTGACACACTCATTGAGATGCTCAGTCACATTAACTCACTCACACTGACACACTCATTGAGATGCTCAGTCACACAAACTCACACACACTGACACACTCATTGAGATGCTCAGTCACACTAACTCACTCACACTGACACACTCATTGAGATGCTCAGTCACACTAACTCACTCACACTGACACACTCATTGAGATGCTCAGTCACATTAACTCACTCACTGACACACTCATTGAGATGCTCAGTCACACTAACTCACTCACTGACACACTCATTGAGATGCTCAGTCACATTAACTCACTCACTGACACACTCATTGAGATGCTCAGTCACATTAACTCACTCACTGACACACTCATTGAGATGCTGAGTCACACACACTGACACTCATTGAGATGCTCAGTCACACTAACACACTCATTGAGATGCTCAGTCACACTAACTCACACTCACTGACACACTCATTGAGATGCTCAGTCACATTAACTCACACACTGACACACTCATTGAGATGCTCAGTCACATTAACTCACTCAGACACACTCATTGAGATGCTCAGTCACACTAACTCACACACACTGACACACTCATTGAGATGCTCAGTCACACTAACTCACACACACTGACACACTCATTGAGATGCTCAGTCACACTAACTCACTCACACTGACACACTCATTGAGATGCTCAGTCACATTAACTCACTCACTGACACACTCATTGAGATGCTCAGTCACATTAACTCACTCACACTGACACACTCATTGAGATGCTCAGTCACATTAACTCACTCACACTGACACACTCATTGAGATGCTCAGTCACACAAACTCACACACACTGACACACTCATTGAGATGCTCAGTCACGCTAACTCACTCACACTGACACACTCATTGAGATGCTCAGTCACACTAACTCACTCACTGACACACTCATTGAGATGCTCAGTCACACTAACTCACACACACTGACACACTCATTGAGATGCTCAGTCACATTAACTCACTCACACTGACACACTCATTGAGATGCTCAGTTACACTAACTCACTCACTGACACACTCATTGAGATGCTCAGTCACACTAACTCACACACACTGACACACTCATTGAGATGCTCAGTCACACACTAACTCACACTCACAAACATAGACACACTCATTGAGGTGTTCAATCACACACTACCTGCACTCACTCACAGACGTACTCACTGACACTGATACACTCATTGACAAACTCAATCTTACACACACTGACACACTCACCGGTACTGACACACACTCACCAACACATAGAGACACACACAGACACACAGAATATGTGTAAATACATGCACACAGGAGCCAGTGTTCACAGGTTCCCAGGACGGTGGGTGTTCGACATGGTGGAGTATGAATGAAGCCATGAACTGCGCTGTGTGTGGAGTGTGATTCACTCTAATGTTCCTTGTACTGGCTCAGAACATCAACATCTCACTGCAAGAGGTTTATGGGCAGGTCTCAAGCTCCTTCCTTACCTCGAAGATTTACTTGTGCAGGGGAGGGGGTGGGAGAGAGGGCGGGGACATCTCAACCTTCAATTTGTCTTTATCCTGAGTTCTGATCATGATTCCATGGAAACATCATTGGAACTGGCAAATGACTGTTCCAATCTCCCACAAATGTCACAGCCACTGGAGTGGTCACAAAAGTGTTTAGTGCAACAATGAGAATGAAAGGTAAGTGAGACTGTCCGATTCCTGCATCAAAACATCTGGTCAAAGGCCTCAGACCCTGTCCAGACTGACCTCACCCCAGGAAAGACCCTGTCCCGACTGACTACTCCCCAGGACAGACCCTGTCCAGACTGACCTCACCCCAGGACAGACCCTGTCCCGACTGACTACTCCCCAGGACAGACCCTGTCCCGACTGACTACTCCCCAGGAAAGACCCTGTCCCGACTGACTACTCCCCAGGACAGACCCTGTCCAGACTGACCTCATCCAGGACAGACTCCAGACCCTGTCCAGACTGACCACACCCCAGGACAGACCCTGTCCAGACTGACCTCACCCAGGACAGACCCCAGACCCTGTCCAGACTGACTACTCCCCAGGACAGATCCCAGACCCTGTCCAGACTGACCTCACCCCAGGACAGACCCCAGACCCTGTCCAGACCGACTACTCCCCAGGACAGACCCTGTCCAGACTGACTACTCCCCAGGACAGACCCTGTCCAGACTGACCTCACCCCAGGACAGATCCCAGACCCTGTCCAGACTGACCTCATCCAGGACAGACCCTGTCCAGACTGAGTACTCCCCAGGACAGACCCTGTCCAGACTGACTACTCCCCAGGACAGATACCAGACCCTGTCCAGACTGACCTCACCCCAGGACAGACCCCAGACCCTGTCCAGACTGACCTCACCCCAGGACAGACCCCAGACCCTGTCCAGACTGACCTCATCCAGGACAGACCCTGTCCAGACTGACTACTCCCCAGGACAGACCCTGTCCAGACTGACTACTCCCCAGGACAGATACCAGACCCTGTCCAGACTGACCTCACCCCAGGACAGACCCCAGACCCTGTCCAGACTGACTACTCCCCAGGACAGATCCCAGACCCTGTCCAGACTGACCTCACCCCAGGACAGACCCCAGACCAAGTCACATTGTCCATTTCGCAGGACAGACCCTGTCCAGACTGACCACACCCCATGACAGACTCCAGACCCTGTCCAGACTGACCACACCCCCAGGACGGACACCAGACCCTGTCCAGACTGACTACTCCCCAGGACAGACCCTGTCCAGACTGACCTCACCCCAGGACAGACTCCAGACCCTGTCCAGACTGACTACTCCCCAGGACAGACTCCAGACCCTGTCCAGACCGACTACTCCCCCAGGACAGACCCTGTCCAGACTGACCACACCCCAGGACAGACCCACTCCAGACTGTCCACACCCCCAGGAAAGACCCTGTCCAGACTGACCACACCCCAGGACAGACTCCAGACCCTGTCCAGACTGACCACACCCCCAGGACAGACTCCAGACCCTGTCCAGACTGACTACTCCCCAGGACAGACCCTGTCCGGACTGACCACACCCCAGGACAGACTCCAGACCCTGTCCAGACTGACTACTCCCCAGGACAGACCCTGTCCAGACTGACCTCACCCCAGGACAGACCCTGTCCAGACTGACACCCCCAGGACAGGCCCAGACCCAGTCACACTGTCCACTCCCTCATTCATGCAGGCCCCGCGTTCTCAATGTTCCCCTCGCCTGAGGTGTGGTGACCCTCGGGTTCAATCCCCACCAGTAAGCTCTCCCCCTCAAGGGGAAAGCAGCCTGTGGTCATCTGGGGCTGTGGTGACTTTTCATTACTGGAGTGAAAGACAGGGAGTGAAACTATCATCCATACTTCATAATGTCCAACACACCCTCTCACACCCAGTGTAACATTGGTGTGTAACACACCCTCTCACACCCAGTGCAACATTAGTGTGTAACACACCCTCTCACACCCAGTGTAACATTGGTGTGTAACACACCCTCTCACACCCAGTGCAACATTAGTGTGTAACACACCCTCTCACACCCAGTGTAACATTGGTGTGTAACACACCCTCTCACACCCAGTGTAACATTAGTGTGTAACACACCCTCTCACACCCAGTGTAACATTGGTGTGTAACACACCCTCTCACACCCAGTGTAACATTGGTGTGTAACACACCCTCTCACACCCAGTGTAACATTGGTGTGTAACACACCCTCTCACACCCAGTGCAACATTGGTGTGTAACACACACTCTCACACCCAGTGTAACATTAGTGCCCAACACACCCTCTCACACCCAGTGTAACATTGGTGTGTAACACACACTCTCACACCCAGTGCAACATTAGTGTGTAACACACTCTCTAACACTCAGTGTAACATTAGTGTGTAACACACCCTCTCACACCCAGTGTAACATTAGTGTGTAACACACCCTCTCACACCCAGTGTAACATTAGTGTGTAACACCCCCCCTCACACCCAGTGTAACATTAGTGTGTAACACACCCTCTCACACCCAGTGTAACATTAGTGTGTAACACACTCTCACACCCAGTGTAACATTAGTGTGTAACACACCCTCTCACACCCAGTGTAACATTAGTGTGTAACACACACTCTCACACTCAGTGCAACATTAGGGTCCAACACACACTCTCACACCCAGTGTAACATTAATGTGTAACACACCCTCTCACACCCAGTGTAACATTAATGTGTAACACACCCTCTCACACCCAGTGTAACATTAGTGTGTAACACACACTCTCACACCCAGTGTAACATTAGTGTCCAACACACCCTCTCACACCCAGTGTAACATTAGTGTGTAACACACACTCTCACACCCAGTGCAACATTAGGGTCCAACACACACTCTCACACCCAGTGGGACATTAGTGTCCAATACAGTCTCACACCCAGTGTAACATTAGTGTGTAACACAACCTCTCACACCCAGTGTAACATTAATGTGTAACACACCATCTCACACCCAGTGTAACATTAATGTGTAACACACACTCTCACACCCAGTGTAACATTAGTGTCCAACACACCCTCTCACACCCAGTGTAACATTAGTGTGTAACACACACTCTCACACCCAGTGCAACATTAGGGTCCAACACACACTCTCACACCCAGTGTGACATTAGTGTCCAATTCAGTCTCACACCCAGTGTAACATTAGTGTGTAACACAACCTCTCACACCCAGTGTAACATTAATGTGTAACACACCCTCTCACACCCAGTGTAACATTAATGTGTAACACACACTCTCACACCCAGTGTAACATTAATGTCCAACACACCCTCTCACACCCAGTGTAACATTAATGTGTAACACACACTCTCACACCCAGTGTAACATTAGTGTCCAACACACCTTCTCACACCCAGTGTAACATTAATGTGTAACACACCCTCTCACACCCAGTGTAACATTAATGTGTAACACACCCTCTCACACCCAGTGTAACATTAGTGTCCAACACACATTCTCACACCCAGTGTAACATTAGTGTGTAACACACACTCTCACACCCAGTGTAACATTAGTGTGTAACACACGCTCTGACAGTGTAACATAAATGAGCAACACACCCTCTCACACCCAGTTTAACATTAGTGTGTAACACACCTTCTCACACCCAGTGTAACATTAGTGTGTAACACACTCTCACACCCAGTGTAACATTAATGTCCAACACACACTCTCACACCCAGTGTAACAATAGTGAGTAACACACATTCTCACACCCAGTGTAACATGTGTGTAACACATACTCTCACACCCAGTGTAAAATTAGTGTGTAACACACACTCTCACACCCAGTGTAACATTAGTGTGCAACACACTCTCACACCCAGTGTAACATTAATGTCCAACACCCCCTCACACCCAGTGTAACATTAATGTGTAACACACACTCTCACACCCAGTGTAACATTAGTGTGTAACACACACTCTCACTCAGTGTAACATTAGTGTGTAACACACTCTCACACCCAGTGTAACATTAATGTCCAACACACACCCTCACACCCAGTGTAACATTCATGTGTAACACACACTCTCACACCCAGTGTAACATTAGTGTGTAACACACCTTCTCACACCCAGTGTAACATTAATGTGTAACACACCCTCTCACACCCAGTGTAACATTAATGTGTAACACACCCTCTCACACCCAGTGTAACATTAGTGTCCAACACACATTCTCACACCCAGTGTAACATTAGTGTGTAACACACACTCTCACACCCAGTGTAACATTAGTGTGTAACACACGCTCTGACACAGTGTAACATTAATGAGCAACACACCCTCTCACACCCAGTTTAACATTAGTGTGTAACACACCTTCTCACACCCAGTGTAACATTAGTGTGTAACACACTCTCACACCCAGTGTAACATTAATGTCCAACACACACTCTCACACCCAGTGTAACAATAGTGTGTAACACACATTCTCACACCCAGTGTAACATGTGTGTAACACATACTCTCACACCCAGTGTAACATTAGTGTGTAACACACACTCTCACACCCAGTGTAACATTAGTGTGCAACACACTCTCACACCCAGTGAAACATTAATGTCCGACACCCCCTCACACCCAGTGTAACATTAATGTGTAACACACACTCTCACACCCAGTGTAACATTAGTGTGTAACACACACTCTCACACCCAGTGTAACATTAGTGTGTAACACACTCTCACACCCAGTGTAACATTAATGTCCAACACACACCCTCACACCCAGTGTAACATTCATGTGTAACACACACTCTCTCACCCAGTGTAACATTAGTGTGTAACACACTCTCACACCCAGTGTAACATTAATGTCCAACACACCCCCTCACACCCAGTGTAACATTAATGTGTAACACACACTCACACCCAGTGTAACATTAGTGTGTAACACACACTCTCATACCCAGTGTAACAATAGTGTGTAACACACACTCTCACACCCAGTGTAACATGTATGTAACACATACTCTCACACCCAGTGTACCATTAGTGTGTAACACACACTCTCACACCCAGTGTAACATTAGTGTGTAACACACTCTCACACCCAGTGTAACATTAATGTCCAACACCCCCTCACACCCAGTGTAACATTAATGTGTAACACACACTCTCACACCCAGTGTAACATTAATGTCCAACACACCCTCTCACACCCAGTGTAACATTAATGTGTAACACACACTCTCACACCCAGTGTAACATTAGTGTCCAACACACCTTCTCACACCCAGTGTAACATTAATGTGTAACACACCCTCTCACACCCAGTGTAACATTAATGTGTAACACACCCTCTCACACCCAGTGTAACATTAGTGTCCAACACACATTCTCACACCCAGTGTAACATTAGTGTGTAACACACACTCTCACACCCAGTGTAACATTAGTGTGTAACACACGCTCTGACACAGTGTAACATAAATGAGCAACACACCCTCTCACACCCAGTTTAACATTAGTGTGTAACACACCTTCTCACACCCAGTGTAACATTAGTGTGTAACACACTCTCACACCCAGTGTAACATTAATGTCCAACACACACTCTCACACCCAGTGTAACAATAGTGTGTAACACACATTCTCACACCCAGTGTAACATGTGTGTAACACATAGTCTCACACCCAGTGTAAAATTAGTGTGTAACACACACTCTCACACCCAGTGTAACATTAGTGTGCAACACACTCTCACACCCAGTGTAACATTAATGTCCAACACCCCCTCACACCCAGTGTAACATTAATGTGTAACACACACTCTCACACCCAGTGTAACATTAGTGTGTAACACACACTCTCACTCAGTGTAACATTAGTGTGTAACACACTCTCACACCCAGTGTAACATTAATGTCCAACACACACCCTCAAACCCAGTGTAACATTCATGTGTAACACACACTCTCACACCCAGTGTAACATTAGTGTGTAACACACTCTCACACCCATTGTAACATTAATGTCCAACACACCCTCTCACACCCAGTGTAACATTAATGTGTAACACACACTCTCACACCCAGTGTAACATTAGTGTCCAACACACCTTCTCACACCCAGTGTAACATTAATGTGTAACACACCCTCTCACACCCAGTGTAACATTAATGTGTAACACACCCTCTCACACCCAGTGTAACATTAGTGTCCAACACACATTCTCACACCCAGTGTAACATTAGTGTGTAACACACACTCTCACACCCAGTGTAACATTAGTGTGTAACACACGCTCTGACACAGTGTAACATTAATGAGCAACACACCCTCTCACACCCAGTTTAACATTAGTGTGTAACACACCTTCTCACACCCAGTGTAACATTAGTGTGTAACACACTCTCACACCCAGTGTAACATTAATGTCCAACACACACTCTCACACCCAGTGTAACAATAGTGTGTAACACACATTCTCACACCCAGTGTAACATGTGTGTAACACATACTCTCACACCCAGTGTAACATTAGTGTGTAACACACACTCTCACACCCAGTGTAACATTAGTGTGCAACACACTCTCACACCCAGTGAAACATTAATGTCCAACACCCCCTCACACCCAGTGTAACATTAATGTGTAACACACACTCTCACACCCAGTGTAACATTAGTGTGTAACACACACTCTCACACCCAGTGTAACATTAGTGTGTAACACACTCTCACACCCAGTGTAACATTAATGTCCAACACACACCCTCACACCCAGTGTAACATTCATGTGTAACACACACTCTCACACCCAGTGTAACATTAGTGTGTAACACACTCTCACACCCAGTGTAACATTAATGTCCAACACACCCCCTCACACCCAGTGTAACATTAATGTGTAACACACACTCACACCCAGTGTAACATTAGTGTGTAACACACACTCTCATACCCAGTGTAACA
This sequence comes from Scyliorhinus torazame, assembly GCF_047496885.1. NCBI lineage: Eukaryota > Metazoa > Chordata > Chondrichthyes > Carcharhiniformes > Scyliorhinidae > Scyliorhinus > Scyliorhinus torazame. The sequence goes on along the minus strand of NC_092717.1, from coordinate 253,596,135 downwards.
ATAGTGTGTAACACACACTCTCACACCCAGTGTAACATGTATGTAACACATACTCTCACACCCAGTGTACCATTAGTGTGTAACACACACTCTCACACCCAGTGTAACATTAGTGTGTAACACACTCTCACACCCAGTGTAACATTAATGTCCAACACCCCCTCACACCCAGTGTAACATTAATGTGTAACACACACTCTCACACCCAGTGTAACATTAGTGTGTAACACACACTCTCACACCCAGTGTAACATTAGTCTGTAACACACTCTCACACCCAGTGTAACATTAATGTCCAACACACACCCTCACACCCAGTGTAACATTCATGTGTAACACACACTCTCACACCCAGTGTAACATTAGTGTGTAACACACTCTCACACCCAGTGTAACATTAATGTCCAACACACCCCCTCACACCCAGTGTAACATTAATGTGTAACACACACTCTCACACCCAGTGTAACATTAGTGTGTAACACACACTCTCATACCCAGTGTAACATTAATGTGTAACATACTTTCACACCCAGTGTAACATTAGTGTCCAACACACACTCTCACACACAGTGTAACATTAATGTGTAACACACTTTCACACCCAGTGTAACATTAGTGTGTAACACACACTCTCACACCCAGTGTAACATTAATGTGTAACACACTTTCACACCCAGTGTAACATTAGTGTGTAACACACACTCTCACACCCAGTGTAACATTAATGTGTAACACACTTTCACACCCAGTGTAACATTAGTGTGTAACACACACTCTCACACCCAGTGTAACATTAGTGTGTAACACACTCTCACACCCAGTGTAACATTAATGTCCAACACGCCCTCTCACACCCAGTGTAACATTAATGTGTAACACACACTCTCACACCCAGTGTAACATTAGTGTCCAATACACACTCTCACACCCAGTGTAACATTAGTGTGTAACACACTCTCACACCCAGTGTAACATTAGTGTGTAACACACTCTCACACCCAGTGTAACATTAGTGTCCAAAACACCCTCTCACACCCAGTGTAACATTAGTGTCCAACACACACGCACACCCAGTGTTAAATGAATGTGTAACACTCTCTAACACCCAGTGTAACATTAGTGTCCAATACACACTCTCACACCCAGTTTAACATTAGTGTGTAACACACTCTCACACCCAGTGTAACATTAGTGTCCAACACACTCTCACACCCAGTGTAACATTAGTGTGGAACACACACTCTCACACGCAGTGTAACATTAGTGTCGAACACACACTCTCACACCCAGTGTAACATTAGTGTGCAACACACTCTCACACACAGTGTAACATTAGTGTGTAACACACACTCTCACACACAGTGTAACATTAGTGTGTAACACACTCTCACACCTAGTGTAACATTAGTGTCCAACACACACACTGACACCCTGTGTAACATTAGTGTGTAACACACTCTCACACCCAGTGTAACATTAGTGTCCAATACACACTCTCACACCCAGTGTAACATTAGTGTGTAACACACCCTCTCACACCCAGTGTAACATTAATGTGTAACACACGCTCTCACACACAGTGTAACATTAGTGTGGAACACACTCTCACACCCAGTGTAACATAAGTGTCCAACACACACTCTCACACACAGTGTAACATTAGTGTCCAATACACACTCTCACACCCAGTGTAACATTAGTGTGCAACACACTCTCACACCCAGTGTAACATTAGTGTCCAACACGCTCTCACAACCAGTGTAACATTAGTGTGGAACACACACTCTCACACGCAGTGTAACATTAGTGTCCAACACACACTCTCACACCCAGTGTAACATTAGTGTCCAATACACACTCTCACACCCAGTGTAACATTAGTGTGTAACACACTCTCACACACAGTGTAACATTAGTGTCCAACACACATGCACACCCAGTGTAACATTAATGTGTAACACACTCTGACACGCCTAGTGTAACATTAGTGTGTAACACACTCTCACACCCAGTGTAACATTAGTGTGTAACACACTCTCACACCCAGTGTAACATTAGTGTCCAACACCCCCCTCACACCCAGTGTAACATTAGTGTAGAACACACACTCACACCATGTGTAACATTAGTGTGTAACACACTCTTACACCCAGTGTAACATTAGTGTAAAACACACACGCACACCAAGTGTAACATTAGTGTCCAACACACGCTCACACCGTGTAACATTAGTGTGTAACACACACTCACACCCAGAGTAACATTAGTGTCCAGCACACACACTCACACCAAGTGTAACATTAGTGTCCAATACACACTCTCACACCCAGTGTAACATTAATGTGTAACACACTTTCACACCCAGGGAACATTTGTGTGTAACACACACTCTCACAGCCAGTGTAACATTAGTGTCCAACGCACACTCTCACACCCAGTGTAACATTAGTGTGTAACACACTCTCACACCCAGAGTAACATTAGTGTGTAACACACTCTCACAACCAGTGTAATATTAGTGTGTAACACACACTCTCACACCCAGTGTAACATTAGTGTGGAACACACACTCTCACACGCAGTGTAACATTAGTGTTGAACACACACTCTCACACCCAGTGTAACGTTAGTGTCCAATACACACTCTCACACCCAGTGTAACATTAGTGTCCGACACACACGCACACCCAGTGTAACAATGTGTAACACACTCTCACATGCCTAGTGTAACATTAGTGTGTAACACACTCTCACACCCAGTGTAACATTAGTGTGTAATACACTCTCACGCCCAGTGTAACATTAGTGTGTAACACACTCTCACAACCAGTGTAACATTAGTGTCCAACACACACACTCACACCCAGTGTAACATTAGTGTCCAATACACACTCACACACCCAGTGTAACATTAGTGTGGAACACACACTCTCACACACAGTGTAACATTAGTGTCGAACACACACTCTCACACCCAGTGTATCGTTAGTGTCCAATACACACTCTCACACCCAGTGTAACATTTGTGTCCGACACACACGCACACCCAGTGTAACAATGTGTAACACGCTCTCACATGCCTAGTGTAACATTAGTGTGTAATACACTCTCACACCCAGTGTAACATTAGTGTCCAATACACACTCTTATACCCAGTGTAACATTAGTGTGTAACAGACTCTTACACCCAATGTAACATTAGTGTGTAACACACACTCGCACACCTGGTGTAACATTAGTGGCCAACACACACTCTCACACCCAGTGTAACATTAGTGTGTAACACACTCTCACACCTCGTGTAACATTAGTGTGTAACACACACTCTCACACGCAGTGTAACATTAGTGTGTAACACACACTCGCACACCTGGTGTAACATTAGTGTGTAACACACTCTTACACCTCGTGTAACATTAGTGTGTAACGCACACTCTCACACCCAGTGTAACATTAGTGTGTAACACACACTCTCACACCCAGTGTAACATTTGTGTGTAACACACTCTTACACCCAGTGTAACATTAGTGTGTAACACACACTCGCACACCTGGTGTAACATTAGTGTCCAAAACACCCTCTCACACCCAGTGTAACATTAGTGTGTAACACACTCTCACACCCAGTGTAACATTAGTGTCCAACACACTCTCACACCCAGTGTAACATTAATGTCCAACACACACTCTCACACCCAGTGTAACATTAGTGTGTAACACACTCTCACACCCAGTGTAACATTAGTGTCCAACACACTCTCACACCCAGTGTAACATTAATGTCCAACACACACTCTCACACCCAGTGTAACATTAATGTGTAACACACTCTCACACCCAGTGTAACATTAATGTGTAACACACTCACACCCAGTGTAACATTAGTGTTTAACACACTCTCACACCCAGTGTAACATTAGTGTCCAACACACACTCTCACACCCAGTGTAACACTAGTGTCCAACACGCACTCTCACGCCTAGTGTAACCTTAGTGTGTAACACACACTCTCACACCCTGTGTAACATTAGTGTCCAACACACACTCTCACACCTAGTGTAACATTAGTGTGCAACACACATTCTCACACCCAGTGTTACACTAGTGTCCAACATGCACTCTTACGCCTAGTGTAACATTAGTGTGTAACACACACTCTCACACCCAGTGTAACATTAGTGTCCAACACACACTCTCACACCCAGTGTAACATTGGTGTGTAACACAACGTCTCACAGTTGCCCTGTCCTCTTGGACGTTGACTCCACCCTGTGGCATGCTGGGCTTTGGGAGTGAACGTTACATTGCTTCTCAGCTCCTTCCAGTGACATGATTGTGTCTTTCACATTGACAGGTGATGGGATTTGCTGGGTGGGATCCTCCAGTCCGGCTACTGTATGTGTGTGTGTGTGTGTGTGTGCGGGTGTGTGGCTGGGGTGTGTGTGTGGATGTGTGTGCGGGTGTGTGTGTGTGAGGGTGTGTCTGTGTGTGGGTGTGTGTGCGTGTGTGTGTGTGCGGGTGTGTGTGTGGGTGTGTGCGGGTGTGTGGGGTGTGTGTGTGTGTGGGTCTGTGTGTGTGTGGGGGTCTGTGTGTGTGTGGGTCTGTGTGTGTGTGTGTGGGTCTGTGTGTGTGTGGGGGGGGGGTGGGGATGTCTGTGTGTGAGGGTGTGTGCGGGTGTGGGTGTGTGTGGGGTGTGTGTGCGTGTGTGGGTGTGTGTGGGGGGATGTCTGTGGGTGTGTGTGTGTGTGTGTGTGTGTGTGCGGGTGTGGGTGTGTGTGGGGTGTGTGTGCGTGTGTGTGTGTGTGCGGGTGTGTGGGTGTGTGTGTGTGTGGGGGGGGATGTCTGTGGGTGTGTGTATGTGTGTGGGTGTGTGCGGGTGTGCGTGTGTGTGTGTGGGTGTGTGCAGGTGTGCGTGTGTGTGTGTGGGTGTGTGTGTGTGCGGGTGTGTGTGTGGGTGTGTGCAGGTGTGTGTGTGTGTGGGGGTGTGTGTGGAGGGGGATGTCTGTGTGTGTGCGTATGGGTGTGTGTGCGGGTGTGTGTGTGGGTGTGTGTGCGTGTGTGTGTGGGGGTGTGTGTGGGGGGGGGGATGTCTGTGTGTGTGTGTATGGGTGTGTGTGCGGGTGTGTGTGTGTGTGGGGGTATGTGTGGGGGGGGGGATGTCTGTGTGTGCGTATGGGTGTGTGTGCGTGTGGGTGTGGGTGTGGGGGTGTGTGGGGGGGGATGTCTGTGTGTGTGCGTATGGGTGTGTGTGCGTGTGGGTGTGGGTGTGGGGGTGGTGTGTACGGGTAGAGCTGGCATCAGGTACACAGAATCGCCAGTGAACGGCCCGATAATTCCGGCCAGTCAGTCCCGCCCTGTCAGCAGTGCCCAGCCAGTCTCAATATCACCCAAGTCACAGCGACTGGCCAATTCGGATTGCGGGTTTGGGCAAGGCCACACCAGGCCTCACAATCGTTCAAAAAAACCACTCTCCAATATTCAGACAGAGCAGCGAATGTTCAGCGAGGAGAAGCATCTGTCAGTCTGCTGTTTGACACAAGGATGGTACTGGGGGCAGAAAACAGATACACAAAGTACGGCTGGGACTAGTGTCCATCCAGTTTGGGGATGCTAGATAATGCTGGCACTTCGATTCAGCTCTGACTGAGAGTTGTTATTAACATTGGTGTTCCTGCGAGACAGATTCGGGGTGGGGATGGGGATGAAGTTGTCGCTGGGACACCCGTATTGTGTCAGAATCTCAATACACTCCTGACTTCCTGCGCGGCGAGCGTACGCCATTGGTGTCAGTCCCCGAGCATCGCGGCTCTTCACATCGACTCCATACTGTAAGCACAGGAAGCAGCAACACTCAGTCAACAGAGAATAGAGGGAGGTAGCAAGAGAGTGGAGTCAGAGCACACTCCCCACACACACATCACCTGAAGCATCGGGGCCGGGGGGGGAACAGCATGAGATAGAAGAGGGAGCATTGTATCAGGAAGATACAGGAAGAGAGGGAGGAAGGAGAGGGTGCGAGAGGGAGAAGCACAGTGAACAAAAGAGGAGGGATGAGAGAGGAAGCGAGGGTGGCAGAGAGCTGGAATGAGACAGGATCGGCAATGGAAAACATTCAAGGAGCACATGGGGGAACCGCAACAATTATTCATTCCTGTCTGGGACAAAAGTAAAACAGGAAAGGTGGCCAATCCATGGCTTACAAGGGAAATTAGGGATAGTATTCGATCCACGGTGAAGAAATGGAATCAGGTGAAGAGGCATAAAAATTGGCCAAGAAAAAACAACAGGCCTGAGGATTGGGAGCAGTTTAGAATTCAGCAAAGGAGGACCGAGGGATTGATTAAGAAAGGGAAAAGAAAAAGAACGTTTGGGACAAAGTGGTGGGGTGATTACGTGGGGTGAAGGGGGGGGAAATGGGGGAAGAGATGATTTCCCAAGTTGTTAATCCTGCGACCCTGTAACTTTTCTCTCTTCCCCATGTCGTGGGGGAGGGGGGGAGGGAGGATGGGGAGCTGGGGGCGCCGGCCATTAGGGGCGGGGCCAAATGGGAAGTGCGGGCTTTGTTCCCGCGCTATGGTAATCATGGCAGGAACAGGGAAGCAGGAAGGAGGGGGCCTCGCACAGTGGGGGCCGAGGTCACGGGGGGAAGCCGAGGTCGGCCAGAGTTTGCTGACTTCTGGGAGCAACATGGGGGGTGCAATTACGCTAGAAAGGGATCTAGCGGTGGGGGGGGTTAACTGGCTTGCTGCTGCTGGGGAGAAGGGGGAGCTGGTATGGGGTGGGGTGGTCGGGGCGGGAGGGCACCGTTGGGGGGCGATACGGCTACGTGGGAACCGGGAGAGGAGCTGGATTGAAAAAGGAGATGGCTAGTCGACAAGGGGGGGTGGGGTAAAGAGCCCCCCAACCCGGCTGATCACGTGGAATGTGAGAGGGCTGAACCGGCCGATTAAGAGGGCACGGGTACTCGCACACCTAAAAAAACTTAAGGCAGATGTGGTTATGCTGCAGGAGACGCATCTGAAACTGATAGACCAGGTCAGACTACGCAAAGGATGGGTGGGGCAGGTGTTTCATTCGGGGCTAGACGCAAAAAACAGGGGGGTGGCCATACTAGTGGGGAAGCGGGTAATGTTTGAGGCAAAGACCATAGTGGCGGATAGTGGGGGCAGATACGTGATGGTGAGTGGCAGATTGCAAGGGGAGGCGGTGGTTTTAGTGAACGTATATGCCCCGAACTGGGATGATGCCAACTTTATGAGGCGTATGTTGGGACGCATCCCGGACCTGGAGGCGGGAAAGTTGGTAATGGGTGGAGATTTTAATACGGTGCTGGACCCAGGGCTGGACAGATCGAGGTCCAGGACCAGAACGAGGCCAGCTGCAGCTAGGGTGCTTAAGGACTTTATGGAGCAGATGGGAGGAGTAGATCCCTGGAGATTTGGTAGACCTAGGAGTAAGGAGTTTTCGTTTTTCTCCTATGTCCACAAAGTCTATTCACGGATAGACTTTTTTGTTTTGGGAAGGGCACTGATCCCGAAGGTGACGGGGACGGAGTACACGGCATAGCTATTTCGGACCACGCTCCACATTGGGTGGACCTGGAGATAGGGGAGGAAAAAGAACAGCACCCACCCTGGAGAATGGACATGGGATTATTGGCAGATGAGGGGGTGTGTTTAAGGGTGAGGGGGTGTATTGAAAGGTACTTGGAACTCAATGACAATGGGGAGGTTCAGGTGGGAGTGGTCTGGGAGGCGTTGAAGGCTGTGGTTAGAGGGGAGCTGACATCTATCAGGGCACATAAAGGAAAGCAGGAGGGTAGGGAAAGGGAGCGGTTGTTGAAAGAACTTTTGAGGGTGGACAGACGCAGGATACTGTTAATGTGGAAGGAAGCCAAACCCCCCGGGTGTGGAGACCTGGATAAACGATATGGCAGGGTTCATAAAGTTAGAACGGATCAAGTTCGTATTAAGGGGTTCGGCTCAGGGGTTCACCAGGCGGTGGCAACCGATCGTCGACTATCTCACAGAACGATAAAGGAAATGGGAAGGTAGCAGCAGCAACCCAGGGGGGAGGGGGAGGGGGGGCGGGGGGGGGGGGGGGGGGGGGGGGGGGGGGGGGGACCGGACGGACTCTCAGGGATGTTATTGTATATGTATAGGCACTTGTTATAGGTAATGTATATTGGACTGTTGGATTGTATCTTTGGAGAGTAACTATTTTTGACAAGGCAGTTGCCACTTAGTTTGTTTTTTGTTTTTGTTTATATATTATTTATTTATTTGTTTAAAACTGGCCACTGTTATTTATATTGCTTTATTGTTGTGTAAAAGAAACACTGCGTACTGTTATGTTTGGCCACAAAATTTTGAATAAAATATATTTTTAAAAAAAGAAAGGGAAAAGAGTAGGAGTCAGCTTACAGGGATAAACACTGACTGCAGGCCGAGGGTGGGGAGGACCCTGTTACAGAGGCAGCAGGGGGGTGGGGAGGACCCTGTTACAGAGGCAGCAGGGGGGTGGGGAGGACCCTGTTACAGAGGCAGCAGGGGGGTGGGGAGGACCCTGTTACAGAGGCAGCAGGGGGGTGGGGAGGACCCTGTTACAGAGGCAGCAGGGGGGTGGGGAGGACCCTGTTACAGAGGCAGCAGGGGGGTGGGGAGGACCCTGTTACAGAGGCAGCAGGGGGGTGGGGAGGACCCTGTTACAGAGGCAGCAGGGGGGGGGTTGGCGTTGCCGAACCTGCTTCATCATTGTTGGGCGGCGGATGTGGACAAGGTGCGGCGGTGGTGGGAAGGAGAAGGGGTAGAGGGGGTTAGGATGGAGGAGGAATCTTGTAAGGGGTCTAGTTTGAGGGCTATGGTGACGGCAGCGTTGCCAATGGCTCCGAGTAGGTATTCAAGGAGCCTGGAGGTGCAGTCCACGGTGAAGAAATGGAATCAGGTGAAGAGGCATTTTAGGGTTGATGGGATGTCGGTGCTAACGCTGCTGTAACGAGTAGAGTTGATATGGGGGGGGCAGTGGATGTGGTGTATTTGGACTGTCAGAAGGCTTTTGACAAAGTCCTGCACAAGAGATTAGTGTGTAAAATTAATAGAAAACTGGTCGGCAGACAGGAAACAAAGAGTAGGAATTAACGGGTCTTTTTCCAATTGGCAGGCAGTGACTAGTGGGGTACCGCAGGGATCGGTGTTGGGGCCCCAGCTATTGACAATATATATTAATGATTCAGATGAGGGAACAAAATGTAATATTTCTAAATTTGCAGATGGCAGACAGTTGGGTGGGAGGGTGAGCTGTGAGGAGGATGCAGAGATCCCTCAGTGTGATTTGGACAGGTTGGGCGAGTGGGTAAATGAATGGCAGATGCAGTATAAGGTGGACAACTTTGGAAGCAAAAACAGGAAGGCAGATTACTATTTGAATGGTTGTAAATTGGGAGAGAGGAGTGTGCAGCGGGACCTGAGTGTCCTTGTGCACCAGTCGCTGAAGGTAAGCTGCAGGTGCAGCAGGCGGTAAAGAAGGCTAATGGTATGTTGGCCTTCATTGCGAGAGGTTTAGAGTATAGAAGCAGGGATGTGTTGCTGCAATTGTACAGGGCCTGGGTGAGGCCACACCTGGAGTATTGTGGGCAGTTTTGGTCTCCTTCTCTGAGGAAGGATGTTCTTGCTCTCGAGGGAGAGCAGCGAAGGTTTACCAGACTGATTCCAGGGATGGTGGAACTGTCATATGAGGGGAGATTGACGAGGTTGGGATTGTTCTCCTATCTTCTATGTGTTTATGTATCTATGATAAGAGGTAGCAAATTTAAAACAGATTTAAGGACAAAATACTTCTCCCAAAGGGTTGTGAATCTGTGGAATTCGCTGCCCCAGAGTGCGGTGCATGCTGGGACAGTGGTTAAATTTAAGGAGGAGTTAGACAGATTTTTAATTAGTAATGGGTTGAAGGGTTATGGAGAACGGGCAGGACGGTGGAGTTGAGGCCAGGATGAGATCAGCCATGATCACATTGAGGGTGTTAGGCTCGGGAGGCTAAATTGTCGACTCCCGCTCCTCGGTCATGTGTTCCAGGGAGGAGATGCTCCGGCTGATTTTGCAATCCAGCTCTTGGTCTGGAACATTGCAGGTAGCAGAGGAGGAACATATCAGCCAGGATAGAATGGCGGGGCAGCCTCGATGGGCCAAATGGCCAAATTCTTCTCCTATGTCTTATGAATTTGCATGCGTGTGTACCTATGTGTGTGGGAAGCATGTGTGTGTGTGTGTGGGAAGCGCATGTGTGTGGGAGACGTGTGGGAGGCATGTGGGGGTGTGGGAGATGTGTGTATGTGGTTGGGGGTGACGTGTGTGTGTGTAGGAGGCATGTATGGGAGGTGTGTATGTGTGTGGGAGGCGTGTGCATATGTGGGAGGTGTGTGCATGTGTATGTGTGTGTGGGGGCAGGCGTATGTGTATGAGGCATGTGTGTGTGTGTGGGAGGCATGTCTGTGTGTGTGTGGGAGGCGGGTGTGTGGGGAGGCATGTGTGTGTGTGTTTGTGTGGGAGCCATGTGTGTGTATCAGAGGCATGTGTGTGTGGGAGGCATGTGTGTGTGGGGGAGGCATGTGCATGTGTGTGTTTGTGTGGGAGGCATGTGTGTGGGAGGCATGTGTATGTCGGAGGCATGCGTGTATGTGGGAAATGTGTGTGTGTGGGAGGCGTGTGTGTGTGTAGGAGGTGTGTGTGCATGTGGGAGGCATGTGTGTATGTGTGGGAGGCGTGTGTGTGTATGGTAGGTGTGTGTGTGTATGTGTGTGTGTGGGAGGCGTGTGTGTGTGAGATGTGTGTGTGAGTATGGGAGGAGTGTGTGTGTGGAGGCGTGTGTGTGTGTGTGTGAGGTGTGTGGGAGGGAGGCGTGTGCATATGTGGGAGGTGTGTGCATGTGTATGTCTGTGTGGGGGAGGCGTATGTGTAGGAGGCATGTGTGTGTGTATGTGTGGGAGGCGTGTGTGAGTGTGTGTGGGGAGGCATGTGTGTTAGTGTGGGAGGCAAGTGTGTGTATCAGAGGCATGTGGGTGTGTGGGAGGCATGTGTGTGTGTGGGAGGTGTGTGCGTGTGTGGGGCGAGGCATGTGCATGTGTGTGTTTGTGTGGAAGGCATGTGTATGTCGGAGGCATGCGTGTATGTGGGAGATGTGTGTGTGTGAGGCGTGTGTGAGAGTGTGGGATGTGTGTGTGTGTGTGGGAGGAGTGGGAGTGTGTGGGAGGTGTGTGTGTGTGAGTGTGGGAGGAGTGTGTGTGTGTGGGAGGTGTGTGTGTGTGTGTGGGAGGAGTGTGTGTGTGTGGGAGGAGTGTGAGGGAGGTGTGTGTGTGAGTGTGGGAGGTGTGGGAGGCGTGTGTGTGAGTGTGGGAGGAGTGTGTGTGTGGGAGGAGTGTGTGTGTGTGGGAGGAGTGGGAGGGAGGTGTGTGTGTGAGTGTGGGAGGAGTGTGTGTGTGTGAGAGGAGTGTGAGGGAGGTGTGTGTGAGAGTGTGGGAGGAGTGTGAGTGTGTGTGTGTGGGAGGAGTGTGTGTGTGTGAGGAGTGTGTGTGTGTGAGTGTGGGAGGAGTGTGTGTGTGTGGGAGGTGTGTGTGTGTGTGTGTGGGAGGAGTGGGAGGGAGGTGTGTGTGTGTGAGTGTGGGAGGAGTGTGTGTGTGGGAGGAGTATGTGGGAGGAGTGTGTGTGTGTGGGAGGAGTGGGAGGGAGGTGTGTGTGTGAGTGTGGGAGGAGTGTGTGTGTGTGGGAGGAGTGTGAGGGAGGTGTGTGTGTGAGTGTGGGAGGTGTGGGAGGCGTGTGTGTGAGTGTGGGAGGAGTGTGTGTGTGGGAGGAGTGTGTGTGTGTGGGAGGAGTGGGAGGGAGGTGTGTGTGTGAGTGTGGGAGGAGTGTGTGTGTGTGAGAGGAGTGTGAGGGAGGTGTGTGTGAGAGTGTGGGAGGAGTGTGAGTGTGTGTGTGTGGGAGGAGTGTGTGTGTGTGAGTGTGGGAGGAGTGTGTGTGTGTGAGTGTGGGAGGAGTGTGTGTGTGTGGGAGGTGTGTGTGTGTGTGTGTGTGGGAGGAGTGGGAGGGAGGTGTGTGTGTGTGAGTGTGGGAGGAGTGTGTGTGTGGGAGGAGTGTGTGGGAGGAGTGTGTGTGTGTGGGAGGAGTGGGAGGGAGGTGTGTGTGTGAGTGTGGGAGGAGTGTGTCTGTGTGAGAGGAGTGTGAGGGAGGTGTGTGTGTGAGAGTGTGGGAGGAGTGTGAGTGTGTGAGTGTGGGAGGAGTGTGTGTGTGTGAGTGTGGGAGGAGTGTGTGTGTGTGGGAGGTGTGTGTGTGTGTGGGAGGAGTGTGTGTGTGTGGGAGGACTGGGAGGGAGGAGTGTGTGTGAGAGTGTGGGAGGAGTGTGAGTGTGTGTGTGAGGCGAGTGTGTGAGTGTGGGAGGAGTGCGTGTGTGTGAGTGTGGGAGGAGTGTGTGTGTGTGAGTGTGGAAGGAGTGTGTGTGTGTGTGAGTGTGGGAGGAGTGTGTGTGTGTGGGAGGAGTGGGAGGGAGGTGTGTGTGTGAGTGTGGGAGGAGTGTGAGGGAGGTGTGTGTGTGAGTGTGAAAGGAGTGTGTGTGTGTGGGAGGAGTGTGTGTGTGTGGGAGGAGTGTGTGTGTGTGGGAGGACTGGGAGGGAGGAGTGTGTGTGAGAGTGTGGGAGGAGTGTGAGTGTGTGTGTGAGGCGAGTGTGTGAGTGTGGGAGGAGTGTGTGTGTGTGAGTGTGGGAGGAGTGTGTGTGTGTGAGTGTGGAAGGAGTGTGTGTGTGTGAGTGTGGGAGGAGTGTGTGTGTGTGGGAGGAGTGGGAGGGAGGTGTGTGTGTGAGTGTGGGAGGAGTGTGTGTGTGTGAGAGGAGTGTGAGGGAGGTGTGTGTGTGAGAGTGTGGGAGGAGTGTGAGTGTGTGTGTGAGGTGAGTGTGTGAGTGTGGGAGGAGTGTGTGTGAGTGTGGGAGGAGTGTGTGTGTGTGAGTGTGGGAGGAGTGTGTGTGTGTGGGAGGTGTGTGTGTGTGTGTGTGTGTGGGAGGAGTGTGAGGGAGGTGTGTGTGTGAGTGTGGGAGGAGTGTGTGTGAGGGAGGAGTGTGTGTGTGTGGGAGGATTGTGTGTGAGGGAGGAGTGTGTGTGTGTGGGAGGAGTGTGAGGGAGGTGTGTGTGTGTGTGAGAGTGTGGGAGGAGCGTGTGTGTGTGGGAGGTGTGTGTGTGTGTGGGAGGAGTGTGAGGGAGGTGTGTGTGTGAGTGTGGGAGGTGTGGGAGGCATGTGTGTGAGTGTGGGAGGAGTGTGTGTGTGGGAGGAGTGTGTGTGTGTGGGAGGAGTGGGAGGGAGGTGTGTGTGTGTGAGTGTGGGAGGAGTGTGTGTGTGTGGGAGGAGTGTGTGTGTGTGGGAGGAGTGTGAGGGAGGTGTGAGAGTGTGGGAGGAGCGTGTGTGTGTGGGAGGTGTGTGTGTGTGTGTGGGAGGAGTGTGAGGGAGGTGTGTGTGTGAGTGTGGGAGGTGTGGGAGACGTGTGTGTGAGTGTGGGAGGAGTGTGTGTGTGGGAGGAGTGTGTGTGTGTGGGAGGAGTGTGAGGGAGGAGTGTGTGTGTGTGGGAGGAGTGTGAGGGAGGTGTGTGTGTGTGTGAGTGTGGGAGGAGTGTGTGTGTGTGGGAGGAGTGTGTGTGTGTGGGAGGAGTGTGAGGGAGGTGTGTGTGTGTGGGAGGTGTGTGTGTGTGGGAGGTGTGTGTGTGTGAGAGGAGTGTGAGGGAGGTGTGTGTGTGTGTGGGAGGTGTGTGTGTGTGTGGGAGGAGTGTGAGGGAGGTGTGTGTGTGTGTGGGAGGTGTGTGTGTGTGGGAGGAGTGTGTGTGTGTGAGAGGAGTGTGAGGGAGGTGTGTGTGTGTGTGGAAGGTGTGTGTGTGTGTGGGAGGAGTGTGAGGGAGGAGTGTGTGTGTGTGGGAGGAGTGTGAGGGAGGTGTGTGTGTGTGTGAGTGTGGGAGGAGTGTGTGTGTGTGTGGGAGGAGTGTGAGGGAGGTGTGTGTGTGAGTGTGGGAGGTGTGGGAGGCGTGTGTGTGAGTGTGGGAGGAGTGTGTGTGTGGGAGGAGTGTGTGTGTGTGGGAGGAGTGTGAGGGAGGAGTGTGTGTGTGTGGGAGGAGTGTGAGGGAGGTGTGTGTGTGTGTGAGTGTGGGAGGAGTGTGTGTGTGTGGGAGGAGTGTGTGTGTGTGGGAGGAGTGTGTGTGTGTGGGAGGAGTGTGAGGGAGGTGTGTGTGTGAGTGTGGGAGGTGTGGGAGGCGTGTGTGTGAGTGTGGGAGGAGTGTGTGTGTGGGAGGAGTGTGTGTGTGTGGGAGGAGTGGGAGGGAGGTGTGTGTGTGAGTGTGGGAGGAGTGTGTGTGTGTGAGAGGAGTGTGAGGGAGGTGTGTGTGAGAGTGTGGGAGGAGTGTGAGTGTGTGTGTGTGGGAGGAGTGTGTGTGTGTGAGTGTGGGAGGAGTGTGTGTGTGTGAGTGTGGGAGGAGTGTGTGTGTGTGGGAGGTGTGTGTGTGTGTGTGTGGGAGGAGTGGGAGGGAGGTGTGTGTGTGTGTGAGTGTGGGAGGAGTGTGTGTGTGGGAGGAGTGTGTGGGAGGAGTGTGTGTGTGTGGGAGGAGTGGGAGGGAGGTGTGTGTGTGAGTGTGGGAGGAGTGTGTGTGTGTGGGAGGAGTGGGAGGGAGGTGTGTGTGTGAGTGTGGGAGGAGTGTGTCTGTGTGAGAGGAGTGTGAGGGAGGTGTGTGTGTGAGAGTGTGGGAGGAGTGTGAGTGTGTGAGTGTGGGAGGAGTGTGTGTGTGTGAGTGTGGGAGGAGTGTGTGTGTGTGGGAGGTGTGTGTGTGTGTGGGAGGAGTGTGTGTGTGTGGGAGGACTGGGAGGGAGGAGTGTGTGTGAGAGTGTGGGAGGAGTGTGAGTGTGTGTGTGAGGCGAGTGTGTGAGTGTGGGAGGAGTGTGTGTGTGTGAGTGTGGGAGGAGTGTGTGTGTGTGAGTGTGGAAGGAGTGTGTGTGTGTGTGAGTGTGGGAGGAGTGTGTGTGTGTGGGAGGAGTGGGAGGGAGGTGTGTGTGTGATTGTGGGAGGAGTGTGAGGGAGGTGTGTGTGTGAGTGTGAAAGGAGTGTGTGTGTGTGGGAGGAGTGTGTGTGTGTGGGAGGAGAGTGTGTGTGTGGGAGGACTGGGAGGGAGGAGTGTGTGTGAGAGTGTGGGAGGAGTGTGAGTGTGTGTGTGAGGCGAGTGTGTGAGTGTGGGAGGAGTGTGTGTGTGTGAGTGTGGGAGGAGTGTGTGTGTGTGAGTGTGGAAGGAGTGTGTGTGTGTGAGTGTGGGAGGAGTGTGTGTGTGTGGGAGGAGTGGGAGGGAGGTGTGTGTGTGAGTGTGGGAGGAGTGTGTGTGTGTGAGAGGAGTGTGAGGGAGGTGTGTGTGTGAGAGTGTGGGAGGAGTGTGAGTGTGTGTGTGAGGTGAGTGTGTGAGTGTGGGAGGAGTGTGTGTGAGTGTGGGAGGAGTGTGTGTGTGTGAGTGTGGGAGGAGTGTGTGTGTGTGGGAGGTGTGTGTGTGTGTGTGTGTGGGAGGAGTGTGAGGGAGGTGTGTGTGTGAGTGTGGGAGGAGTGTGTGTGAGGGAGGAGTGTGTGTGTGTGGGAGGATTGTGTGTGAGGGAGGAGTGTGTGTGTGTGGGAGGAGTGTGAGGGAGGTGTGTGTGTGTGTGAGAGTGTGGGAGGAGCGTGTGTGTGTGGGAGGTGTGTGTGTGTGTGGGAGGAGTGTGAGGGAGGTGTGTGTGTGAGTGTGGGAGGTGTGGGAGGCGTGTGTGTGAGTGTGGGAGGAGTGTGTGTGTGGGAGGAGTGTGTGTGTGTGGGAGGAGTGGGAGGGAGGTGTGTGTGTGTGAGTGTGGGAGGAGTGTGTGTGTGTGTGTGTGTGTGGGAGGAGTGTGAGGGAGGTGTGTGTGAGTGTGGGAGGAGTGTGAGGGAGGTGTGTGTGAGTGTGGGAGGTGTGTGTGTGTGTGTGTGTGTGTGGGAGGAGTGTGAGGGAGGTGTGTATGTGTGTGGGAGGAGTGTGAGGGAGGTGTGTGTGAGTGTGGGAGGTGTGTATGAGTGTGGGAGGTGTGTGTGCGTGTGTGGGAGGTGTGTGTGTGTGTGGGAGGAGTGTGAGGGAGGAGTGTGTGTGTGTGGGAGGAGTGTGAGGGAGGTGTGTGTGTGTGTGAGTGTGGGAGGAGTGTGTGTGTGGGAGGAGTGGGAGGGAGGTGTGTGTGTGTGGGAGGTGTGTGTGTGTGGGAGGAGTGTGAGGGAGGTGTGTGTGTGAGGGAGGTGTGTGTGTGTGGGAGGTGTGTGTGTGTGGGAGGTGTGTGTGTGTGGGAGGAGTGTGAGGGAGGTGTTGTGTGTGTGGGAGGTGTGTGTGTGTGTGGGAGGTGTGTGTGTGAGTGTGGGAGGAGTGTGTGTGTGGGAGGAGTGTGTGTGTGTGGGAGGAGTGTGAGGGAGGTGCGTGTGTGAGTGTGGGAGGTGTGGGAGGCGTGTGTGTGAGTGTGGGAGGAGTGTGTGTATGGGAGGAGTGTGTGTGTGTGGGAGGAGTGTGAGGGAGGAGTGTGTGTGTGTGGGAGGAGTGTGAGGGAGGTGTGTGTGTGTGTGAGTGTGGGAGGAGTGTGTGTGTGTGTGTGTGTGTGTGGGAGGAGTGTGAGGGAGGTGTGTGTGTGTGTGGGAGGAGTGTGAGGGAGGTGTGTGTGTGTGTGGGAGGTGTGTGTGTGTGAGAGGAGTGTGAGGGAGGTGTGTGTGAGTGTGGGAGGTGTGTGAGGGAGGTGTGTGTGAGTGTGGGAGGAGTGTGAGGGAGGTGTGTGTGAGTGTGGGAGGTGTGTGTGCGTGTGTGGGAGGTGTGTTAGTGTGTGTGTGTGGGAGGAGTGTGAGGGAGGTGTGTGTGTGTGTGAGTGTGGGAGGAGTGTGTGTGTGTGTGGGAGGAGTGTGAGGGAGGTGTGTGTGTGTGGGAGGAGTGTGAGGGAGGTGTGTGTGAGTGTGGGAGGTGTGTGTGTGTGTGTGGGAGGTGTGTGTGCGTGTGTGGGAGGTGTGTGTGTGTGTGTGTGTGTGGGAGGAGTGTGAGGGAGGTGTGTGTGTGTGGGAGGAGTGTGAGGGAGGTGTGTGTGAGTGTGGGAGGTGTGTGTGTGTGTGTGTGGGAGGTGTGTGTGTGTGTGTGTGTGTGTGGGAGGAGTGTGAGGGAGGTGTGTGTGAGTGTGGGAGGAGTGTGAGGGAGGTGTGTGTGAGTGTGGGAGGTGTGTGTGTGTGTGTGTGTGTGTGGGAGGAGTGTGAGGGAGGTGTGTGTGTGTGTGGGAGGAGTGTGAGGGAGGTGTGTGTGAGTGTGGGAGGTGTGTGAGGGAGGTGTGTGTGTGTGTGGGAGGAGTGTGAGGGAGGTGTGTGTGAGTGTGGGAGGAGTGTGAGGGAGGTGTGTGTGAGTGTGGGAGGTGTGTGTGTGTGTGTGTGTGTGTGGGAGGAGTGTGAGGGAGGTGTGTGTGTGTGTGGGAGGAGTGTGAGGGAGGTGTGTGTGAGTGTGGGAGGTGTGTATGAGTGTGGGAGGTGTGTGTGCGTGTGTGGGAGGTGTGTGTGTGTGTGTGTCCGGGAGACTATGAGATATGTGACGATTGCCTGTAGACGAATGCCACAATTACACGTGATTTGTTCCTTACCCAGATGAGGAGCTGGGTAATGACGACATTGGCCATCGCACAGGAGAGGTGCAGCGCAGTCCGTCCATCTCCATCCCCATACGTCTCGTTCACCTCTTCCTTGGTGCCGTGGGCAAGGAGCAGGGCGACAAGTCGCAGGTCATCCTCCACCACAGCGCGGAGCAGCTGCTGTCCCAGCGGAATGTCAGACTGAGGGGGGCCAGCCAGCAGCAGTTTCTGTTCGTACTTGGCTCTTATCCAGCGCTCCTTCTCCTCTCTGTAAGAAAGACCATCGAGAAGACAAGGGATCAGACACGGCTGTTAATCTCACCCCAACACACAGCTCACACCTTCTCACACCAACACACAGCTCACACCTTCCCACCCAAAACACAGCTCACACCTTCTCACACCAACACACAGCTCACACCTTCTCACACCAAAACACAGCTCACACCTTCTCACACCAACACACAGCTCACACCTTCTCACACCAAAACACAGCTCACACCTTCTCACACCAACACACAGCTCACACCTTCTCACACCAACACACAGCTCACACCTACTCACCCCAAAACACAGCTCACACCTTCCCACCCAAAACACAGCTCACACCTTCTCACACCAAAACACAGCTCACACCTTCTCACACAGCTCACACCTTCCCACCCAAAACACAGCTCACACCTTCTCACACCAAAACACAGCCCACACCTTCTCACACCAAAACACAGCTCACACCTTCTCACACAGCTCACACCTTCCCACCCAAAACACAGCTCACACCTTCTCACACAGCTCACACCTTCCCACCCAAAATACAGTCCACACCTTCTCACACCAAAACACAGCTCACACCTTCCCACCCAAAACACAGCTCACACCTTCTCACACCAAAACACAGCTCACACCTTCTCATACCAAAACACAGCTCAGACCTTCTCACACCAAAACACAGCTCACACCTTCTCACCCCAAAACACAGCTCACACCTTCTCACCCCAAAACACAGCTCACACCTTCTCACACCAAAACACAGCTCACACCTTCCCACACCAAAACACAGCTCACACCTTCTCACCCCAAAACACAGCTCACACCTTCTCACACCAAAACACAGCTCACACCTTCCCACACCAAAACACAGCTCACACCTTCTCACCCCAAAACACAGCTCACACCTTCTCACCCCAAAACACAGCTCACACCTTCTCACACCAAAACACAGCTCACACCTTCTCACCCAGACACAGCTCACACCTTCTCACACCAAAACACAGCTCACACCTTCTCACACCAAAACACAGCTCACACCTTCCCACACCAAAACACTGCTCACACCTTCTCACACCAAAACACAGCTCACACCTCCTCACCCCAAAACACAGCTCACACCTTCTCACCCCAAAACACAGCTCACACCTTCTCACCCCAAAACACAGCTCACACCTTCTCACACCAAAACACAGCTCACACCTTCTCACCCAGACACAGCTCACACCTTCTCACACCAAAACACAGCTCACACCTTCTCACACCAAAACACAGCTCACACCTTCCCACCCCAGACACAGCTCACACCTTATCACACCAAACACACCTCACACCTTCTGACACCAAAACACAGCTCACACCTTATCACCACAAAACACAGCTCACACCTTCTCACACCAAAACACAGCTCACACCTTCTCACCCCAAAACACAGCTCACACCTTCTCACCCAGACACAGCTCACACCTTCTCACACCAAAACACAGCTCACACCTTCTCACACCAAAACACAGCTCATAACGTCACACCCCAAAACACAGGTCACACCTTCTTACACCAAAACACAGCTCACACCTTCTCACACCAAAACACAGCTCACACCTTCTCACACCAAAACACAGCTCACACCTTCTCGCCCAAAAACACAGCTCACACCTTCCCACACCAAAACACAGCTCACACCTTCTCACCCCAAAACACAGCTCACACCTTCTCACACCAAAACACGGCTCACACCTTCTCACACCAAAACACAGCTCACACCTTCCCACACCAAAACACAGCTCACACCTTCTCACCCCAAAACACAGCGCACACCTTCCCACCCAGACACAGCTCACACATTCTCACACCAAAACACAGCTCACACCTTCTCACCCCAGACACAGCTCACACCTACTCACTCCAAAACACAGCTCACACCTTCTCACCCAGACACAGCTCACACCTTCTTACACCAAAACACAGCTCACACCTTCTCACACCAACACACAGCTCACACCATCCCACACCAAAACACAGCTCACACCTACTCACCCCAAAACACAGCTCACACCTTCCCACACCAACACACAGCTCACACCTTCTCACACCAACACACAGCTCACACCTTCTCACACCAAAACACAGCTCACACCTTCTCACACCAACACACAGCTCACACCTTCTCACACCAACACACAGTTCACACCTACTCACCCCAAAACACAGCTCACACCTTCCCACCCAAAACACAGCTCACACCTTCTCACACCAAAACACAGCTCACACCTTCTCACACAGCTCACACCTTCCCACCCAAAACACAGCTCACACCTTCTCACACCAAAACACAGCCCACACCTTCTCACACCAAAACACAGCTCACACCTTCTCACACAGCTCACACCTTCCCACCCAAAACACAGCTCACACCTTCTCACACAGCTCACACCTTCCCACCCAAAACACAGCCCACACCTTCTCACACCAAAACACAGCTCACACCTTCTTACACCTTCCCACCCAAAACACAGCTCACACCTTCTCACACCAAAACACAGCTCACACCTTCTCATACCAAAACACAGCTCAGACCTTCTCACACCAAAACACAGCTCACACCTTCTCACCCCAAAACACAGCTCACACCTTCTCACACCAAAACACAGCTCACACCTTCCCACACCAAAACACAGCTCACACATTCTCACCCCAAAACACAGCTCACACCTTCTCACACCAAAACACAGCTCACACCTTCCCACACCAAAACACAGCTCACACCTTCTCACACCAAAACACAGCTCACACCTTCTCACCCCAAAACACAGCTCACACCTTCTCACACCAAAACACAGCTCACACCTTCTCACCCCAAAACACAGCTCACACCTTCTCACACCAAAACACAGCTCACACCTTCTCACACCAAAACACAGCTCACACCTTCCCACACCAAAACACAGCTCACACCTTCTCACACCAAAACACAGCTCACACCTTCTCACCCCAAAACACAGCTCACACCTTCTCACCCCAAAACACAGCTCACACCTTCTCACACCAAAACACAGCTCACACCTTCTCACCCAGACACAGCTCACACCTTCTCACACCAAAACACAGCTCACACCTTCTCACACCAAAACACAGCTCACACCTTCCCACCCCAGACACAGCTCACACCTTATCACACCAAACACAACTCACACCTTCTGACACCAAAACACAGCTCACACCTTATCACCACAAAACACAGCTCACACCTTCTCACACCAAAACACAGCTCACACCTTCTCACCCCAAAACACAGCTCACACCTTCTCACACCAAAACACAGCTCACACCTTCTCACCCAGACACAGCTCACACCTTCTCACACCAAAACACAGCTCACACCTTCTCACACCAAACACAGCTCATAACGTCACACCCCAAAACACAGGTCACACCTTCTTACACCAAAACACAGCTCACACCTTCTCACACCAAAACACAGCTCACACCTTCTCACACCAAAACACAGCTCACACCTTCTCGCCCAAAAACACAGCTCACACCTTTCCACACCAAAACACAGCTCACACCTTCTCACCCCAAAACACAGCTCACACCTTCTCACACCAAAACACAGCTCACACCTTCTCACACCAAAACACAGCTCACACCTTCCCACACCAAAACACAGCTCACACCTTCTCACCCCAAAACACAGCGCACACCTTCCCACCCAGACACAGCTCACACCTTCTCACACCAAAACACAGCTCACACCTTCTCACCCAGACACAGCTCACACCTTCCCACACCAAAACACAGCTCACACCTTCTCACACCAAAACACAGCTCACAACTTCTCACCCCAAAACACAGCTCACACCTTCCCACCGCAGGCACAGCTCACACCTTCTCACACCAAAACACAGCTCACACCAAAACACAGCTCACACCTTCCCACCCCAGACACAGCTCACACCTTATCACACCAAACACAACTCACACCTCCTGACACCAAAACACAGCTCACACCTTATCACCACAAAACACAGCTCACACCTTCTCACACCAAAACACAGCTCACACCTTCTCACCCCAAAACACAGCTCACACCTTCTCACACCAAAACACAGCTCACACCTTCTCACCCCAAAACACAGCTCACACCTTCCCACCGCAGGCACAGCTCACACCTTCTCACACCAAAACACAGCTCACACCTTCTCACACCAAAACACAGCTCACACCTTCCCACCCCAGACACAGCTCACACCTTATCACACCAAACACAACTCACACCTTCTGACACCAAAACACAGCTCACACCTTATCACCACAAAACACAGCTCACACCTTCTCACACCAAAACACAGCTCACACCTTCTCACCCCAAAACACAGCTCACACCTTCTCACACCAAAACACAGCTCACACCTTCTCACACCAAAACACAGCTCACACATTCTCACCCCAAAACACAGCTCACACCTTCCCACCCCAAAACACAGCTCACACCTTCTCACACTAAAACACAGCTCACACCTTCCCACCAGACACACAGCTCACACCTTCTCACACCAACACACAGCTCACACCTTCTCACTCCAAAACACAGCTCACACCTTCTCACACCAAAACACAGCTCACACCTTCCCACCAGACACACAGCTCACACCTTCTCACACCAAAACACAGCTCACACCATCTCACCCAGACACAGCTCACACCTTCTCACACCAAAACACAGCTCACACCTTCTCACACCAAAACACAGCTCACACCTTCTCACACCAAAACACATCTCACACCTTCCCACCCAGAGACACAGCTCACACCTTCTCACACCAATTTACAGCTCACAACTTCTCACACCAGAACACATCTCACACCTTCCCACCCAACACAGCTCACACCTTCTCACACCAGAACACATCTCACACCTTCCCACCCAACACAGCTCACACCTTCTCACTCCAGACACAGTTCACACCTTCTCACACCAACACACAGCTCACACATTCTCACCCCAAAACACAGCTCACACCTTCTCACACCAACACACAGCTCACACCTTCTCACACCAAAACACAGCTCACACCTTCTCACCCCAGACACAGCTCACACCTTCTCACACCAAAACACAGCTCACACCTTCTCACCCCAGACACAGCTCACACCTTCTCACACCAAAACACAGCTCACACCTACTCACCCCAAAACACAGCTCACACCTTCTCACACCAAAACACAGCTCACACCTTCTCACACCAAAACACAGCTCACACCTTCTCACACCAAAGCACAGCTCACACCTTCTCACCCCAAAACACAGCTCACACCTTCTCACACCAAAACACAGCTCACACCTTCTCACACCAAAACACAGCTCACACCTTCTCACACCAAAGCACAGCTCACACCTTCCCACCAGACACACAGCTCACACCTTTCACCCCAAAACACAGCTCACACCATCTCACCCAGACACAGCTCACACCTTCTCACACCAAAACACATCTCACACCTTCTCACACCAAAGCACAGCTCACACCCTCTCACACCAAAACACAGCTCACACCTTCTCCCACCAGAACACATCTCACACCTTCTCACACCAAAGCACAGCTCACACCTTCTCACCAGACACACAGCTCACACCAAAATACAGCTCACACCTTCCCACAGCAGACACAGCTCACACCTTCTCACACCAAAACACAGCTCACACCTTCTCACACCGAAACACAGCTCACACCGAAATACAGCTCACAGCTTCTCCCACCAAAACACAGCTCACACCTTCTCACACCAAAACACAGCTCACACCTTCCCACCCCAGACACAGCTCACACCTTATCACACCAAAACACAGCTCACACCTTCTCACACCAAACACAGCTCACACCTTCTCACACAAAAACACAGCTCACACCTTCCCACGCAGACACACAGCTCACACCATCTCACACCAAAACACAGCTCACACCTTCTCACACCGAACCACAGCTCACACCTTCCCACCCAAAACACAGCTCACACCTTCCCACCCCAGACACAGCTCACACCTTCTCACCCCAGACACAGCTCACACCTTCTCACACCAAAACACAGCTCACACCAAAACGCAGCTCACACATTCTCACCCCAAAACACAGCTCACACCTTCTCACCCCAAAACACAGCTCACACCTTCTCACCCCAGACACAGCTCACACCTTCTCACACCAAAACACAGCTCACACCTTCCCACCCAAAACACAGCTCACACCTTCCCACCCAAAACACAGCTCACACCTTCTCACACCAAAACACAGCTCACACCTTCTCACCCCAAAACACAGCTCACACCTTCTCACACCAAAACACAGCTCACACATTCTCACCCCAGACACAGCTCACACCTTCTCACACAAAAACACAGCTCACACCTTCCCACACCAAAACACAGCTCACATCATCTCACACCAAAACACAGCTCACACCTTCTCACACCAAAACACAGCTCACACCTTCCCACCCCAGACACAGTTCACACCTTCTCACACCAAAACACAGCTCACACCTTCTCACACCAAACACAGCTCACATCATCTCACAAAAACACAGCTCACACCTTCTCACACCACACACAGCTCACACCTTCTCACGCCAAAACACAGCTCACACCTTCTCACCCGACACAGCTCACACCTTCTCACACAAAAACACAGCTCACACCTTCTCACCCAGACACAGCTCACAGCTTCTCACACCAAAACACAGCTCACACCTTCCCACGCAGACACACAACTCACACCTTCTCACACCAAAACACTGGCCACACCTTCCCACCCAGACACACAGCTCACACCTTCTCACACCAAAACACAGCTCACACCTTCTCACACCAAACACAGCTCACATCTTCTCACAAAAACGCAGCTCACACCTTCTCACACCAAACACAGCTCACACCTTCTCACGCCAAAACACACCTCACACCTTCTCACCCGACACAGCTCACACATTCTCACACAAAAACACAGCTCACACCTTCTCACCGAGACACAGCTCACACCTTCTCACACCAAAACACAGCTCACACCTTCCCACGCAGATACACAACTCACACCTTCTCACACCAAAACACTGGCCACACCTTCCCAACCAGACACACAGCTCACACCTTCTCACACCAAAGCACAGCTCACACCTTCTCACACCAACACACAGCTCACACCTTCCCAACCAGACACACAGCTCACACCTTCTCACACCAAAGCACAGCTCACACCTTCTCACACCAACACACAGCTCACACCTTCTCACCCCAAAACACAGCTCACACCTTCTCACACCAAAACACAGTTCACACCTTCCCACCCAAAACACAGCTCACACCTTCTCACCCCAAAACACAGCTCACACCTTCTCACACCAAAACACAGCTCACACCTTCCCACCCAAAACACAGCTCACACCTTCTCACACCAAAACACGGCTCACACCTTCTCACCCCAAAACACAGCTCACACCTTCTCACCCCAGACACAGCTCACACCTTCTCACACAGCTCACACCTTCTCTCACCAAAACACAGCTCACACATTCTCACCCCAGACACAGCTCACACCTTCTCACACAAAAACACAGCTCACACCTTCCCACGCAGACACACAGCTCACACCATCTCACACCAAAACACAGCTCACACCTTCTCACACCAAAACACAGCTCACACCTTCCCACCCCAGACACAGTTCACACCTTCTCACACCAAAACACAGATCACACCTTCTCACACCAAACACAGCTCACATCATCTCACAAAAACACAGCTCACACCTTCTCACACCAAACACAGCTCACACCTTCTCACACCAAAACACAGCTCACACCTTCTCACCCGACACAGCTCACACCTTCTCACACAAAAACACAGCTCACACCTTCTCACCCAGACACAGCTCACACCTTCTCACACCAAAACACAGCTCACACCTTCCCACGCAGACACACAACTCACACCTTCTCACACCAAAACACTGGCCACACCTTCCCACCCAGACACAGAGCTCACACCTTCTCACACCAAAACACAGCTCACACCTTCTCACACCAAACACAGCTCACATCTTCTCACAAAAACGCAGCTCACACCTTCTCACACCAAACACAGCTCACACCTTCTCACGCCAAAACACACCTCACACCTTCTCACCCGACACAGCTCACACCTTCTCACACAAAAACACAGCTCACACCTTCTCACCGAGACACAGCTCACACCTTCTCACACAAAAACGCAGCTCACACCTTCTCACACCAAACACAGCTCACACCTTCTCACGCCAAAACACACCTCACACCTTCTCACCCGACACAGCTCACACCTTCTCACACAAAAACACACCTCACACCTTCTCACCCGACACAGCTCACACCTTCTCACACCAAACACAGCTCACACCTTCTCACACCAAAACACAGCTCACACCTTCTCACCCGACACAGCTCACACCTTCTCACACAAAAACACAGCTCACACCTTCTCACCCAGACACAGCTCACACCTTCTCACACCAAAACACAGCTCACACCTTCTCACACCAAAACACAGCTCACACCTTCACACACCAAACACAGCTCACACCTTCTCACACCAAAACACAGCTCACACCTTCTCACACAAAAACATAGCTCACACCTTCTCACACCAAAACACAGCTCACACCTTCTCACACCAAAACACAGCTCACACCTTCCCACCCAGACACAGCTCACACCTTCCCTCCCAGACACACAACCAGTCAATAGCATCACGCACGGGTTAGGTCACAGAGAGTGCATTAAAGTTGTTTGTAAGATTCACTAAGCTAATGCTCAATATGGAAATCTAATACAGAAGGAGAAATGTAAATGCTGGGACTATTTCCGGATAAGGATATGAGGAAATTTATAACAATAAAACCTCGCTAAGAAAATCTTCACAGTCGCTTAATCCCAAACAACAGTTTGCATTTATGAAGCGCCCGTAAATTAGCAAAATATCCCTTAATAATTCACAGTGTAGAGGGAGCTTTACTCTGTATCTAACCCCGTGTTGAACCTGTTCTGGGAGTGTTTGATGGGGACAGTGTAGAGGGAGCTTTACTCTGTATCTAACCCCGTGCTGTACCTGTCCTGGGAGTGTTTGATGGGGACAGTGTAGAGGGAGCTTTACTCTGTATCTCACCCCGTGCTGTACCTGTCCTGGGAGTGTTTGATGGGGACAATGTAGAGGGAGCTTTACTCTGTATCTAACCCCGTGCTGTACCTGTCCTGGGAGTGTTTGATGGGGACAGTGTAGAGGGAGCTTTACTCTGTATCTAACCCCGTGCTGTACTTGTCCTGGGAGTGTTTGATAGGGACAGTGTAGAGAGAGCTTTACTCTGTATCTAACCCCGTGCTGTACCTGTTCTGGGAGTGTTTGATGGGGACAGTGTAGAGGGAGCTTTACTCTGTATCTAACCCAATGCTGTACCTGTTCTGGGAGTGTTTGATGGGGACAGTGTAGAGGGAGCTTTACTCTGTATCTAACCCCGTGCTGTACCTGTCCTGGGAGTGTTTGATGGGGACAGTGTAGAGAGAGCTTTACTCTGTATCTAACCCCGTGCTGCACCTGTCCTGGGAGTGTTTGATGGGGACAGTGTAGAGGGAGCTTTACTCTGTATCTAACCCCATGCTGTACCTGTCCTAGGAGTGTTTGATGGTGACAGTGTTGAGGGAGCTTTACTCTGTATCCAATCCCGTGCTGTACCTGTCCTGGGAGTGTTTGATGGGGAAAGTGTAGAGGGAGCTATATTCGGTATCTAACCCCGTGCTGTACCTGTCCTGGGAGTGTTTGACCGGGACAGTGTAGAGGGAACTTTACTCTGTATCTAACCCCGTGCTGTACCTGTCCTGGGAGTGTTTGATGGGGACAGTGTAGCGGGAGCTTTACTCTGTATCTAACCCCGTGCTGTACCTGTCCTGGGAGTGTTTGATGGGGAAAGTGTAGAGGGAGCTATATTCGGTATCTAACCCCGTGCTGTACCTGTCCTGGGAGTGTTTGACCGGGACAGTGTAGAGGGAGCTTTACTCTGTATCTAACCCCGTGCTGTGCCTGTCCTGGGCGTGTTTGATGGAGACAGTGCGGAGGGAGCTTTACTCTGTATCTAACCCCGTGCTGTACCTGTCTTGGGAGTGTTTGATGGGGACAGTGTAGAGGGAGCTTTACTCTGTATCTAACCCCGTGCTGTACCTGTGCTGGGAGTGTTTGATGGGGACAGTGTAGAGGGAGCTTTACTCTGTATCTAACCCCGTGCTGTACCTGTCCTAGGAGTGTTTGATGGTGACAGTGTAGAGGGAGCTTAACTCTGTATCTAACCCCGTGCTGGACCTGTCCTGGGAGTGTTTGATGGGGAAAGTGTAGAGGGAGCTATATTCGGTATCTAACCCCGTGCTGTACCTGTCCTGGGAGTGTTTGATGGTGACAGTGTTGAGGGAGCTTTACTCTGTATCTAACCCCGTGCAGTACCTGTCCTGGGAGTGTTTGATGGGGACAGTGTAGAGGGAGCTATATTCGGTATCTAACCCCGTGCTGTACCTGTCCTGGGAGTGTTTGATGGGGACAATGTAGAGGGAGCTTTACTCTGTATCTAACCCCGTGCAGTACCTGTCCTGGGAGTGTTTGATGGGGACAGTGTAGAGGGAGCTTTACTCTGTATCTAACCCCGTGCTGTACCTGTCCTGGGAGCGTTTGATGGGGACAGTGTAGAGGGAGCTTTACTCTGTATCTAACCCCGTGCTGTACCTGTCCTGGGAGTGTTTGATGGGGACAGTGTAGAGGGAGCCTTACTCTGTATCAAACCCCATGCTGTACCTGTCCTGGGAGTGTTTGATAGGGACAGTGTAGCGGGAGCTTTACTCTGTATCTAACCCCGTGCTGTACCTGTCCTGGGAGTGTTTGATGGGGACAGTGTAGAGGGAGCTTTACTCTGTATCTAACCCCGTGCTGTACCTGTCTTGGGAGTGTTTGATGGGGACAGTGTAGAGGGAGCTTTACTCTGTATCTAACCCCGTGCTGTACCTGTCCTGGGAGTCTTTGATGGGGACAGTGTAGAGGGAGCTTTACTCTGTATCTAACCCCGTGCTGTACCTGTGCTGGGAGTGTTTGATGAGGACAGTGTAGAGGGAGCTTTACTCTGTATCTAACCCCGTGCTGTACCTGTCCTGGGAGTGTTTGATGGGGACAGTGTAGAGGGAGCTTTACTCTGTATCTAACCCCATGCTGTAACTGTCCTGGGAGTGTTTGATAGGGACAGTGTAGCGGGAGCTTTACTCTGTATCTAACCCCGTGCTGTACCTGTCCTGGGAGTGTTTGATGGGGACAGTGTAGAGGGAGCTTTACTCTGTATCTAACCCCGTGCTGTACCTGTCCTGGGAGTGTTTGATGGGGACAGTGTAGAGGGAGCCTTACTCTGTATCTAACCCCATGCTGTACCTGTCTTGGGAGTGTTTGATGGGGACAGTGTAGAGGGAGTTTTACTCTGTATCTATCCCCGTGCTGTACCTGTGCTGGGAGTGTTTGATGGGGACAGTGTAGAGGGAGGTTTACTCTGTATCTAACCCCGTGCTGTACCTGTCCTGGCAGTGTTTGATGGGGACAGTGTAGAGGGAGCTTTACTCTGTATTTAACCCCATGCTGTACCTGTCCTGCGAGTGTTTGATGTGGACAGGGTAGAGGGAGCTTTACTCTGTATCTAACCCCGTGCTGTACCTGTCCTGGGAGTGTTTGATGGGGACAGTGTAGAGGGAGCTTTACTCTGTATCTAACCCCGTGCTGTACCTGTCCTGGGAGTGTTTGATGGGGATTGTGTAGAGGAATCTTTACTCTGTATCTAACCCCGTGCTGTACCTGTCATGGAATATTTGATGGGGACAGTGCAGAGGGTGCTTTACTCTGTATCTAACCCCATGCTGTACCTGTCCTGGGAGTGTTTGATAGGGACAGTGTAGCGGGAGCTTTACTCTGTATCTAACCCCGTGCTGTACCTGTCTTGGGAGTGTTTGATGGGGACAGTGTAGGGGGAGCTTTACTCTGTATCTAACCCCGTGCTGTACCTGTGCTGGGAGTGTTTGATGGGGACAGTGTAGAGGGAGCCTTACTCTGTATCTAACCCCGTGCTGTATCTGTCCTGGGAGTGTTTGATGGAGACAGTGTGGAGGGAGCTTTACTCTGTATCTAACCCCGTGCTGTACCTGTCTTGCGAGTGTTTGATGGGGACAGTGTAGAGGG
Source organism: Scyliorhinus torazame (assembly GCF_047496885.1). Lineage (NCBI taxonomy): Eukaryota > Metazoa > Chordata > Chondrichthyes > Carcharhiniformes > Scyliorhinidae > Scyliorhinus > Scyliorhinus torazame. Next base: position 253,565,946 of record NC_092717.1, on the reverse strand, counting down.
AGCTTTACTCTGTATCTAACCCCGTGCTGTACCTGTGCTGGGAGTGTTTGATGGGGACAGTGTAGAGGGAGCTTTACTCTGTAACTAACCCCGTGCTGTACCTGTGCTGGAAGTGTTTGATGAGGACAGTGTAGAGGGAGCTTTACTCTGTATCTAACCCCGTGCTGTACCTGTCCTGGGAGTGTTTGATAGGGACAGTGTAGCGGGAGCTTTACTCTGTATCTAACCCCGTGCTGTACCTGTCCTGGGAGTGTTTGATGGGGACAGTGTAGAGGGAGCCTTACTCTGTATCTAACCCCGTGCTGTACCTGTCCTGGGAGTGTTTGATGGGGACAGTGTAGAGGGAGCCTTACTCTGTATCTATCCCCGTGCTGTACCTGTCCTGGGAGTGTTTGATGGGGACAGTGTAGAGGGAGCCTTACTCTGTATCTATCCCCGTGCTGTACCTGTCCTGGGAGTGTTTGATGGGGACAGTGTGGAGGGAGCTTTACTCTGTATCTAACCCCGTGCTGTACCTGTCTTGGGAGTGTTTGATGGGGACAGTGTAGAGGGAGTTTTACTCTGTATCTATCCCCGTGCTGTACCTGTGCTGGGAGTGTTTGATGGGGACAGTGTAGAGGGAGCTTTACTCTGTATCTAACCCCGTGCTGTACCTGTCCTGGCAGTGTTTGATGGGGACAGTGTAGAGGGAGCTTTACTCTGTATTTAACCCCATGCTGTACCTGTCCTGCGAGTGTTTGATGTGGACAGGGTAGAGGGAGCTTTACTCTGTATCTAACCCCGTGCTGTACCTGTCCTGGGAGTGTTTGATGGGGACAGTGTAGAGGGAGCTTTACTCTGTATCTAACCCCGTGCTGTACCTGTCCTGGGAGTGTTTGATGGGGACAGTGTCGAGGGAGCTTTATTCTGTATCTGACCCCGTGCTGTACCTGTCCTGGATGTGTTTGATGGGGACAGTGTAGAGGGAGCTTTACTCTGTATCTAACCCCGTGCTGTACCTGTCCTGGGAGTGTTTGATGGGGACAGTGTAGAGGGCGCTTTACTCTGTATCTAACCCCGTGCTGTACCTGTCCTGGGAGTGTTTGATGGGGACAGTGGAGAGGGAGCTTTACTCTGTATCTAACCCCGTGCTGTACCTGTCTTGGGAGTGTTTGATGGGGACAGTGTAGAGGGAGTTTTACTCTGTATCTATCCCCGTGCTGTACCTGTGCTGGGAGTGTTTGATGGGGACAGTGTAGAGGGAGCTTTACTCTGTATCTAACCCCGTGCTGTACCTGTCCTGGCAGTGTTTGATGGGGACAGTGTAGAGGGAGCTTTACTCTGTATTTAACCCCATGCTGTACCTGTCCTGCGAGTGTTTGATGTGGACAGGGTAGAGGGAGCTTTACTCTGTATCTAACCCCGTGCTGTACCTGTCCTGGGAGTGTTTGATGGGGACAGTGTAGAGGGAGCTTTACTCTGTATCTAACCCCGTGCTGTACCTGTCCTGGGAGTGTTTGATGGGGACAGTGTAGAGGGCGCTTTACTCTGTATCTAACCCCGTGCTGTACCTGTCCTGGGAGTGTTTGATGGGGACAGTGTAGAGGGAGCTTTACTCTGTATCTATCCCCGTGCTGTACCTGTCCTGGGAGTGTTTGATGGGGACAGTGTGGAGGGAGCTTTACTCTGTATCTAACCCCGTGCTGTACCTGTCTTGGGAGTGTTTGATGGGGACAGTGTAGAGGGAGTTTTACTCTGTATCTATCCCCGTGCTGTACCTGTGCTGGGAGTGTTTGATGGGGACAGTGTAGAGGGAGCTTTACTCTGTATCTAACCCCGTGCTGTACCTGTCCTGGCAGTGTTTGATGGGGACAGTGTAGAGGGAGCTTTACTCTGTATTTAACCCCATGCTGTACCTGTCCTGCGAGTGTTTGATGTGGACAGGGTAGAGGGAGCTTTACTCTGTATCTAACCCCGTGCTGTACCTGTCCTGGGAGTGTTTGATGGGGACAGTGTAGAGGGAGCTTTACTCTGTATCTAACCCCGTGCTGTACCTGTCCTGGGAGTGTTTGATGGGGACAGTGTCGAGGGAGCTTTATTCTGTATCTGACCCCGTGCTGTACCTGTCCTGGATGTGTTTGATGGGGACAGTGTAGAGGGAGCTTTACTCTGTATCTAACCCCGTGCTGTACCTGTCCTGGGAGTGTTTGATGGGGACAGTGTAGAGGGCGCTTTACTCTGTATCTAACCCCGTGCTGTACCTGTCCTGGGAGTGTTTGATGGGGACAGTGTAGAGGGAGCTTTACTCTGTATCTAACCCCGTGCTGTACCTGTCTTGGGAGTGTTTGATGGGGACAGTGTAGAGGGAGTTTTACTCTGTATCTATCCCCGTGCTGTACCTGTGCTGGGAGTGTTTGATGGGGACAGTGTAGAGGGAGCTTTACTCTGTATCTAACCCCGTGCTGTACCTGTCCTGGCAGTGTTTGATGGGGACAGTGTAGAGGGAGCTTTACTCTGTATTTAACCCCATGCTGTACCTGTCCTGCGAGTGTTTGATGTGGACAGGGTAGAGGGAGCTTTACTCTGTATCTAACCCCGTGCTGTACCTGTCCTGGGAGTGTTTGATGGGGACAGTGTAGAGGGAGCTTTACTCTGTATCTAACCCCGTGCTGTACCTGTCCTGGGAGTGTTTGATGGGGACAGTGTAGAGGGCGCTTTACTCTGTATCTAACCCCGTGCTGTACCTGTCCTGGGAGTGTTTGATGGGGACAGTGTAGAGGGAGCTTTACTCTGTATCTAACCCCGTGCTGTACCTGTCTTGGGAGTGTTTGATGGGGACAGTGTAGAGGGAGTTTTACTCTGTATCTATCCCCGTGCTGTACCTGTGCTGGGAGTGTTTGATGGGGACAGTGTAGAGGGAGCTTTACTCTGTATCTAACCCCGTGCTGTACCTGTCCTGGCAGTGTTTGATGGGGACAGTGTAGAGGGAGCTTTACTCTGTATTTAACCCCATGCTGTACCTGTCCTGCGAGTGTTTGATGTGGACAGGGTAGAGGGAGCTTTACTCTGTATCTAACCCCGTGCTGTACCTGTCCTGGGAGTGTTTGATGGGGACAGTGTAGAGGGAGCTTTACTCTGTATCTAACCCCGTGCTGTACCTGTCCTGGGAGTGTTTGATGGGGACAGTGTCGAGGGAGCTTTATTCTGTATCTGACCCCGTGCTGTACCTGTCCTGGATGTGTTTGATGGGGACAGTGTAGAGGGAGCTTTACTCTGTATCTAACCCCGTGCTGTACCTGTCCTGGGAGTGTTTGATGGGGACAGTGTAGAGGGAGCTTTACTCTGTATCTAACCCCGTGCTGTACCTGTCCTGGGAGTGTTTGATGGGGACAGTGTCGAGGGAGCTTTATTCTGTATCTGACCCCGTGCTGTACCTGTCCTGGATGTGTTTGATGGGGACAGTGTAGAGGGAGCTTTACTCTGTATCTAACCCCGTGCTGTACCTGTCCTGGGAGTGTTTGATGGGGACAGTGTAGAGGGCGCTTTACTCTGTATCTAACCCCGTGCTGTACCTGTCCTGGGAGTGTTTGATGGGGACAGTGTAGAGGGAGCTTTACTCTGTATCTAACCCCGTGCTGTACCTGTCCTGGGAGTGTTTGATGGGGACAGTGTAGAGGGAGCTTTACTCTGTGTCTAACCCCGTGCTGTGCCTGTCCTGGGAGTGCTTGGCTGTGGGTGTTTGAAGTGGAAAGTGACCCATGAAGAAGTGCTGCTGTTGAAGCTGTTGGTTTTATATCCTGTTGATCCACTCCCCGGGTTTTGCTGATGTAAGTGTCTGATTCATCTCGATTTTGGCCTCAATGTTTGAGTGAGAGAGAGAAAAACTGTGATGGGGAGAAGAATAAAACTTGAAGAGGCTTTCTAAAGGTCAGTGATGTGGACGTAGTGGAGCTTTGTGATCTGAGCGATCACTTTAACAAAGCAAAGACGTGCACATTTTATCAGCAGCTTCCAATTCCGTCCAGCTCTTGTCTCCGTGTGTCTGAAGTGCCGCTAACAATGGCTTCCGCTGTTGAGCCGTGATTGAACCCACCCGAGGGAGAGCAGAATCGATCGGACTGAATAATACACCCACAGTGTCCAAGTCACTTCTCACAAAAAAGAAATGCATTTTGCTTCATAACTCTTATCCTGCTGTATCTGGATAAAAAATGGAATCAATACGACCAGCTTCTCGGAGCATGCTCAGAACGCAGCTGACCTCTGAACTGTCTGCATTGACTGATAAGAGCTTGCAGATGGCTGGCTGTTGTACTGTTGTCTGAATGAGTGACTGACAGCACCTTGGCCTGATATCGACTAACAACACACAGCTTTCAAGTGCCAGCCCCTCCGAGACCACCTTATCAACGTCATTACATAATTAACCCTTTCAGGGCGTGGAATGTCAATTATTGATATCCTCCGATGGAGGCCTTGGAAGGAACATCATTGAGACAAAGCTGGCGTTTCAGTCCAGGACAAGAAACCCAGAGATCGTCAGTTGAAATCCCATCAAGGAATTGTGAAATTGGGTCATTTGTGGTCCACCAGGAGGTAGGAAATCGCAAAAAAACTGTTGGAATTCCATAAAAACCAACAGGATCACCACTATCTTTCCGGGAAGGGAACCTGCTGTGTCCACCTGTCTGGGCCCACACGTGACCCCAGTCACACACTCATTTTTTTGTTCTTTCATGGTATATGGATGTTGCTGGCAAGGCCAACACAGATCGCCCCTCTGCAGGAACCCTCACAGTGTCTTGCTCGGCCATTTCAAGGGGGGAAGTGAAGAGTCAAGCACATTGCGGTGGACCTCGACCCAGATTATCCTCACCCTGTCCCATTGTTATCTCCACCAGGGTCAGCAGGGAGAGATAGACAGCCAGAATTAGAGGAGACATCAAGCGAGTCAGGAAGGCATTGCATGTCCAGACCAGTTCAATCACAAGGGAGTTTGGCATAATTGGATGGTATTCATTTTAATGCAAGGAGTCTGACGAGCAAGGCAGATGAATTGAGGGCACAAATACTGGGCAGCACGGTAGCACAGTTGCTTCACAGTTCCAAGGTCCCAGGTTCGATTCCTGGCTTGAATCACTGTCTGTGCGGGTACTGCACGTTCTCCCCGTGTGTGCGTGGGTTTCCTCCGGGTGCTCCGGTTTCCTCCCACAGTCCAAAGATGTGCAGGTTAGGTGGATTGGCAATTTAGCCCTGAATGTCCATAAAGGTGGGGTTGGGTTACGGGGATAAGGTGGAGGTGTGGGCTTGGGTAGGGTGCTCTTCCCAAGGGCCGGAGCAGACTCGATGGGCCGAATGGCCTCCTTTTGCGCTGTAAATTCTATGATTCTATGAAATTAAAACATGGGGTATCATGTCATTGCTGTCACTGAGACATGGTCGAGAGAGGGGCAGGATTGACAGCTCAATATTCCAGGATACAGGATCTTCAGGCGAGACAGGGAAGGAGGCAAAAGAGGAGGACGTGTCGCAATTTTGATCAGGGAATCAATTACAGCAGCAAGGAGGAACGGCATCTTAGAATACTCTTCAACTGAGGCCATATGGATAGAACTTAAAAACGAAAAAGGAGCAATCACATTGCTGGGAGTGTTCTATAGGCCCCCTAACAATCCGAGAGAAACAGAAGAGCAGATATGTCGGCAAATTTCAGAGAAGTGTAAAATTAATAGGGCAGTGATAGTGGGGAGTTCAACTTCACCAATAGTAACTGGGGTGGTCAGAGTGTGAAAGGTTTAGAGGGAGCGGAATTCTCAAAATGAATCCAGGAGAACATTTGAAGCCAGTACGTAGAAGGACCTACAAGAGAGGGGATGGTCCTAGACTTAAATTCAGGTAACAAAGCTGGGCAAGTGGGGGAGCATTTTGCAGACAGTGATCATAACTCAGTTAGATTTAAGATTGTTATGGATAAAGACAAGGATGGGCTTGAAATCAAAGTTCTAAACTGGGGAAGGCCGATTTTAATAAGAGCAGATATGATTTGGCCAGAGTGGACTGGGCGCTGAGACTTTGAGCTAAATCTGAGACAGAACAATGGGACACAGTCAAGGAGGAAATAGGGAGAGTACAGAGCCAACGTGTTCCAATCAGGAAAAAGGATGGGACCAACAAATCCCTTGACCCTGGATATCGATGGTTGCACAGCCTTGGATGAGGAGAAAAAGGGAGACTTATAGCAGATATCGAGGGCTCAAAACAGCAGAAGCCCTGGAGGCGTAAAGAATGTACAAGAGCAACTTCAAATGGACATTAGGAGAGCAAAAAGTGGACATGAAAGGATGCTGACAGGTAAAAGAAAATAAAATCCTAAATTGTTCTACAAGACATTAAGGGTAAAAGGATAACTAGGGAAAGAGTTGGGCCAATTAAGGACCACAATCATTTGTGTGTGGAGTCGGAGGATGTAAGTAGGGTTCAAAATGAACGGTGTTCATTCGTGAGAGGGCCGGTGTGGGTATAGAAATCAGGGAGAAGGACTGTGATAAAATGAAAGAGATTAACAGAGACAGAGAGCAGGTTCTGAGTGGCCTGGCAGGGTTAAAAGTAGACAAATACCCAGGATCAGATGAAATGTGTCCCAGGCTGCTGAGTGAGGCTAGGGAGGAAATAGCAGGGGCGCTGGCAATGATTTTCAATTTCTCTCTGGCCACAGGAGAGGTGCCAGAGGACTGGAGGATAGTCAATGTGGTTCCATTATTCAAGAAGGGCGGAAGGGATAAACCAGGAAACTACAGGCCGGTCAGTCTAACCTCAGTGGGGGAGAAACTACTGGAAGCAATTCTGAGAGACAGAATTAATCTGCATTTGGAGAGGCAGCGATTAATCAGGAGCAGTCAGCATGGTTTTGTTCAAGGGAGGTCACGTCTGGCCAACTTGATTGAGTTTTTCGAAGAGGTGTCAGGATGTGTCGATGAGGAAAATGTATTTGACGTGGTCTACTTTGACTTCAGCAAGGCTTTTGATAAGGTCCCACATGGGATACTGATAGTGAAGGTAAGGGCTCATGGGACCCCAGGAAATTTGGCAAATTGGATCCAGAATTGGCCGAGTGGCGGGAAGCAGAGGGTGATGGTCGAGGGGTGTTTTTCTGACAGGAAGCCTGTGTCCAGTGGGGTCTTGCAGGGGTCAGTGTTGGGCCCTTGCTGTTTGTGGTTTATGTAACTTATTTCGACATGAATGTAGGAGGGTTGATTAGTAAGTTTGCGAATGATACAAAAATTGGTTAGGTGGTAAATAGTGAGGACAGTCTTCGATTTCAGGAGGATATAGACGAGCTGGTCAGACGGGTTGATAAGTGGCAAATGGAATTCAATTGGGATAAGTGTGAGGTGATGCACTTGGGCAGGACAAACCAGGCAAAGGGAATACAGGATAAACGGCAGGACCCTGGGAAGCACCGAGGATCAGAGGGACCTTGGTGTGCATGTACACCCGTCCCTGAAGGTAGCAGAGCCGGTGGACACAGTGGTTTAGAAGGCAGATGTATACTTGGAAGCATAGAGTTTAAGAGCAGGGAGGTGATGCTGGAACAGTATAAAACGTTGGTTAGGCCACAGCGAGAGTATTGTGCACAGTTCTGGAATCCACATTATAGGAGGGATGTGACAGCACTGGAAAGGGTGCAGAGGAGATTTACCAGGATGTTGCCTGGGCTGGAGAGGTTTAGTTATGGAGAGAGATTGGGTAGACTGGGGGTGTTTTCGATCAGGGAGATTGGTGCCTGCGCCACTGTGGTCGGTAACCGCCCCCCCCCGGAACAGAGAATTATTTAACATGGCCAGCAGGTGTAGCCCCTACACAGTCGCAAACGGATTATAAAATTCTACTGGGAATCTGTCCGGGCCCAGTGCCTTCCCCGACTGCATTGAACAAATAGTTTAGAATCTGCCCCAGCCCGAGCAGTAGCTCCAGTTCCCGCCCTCTTTCCCTTTCCACCACTGGGAAGACCAACCCATCCAGAAACCACCATTGTCAAGTCTTCGTCCGGCGGCTCGGTAAAAGGTCTGAAACGCCCCACTGACCTTCTCTGGAGCCGAATCCAATCCCCCCCCGAGTCCGTAACTGGAACTATCTCCCGGGAGGCTGCCTCAGCTGGCCAGCCAATAACGGCCGTACTTCTCCCATACTCGTAAACTACCCTCTCGCACACCGAAGCGGGTTCACTGCCTTCCCGTCGACACCAACTCAAACTCCGCCTGAAGCTCCTTCCTCTCCGCTCACAGCTCTGCTGTTGGGGCAGTCGTGTATTGACGGCCCACCTCAAGGATGGAAAGCTCCAACCCCTAACTCTCCGCCCTACTAGACTTGTCTTTATGAGCTTTAATCAGATTTATCTCTCCCCTGATGACCTGCTTCCCAGAACGTGGAAGGTGAGACCCGATCATTCTTATTAAAATCCACGGGCGGGATTCTCCGCTGACTGATGGCGAAATCACGAAACGCGATTGAGCAGAGAATGGTGCCGATGCTAAAATCGCAGTGGATGCCGATTTGACGCCAAATCGCAATTCTCCATCACTTGGACAGTGGCGTCAATGCGTTCCAGAACACGTGCACAGTAAACACTGTACGTGGGGCCGGCCCGGGATTCTCCGGGGCCTCTGCCATTCTGCGCCTTCGATGGGCCGAGTTCCCGACGACGCGGCTCACTTTGCTTTTCAAAACCGTGAAACTGGCATTGTGGGAGAGAGAGGGGCCGGAAAGAGTCCCACGTCACCATAGTTTGCTGACAGTTGTGCCGCTGGCTGTGGAGTTCTGTCAGGGCTGTGGGGTCCGGGTCGATGGGCACGGAACACCATTGCTGCAGCCGGCCAGACAGCCATGCAGCTGCGCACGCTGCTGACTGCCCGCTGTCAACCTAGTGCCATGGGTAGTATAGGCGTCCCCGCTGACCCATCAGCAGGATGGGCGGCTCCAGCACAACCAGTGCCACCTTGTTGGCTGGGGTGGTGTGTGTGGGGAGTGCCGTGTGTACCTGCGGCTGCAGCTTGTCAGCCTCCCGAGTGTCGATCACGGACCCAGTGAATCCCGTACCGATTCTCATTGGAATCGATTGTGTTCCACTGTAGCCCCTCCACAGTCACTGAATCGGTCCAGGTTCGGAGTCAGTTTTGCCGTTGTGAAAATCCATGAATTCTGCCCCAGCGTCAACACTCAGTCTCAGAAATGAAGAATCCAGCCCCACATATTTTCCGGTCGCAGAAGTGATCTTGCCACAAAACCCCTTGTCCGCGTGCAACACCGTGTTGAACCTCCACGGGAGTCGCTGCGTGCAGCCTGTCTCCAACCACATATCCACATAGAAAATAGGAGCAGGAGGAGGCCATTCGGCCCTTCAAGCCCGCTCCGCCATTCATTATGATCATAGCTGATCATTCAATTAAACTGCTCAATCCCATTTCCCCCCCTATCCTTTGATTCCCTTCGCCCTACGTGCGATATCTAACTGCTCCTTGAAAACATACAATGTTTTGGACCAACTACCTCCCGTGGTGATGAATTCCACAGGCTCACCACTCTCTGGGTGAAGAAATCTCTCCTCATCTCTGTCCTAAATGGTCACCCCCATATCTGTCATGATATCCACATCAGCATATCATGGTGCAATCACACACACACTGATGGACAGGTAGTTGGACCAACCAACACACACGCAACATCGCAGCCAATCACCAGTGAGAGCACACGCACTATAAAACAGGGAACACCACAGTTCCCGCTCATTCTACCAGGAGATAGCTCAGAGCACAGAGCTCACAGCGCGCCACTCAGACATACACCGTGTGCTGAGTGCCTCACCAAGATAGTGATAGGGCTGGGTCCACAGGTTAGCTGGTGAAGCACGAACCTCAGTCAGAAGTTAATAGTTATTATTGTACAGAATAATAAAACAGAGTTGTACCATCTACAACCGTGTTGGTTCGTTTGTGTATCGGAACACCCAACACGATAGTATCCTCAGACTGTGACCCCTGGTTCTGGACACCGCCACTATCGGGAACATCCTTCCTGCATCTACCGTGTCCAGTCTTGTGAGATTCCCCCCTTATTCTTCTGAACTCCAGAGAATACAATCCTAACTGATTCAGTCCCGCCATCCCAGGAATCAGTCTGGTAAACCTTCGCTGTACTCCCTCGAGAGCAAGAACATCCTTCCTCAGAGAAGGAGACCAAAACTGCCCACAATACTCCAGGTGTGGCCTCACCAAGGCCCTGTACAATTGCAGCAACATATCCCTGCTTCTATACTCGAAACCTCTCGCAATGAAGGCCAACAAACCATTAGCCTTCTTTACCGCCTGCTGCACCTGCATGCTTACCTTCAGCGACTGGTGCACGAGGACACCAGGTCTCGTTGCACATTCCCCTCTAGTCTGCCTTCTTGTTTTTGCTCCCAAAGTGGGTAACCTCACATTTATCCAAATTATACTGAATCTGCCATTCATTTACCCACTCGCCCAACCTGCCCAAATCACACTGAAGGATCTCTGCATCCTCCTCACAGCTCACCCTCCCACACAACTTGCTGTCATCTGATGTTTGTTCCCTCATCTAAATGATGAGAGCCGCTGGAATAGCTCAGTTGGGAGAGCATTAGACTGAAGATCTAAAGGTCCCTGGTTCAATCCCGGGTTTCGGCATCAGATCGAGTGCTGCTTTTTAGGGGCTGGTTTAGCACAGTGGGCTAAACAGCTGGGCTTGTAATGCAGAACAAGTCAGCAGCGCGGGTTCAATTTCCGTACGGGCCTCCCCGAAGAGGTGCCGGAATGTGGCGACTAGGGGCTTTTCACAGTAACTTCATTGAAGCCTACTTGTGACAGTAAGCGATTATTATTATTAAATCATTAATATATATTGTCAATAACTGGGGTCCCAGCACCGATCCCTGTGGTACCTCATTAGTCACTGCCTGCCGATTTGAAAAAGGCCTGTTAATTCCTACTCTTTGTTTCCTGTCTGCCAACCAGTTTTCTATCCATCTCAATACACTATCCCTTGGGGCAGCACAGTGGTTAGCAGAATGTCTAATTCACCTGACAAGCACGTCTTCCGGGACTTGTGGGAGGAAACCGGAGCACCCGGAGGAAACTCACGCAGACATGGGGAGAACATGCAGACTCCGCACAGACAGTGACCCAAGCCGGAATCGAACCTGGGACCCTGGTGCTGTGAAGCAACAGTGCTAACCACAATGCTACCCTGCCGCCCATTTGCTGCAGTAAAGGTTAAACGTCCGGGTCAGTGTGTATGACTACAGCAGACACTTTGGCCACAGAGGTGCAATCAAAGAATTGTTATGTCACCCTGGGCACGGTCAATCCCAGCCCCACGGGCCCCGGAGTCCCAACACAAGTTAATTAACCAATAATTCTGATAAAAATACCCAAAGTCTTTGGCTCTTGGCTGCCTGTAATTTTAAACATAATTACTATTTATTTATACCAAGAACTATAAAGAAATATGTAGCAAATACAACCGGGTAGCTATTATCTAATTCTCCACTTTAACTTACCCACCTTCCTCTACACATACACGCGCACACACAACACACACACATGACACACACACATGACACACAAACACAGAGGGGACGAAAGAAGTAAAAAATTCGAAGCAAAAGGGAAAAACAGTCTTTGTTTACGATGATGGTGTTTAGCACCTCGCTTCTCTTCAAACTTTACTTTCAGTTCGAGCTTTTCCCGTAGATTCAGGAATAGAGCACTGACCGCTTTCTGGAGAAAAACATGGAAGAGAGAGAGAGTCCTTCTTCCTGTGCTTCCAGGGGTAAAACTGAGCTCCATGGGACTCTGAAAATCATTCCATTGGGATAGGATCCAATCACCACCGGTTACCGGGCAGACTATGGCTTTTGGCCAATTCAGTGGCCACCAGCCAATCAATCGAACCAAAAGTCTGAAGCTCCTGTTCAAACTGGCAGAGACGAGCAGAGTGTTATCTCCTGTAACGTCTGAATTCCTCATTCTCTCTGCTGCCCGACTTAAAACACATGTCCATTAATCACCAATGGATCAAAAATGATAACAGCAAAATAAAATGAACGAAGGGACTGAAGAGGAAGGACCTTCACAACATCGAAAAAGTTAAATCACCATTCAGTCCAACCATGTATTATGTCGGGCTTCTGGAATTTTGTTTACATAAAGGGGCTGTTTAGCACAGGGCTAAATCGCTGGCTTTGAAAGATCATCATCATAGAATTTACAGTGCAGAAGGAGGCCATTCGGCCCATCGAGTCTGCACCGGCTCTTGGAAAGAGCACCCTACCCAAGGTCAACACCTCCATCCTATCCCCATAACCCAGTAACCCCTCCCAACACTAAGGGTAATTTTGAACACTAAGGGCAATTTATCATGGCCAATCCACCTAACCTGCACATCTTTGAACTGTGGGAGGAAACCGGAGCACCCGGAGGAAACCCACGCACACACGGGGAGGATGTGCAGATTCCGCACAGACAGTGACCCAAGCCGGAATTGAACCTGGGACCCTGGAGCTGTGAAGCAATTGTGCTATCCACAATGCTACCATGCTGCCCTAGCAGACCAAGGCAGGCCAGCAACATGGTTCAATTCCCGTACCAGCCTCCCCGAACAGGCGCCGGAATGTGGCGACTAGGGGCTTTTCACAGTAACTTCATTTGAAGCCTACTTGTGACAATAAGCGATTTTCATTTTTTTTCACATAATGAAGGTTCCCTGGGGAATAGATAATTAGAGCTATTGTGTGTAGCCTTCGTCAGATGATGTAGTTAATGGGTGGAGCCAGGAATGAAGTAGTCAGGGGTTTGGGTTCAGTATTGATCTGTCTGTGAACAGACAAGCAGTTTCTCTCACAGCAGCTTATTTAAAAATATTGCCTGTGAACAAAACAGCAGTTTCTGAAAAGGCTGGCAGGTTAAACAGTAGTTTGACACAGGCCAGAATCTGCAAGCTGGTTCCTGAAGATCTCTCTCTCAAAGTTGTTATTCAAAGACATCTCTTCACAGCAAGTATTCCTGGGTTGGCTAACTGTTTTTAAAAGTGGATTGTGGCCTGAGATAGGTTTTGCTTGAGTGGAGATAAAAGATAGCAGTTAGGAATTAGTGTTTCATTGCTTAACGGGTAGTTGTAAGTATTTTCTTGTATGATGTTCAAGTTTTTTAATCCTATGTTAGCAATAAGATTTATTTTAATACACCGTATCCCTATTTGTGGTTGGAATCACTCCTGGCGCTAAATATCCTTTCCTCACAGTCTTACAAAATTAAATCAAATATTGGGGTTTCTGTCTGGTATGCTAGCAGCTGCTGGGATCTGGTCGAGGATCGTAATGTAAGAAAGTTTGTTTCAATACAAAAAGAAAATCCTGGGCGGGATTCTCTGATCCTGAGGCTAAGTGTTGACACCATTGTAAACACCATCACGTTTCCCGACGGCGTCAACATGGCCTCAGGATCGGCAATTCTGGCCCCTGCAGGGGGCCAGCACGCACTGGAGCGACACACGCCGCTCCAGCTGCCGATCCCGGCGTCAGATAGGCACCGCGGGTCTGCGCATGCACGGTGAGACCGGCGCGATTTCCGCGCATGCACGGTGTCTCTCTTCTCCGTGCCGGCCCCGACGCAACATGGCGCAGGGCTACAGGGGCCAGTGCGGAACAAAGGAGGCCCCCAGCCTGAGAGGCCGGCCCGCCGATCGGTGGGCCCCGATCACGGGCCAGGCCACAGCGGAGGCCCCCCCCCCCCAGGGTCGGAGGCCCCCCACCCCCCCAGGGTCGGAGGCCCCCCACCCCCCCAGGGTCGGAGGCCCCCCACCCCCCCAGGGTCGGAGGCCCCCCCACCCCCCCAGGGTCGGAGCCCCCCTGCCCCCCCTCCCCCCCATAGGCCTCCCCCGGATCCTTCCCAGCGAGGTCCCGCCGGGTAAGACCAGGTTAGAACAGCGCTGGCGGGACTCGGGTTTTTTGTTACGGCCGCTCGGCCCATCCCAGGAGAATCGCCGGGGGGGGGGTGGCCAGAGAGCGGCCCCCGGCCGGCTCCGCGGTGACACGTCCCCAGCGTGGCGTGATTCACGCCGGTCGCGGCGATTCTCCGGCCCGGCCCCGGGGTGAGAGAATCCCGCCCCCAATTTGTGGGTGGAATCGCTCCCAGAGCGAAGTATCCCTTTCCTCACAGTTTACAAATTCAAAAATTGTTGGGGTTTCTCGTCCGGTTTCCAAATATAAATTGGGGGTCTGGTCTGGGACCGGAACAATGGCTGTTTTTGAGAGTCTGGGCATAATCTGAGTGGGGGGGGGGTCGCCCATTTCAGACAGAGATCAGGAGGAATGTCTTCTCTCAGAGAGGAGCCAATCTGCGGAATTCCTTTGCACAGTGAGCTGTAGAGGTCGATAAGTACGTTCAAGGCTGACAGAGACATTTTTAATCAGTGAGGATATCTACGGTTGTGGGGATAAGGGGGGGAAAGTGGAGTTGATGACGATATTAGATCAGCTGTGATCTCATTGAATGGCGGAGCAGACTCGATGGGCCGAATGGCCTATTTCTGCTCCTACCTCTTAGGTCTTATGAGGTGTTGTTGGCAAGGTGGGTATTTATTGCCCATTCCCACTTGCCCTGAAGAGGTGGTCGTGAACCTTCTTCTGGAGTTGCTTTAGTCCATGTGGTGAAGGTGCTCCCCCATTCACTCAGCAGTTAGCCGCATCATTAGATTTACATTGGCACCACGGGCCTGTAAGAGTGCTGCCTGCACGTTCAGTCAGTAATATTTCCCTCTTGGGGAAATCTCAAACTGGGGGTACAGTCTCAGAATGAGGGCTCTCCCACTCAAGGTGCCTCAAAGGGTCTTGGCCGTCCCTTCCAGAGGGCGCTGGACACACTGAATATTTTCAAGGCTGAGTTAGATTCTTAACCAGTCAAGGTTATGGGGAGCAGACAGGAACATGGGGCATCATTTTCCGACCCCCCGCCGGGTCGGAGAATGGCCGTTGGCCGCCGTGAATCCCGCCCCCGCCGAAGTCTCCGCTCCAGGAGATTGGGCGGGGGCGGGAATCCGGCCGCGCCGGTTGGCGGGACCCCCCGCTGGATTCTCCGGCCCGGATGGGCCGAAGTCCCGCCCAGGAATTGCCTGTCCCGCCGGCGTAAATCAAACCTGGTATTTACCGGCGGGACCAGGCGGCGTGGGCGGGCTCTGGGGTCCTGGGGGGGGGCGCGGGGCGATCTGACCCCGGGGGGTGCCCCCACGGTGGCCTGGCCCGCGATCGGGGCCCACCGATCCGCGGGCGGGCCTGTGCCGTGGGGGCACTCTTTCCCTTCCGCCTCCGCCACGGCCTCCACCATGGCGGAGGCGGAAGAGACTCTCCCCACTGCGCATGCGCTGGGAAACTGACAGCGGCCGCGGATGCTCCCGCGCATGCGCCGCATTTCCGCGCCAGCTGGCGGGGCAACAAACGCCATTTCCGCCAGCTGGCGGGGCGGAAGTCCCTCCGGCGTCGGCCTAGCCCCTCAATGTTGGGGCTAGGCCGCCAAAGATGCGGAGACTTCCGCACCTTTGGGCCGGCGCAATGCCCGTCTGATTGGCGCCGGCTTTGGCGCCAGTCGGCGGGCATCCCGCCGTTGGGGGAGAATTTTGCCCATGGAGTTAAAACATAACCTGATCAGCCATGATCTGATGAAATGGGCCAGCAGGCTCGAAGGGCTGAATGGCCTACCCCTGCTCCTATTTTTTACCATCTTATGTCCCTTTAACAGTGCATTCTGTATATTCGCTCAGTGCCCAGCCCTCAGTAATAGGACCCTATAATTAGAATTAATATCAAGCTTCAGTTAGCTGACTGGAGACATTCCAAAGGCTGGGATTTGGGAAGTGCCGTAACTACTGATTAATTAGTTCCTAACACATTTTAATAGGGAAACACAAATCACTTACCTCTGCTGCCCTCTTTGCTGAGAGCCTTTTAATGTGAATGGAATTGAAATGCGAGTCTGAGCGTACATTAACAGAAGCCAGCAGGGACCCACTGCTTACAGCGCACAGGCTGGCCCACCGCCAATACTCAGTAAGACCCGAACATTCAGTGACGAGAGTGAGCCACTCACCGTCGCTAAGCGGACTGAACAATAACAGAAGATTCCTCTCAGTTTGAGTAAAGTTTGCACTTAATTAGACTATCAATTTATCAGATGTGATGGATAATGCAACACACGCCTGCAAAAACACAAGGGTTCCCAAGTACGAGGAGCCTTTTTTGGATATAAACATCTGATTATTGCACTCACATGCACAAACACACACTCAAACATTCGCACGTGACTGTCCCCAGCCCCATCGCTGCACACGATATGGAGAGCAGACGTTTAGCCATGTTGAAGGTGACAGAGGCATTGGGTGAGGGGTTCAGCAGCTGATCAGTTGAGGTGGAGGGGAGTCAGGCGAGGTTACAGAGATGGAAGACGGCAGTCTTGGTGATGGAGAGGATGTGGAATCAGGGGCTCAGATCAGAATAGAGAGGGTGCCTACCAGACAGTCTGTACAGGGTAGAGAGGGTGCCTACCAGACAGTCTGGCCGGGTAGAGATGGTGTCTACCAGACAATCTGTACAGGGTAGAGAGGGTGTCTACCAGACAGTCTGTACAGGGTAGAGAGGATGTCTACCAGACAGTCTGTAGAGGGTAGAGAGGGTGTCTACCAGACAGTCTGGCTCCGGGTAGAGAGGGTGTCTACCAGACAGTCTGGCCGGGTAGAGAGGGTGTCTACCAGACAGTCTGTACAGGGTAGAGAGGATGTCTACCAGACAGTCTGTAGAGGGTAGAGAGGGTGTCTACCAGACAGTCTGTACAGGGTAGAGAGGGTGTCCACCAGACAGTCTGTACAGGGTAGAGAGGATGTCTACCAGACAGTCTGTACAGGGTAGAGAGGATGTCTACCAGACAGTCTGGCTCCGGGTAGAGAGGATGTCTACCAGACAGTCTGTACAGGGTAGAGAGGGTGTCTACCAGACAGTCTGTACAGGGTAGAGAGGGTGTCTACCAGACAGTCTGTAGAGGGTAGAGAGGGTGTCTACCAGACAGTCTGGCTCCGGGTAGAGAGGGTGTCTACCAGACAGTCTGGCCGGGTAGAGAGGGTGTCTACCAGACAGTCTGTACAGGGTAGAGAGGGTGTCTACCAGACAGTCTGTACAGGGTAGAGAGGGTGCCTACCAGACAGTCTGTACAGGGTAGAGAGGGTGTCTACCAGACAGTCTGGCTCCGGGTAGAGAGGGTGTCTACCAGACAGTCTGTACAGGGTAGAGAGGGTGTCTACCAGACAGTCTGGCTCCGGGTAGAGAGGGTGTCTACCAGACAGTCTGTACAGGGTAGAGAGGGTGTCTACCAGACAGTCTGGCCGGGTAGAGAGTGTGTCTACCAGGCAGTCTGGCCGGGTAGAGAGTGTGTCTACCAGGCAGTCTGGCCGGGTAGAGAGGGTGTCTACCAGACAGTCTGGCCGGGTAGAGAGGGTGTCTACCAGACAGTCTGGCTCCGGGTAGAGAGGGTGTCTACCAGACAGTCTGGCCGGGTAGAGAGTGTGTCTACCAGACAGTCTGTACAGGGTAGAGAGGGTGTCTACCAGACAGTCTGTACAGGGTAGAGATAGAGGGTGTCTACCAGACAGTCTGGCTCCGGGTAGAGAGGGTGTCTACCAGACAGTCTGGCCGGGTAGAGAGGGTGTCTACCAGACAGTCTGGCCGGGTAGAGAGGGTGTCTACCAGACAGTCTGGCCGGGTAGAGAGGGTGTCTACCAGACAGTCTGTACAGGGTAGAGAGTGTGTCTACCAGACAGTCTGTACAGGGTAGAGAGGGTGTCCACCAGACAGTCTGTACAGGGTAGAGAGGGTGTCTACCAGACAGTCTGTACAGGGTAGAGAGGGTGTCCACCAGACAGTCTGTACAGGGTAGAGAGTGTGTCTACTAGACAGTCTGTACAGGGTAGAGAGGGTGTCTACCAGACAGTCTGTACAGGGTAGAGAGGGTGTGTACCACACAGTCTGGCCGGGTAGAGAGGGTGTCTACCAGACAGTCTGGCCGGGTAGAGAGTGTGTCTACCAGGCAGTCTGGCCGGGTAGAGAGGGTGTCTACCAGACAGTCTGGCCGGGTAGAGAGGGTGTCTGCCACACAGTCTGGCTGAGCGACAGAGAATGGCCAGAAAGAGAGGTTGAGCTCGTGTCCAGGGAATGGAGTTTGTGTTGAACAGGTCATGTAGCTGATCAGAGTCCGTCAAGAGGTTTCGAAGAATTCCAAACCTCTGCCACAAGCACTGAGCCTCCTCCCTCGCTGGGGACATCACCGACCCGACAGCTTTGCCTCAGACACCCCACGGCCTTCACACACTTCACTCCGGAATTACAGGAGAAACGATCCACAAATTGCTGCACTCGGAAAAATCACCAACATGAAAAGCATTATTGCTCCAGTCAGCGAAGGGTTAATTCAGGATGGGAACCATTGCGATTACAGCCCATCACCCTTACTGCTGGCTCTTTCTCACATTCACAGCATATCCCACCATCCTGTAGCCTTCTTGCCCAATATTGAGCCTGACACCAGCTCCACATTTCTATCACGTGCAAACCAGGATCAGACAGACAACGAATTATTGAGGCACGAGGAGTGAGGGGAAGTGTTGTAAATGGGCGGTACAATAGAGGCAGAAATGAGCAATCTCCTCCTCTGTTCCCAGCTGAACAGCCACAGTCAGGGGCAAACTACATTGTCTCTTCAACAACAAAAGGGTCTTTGCACAATCACCACCAAAATCCAAATTCTGTCTTACAAATTGACAGCCCCGGATGACACATCGCCACACCCCACAGGGGAAAGAACCCAAACAAAAGCTCTCCTCCTCAGCAGGAGGTGCTCGTTCACTGATTCGAGGGAAGTGTACTGCACACTATAAACTTGCACAGAATGTTGGCTTCAAAGCAAGATCAGAACCTTCAAAGGTTGCTAAGGGGCTGGAATGAACACTTCCCAAATGACTCTCTTGGCTGATAGCTGTGAAGACTCCTGCAATGATGCTTTCAGTGTCTCCTGATCCTTGTAGCAACTTAGCTGCCCACAGTGGCCCAGCAACTATGTGAATCAATGAGAGGGTTCTGTTGGGTGTGTGTGTGTGAGTCGTGTGTGCGCAGATGGGTGTGTGCGCGGGCGGGTGTGCGCGGGCGGGTGTGCGCGGGTGTGTGTGTGTGTGGTGTGTGCATGGGTGGGTGTGCGCGTGTGGGTGTGCGCGTGGGTGGGTGTGTGTGTGGTGTGTGCATGGGTGGGTGTGCGCGGGTGGGTGTGCGTGCGGGTGGGTGTGCGCGTGGGTGGGTGTGTGTGTGTGTGTGAGTGGGTGTGCGCAAGTGTGTGTGTGTGCACTGGTGGGTGTGCGTGAGTGGTGTGTGCGCGGGTGGATGTGTGCGCGGGTGTGTGTGTGTCAGTGGTGTGTGTGCGCGAGTGTGTGCGTGCGCGAGTGTGTGTTTGCGTGAGTGGCGTGTGTGCGAGTGGGTGTGTGCGTGAGTGGTGTGTGTGCGAGTGGGTGGGTGTGTGAGTGGTGTGTGCGCAGGTGTGTGTGTGCGCGAGTGGGTGTGTATGCGCGGGTGTGTGTGTGTGCGAGTGGGTGTGTGTGCGCGAGTGGGTGTGTGTGCGTGAGTGTGTGTGTGCGTGAGTGGTGTGTGTGCGAGTGGGTGTGTGCGAGTGGGTGTGTGCGTGAGTGGTGTGTGTGTGCGCGGGTGGGTGTGCGCGCGGGTGGGTGTGTGCGCGGGTGTGTGTGTGCGTGAGTGGTGTGTGTGCGAGTGGGTGTGTGCGTGAGTGGTGTGTGTGCGCGAGTAGATGTGTGCGCGGGTGGGTGTGTGCGCGAGTGGATGTGTGCGCGGGTGTGTGTGCGCGCAGGTGGGTGTGTGCGCGAGTGTGTGTGTGCGCGGGTGTGTGTGCGCACGGGTGGGTGTGTGCGCGAGTGTGTGTGTGCGCGAGTGTGTGTATGCGAGAGTGTGTGTGCGCGCGGGTGGATGTGTGCGCGGGTGTGTGTGCGCGCGGGTAGGTGTGCGCGCGAGTGGGTGTGTGCGCGAGTGGGTGTGTGCGCGAGTGGGTGTGCGCGCGGATGGGTGTGTGCGCGGGTGTGTGTGCGCGAGAGTGGGTGTGTGCGTGGGTGTGTGTGTGCGTGGGTGTGTGTGTGCACTAGAGTGTGCGTGCGCGGGTTTGTGTGCGCGCGAGTGGGTGTGCGCGCGGGTGGGTGTGTGCGCGAGTGGATGTGTGCGTGAGTGGGTGTGCGCGCGGGTGTGTGTGCACGCGGGTGGGTGTGTGCGCGAGTGGGTGTGTGCGCGGGTGCGTGTGCGCGCGAATGGGTGTGTGCGCGGGTGGGTGTGTGCGTGGGTGGGTGGGTGTGTGAGTTGTGTGTGTGCGAGTGGGTGTGTGCGCGGGTGTGTGTGTGCGCGAGTGGGTGTGTGCGTGAGTGGTGTGTGTGCGAGTGGGTGGGTGTGTGAGTGGTGTGCGCGCGGGTGGGTGTGTGCGCGAGTGGATGTGTGCGCGGGTGGGTGTGTGCGCGAGTGTGTGTGTGTGCGAGTGGATGTGTGCGCGGGTGGGTGTGTGCGCGGGTTGGTGTGTGCGCGAGTGGATGTGTGCGCGGGTGGGTGTGTGCACGGGTGGGTGTGTGCGCGGGTGTGTGTGTGCGTGGGTGTGTGTGCGTGCGGGTGGGTGTGTGCGCAGGTGTGTGCGCGCGCGAGTGGGTGTGTGCGTGGGTGTGGGTGTGCGCGAGTGTATGTGTGCGCGGGTGTGTGGGCGCGCGGGTGTGTGTGCGCGCGGGTGGGTGTGTGTGCGAGTGGGTGTGCGCGCGGGTGGGTGTGTGCGCGGGCGGGTGTGCGCGCGAGTGGGTGTGCGCGCGGGTGCGTGTGCGCGCGAATGGGTGTGTGCGCGGGTGGGTGTGTGCGCGGGTGGGTGTGTGCGCGGGTGTGTGTGTGCGCGAGTGGATGTGTGCGCGTGTGTGTGTGTGCGCGAGTGTGTGTGCGCGCGGGTGGGTGTGTGCGCGGGTGGATGTGTGCGCGGGTGTGTGTGTGCGCGAGTGTGTGTGTGTGCGAGTGGATGTGTGCGCGGGTGGGTGTGTGCGCGGGTTGGTGTGTGCGCTAGTGGATGTGTGCGCGGGTGGGTGTGTGCACAGGTGGGTGTGTGCGCGGGTGTGTGTGTTCGTGGGTGTGTGTGCGCGCGGGTGGGTGTGTGCGCGGGTGTGTGCGCGCGCGAGTGGGTGTGTGCGCGGGTGTGGGTGTGCGCGAGTGTATGTGTGCGCGGGTGTGTGGGCGCGCGTGTGTGTGTGCGCGCGGGTGGGTGTGTGTGCGAGTGGGTGTGCGCGCGGGTGGGTGTGTGCGCGGGTGGGTGTGTGCGCGGGCGGGTGTGCGCGCGTGTGGGTGTGCGCGCGGGTGGGTGTGTGCGTGGGTGGGTGTGTGTGCGAGTGGATGTGTGCGCGGGTGGGTGTGTGCGCGGGTGGGTGTGTGCGCGGGTGGGTGTGTGCGCGGGTGTGTGTGTGCGCGAGTGGGTGTGCGTGCGGTTGGGTGTGTGCGCGAGTGTGTGTGTGCGCGAGTGGATGTGCGCACGGGTGTGTGTGCGCGCGAGTGTGTCTGTACGCGGGTGTGTGTGTGCGCGAGTGTGTGTGCGCGCAGGTGTGTGTGTGCGCGAGTGGCTGTGTGCGAGTGGGTGTGTGCGCGAGTGGGTGTGTGCGCGGGTGGGTGTGTGCGCGAGTGGGTGTGCGCGTGGGTGGGTGTGTGCGCGAGTGTGTGTGTGCGCGAGTGGGTGTGCGCGCGGGTGTGTGTGCGCGCGAGTGGGTGTGTGCGCGGGTGGGTGTGTGAGTGGTGGGTGCGCGGGTGGGTGTGTGCGCGAGTGGATGTGTGCGCGGGTGTGTGTGTGCGCGAGTGTGTGTGCGCGCGGGTGGGTGTGTGCGCGAGTGTGTGTGTGTGTGAGTGGTGTGCGCACGGGTGGGTGTGTGAGTGGTGTGCGCACGGGTGGGTGTGTGAGTGGTGTGCGCACGGGTGGGTGTGTGAGTGGTGTGCGCATGGGTGGGTGTGCGTTAGTGGTGTGTGTGTGTGTGTGTGTCTGTGAGTGGTGTGCGCACGGGTGAGTGTGTGAGTGGTGTGTGTGTGTGTGTGAGTGGGTCTGTGCGCGGGTGGGTGTGTGCGCGGGTGGTTGTGTGTGTGAGTGGGTGTGTGCGCGGGTGGGTGTGTGAGTGGTGGGTGCGTGTGTCTGGGGTGTGTGTGAGTGGGTGTGTGCGCGGGTGGGTGTGTGAGTGGTGGGTGCGCGGGTGTGTGTGCGCGCGAGTGTGTCTGTACGCGGGTGTGTGTGTGCGCGAGTGTGTGTGCGCGCAGGTGGGTGTGTGCGCGAGTGGCTGTGTGCGAGTGGGTGTGTGCGCGAGTGGGTGTGTGCGCGGGTGGGTGTGTGCGCGAGTGGGTGTGCGCGTGGGTGGGTGTGTGCGCGAGTGTGTGTGTGCGCGAGTGGGTGTGCGCGCGGGTGTGTGTGCGCGCGAGTGGGTGTGTGCGCGGGTGGGTGTGTGAGTGGTGGGTGCGCGGGTGTGTGTGTGCGCGAGTGGATGTGTGCGCGGGTGTGTGTGCGCGAGTGTGTGTGCGCGCGGGTGGGTGTGTGCGCGAGTGTGTGTGTGTGTGAGTGGTGTGCGCACGGGTGGGTGTGTGAGTGGTGTGCGCACGGGTGGGTGTGTGAGTGGTGTGCGCACGGGTGGGTGTGTGAGTGGTGTGCGCATGGGTGGGTGTGCGTTAGTGGTGTGTGTGTGTGTGTGTGTCTGTGAGTGGTGTGCGCACGGGTGAGTGTGTGAGTGGTGTGTGTGTGTGTGTGAGTGGGTGTGTGCGCGGGTGGGTGTGTGCGCGGGTGGTTGTGTGTGTGAGTGGGTGTGTGCGCGGGTGGGTGTGTGAGTGGTGGGTGCGTGTGTCTGGGGTGTGTGTGAGTGGGTGTGTGCGCGGGTGGGTGTGTGAGTGGTGGGTGCGCGGGTGTGTGTGCGGGTGGGTGTGTGTGCGGGTGTGTGTGCGGGTGGGTGTGTGTGTGGGTGTGCGCGCGGGTGGGTGTGTGCGCGAGTGTGTGTGTGCGTGAGTGTGTGTGTGTGAGTGGTGTGTGGGTGTGTGTGTGTGCGGGTGTGTGTGCGGGTGTGTGTGTGAGTGGGTGTGTGTGCGGGTGGGTGTGTGTGCGGGTGTGTGCGCGGGTGGGTGTGTGAGTGGTGGGTGCGTGGGTCTGGGGTGTGTGTGAGTGGTGTGCGCGCGAGTGCGTGTGCGGGTGGGTGTGCGCGCGGGCGGGTGTGTATAATTGGTGTGCTCACGGGTGGGTGTGTGAGACTAGTGTGTGGCTATGTGTAGGTGCAGTGTGTGTGGGTTTGTGGTTGGCTGAAGTATGAGATATTCAGGCATTAACAGAACCACAACCACACAAGGGGTTTGTTCCAGAACTACCCATAAGACACAGGAGCAGAATTAGGCCACTCGGCCCATCGAGTCTGCTCCGCCATTCAATCACGGCTGATATTTTCTCATCCCCATTCTCCTGCTTTCTCCCCGTAACCCCTGATCCCCTTATTAATCAAGAACCTATCTATCTCTGTCTTAAAGACACTCAGTGATTCGGCCTCCACAGCCTTCTGCAGCTCTGAATACTTCCACCTGCACAGGGCATGTGGCAGGGATGCCCGCTGACCCACTCCCATTCGCTCGGGCAACAGAGCTGCTAGTGATCGCCCTCAGGGTGGTGAGCAGTTCGAAGGGAATTCGAACAGGAGACAGAGAGCACAGAGTCTCGCTCTATGCAGATGACCTGCTCCTCGACATCTTCGACCCACAAAGTGGCGTGAAAGGAATCATGAAAGCTCCTCCGAAGTTTGGAACCTTCTCCGGTGACGTCTTCCCCATGAATCCAAAAGGGGGCAAGGGCAGAACTGGAGGACCATCCAGCCGTTCAAACCATCCAGAGCAAATTCCACTATCTGGGGATGCAGATCGCTCACCACTGCACACGGAGTCACATGTGGAATCTGCCCAATCTGGCGGAGGAAGTCAAAAAGGACCAACAGAGATGGGTCACGCTCCCACTCTCCCTAGCGGCGAGGGTACAGACAATTCAAATCAACGTACTGCCCAGGTTCCTCTTCCTGTTTAGATCCATACCCATCTTTATCCCCCAAGGCGTTCTTCAACTCGTTCAACAAAATGATCACAGCATTTGTTGGGGGGGGGGGGGGGGTGAAACTGGGGATGGAGGTAGGGTGGAGGCTCTGGAGTGAGGCGCTGAACAGGACCAACTCCACCTCCTCCTGCACAAGGCTAGGCCTCAGGCAGCTGAAAGTGGTGCAGAGACCTCACCTGACCAGACCCCAACAGCCAATAGAGTGAGGGGGGCACACGGGAGCCATGGCAACAGGGAACAGATGGGGAGGGGCCAGTGAGAGAGGAGGGGGGACAGGGAGAGAGGGGGGGGGGTCAGGGAGAGAGAAGGGGGGTCAGGGAGAGAGGAGGGTGGTCAGGGGGAGAGAGGGGGGATCAGGGAGAGGGGGGGGTCAGGGAGAGAGAGGGGGGGTCAGGGAGAGAGGAGGGGGTCAGGGAGAGAGGAGGGGGAGCAGGGAGAGAGAGGGGGGGTCAGGGAGAGAGGAGGGGGGTCAGGGAGAGGGGGGGTGAGGGAGAGAGAGGGGGGGTCAGGGAGAGAGGAGGGGGGTCAGGGAGAGAGAGGCGGGGTCAGGGAGAGAGGAGGGGGGTCAGGGAGAGGGGGGGTGAGGGAGAGAGAGAGGGGGTCAGGGAGAGAGAGGGGGGGTCAGGGAGAGAGGAGGGGGCTCAGGGAGAGAGGAGGGGGCTCAGGGGGAGAGAGGGGGGGTCAGGGAGAGAGAGGGGGGGTCAGGGAGAGAGAGGGGGGTCAGGGAGAGGGGGGGTCAGGGAGGGGGGGGTCAGGGAGAGAGGAGGGTGGTCAGGGAGAGGGGTGGGTGAGGGAGAGAGAGGGGGGGTCAGGGAGAGAGAGGGGGGGGGTCAGGGAGAGAGGAGGGAGGTCAGGGAGAGAGAGGGGGGTCAGGGAGAGCAGGGGGGTCAGGGAGAGAGGAGGGGGGTCAGGGAGAGAGGAGGGGGGTCAGGGAGAGAGAGGGGCGTCAGGGAGAGAGGAGTGGGGTCAGTGAGAGAGGAGGGGGGTCAGGGGGAGAGGAGAGGGGTCAGGGAGAGAGGAGAGGGGTCAGGGAGAGAGGAGGGGGGTCAGGGAGAGCGGGGGGGTCAGGGAGAAAGGAGTGGGGTCAGGGAGAGAGGAGGGGGGTCAGAGAGAGAGGAGAGGGGTCAGGGAGAGAGGAGAGGAGTCAGGGAGAGAGGAGGGGGGTCAGGGAGAGAGAGGGGGGTCAGGGAGAGAGAGGGGGGGTCAGGGAGAGAGGAGGGGGGTCAGGGAGAGAGGAGGGGGGTCAGGGAGAGAGGAGAGGGGTCAGGGAGAGAGGAGTGGGGTCAGGGAGAGCGGGGGGTCAGGGAGAGGAGTGGGGTCAGGGAGAGAGGAAGGGGGTCAGGGAGAGAGGAGGGGGGTCAGGGAGAGAGGAGGGGGGTCAGGGAGAGAGAGGGGGGTCAGGGAGAGAGAGGGGGGTCAGGGAGAGGAGTGGGGTCAGGGAGAGAGGAGGGGGTCAGGGAGAGAGGGGGGGTCAGGGAGAGCGGGGGGGGGTCAGGGAGAGAGGAGAGGGTCAGGGAGAGCGGGGGGGGGGGGTCAGGGAGAGAGGAGAGGGTCAGGGAGAGAGGAGAGGGGCGGCTGGATAATAGACGGCCGAGAGCGAGGTCACAAAGAACCCCAAAGAAACCCCGGCGGTTTGGGGGGGCAATCGACAAGGAGGCGAGGGAAAGGGGACGGAGCTGCAGATATGTAAATAGATGACAAGCACCTGCTGTAAAATATCCAATAAAACATCGTAAAAGAAGGTTGGAGGAGTCTGCCAGGTACGGACGGCAATGGAAATACAAGTCCCGATTCTCAGACCGCGTTTATTGTACAGTGTATAAATGAAAAACCTCAAAAAAACCATTTTCAAACAACAGACATGTGGCAGGCAGCGATGTGAGAATCCAGCAATCTCGCCTTGACATTTAACGGAATTGCTCTCACTGAATCGCCGACTCTCAACATCCAGACCACTAACTGAACCAGGGCAGCAACTGTGGTCAAAGAACACACCCGACACTCCCCATCCTCTGGCACGTCACAGACCTGACCGTCGGCCAAAGAGCCTGTCCTGTGCTGGACTGTTCTATGTTCCAGGACTCCCCAAAGCCTGTCGCCTGGGAACAAGTGGGGAGTCTGATGAAATACTCTCCACCTGCCAGGATTAGTGCTGCTCTACCAACAAGCTGGACACCACACAGGATAAAGCAGCCCACTTGATGGGAACCCCAACCAGAACCTTAAACATCAATCCCTCCACCAGCGATGCATAGGGGCAACAGGTTATACCATTTACAAGATGCACTGCACCAACTCAACAAAGCTTGTTGATCTGAACTTTCCCATGACCTCTACCTCTCAATGGTATGGTGTCCAGTGGCTTCCATTGCTGCTTCACAGTGGCAGAGACCCGGGTTCGATTCCGGCCTTGTGTTTTCACGTTCTCCCCGTGTCTGTGTGAGTTTCCTCCGAGTGCTCCAGTTTCCTCCCACAGTCCAAAGATACATAGATACATAGAAGATAGGAGCAGGAGGAGGCCTTTTGGCCCTTCGAGCCTACTCCGCCATTCATCACCATCACGGCTGATCATCCAACTCAATAGCCTAATCCTGCTTTCTCCCCATAGCCTTTGATCCCATTCTCCCCAAGTGCTACATCCAGCCGCCTCTTGTATATATTCAATGTTTCAGCATCAACTACTTCCTGTGGTAATGAATTCCACAGGCTCACCACTCTGAGTGAAGAAATGTCTCCTTATCTCTGTCCGAAATGGTTTACCCTGAATCCTCAGACTGTGACCCCTGGTTCTGGACACACCCACCATCGGGAACATCTTCCCTGCGGATGAGGTGGATTGTGCAGGTTAGGTGGATTGGCCATGGTCAATGCCAGGGTCACAATGCCAGGGTCACAGTGCCAGAGCTGTGGGCGAGGGAGGCTTGGTGCTGACTCAATGTCTCCTCCTGCACTGGAGGGATTCTCTGGATTCTACAGAAGGACAAGGTCAGCAGCAGCCCGGGGAAAGCAGCAAGTGCAAGTTGCACCCCAGCCACTCACAATCCTGAAATCTGTCAGCATTTCTTCCCTATTTATTACTGAGTCAAATAGTGGAACTCCATCCCGAACAGCACGGTGGGGCGACAGACACAACAGGCACAAGGTGACTCACCACAACCTTCTCAAGGGCATTTAAAGATAGGCACAGATCGCAGACCAAGCCTGCAATGCCCACACCCCGAGAATGAAAAATATAAATGTGTGGAAGCTTCACCCCAGTGAATGCATCGTCAGTCAGACTGAACCTCAATGGCACTTCACAACAATGCAACCCCAATATCAGTCAGCATCAATGTCTGTGGACCACTGTGGAAAGAGTCAATGTGTGGGACAGGTACCCCAGTGAGAGTCAGTGTGTGTGGGACCCGTACCCCAGTGAGAGTCAGTGTGTGTGGGACCCCTGCCCGAGTGAGAGTCAGTGTGTGTGGGACCCGTATCCCAGTGAGAGTCAGTGTGTGTGGGACCCGTACACCAGTGAGAGTCAGTGTGTGTGGGACACGTACCCCAGTGAGAGTCAGTGTGTGTGGGACCCCTGCCCGAGTGAGAGTCAGTGTGTGTGGGACCCGTACCCCAGTGAGAGTCAGTGTGTGTGGAACCCGTACCCCAGTGAGAGTCAGTGTGTGTGGGACCCGTACCCCAGTGAGAGTGTGTGTGGGACACGTACCCCAGTGAGAGTCAGTGTGTGTGGGACCCGTACCCCAGTGAGAGTCAGTGTGTGTGGGACCCGTACCCCAGTGAGAATCAGTGTGTGTGGGACACATACCCCAGTGAGAGTCAGTGTGTGTGGGACCCGTACACCAGTGAGAGTCAGTGTGTGTGGGACCCGTACCCCAGTGAGAGTCAGTGTGTGTGGGACCCGTAGCCCAGTGAGAATCAGTGTGTGTGGGACACATACCCCAGTGAGAGTCAGTGTGTGTGGGACCCGTACCCCAGTGAGAGTCAGTGTGTGTGGGACCCGTCCCCCAGTGAGAGTCAGTGTGTGTGGGACCCGTACCCCAGTGAGAGTCAGTGTGTGTGGAACCCGTACCCCAGTGAGAGTCAGTGTGTGTGGGACCCGTATCCCAGTGAGAGTCAGTGTGTGTGGGACCCGTACACCAGTGAGAGTCAGTGTGTGTGGGACCCGTACCCCAGTGAGAGTCAGTGTGTGTGGGACCCGTACCCCAGTGAGAGTCAGTGTGTGTGGGACCCGTACCCCAGTGAGAGTCAGTGTGTGTGGGACACGTACCCCAGTGAGAGTCAGTGTGTGTGGGACCCGTACCCCAGTGAGAGTCAGTGTGTGTGGGACCCGTACCCCAGTGAGAGTCAGTGTGTGTGGGACCCGTACCCCAGTGAGAGTCAGTGTGTGTGGGACCCGTACCCCAGTGAGAGTCAGTGTGTGTGGGACCCCTGCCCGAGTGAGAGTCAGTGTGTGTGGGACCCGTATCCCAGTGAGAGTCAGTGTGTGTGGGACCCGTACACCAGTGAGAGTCAGTGTGTGTGGAACCCGTACCCCAGTGAGAGTCAGTGTGTGTGGGACCCGTACCCCAGTGAGAGTGTGTGTGGGACACGTACCCCAGTGAGAGTCAGTGTGTGTGGGACCCGTACCCCAGTGAGAGTCAGTGTGTGTGGGACCCGTACCCCAGTGAGAATCAGTGTGTGTGGGACACATACCCCAGTGAGAGTCAGTGTGTGTGGGACCCGTACCCCAGTGAGAGTCAGTGTGTGTGGGACCCGTACCCCAGTGAGAGTCAGTGTGTGTGGGACCCGTACCCCAGTGAGAATCAGTGTGTGTGGGACACATACCCCAGTGAGAGTCAGTGTGTGTGGGACCCGTACCCCAGTGAGAGTCAGTGTGTGTGGGACCCGTACCCCAGTGAGAGTCAGTGTGTGTGGGACCCGTACCCCAGTGAGAATCAGTGTGTGTGGGACACATACCCCAGTGAGAGTCAGTGTGTGTGGGACCCGTACCCCAGTGAGAGTCAGTGTGTGTGGGACCCGTACCCCAGTGACAGTCAGTGTGTGTGGGACCCGTACCCCAGTGAGAGTCAGTGTGTGTGGGACCCGTACCCCAGTGAGAGTCAGTGTGTGTGTGGAACCCGTACCCCAGTGAGAGCCAGTGTGTGTGGGGCCCGTACCCCAGTGACAGTCAGTGTGTGTGGGACCCGTACCCCAGTGAGAGTCAGTGTGTGTGGGACCCGTACCCCAGTGAGAGTCAGTGTGTGTGGGACCCGTACCCCAGAGAGAGTCAGTGTGTGTGGGACACGTACTCCAGTGAGAGTCAGTGTGTGTGGGACACGTACCCCAGTGAGAGTCAGTGTGTGTGGAACCCGTACCCCAGTGAGAGTCAGTGTGTGTGTGGAACCCGTACCCCAGTGAGAGTCAGTGTGTGTGTGGAACCCGTACCCCAGTGAGAGTCAGTGTGTGTGGGACCCGAATCCCAGTGAGAGTCAGTGTGTGTGGGACCCGAATCCCAGTGAGAGTCAGTGTGTGTGGAACATGTACCCCAGTGAGAGTCAGTGTGTGTGGGACCCGAATCCCAGTGAGAGTCAGTGTGTGTGGGGCCCGTACCCCAGTGAGAGTCAGTGTGTGTGGAACCCGTACCCCTGTGAGGGTCAGTGTGTGTGGGACCCGTACCCCAGAGAGAGTCAGTGTGTGTGGGACACGTACTCCAGTGAGAGTCAGTGTGTGTGGGACACGTACCCCAGTGAGAGTCAGTGTGTGTGGAACCCGTACCCCAGTGAGAGTCAGTGTGTGTGTGGAACCCGTACCCCAGTGAGAGTCAGTGTGTGTGTGGAACCCGTACCCCAGTGAGAGTCAGTGTGTGTGGGACACGTACTCCAGTGAGAGTCAGTGTGCGTGGGACACGTACCCCAGTGAGAGTCAGTGTGTGTGGGACACGTACTCCAGTGAGAGTCAGTGTGTGTGGGACACGTACCCCAGTGAGAGTCAGTGTGTGTGGAACCCGTACCCCAGTGAGAGTCAGTGTGTGTGTGGGACCCGTACCCCAGAGAGAGTCAGTGTGTGTGGGACACGTACTCCAGTGAGAGTCAGTGTGTGTGGGACACGTACTCCAGTGAGAGTCAGTGTGTGTGGGACACGTACCCCAGAGAGAGTCAGTGTGTGTGGGACACGTACTCCAGTGAGAGTCAGTGTGTGTGGGACACGTACCCCAGTGAGAGTCAGTGTGTGTGGAACCCGTACCCCAGTGAGAGTCAGTGTGTGTGTGGAACCCGTACCCCAGTGAGAGTCAGTGTGTGTGTGGGACCCGTACCCCAGAGAGAGTCAGTGTGTGTGGGACACGTACTCCAGTGAGAGTCAGTGTGTGTGGGACACGTACCCCAGTGAGAATCAGTGTGTGTGGAACCCGTACCCCAGTGAGAGTCAGTGTGTGTGTGGAACCCGTACCCCAGTGAGAGTCAGTGTGTGTGGAACATGTACCCCAGTGAGAGTCAGTGTGTGTGGGACCCGAATCCCAGTGAGAGTCAGTGTGTGTGGGGCCCGTACCCCAGTGAGAGTCAGTGTGTGTGGAACCCGTACCCCTGTGAGGGTCAGTGTGTGTGGGACCCGTACCCCAGTGAGAGTCAGTGTGTGTGGGACCCATACCCCAGTGAGAGTCAGTGTGTGTGGAACCCGTACCCCAGTGAGAGTCAGTGTGTGTGGGACCCGTACCCCAGTGAGAGTCAGTATGTGTGGGACCCGTACCCCAGTGAGAGTCAGTGTGTGTGGGACACGTACCCCAGTGAGAGTCAGTGTGTGTGGAGCCCGTACCCCAGTGAGAGTCAGTGTGTGTGGAACCCGTACCCCAGTGAGGGTCAGTGTGTGTGGGACCCGTACCCCAGTGAGAGTCAGTGTGTGTGGGACCCGTACCCCAGTGAGAGTCAGTGTGTGTGGAACCCGTTCGCCAGTGAGGGTCAGTGTGTGTGGAACCCATACCCCAGTGAGGGTCAGTGTGTGTGGGACCCGTACCCCAGCGACAGTCAGTGTGTGTGGGACCCGTACCCTAGTGAGAGTCAGTGTGTGTGGGACCCGTACCCCAGTGAGAGTCAGTGTGTGTGGAACCCGTACCCCAGTGAGAGTCAGTGTGTGTGGAACCCATATCCCAGTGAGAGTCCGTGTGTGTGGGACCCGTACCCCAGTGAGAGTCAGTGTGTGTGGAGCTGTAACCCAGTGGGAGTCAGTGTGTGTGGGACCCGTACCCCAGTGAGAGTCAGTGTGTGTGGGACCCGTACCCCAGTGAGAGTTAGTGTGTGTGGGACCCGTACCCCAGTGAGAGTCAGTGTGTGTGGGACCCATACCCCAGTGAGAGTCAGTGTGTGTGGAACCCGTACCCCAGTGAGAGTCAGTGTGTGTGGGACCCATACCCCAGTGACAGTCAGTGTGTGTGGGACCCGTACCCCAGTGAGAGTCAGTGTGTGTGGGACCCGTACCCCAGTGAGAGTCAGTGTGTGTGGGACCCGTACCCCAGTGAGAGTCAGTGTGTGTGGGGCCCGTACCCCAGTGAGAGTCAGTGTGTGTGGGACCCGTACCCCAGTGAGAGTCAGTGTGTGTGGGACCCATACCCCAGTGAGAGTCAGTGTGTGTGGGACACGTACCCCAGTGAGAGTCAGTGTGTGTGGGACCCGTACCCCAGTGAGAGTCCGTGTGTGTGGGACCCGTACCCCAGTGAGAGTCAGTGTGTGGGACCTGTACCCCAGTGAGGGTCAGTGTGTGTGGGACCTGTGCCCCAGTGAGAGTCAGTGTCTGGGACCCGTACCCCAGTGAAAGTCAGTGTGTGTGGAACCCGTACCCCAGTGAGAGTCAGTGTGTGTGGGACCCGTACCCCAGTGAGAATCAGTGTGTGTGGAACCCGTACCCCAGTGTGGGTCAGTGTGTGTGGGACCCGTACCCCAGTGAGAGTCAGTGTGTGTGGAGCTGTATCCCAGTGGGAGTCAGTGTGTGTGGGACCCGTACCCCAGTGAGAGTCAGTGTGTGTGTGACCTGTACCCCAGTGAGAGTCAGTGTGTGTGGGACCCCAGTGAGAGTCAGTGTGTGTGGGACCCGTACCCCAGTGAGAGTCAGTGTGTGTGGGACCCGTACCCCAGAGAGAGTCAGTGTGTGTGGGACCCGTACCCCAGTGAGAGTCAGTGTGTGTGGGACCCGTACCCCAGTGAGAGTCAGTGTGTGTGGGACCCGTACCCCAGTGAGAGTCCGTGTGTGTGGGACCCGTATCCCTGTGAGAGTCAGTGTGTGTGGGACCCGTACCCCAGTGAGAGTCAGTGTGTGTGGAACCCGTACCCCAGTGAGAGTCAGTGTGTGTGGAACCCGTACCCCAGTGAGAGTCAGTGTGTGTGGGACCCGTACCCCAGTGAGAGTCAGTGTGTGTGGGACCCGTACCCCAGTGAGAGTCAGTGTGTGTGGGACCCGTACCCCAGTGAGAGTCAGTGTGTGTGGAACCCGTACCCCAGTGAGAGTCAGTGTGTGTGGGACCCGTACCCCAGTGAGAGTCAGTGTGTGTGGGACCCATACCCCAGTGAGAGTCAGTGTGTGTGGAACCCGTATCCCAGTGAGAGTCAGTGTGTGTGGGACCCGTATCCCAGTGAGAGTCAGTGTGCGTGGGACCCGTTCCCCAGTGAGAGTCAGTGTGTGTGGGACCCGTTCCCCAGTGAGAGTCAGTGTGTGTGGGACCTGTACCCCAGTGAGAGTCAGTGTGTGTGGGACCCGTACCCCAGTGAGAGTCAGTGTGTGTGGGACCCGTACCCCAGTGAGAGCCAGTGTGTGTGGAACCCGTACCCCAGTGAGAGTCAGTGTGTGTGGGACCCGTACCCCAGTGAGAGTCAGTGTGTGTGGAACCCGTACCCCAGTGAGAGTGTGTGTGGGACCCGTATCCCAGTGAGAGTCAGTGTGTGTGGAACCCGTACCCCAGTGAGAGTCAGTGTGTGTGGAACCCGTACCCCAGTGAGAGTGTGTGTGGGACCCGTATCCCAGTGAGAGTCAGTGTGTGGGACCCGTATCCCAGTGAGAGTCAGTGTGTGGGACCCGTATCCCAGTGAGAGTCAGTGTGTGTGGGACCCGTACCCCAGTGAGAGTCCGTGTGTGTGGGACCCGTACCCCAGTGAGAGTCAGTGTGTGGGACCCGTATCCCAGTGAGAGTCAGTGTGCGTGGGACCCGTTCCCCAGTGAGAGTCAGTGTGTGTGGAACCCGTACCCCAGTGAGAGTCAGTGTGTGTGGGACCCGTACCCCAGTGAGAGTCCGTGTGTGTGGGACCCGTACCCCAGTGAGAGTCAGTGTGTGGGACCCGTATCCCAGTGAGAGTCAGTGTGTGTGGAACCCGTACCCCAGTGAGAGTGTGTGTGGGACCCGTATCCCAGTGAGAGTCAGTGTGTGTGGAACCCGTACCCCAGTGAGAGTCAGTGTGTGTGGAACCCGTACCCCAGTGAGAGTCAGTGTGTGTGGGACCCATACCCCAGTGAGAGTCAGTGTGTGTGGAACCCGTATCCCAGTGAGAGTCAGTGTGTGTGGGACCCGTATCCCAGTGAGAGTCAGTGTGCGTGGGACCCGTTCCCCAGTGAGAGTCAGTGTGTGTGGGACCCGTTCCCCAGTGAGAGTCAGTGTGTGTGGGACCTGTACCCCAGTGAGAGTCAGTGTGTGTGGGACCCGTACCCCAGTGAGAGTCAGTGTGTGTGGGACCCGTACCCCAGTGAGAGCCAGTGTGTGTGGAACCCGTACCCCAGTGAGAGTCAGTGTGTGTGGGACCCGTACCCCAGTGAGAGTCAGTGTGTGTGGAACCCGTACCCCAGTGAGAGTGTGTGTGGGACCCGTATCCCAGTGAGAGTCAGTGTGTGTGGAACCCGTACCCCAGTGAGAGTCAGTGTGTGTGGAACCCGTACCCCAGTGAGAGTGTGTGTGGGACCCGTATCCCAGTGAGAGTCAGTGTGTGGGACCCGTATCCCAGTGAGAGTCAGTGTGTGGGACCCGTATCCCAGTGAGAGTCAGTGTGTGTGGGACCCGTACCCCAGTGAGAGTCCGTGTGTGTGGGACCCGTACCCCAGTGAGAGTCAGTGTGTGGGACCCGTATCCCAGTGAGAGTCAGTGTGCGTGGGACCCGTTCCCCAGTGAGAGTCAGTGTGTGTGGAACCCGTACCCCAGTGAGAGTCAGTGTGTGTGGGACCCGTACCCCAGTGAGAGTCCGTGTGTGTGGGACCCGTACCCCAGTGAGAGTCAGTGTGTGGGACCCGTATCCCAGTGAGAGTCAGTGTGTGTGGAACCCGTACCCCAGTGAGAGTGTGTGTGGGACCCGTATCCCAGTGAGAGTCAGTGTGTGTGGAACCCGTACCCCAGTGAGAGTCAGTGTGTGTGGAACCCGTACCCCAGTGAGAGTCAGTGTGTGTGGAACTGTCTTCAGCTGAAATGTCAAAATTCCTTGAATGAATATAACTACCAACTCTATGAAAGAATGAGAAATTTGCAGTGCCGGTCTGCATGCTGGGGCCCTCGAGGAATATTGAGCCTCCGAGTGTGTAAGAGGCACAGAACTCATTAGTAATGCAAGGTGACTCGGCAAAGGGTGAGTAATTAAATTAGCAAGGTGTGATGCAAAGGAACAAAATGAAAAAAGGTACTTTGCAAAATCAGACTTGCTGTGTGAAGGATGTGGACTAATTAAAGCAGGGGGCAGCTTGTGAAGGTTCAGGAAACAGTCATTTAAAATTTGACCAAACATTAATTGCCTGTTATGAGCCAAAGGGTCAAGCTTGGGATCTGGAGCTCATTGCCCTGGGAGGAGAATGAGTGACTGATGACAGAAAGTTAATCTGGGAGCTGACAGACAGGCAAGGGGCATCCGAACACCAACATCCACCTTTGTGGCAGTGCAGTGCGCTGCAGCCAATTAACCAGACCACACGATGCTGTTGTTAATCCGGGGTTGAGTCAGCGCTGCAGGAGCATCCGCACGGTTATTCCAGATAATAATTAATGGGAATGGGATCACTTGTACCTCTGCATCCCGACAGGATTTAGGAGCATAGCTGCAGATTTGAGTCTCCCTCAAACCTCTCAGTTTTATTAAGTCTATCGCTTACATTTCCTCCGATAATAAACATGTCATCCTTTCCCAACTCCATCCGCACTGCACTGAGGTTTGGACACCACGTGTATTTTCCCTCATCTTTTCCACCTTACCCCATGGCTCCTTAGCTATTCCCTGCTTTTCAACACTGCGAGTGGTCAGGCATTCCTGTGCTGCCCTGCACTGGGGTCTTGGCCTATCGCTGGGTATCCCAGCATGGTGACGAGGGCCGTTGGAATGCTGAATCCCAAGGCACCATTGGCACTGCAGTGGCAACAGTGGGTTAACAATCCAGAGCTCAGTACCAGGTACACCTGCGAGCAGACAGGTCAGAAAATCAGTTCTGAAACAAAGTAGAAGGTGCTGATCAGAGCTATTTACTGTCTCGCCCAAGGGGCTGCAGTGTGCACAACTGCCTGACACGGCAGCGGCGGCTGCAGTGTGCACAACTGCCTGACACGGCAGCGGCGGCTGCAGTGTGCACAACTGCCTGACACGGCAGCGGCGGCTGCAGTGTGCACAACTGCCTGACACGGCAGCGGCGGCTGCAGTGTGCACAACTGCCTGACACGGCAGCTGCAAAGGATGAGAGATGGTG
This sequence comes from Scyliorhinus torazame, assembly GCF_047496885.1. Lineage (NCBI taxonomy): Eukaryota > Metazoa > Chordata > Chondrichthyes > Carcharhiniformes > Scyliorhinidae > Scyliorhinus > Scyliorhinus torazame. The sequence goes on along the minus strand of NC_092717.1, from coordinate 253,530,070 downwards.
AGCATTATCAGTACAGAGAAAGGAGAGCAGAGGTGAGGAGATTAATGAGGAGGGCAAGAGTAATGTAGTAGGGCAGACAGACACTCTCGCTCCAACACTAACCCACAATACTCCCTGCAGTTAATTCAGGCAGCCAGGGGAATACAGTAAAACCGCTCTGATAATTAAAGGGATTCTGCTTCGATATCCATTCGAGTCTGTCGTAAAATTATACCAACAATTCTAATTTACGCACCATCAATTAACCCGCTGGCCACTGAATATTCGCTGCCAATCGCTCTCAATTCTCACCCTCCCGCTCACTGACGACAACTTTATCAGCACCAATACCCAGCAGGGCAGGGGGCAAGGGCACATTTTCTTCTGTAGGTGCAGAGTCAGTGTTCACAGGCTTAGCGACTTTTCCTGCTTCCATCTTAGCAGCAGACATTGGACAGTGATCAGGAGCAGGAACCCTGGCTGATTTCCCCTCTCTCTCTCTAACCCAGGGATGACTGGACAGTGATCAGGAGCAGGAACCCTGGCTGATTTCCCCTCTCTCTCTAACCCAGGGATCACTGGACAGTGATCAGGAGCAGGAACCCTGGCTGATTTCCCCTCTCTCTCTAACCCAGGGATCACTGGACAGTGATCAGGAGCAGGAACCCTGGCTGATTTCCCCTCTCTCTCTCTAACCCAGGGATCACTGGACAGTGATCAGGAGCAGGAACCCTGGCTGATTTCCCCTCTCTCTCTAACCCAGGGATCACTGGACAGTGATCAGGAGCAGGAACCCTGGCTGATTTCCCCTCTCTCTCTCTAACCCAGGGATCATTGGACAGTGATCAGGAGCAGGAACCCTGGCTGATTTCCCCTCTCTCTCTCTAACCCAGGGATCACTGGACAGTGATCAGGAGCAGGAACCCTGGCTGATTTCCCCCCTCTCTCTCTAACCCAGGGATCACTGGACAGTGATCAGGAGCAGGAACCCTGGCTGATTTCCCTTCTCTCTCTAACCCAGGGATGACTGGACAGTGATCAGGAGCAGGAACCCTGGCTGATTTCCCCTCTCTCTCTCTAACCCAGGGATCATTGGACAGTGATCAGGAGCAGGAACCCTGGCTGATTTCCCCTCTCTCTCTAACCCAGGGATCACTGGACAGTGATCAGGAGCAGGGACCCTGGCTGATTTCCTCTCTCTCTCTCTAACCCAGGGATGACTGGACAGTGATCAGGAGCAGGAACCCTGGCTGGTTTCCCCTCTCTCTCTAACCCAGGGATCACTGGACAGTGATCAGGAGCAGGAACCCTGGCTGATTTCCCCTCTCTCTCTCTAACCCAGGGATGACTGGACAGTGATCAGGAGCAGGAACCCTGGCTGATTTCCCCTCTCTCTCTAACCCAGGGATCACTGGACAGTGATCAGGAGCAGGAACCCTGGCTGATTTCCCCTCTCTCTCTCTAACCCAGGGATGACTGGACAGTGATCAGGAGCAGGAACCCTGGCTGATTTCCCCTCTCTCTCTAACCCAGGGATCACTGGACAGTGATCAGGAGCAGGAACCCTGGCTGATTTCCCCTCTCTCGGAGCAGGAACCCTGGCTGATTTCCCCTCTCTCTCTAACCCAGGGATCACTGGACAGTGATCAGGAGCAGGAACCCTGGCTGATTTCCCCTCTCTCTCTAACCCAGGGATCACTGGACAGTGATCAGGAGCAGGAACCCTGGCTGATTTCCCCTCTCTCTCTCTAACCCAGGGATCATTGGACAGTGATCAGGAGCAGGAACCCTGGCTGATTTCCCCTCTCTCTCTCTAACCCAGGGATCACTGGACAGTGATCAGGAGCAGGAACCCTGGCTGATTTCCCCCCTCTCTCTCTAACCCAGGGATCACTGGACAGTGATCAGGAGCAGGAACCCTGGCTGATTTCCCTTCTCTCTCTAACCCAGGGATGACTGGACAGTGATCAGGAGCAGGAACCCTGGCTGATTTCCCCTCTCTCTCTCTAACCCAGGGATCATTGGACAGTGATCAGGAGCAGGAACCCTGGCTGATTTCCCCTCTCTCTCTAACCCAGGGATCACTGGACAGTGATCAGGAGCAGGGACCCTGGCTGATTTCCTCTCTCTCTCTCTAACCCAGGGATGACTGGACAGTGATCAGGAGCAGGAACCCTGGCTGGTTTCCCCTCTCTCTCTAACCCAGGGATCACTGGACAGTGATCAGGAGCAGGAACCCTGGCTGATTTCCCCTCTCTCTCTCTAACCCAGGGATGACTGGACAGTGATCAGGAGCAGGAACCCTGGCTGATTTCCCCTCTCTCTCTAACCCAGGGATCACTGGACAGTGATCAGGAGCAGGAACCCTGGCTGATTTCCCCTCTCTCTCTCTAACCCAGGGATGACTGGACAGTGATCAGGAGCAGGAACCCTGGCTGATTTCCCCTCTCTCTCTAACCCAGGGATCACTGGACAGTGATCAGGAGCAGGAACCCTGGCTGATTTCCCCTCTCTCGGAGCAGGAACCCTGGCTGATTTCCCCTCTCTCTCTAACCCAGGGATCACTGGACAGTGATCAGGAGCAGGAACCCTGGCTGATTTCCTCTCTCTCTCTAACCCAGGGTCGCTGGACAGTGATCAGGAGCCGGAACCCTGTCTGATTTCCCCTCTCTCTCTCTAACCCAGGGATCATTGGACAGTGATCAGGAGCAGGAACCCAGGCTGATTTCCCCTCTCTCTCTAACCCAGGGATCACTGGACAGTGATCAGGAGCCGGAACCCTGGATGATTTCCCCTCTCTCTCGAACCCAGGGATGACTGGACAGTGATCAGGAGCAGGAACCCTGGCTGATTTCCCCTCTCTCTCTCTGACCCAGGGATCACTGGACAGTGATCAGGAGCAGGAACCCTGGCTGATTTCCCCTCTCTCTCTCTCTAACCCAGGGATCACTGGACAGTGATCAGGAGCAGGAACCCTGCCTGATTTCCCCTCTCTCTCTCTAACCCAGGGATGACTGGACAGTGATCAGGAGCAGGAACCCTGGCTGATTTCCCCTCTCTCTCTAACCCAGGGATCACTGGACAGTGATCAGGAGCAGGAACCCTGGCTGATATCCCCTCTCTCTCTCTAACCCAGGGATCACTGGACAGTGATCAGGAGCAGGAACCCTGGCTGATTTCCCCTCTCTCTCTAACCCAGGGATCACTGGACAGTGATCAGGAGCAGGAACCCTGGCTGATTTCCTCTCTCTCTCTAACCCAGGGATCACTGGACAGTGATCAGGAGCAGGAACCCTGGATGATTTCCCCTCTCTCTCTAACCCAGGGATCACTGGACAGTGATCAGGAGCAGGAACCCTGGCTGATTTCCTCTCTCTCTCTCTAACCCAGGGATCACTGGACAGGGTTAAGGAAAATCCCAAGGCTTTTTACACGTACATAAAAAGCAAGAGGGTAGCCAGGGAAAGGGTTGGCCCACTGAAGGATAGGCAAGGGAATCTATGTGTGGAGCCAGAGGAAATGGGCAAGGTACTAAATGAATACTTTGCATCAGTATTCACCAAAGAGAAGGAATTGGTAGATGTTGAGTCTGGAGAAGGGGGTGTAGATAGCCTGGGTCACATTGTGATCCAAAAAGACGAGGTGTTGGGTGTCTTAAAAAATATTAAGGTAGATAAGTCCCCAGGGCCTGATGGGATCTACCCCAGAAAACTGAAGGAGGCTGGAGAGGAAATTGCTGAGGCCTTGACAGAAATCTTTGGATCCTCGCTGTCTTCAGGGGATGTCCCGGAGGACTGGAGAATAGCCAATGTTGTTCCTCTGTTTAAGAAGGGTAGCAAGGATAATCCCGGGAACTACAGGCCGGTGAGCCTTACTTCAGTGGTAGGGAAATTACTGGAGAGAATTCATCGAGACAGGATCTACTCCCATTTGGAAGCAAATGGACGTATTAGTGAGAGGCAGCACGGTTTTGTGAAGGGGAGGTCGTGTCTCACTAACTTGATAGAGTTTTTCGAGGAGGTCACTAAGATGATTGATGCAGGTAGGGCAGTAGATGTTGTCTATATGGACTTCAGTAAGGCCTTTGACAAGGTCCCTCATGGTAGACTAGTACAAAAGGTGAAGTCACACGGGATCAGGGGTGAACTGGCAAGGTGGATACAGAACTGGCTAGGCCATAGAAGGCAGAGGGTAGCAATGGAGGGATGCTTTTCTAATTGGAGGGCTGTGACCAGTGGTGTTCCACAGGGATCAGTGTTGGGACCTTTGCTGTTTGTAGTATATATAAATGATTTGGAGGAAAATGTAACTGGTCTGATTAGTAAGTTTGCAGACGACACAAAGGTTGGTGGAATTGCGGATAGCGATGAGGACTGTCAGAGGATACAGCAGGATTTAGATTGTCTGGAGACTTGGGCGGAGAGATGGCAGATGGAGTTTAATCCGGACAAATGTGAGGTAATGCATTTTGGAAGGGCTAATGCAGGTAGGGAATATACAGTGAATGGTAGAACCCTCAAGAGTATTGAAAGTCAAAGAGATCTAGGAGTACAGGTCCACAGGTCATTGAAAGGGGCAACACAGGTGGAGAAGGTAGTCAAGAAGGCATACGGCATGCTTGCCTTCATTGGCCGGGGCATTGAGTATAAGAATTGGCAAGTCATGTTGCAGCTGTATAGAACCTTAGTTAGGCCACACTTGGAGTATAGTGTTCAATTCTGGTCGCCACACTACCAGAAGGATGTGGAGGCTTTAGAGAGGGTGCAGAAGAGATTTACCAGAATGTTGCCTGGTATGGAGGGCATAAGCTATGAGGAGCGATTGAATAAACTCGGTTTGTTCTCACTGGAACGAAGGAGGTTGAGGGGCGACCTGATAGAGGTATACAAAATTATGAGGGGCATAGACAGAGTGGATAGTCAGAGGCTTTTCCCCAGGGTAGAGGGGTCAATTACTAGGGGGCATAGGTTTAAGGTGAGAGGGGCAAGGTTTAGAGTAGATGCACGAGGCAAGTTTTTTACGCAGAGGTTGGTGGGTACCTGGAACTCACTACCGGAGGAGGTAGTGGAAGCAGGGACGATAGGGACATTTAAGGGGCATCTTGACAAATATATGAATAGGATGGGAATAGAAGGATACGGACCCAGGAAGTGTAGAAGATTGTAGTTTAGTCGGGCAGTATGGTCGGCACGGGCTTGGAGGGCCGAAGGGCCTGTTCCTGTGCTGTACATTTCTTTGTTCTTTGTTTGTTGATCAGGAGCAGGAACCCTGGCTGATTTCCTCTCTCTCTCTCTAACCCAGGGATCACTGGACAGTGATCAGGAGCAGGAACCCAGGCTGATTTCCCCTCTCTCTCTAACCCAGGGATCACTGGACAGTGATCAGGAGCCGGAACCCTGGCTGATTTCCCCTCGCTCTCTCTAACACAGGGATCACTGGACAGTGATCAGGAGCAGGAACCCTGACTGATTTCCCCTCTCTCTCTCTGACCCAGGGATCACTGGACATTGATCAGGAGCAGGAACCCTGGCTGATTTCCCATCTCTCTCACTAACCCAGAGATCACTGGACAGTGATCAGGAGCAGGAACCCTGGCTGATTTCCCCTCTCTCTCTAACCCAGGGTCACTGGACAGTGATCAGGAGCAGGAACCCTGGCTGATTTCCCCTCTCTCTAACCGAGGGATCACTGGACAGTGATCAGGAGCAGGAACCCTGGCTGATTTCCTCTCTCTCTCTCTAACCCAGGGATCACTGGACAGTGATCAGGAGCAGGAACCCTGGCTGATTTCCCCTCTCTCTCTCTGACCCAGGGATCACTGGACAGTGATCAGGAGCAGGAACCCTGGCTGATTTCCCCTCTCTCTCTCTGACCCAGGGATCACTGGACAGTGATCAGGAGCAGGAACCCTGGCTGATTTCCCCTCTCTCTAACCCAGGGATCAATGGACAGTGATCAGGAGCAGGAACCCTGGCTGATTTCCCCTCTCTCTAACCCAGGGATCACTGGAAAGTGATCAGGAGCAGGAACCCTGGCAGATTTCCCCTCTCTCTCTAACCCAGGGATCACTGGACAGTGATCAGGAGCAGGAACCCTGGCTGATTTCCCCTCTCTCTCTAACCCAGGGATCACTGGACAGTGATCAGGAGCAGGATCCCTGGCTGATTTCCCCTCTCTCTCTCTAACCCAGGGATCACTGGACAGTGATCAGGAGCAGGAACCCAGGCTGATTTCCCCCCTCTCTCTAACCCAGGGTCACTGGACAGTGATCAGGAGCAGGGACCTGGCTGATTTCCCCTCTCGCTAACCCAGGGATCACTGGGCAGTGATCAGGAGCAGGAACCCTGGCTGATTTCCCCTCTCTCTCTCTCCAACCGAGGGATCACTGGACAGTGATCAGGAGCAGGAACCGTGGCTGATTTCCCCTCTCTCGGAGCAGGAACTCTGGCTGATTTCCCCTCTCTCTCTAACCCAGGGATAACTGGACAGTGATCAGGAGCAGGAACCCTGACTGATTTCCCCTCTCTCTCTCTGACCCAGGGATCACTGGACAGTGATCAGGAGCAGGAACCCTGGCTGATGTCCTCTCTCTCTCTAACCGAGGGATCACTGGAAAGTGATCAGGAGCAGGAACCCTGGCTGATTTCCTCTCTCTCTCTCTAACCCAGGGCTCACTGGACAGTGATCAGGAGCAGGAACCCTGGCTGATTTCCTCTCTCTCTCTCTAACCCAGGGATCACTGGACAGTGATCAGGAGCAGGAACTCTGGCTGATTTCCCCTCTCTCTCTAACCCAGGGATCACTGGACAGTGATCAGGAGCAGGAACCCTGGCTGATTTCCCCTCTCTCTCGAACCCAGAGATCACTGGACAGTGATCAGGAGCAGGAACCCTGGCTGATTTCCTCTCTCTCTCTCTAACCCAGGGCTCACTGGACAGTGATCAGGAGCAGGAACCCTGGCTGATTTCCTCTCTCTCTCTCTAACCCAGGGATCACTGGACAGTGATCAGGAGCAGGAACCCTGGCTGATTTCCCCTCTCTCTCTAACCCAGGGATCACTGGACTGTGATCAGGAGCAGGAACCCTGGCTGATTTCCCCTCTCTCTCTAACCCAGGGATCACTGGACAGTGATCAGGAGCCGGAACCCTGGCTGATTTCCCCTCTCTCTCTCTAACCCAGGGATCACTGGACAGTGATCAGGAGCAGGAACCCTGGCTGATTTCCCCTCTCTCTCTCTAACCCAGGGTCACTGGACAGTGATCAGGAGCCGGAACCCTGGCTGATTTCCCCTCTCTCTCTCTAACCCAGGGATCACTGGACAGTGATCAGGAGCAGGAATCCTGGCTGATTTCCCCTCTCTCTCTAACCCAGGGTCACTGGACAGTGATCAGGAGCCGGAACCCTGGCTGATTTCCCCTCTCTCTCTCTAACCCAGGGATCACTAGACAGTGATCAGGAGCAGGAACCCTGGCTGATTTCCCCTCTCTCTCTAACCCAGGGATCACTGGACAGTGATCAGGAGCAGGAACCCTGGCTGATTTCCCCTCTCTCTCTAACCCAGGGATCACTGGACAGTGATCAGGAGCAGGAACCCTGGCTGATTTCCCCTCTCTCGGAGCAGGAACCCTGGCTGATTTGCTCTTTCTGATCCAGGGTCGCTGTGGGTGATGTTGTGACTCTGCCTCCTGCTGCTATTGGTTTTTAATCAGTTCATGGAACGTGGATCTGGAGGTCTGTGTTGACTCCAGTGCGACACCACCTGGCAGTTTTGAATGTTGGACAATTTGTACACGTGTCCCATCATTTCAACACAGTCTGAACATAACTAACTAACCGGTATCACTCATACTGAAGTAAGGGAACAGTAATGTAGTTGACTGTGTGAGCAACAAATATTTTAATGCATTTAAAAGGTTCTTTGATTTAACTCATTCAAAATTAACTCGTTGGTTTTGCAAATTGTGAGTTTCTTTCCGGTTTCTTTGTAGTTGTTTGTGAGGAGCTGGTATCCACCTGTTATCCGCAGCCCTGTGCCAGAAAGCATAGATACTGCACTGCCAGACAGAAACCACATCGGGAATCATCGGATTTACAGCGCAGAAGGTGGCCATTCGGCCCATCGAATCTGCACTGGCTCTTGGAAAGAGCACCCTACCCAAGCCCACACCTCCACCCTATCCCCATAACCCAACAACCCCACCTAATCCCCATAACCCAGTAACCCCACCCAACACTCAGGGCAATTTTGGACACTAAGGGCAATTTATCACGGCCAATCCACCTAACCTGCACATCTTTGGACTGTGGGAGGAAACCGGAGCACCCGGAGGAAACCCACGCAGACATACAAAGAACAAAGAAAATTACAGCACAGGAACAGGCCCTTCGGCCCTCCCAGCCTGCGCCGATCCAGATCCTTTATCTAAACCTGTCGCCGATTTTCCAAGGACCTACTTCCCTCTGTTCCCCGCCCGTTCACATATCTGTCTAGATGCATCTGAAATGATGCTATCGTGCCCGCCTCTACCACCTCCGCTGCAAAGCATTCCAGGCACCCACCACCCTCTGCGTAAAAAACTTTCCACGCACATCTCCCTTAAACTTTCCCCCTCACCTTGAAATCGTGACCCCTTGTAATTGACACCCCCACTCTTGGAAAAAGCCTGTTGCTATCCACCCTGTCCATACCTCTCATAATTTTGTAGACCTCAATCAGGTCCCCCACCACAGGGAGAACGTGCAGACTCCGCACAGACAGTGACCCAAGGTGGAAATTGAACCCAGGTTTTTGGAGCTGTGAAGAAACAGTGCTACCCACTGCGCTACCCACTGTGCTGCCCACTGTGCTACCCACTGTGCTACCCACTGTGCTACCCACTGTGCTACCCACTGTGCTACCCACTGTGCTACCCACTGTGCTGCCCACTGTGCTACCCACTGCGCTACCCACTGTGCTACCCACTGTGCTACCCACTGTGCTACCCACTGTGCTACCCACTGTGCTACCCACTGTGCTACCCACTGTGCTACCCACTGTGCTGCCCACTGTGCTACCCACTGTGCTACCCACTGTGCTACCCACTGTGCTACCCGACATCAACAGTTTCTCAACCAGAATCAAAGTCACCACTTGGACAATTCAGAGACTCACTTCCACCCGGGTTTATTGATTCATTTTAAACCCAGTTCCCACTTTTGTGAACTCTAAGGTTCAACTGCGATCGTTCAACAACAGGCTCAAAGCCCCAAGGAAATCCACCTATCCCACCAGTGAGCAGTGGGCAGGGAGCAGAGTGACCAGTGGGCAGGGAGCAGAGTGACCAGTGGGCAGGGAGCAGAGTGACCAGTGGGCAGGGAGCAGAGTGACCAGTGGGGAGGGTACAGAGTGACCAGTGGGCAGGGAGCAGAGTGACCAGTGGGCAGGGAGCAGAGTGACCAGTGGGCAGGGAGCAGAGTGACCAGTGGGCAGGGAGCAGAGTGACCAGTGGGCAGGGAGCAGAGTGACCAGTGGGCAGGGAGCAGAGTGACCAGTGGGCAGGGAGCAGAGTGACCAGTGGGCAGGGAGCAGAGTGACCAGTGGGGAGGGTACAGAGTGACCAGTGGGCAGGGAGCAGAGTGACCAGTGGACAGGGAGCAGAGTAATCAGTGGGCAGGGTACAGAGTGACCAGTGGGCAGGGAGCAGAGTGACCAGTGGGCAGGGAGCAGAGTGACCAGTGGGCAGGGAGCAGAGTGACCAGTGGGCAGGGAGCAGAGTGACCAGTGGGCAGGGAGCAGAGTGACCAGTGGGGAGGGTGCAGAGTGACCAGTGGGCAGGGAGCAGAGTGACCAGTGGGCAGGGAGCAGAGTGACCAGTGGGCAGGGAGCAGAGTGACCAGTGGACAGGGTACAGAGTGGCCAGTGGGCAGGGAGCAGAGTGACCAGTGGGCAGGGAGCAGAGTGACCAGTGGGCAGGGAGCAGAGTGACCAGTGGGCAGGGAGCAGAATGACCAGTGGGCAGGGAGCAGAGTGACCAGTGGGCAGGGAGCAGCGTGACCAGTGGACAGGGTGCAGAGTGACCAGTGGGCAGGGAGCAGAGTGACCAATGGGCAGCGAGCAGAGTGACCAGTGGGCAGGGTACAGAGTGACCAGTGGGCAGGGTACAGAGTGACCAGTGGGCAGGGAGCAGAGTGACCAGTGGGCAGGGTACAGAGTGACCAGTGGGCAGGGTACAGAGTGACCAGTGGGCAGGGAGCACAGTGACCAGTGGGAAGGGTACAGTGTGACCAGTGGGCAGGGTGCAGAGTGACCAGTGGGCAGGGTGCAGAGTGACCAGTGGGCAGGGTGCAGAGTGACCAGTGGGCAGGGTGCAGAGTGACCAGTGGGCAGGGTGCAGAGTGACAAGTGGGCAAGGTATAGTGTGACCAGTGGGCAGGGTGCAGAGTGACCAGTGGGCAGGAAGCAGAGTGACCTGTGGGCAGGGAGCAGAGTGACCCTTGGGCAGGGTGCAGAGTGACCAGTGGGCAGGGTGCAGAGTGACCAGTGGGTAGGGTACAGAGTGACCGGTGGGCAGGGTACAGAGTGACCGGGGGCAGGGTACAGATTGACCAGTGGGCAGGGTACAGAGTGACCAGTGGGCAGGGTACAGAGTGACCAGTGGGCAGGGTACAGAGTGACCAGTGGGCAGGGTACAGTGTGATCAGTGGGCAGGGAGCAGAGTGACCAGTGGGCAGGGTGCAGAGTGACCAGTGGGCAGGGAGCAGAGTGACCAGAGGGCTGGGTACAGAGTGACCAGTGGGCAGGGTACAGAGTGACCAGTGGGCAAGGTACAGAGTGACCAGTGGGCAGGGTACAGTGTGACCAGTGGGCGGGGAGCAGAGTGACCAGTGGGCAGGGTACAGAGTGACCAGTGGGCAGGGTACAGTGTGACCAGTGGGCAGGGAGCAGAGTGACCAGTGGGCAGGGTACAGAGTGACCAGTGGGCAGGGTACAGAGTGACCAGTGGGCAGGGAGCAGAGTGACCAGTGGGCAGGGTACAGAGTGACCAGGCGGGCAGGGTACAGTGTGACCAGTGGGCAGGGAGCAGAGTGACCAATGGTCAGGGTACAGAGTGACCAGTGGGCAGGGTACAGAGTGACCAGTGGGCAGGGAGCAGAGTGACCAGCGGGCAGGGTACAGAGTGATCAGTGGCCAGGGTACAGAGTGACGAGTGGGCAGGGTACAGAGTGACCAGTGGGCTGGGTACAGAGTGAGCAGTGGGCAGGGAGCAGAGTGACCAGTGGGCAGGGAGCAGAGTGACCAGTGGGCAGGGAACATAGTGACCAGTGGGCAGGGAGCAGAGTGACCGGTGGACAGGGAGCAGAGTGACCAGTGGGCAGGGTAGAGTGTGACCAGTGGGCAGGGTACAGAGTGAGCAGTGGGCAGGGAGCAGAGTGACCAGTGGGCAGGGAGCAGAGTGACCAGTGGGCAGGGAGCAGAGTGACCAGTGGGCAGGGAGCAGAGTGACCAGTTGACAGGGTACAGAGTGATCAGTGGGCAGGGTACAGAGTGACCAGTGGGCAGGGAGCAGAGTGACCAGTGGGCAGGGAGCAGAGTGACCAGTGGACAGGGTACAGAGTGACCAGTGGGCAGGGTACAGATTGACCAGTGGGCAGGGTACAGAGTGACCAGTGGGTAGGGTACAGAGTGACCAGTGGGCAGGGTACAGTGTGACCAGTGGGCAGGGTACAGAGTGACCAGTGGGCAGGGAGCAGAGTGACCAGGGAGCAGGGTACAGAGTGACCAGTGGGCAGGGTACAGAGTGACCAGTGGACAGGGAGCAGAGTGACCAGTGGGCAGGGTACAGTGTGACCAGTGGGCAGGGAGCAGAGTGACCAGTGGGCAGGGAGCAGAGTGACCGGCGGGCAGGGTACAGAGTGACCAGTGGGCAGGGAGCAGAGTGACCAGTGGGCAGGGTACAGAGTGACCAGTGGGCAAGGTACAGTGTGACCAGTGGGCAGGGAGCAGAGTGAACAGTGGGCAGCGTACAGAGTGACCAGCGGGCAGGGTACAGAGTGACCAGTGGGCAGGGTACAGAGTGACCAGTGGGCAGGGTACAGAGTGAACAGTGGGCAAGGTGCAGAGTGACCAGTGGGCAGGGAGCAGAGTGACCAGTGGGCAGGGAGCAGAGTGACCAGTGGGCAGGGTACAGAGTGACCAGTGGGCAGGGTGCAGAGTGACCAGTGGGCAGGGTACAGAGCGACCAGTGGGCAGGGAGCAGAGTGATCAGTGGGCAGGGTACAGAATGACCAGCGGGCAGGGTACAGAGTGACCAGCGGGCAGGGTACAGAGCGACCAGTGGGCAGGGTACAGAGTGACCAGCGGGCAGGGTACTAAGTGACCAGTGGGCAGGGTACAGAGTGACCAATGGGCAGGGTACAGAGTGATCAGTGGGCAGGGTACAGAGTGACCAGTGGGCAAGGAGCAGAGTGACCAGTGGGCAGGGTACAGAGTGACCGGTGGGAAGAGTGACCAGTGGGCAGGGTACAGTGACCAATGGGCAGGGTGCAGAGTGACCCGTGGGCAGGGTACAGAGTGACCAGTGAGCAGGGAGCAGAGTGACCATTGGGCAGGGAGCAGAGTGACCAGTGGGCAGAGTACAGAGTGACCAGTGGGCAGGGTAGAGTGACCAGTGAGAAGGGTACAGAGTGACCAGTGGGCAGGGTACAGAGTGACCATTGGGCAGGGAGCAGAGTGATCAGTGGGCAGGGTAGAGTGACCAGTGAGAAGGGTACAGAGTGACCAGTGGGCAGGGTACAGAGTGACCAGTGGGTAGGGAGCAGAGTGACCAGTGGGCAGGGTACAGAGTGACCAGTGGGAAAGGAGCAGAGTGACCAGTGGGCAGGGAGCAGAGTGACCAGTGGGAAGGGTACAGAGTGACCAGTGGGCGGGGTGCAGAATGACCAGTGAGCAAGGTACAGAGTGACCAGTGGGCAGGGAGCAGTGACCAGAGGGCAGGAAGCAGAGTGACCAGTGGGCAGGGTACAGAGTGAGCAGTGGGCAGGGAGCAGAGTGACCAGTGGGCAGGGAGCAGAGTGACCAGTGGGCATGGAGCAGAGTGACCTGTGGGCAGAGTAAAGAGTGACCAGTGGGCAGGAAGCAGAGTGTCCAGTGGACAGGGTACAGAGTGACCAGTGAGTAGGGAGCAGAGTGACCAGTGGGCAGGGAGCAGAGTGACCAGTGGGCAGGGTACAGAGTGACCAGTGGGCAGGGTACAGAGTGACCAGTGGACAGGGAGCAGAGTGACCAGTGGGCCGGGTGCAGAGTGACCAGTGGGCAGGGTGCAGAGTGACCAGTGGGCAGGGTGCAGAGTGACCAGTGGGCAGGTGACAGAGTGACCAGTGGGCAGGTGACAGAGTGACCAGTGGGCAGGGAGCAGAGTGACCAGTGGGCAGCGTACAGAGTGACCAGTGGGCAGCGTACAGAGTGACCAGTGAGCAGGGAGCAGAGTGATGAGTGGGCAGCGTACAGAGTGACCAGTGGGCAGGGAGCAGAGTGACCAGTGGGAAGGGTACAGAGTGACCAGTGGGCAGTGTACAGAGTGACCCGTGGGCAGGGAGCAGAGTGACCAGTGGGCAGGGTACAGAGTGACCAATGGGCTGGGAGCAGAGTAACCAGTGGGCAGCGTACAGAGTGACCAGTGGGCAGCGTACAGAGTGACCAGTGGGCAGGGAGCAGAGTGACCAGTGGGCAGGGTACAGAGTGACCCGTGGGCAGGGAGCAGAGTGACCAGTGGGCAGGGTACAGAGTGACTAGTGGACAGGGAGCAGAGTGACCAGTGGGCAGGACGCAGAGTGACCCGTGGGCAGGGTACAGAGCGACCAGTGGGCAGGGAGCAGAGTGACCAGTGGGCAGGTTACAGAGTGACCAGTGGGCTGGAGCAGAGTGACCAGTGGGCAGGGTACAGAGTGACCAGTGGGCAGGGTACAGTGTGACCAGTGGGCAAGGAGCAGAGTGATCAGTGGGCAGGGAGCAGTGTGACCAGTGGGCAGGGTACAGAGTGACCAGTGGGCAGGGCACAGAGTGACGAGTGGGCAGGGTACAGAGTGACCAGTGGGCAGGGAGCAGACTGACCAGTGGGCAGGGTACAGAGTAACCAGTGGGCAGGGAGCAGAGTGACCAGTGGGCAGGGAGCAGAGTGACCAGTGGTCAGGGAGCAGAGTGACCAGTGGGCAAGGTACAGAATGACCAGTGGGCAGGGAGCAGAGTAACCAGTGGGCAGCGTACAGAGTGACCAGTGGGCAGCGTACAGAGTGACGAGTGGGCAGCGAGCAGAGTGATGAGTGGGCAGTGTACAGAGTGACCAGTGGGCAGGGAGCAGAGTGACCAGTGGGCAGGGTACAGAGTGACCAGTGGACAGGGAGCAGAGTGACCAGTGGGCCGGGTGCAGAGTGACCAGTGGGCAGGGTGCAGAGTGACCAGTGGGCAGGGTGCAGAGTGACCAGTGGGCAGGTGACAGAGTGACCAGTGGGCAGGTGACAGAGTGACCAGTGGGCAGGGAGCAGAGTGACCAGTGGGCAGCGTACAGAGTGACCAGTGGGCAGCGTACAGAGTGACCAGTGAGCAGGGAGCAGAGTGATGAGTGGGCAGCGTACAGAGTGACCAGTGGGCAGGGAGCAGAGTGACCAGTGGGAAGGGTACAGAGTGACCAGTGGGCAGTGTACAGAGTGACCCGTGGGCAGGGAGCAGAGTGACCAGTGGGCAGGGTACAGAGTGACCAATGGGCTGGGAGCAGAGTAACCAGTGGGCAGCGTACAGAGTGACCAGTGGGCAGCGTACAGAGTGACCAGTGGGCAGGGAGCAGAGTGACCAGTGGGCAGGGTACAGAGTGACCCGTGGGCAGGGAGCAGAGTGACCAGTGGGCAGGGTACAGAGTGACTAGTGGACAGGGAGCAGAGTGACCAGTGGGCAGGACGCAGAGTGACCCGTGGGCAGGGTACAGAGCGACCAGTGGGCAGGGAGCAGAGTGACCAGTGGGCAGGTTACAGAGTGACCAGTGGGCTGGAGCAGAGTGACCAGTGGGCAGGGTACAGAGTGACCAGTGGGCAGGGTACAGTGTGACCAGTGGGCAAGGAGCAGAGTGATCAGTGGGCAGGGAGCAGTGTGACCAGTGGGCAGGGTACAGAGTGACCAGTGGGCAGGGCACAGAGTGACGAGTGGGCAGGGTACAGAGTGACCAGTGGGCAGGGAGCAGACTGACCAGTGGGCAGGGTACAGAGTAACCAGTGGGCAGGGAGCAGAGTGACCAGTGGGCAGGGAGCAGAGTGACCAGTGGTCAGGGAGCAGAGTGACCAGTGGGCAAGGTACAGAATGACCAGTGGGCAGGGAGCAGAGTAACCAGTGGGCAGCGTACAGAGTGACCAGTGGGCAGCGTACAGAGTGACGAGTGGGCAGCGAGCAGAGTGATGAGTGGGCAGTGTACAGAGTGACCAGTGGGCAGGGAGCAGAGTGACCAGTGGGCAGGGTACAGAGTGACCCGTGGACAGGGAGCAGAGTGACCAGTGGGCAGGGTACAGAGTGACTAATGGGCAGGGTACAGAGTGACTAGTGGACAGGGAGCAGAGTGACCAGTGGGCAGGGAGCAGAGTGACCAGTGGGCAGGGTACAGAGTGACCCGTGGACAGGGAGCAGAGTGACCAGTGGGCAGGGTACAGAGTGACTAATGGGCAGGGTACAGAGTGACTAGTGGACAGGGAGCAGAGTGACCAGTGGGCAGGGAGCAGAGTGACCCGTGGGCAGGGTACAGAGCGACCAGTGGGCAGGGTACAGAGTGACCAGTGGGCAGGGAGCAGAGTGACCAGTGGGCAGGTTACAGAGTGACCAGTGGGCAGGGGAAAGTGTGACCAGTGGGCAGGGTACAGAGTGACCAGTGGGCAGGGTGCAGAGTGACCGGTGGGCAGGGTACAGACTGACCAGTGGGCAGGGTACAGTGAACAGTGGGCAGGGTGCAGAGTGACCGGTGGGCAGGGTGCAGAGTGACCAGTGGGCAGGGTACAGAGTGACAGGTGGGCAGGGTACAGAGTGACCAGTGGGCAGGGAGCAGAGTGACCAGTGGGCAGGGTACAGAGTGACCAGTGGGCAGGGAACAGAGTGACCAGTGGGCAGGGAGCAGAGGGACCAGTGGGCAGGGTACAGAGTGACCAGTGGGTAGGGTACAGAGTGACCAGTGGGCAGGGTTCAGAGTGACCGGTGGGCAGGGTACAGAGTGACCAGTATGCAGGGTGCAGAGTGACCAGTGGGCAGGGTGCAGTGCCCAGTGGGCTGGGAACAGAGTGAACAGTGGGCAGGGTACAGAGTGACCAGTGGGCAGGGAGCAGAGTGACCAGTGGGCAGGGAGCAGAGTGACCAGTGGGCAGGGTACAGAGTGACCAGTGGGCAGCTAGAAGAGTGACAAGTGGGCAGGGTAGAGTGACCAGTGGGCAGGGTACAGAGTGACCAGTGGGCAGGGAGCAGAGTGACCAGTGGGCAGGGTACAGAGTGACCAGTGGGAAGGGAGCAGAGTGACCAGTGGACAGGGCACAGAGTGACCAGTGGGCAGGGAGCAGAGTGACCAGTGGGCAGGGAGCAGAGTGACCAGTGGGCAGGGAGCAGAGTGACCAGTGGGCAGGGAGCAGAGTGACCAGTGGGCAGGGTACAGTGACCGGTGGGCAGGGAGCAGAGTGACCAGTGGGCAGGGTACAGAGTGACCCGTGGGCAGGGAGCAGAGTGACCAGTGGGCAGGGAGCAGAGTGACCAGTGGGCAGGGAGCAGAGTGACCAGTGGGCAGGGAGCAGAGTGACCAGTGGGCAGGGTACAGTGACCGGTGGGCAGGGAGCAGAGTGACCAGTGGGCAGGGTACAGAGTGACCCGTGGGCAGGGAGCAGAGTGACCAGTGGGCAGGGAGCAGAGTGACCAGTGGGCAGGGAGCAGAGTGACCAGTGGGCAGGGAGCAGAGTGACCAGTGGGCAGGGTACAGTGACCGGTGGGCAGGGAGCAGAGTGACCAGTGGGCAGGGTACAGAGTGACCCGTGGGCAGGGAGCAGAGTGACCAGTGGGCAGGGTACAGAGTGACTAGTGGACAGGGAGCAGAGTGACCAGTGGGCAGGATGCAGAGTGACCCGTGGGCAGGGTACAGAGTGACCAGTGGGCAGGATGCAGAGTGACCAGTGGCAAGGGAGCAGAGTAACCAGTGGGCAGGTTACAGAGTGACCAGTGGGCTGGAGCAGAGTGACCAGTGGGCAGGGTACAGGGTGACCAGTGGGCAGGGTACAGTGTAACCAGTGGGCAAGGAGCAGAGTGACCAGTGGGCAGTGAGCAGTGTGACCAGTGGGCAGGGTACAGAGTGACCAGTGGGCAGGGAGCAGACTGACCAGTGGGCAGGGTACAGAGTAACCAGTGGGCAGGGAGCAGAGTGACCAGTGGGCAGGGAGCAGAGTGACCAGTGGGCAGGGAGCAGAGTGACCAGTGGGCAAGGTACAGAATGACCAGTGGGCAGGGAGCAGAGTAACCAGTGGGCAGCGTACAGAGTGACCAGTGGGCAGCGTACAGAGTGACGAGTGGGCAACGAGCACAGTGATGAGCGGGCAGCGTACAGAGTGACCAGTGGGCAGGGAGCAGATTGACCAGTGGGCAGGGTACAGAGTGACCCGTGGGCAGGGAGCAGAGTGACCAGTGGGCAGGGTACAGAGTGACCAATGGGCAGGGTACAGAGTGACCCGTGGGCAGGGGGCAGAGTGACCAGTGGGCAGGGTACAGAGTGACTAGTGGACAGGGAGCAGAGTGACCAGTGGGCAGGATGCAGAGTGACCCGTGGGCAGGGTACAGAGCGACCAGTGGGCAGGGTACAGAGTGACCAGTGGGCACGGAGCAGAGTGACCAGTGGGCAGGTTACAGAGTGACCAGTGGGCAGGGGAAAGAGTGACCAGTGGGCAGGGTACAGAGTGACCAGTGGGCAGGGTGCAGAGTGACCGGTGGGCAGGGTACAGACTGACCAGTGGGCAGGGTACAGTGAACAGTGGGCAGGGTGCAGAGTGACCGGTGGGCAGGGTGCAGAGTGACCAGTGGGCAGGGTACAGAGTGACCAGTGGGCAGGGTACAGAGTGACCAGTGGGCAGGGAACAGAGTGACCAGTGGGCAGGGAGCAGAGTGACCAGTGGGCAGGGTACAGAGTGACCAGTGGGCAGGGTACAGAGTGACCAGTGGGTAGGGTACAGAGTGACCAGTGGGCAGGGTTCAGAGTGACCGGTGGGCAGGGTACAGAGTGACCAGTATGCAGGGTACAGAGTGACGAGTGGACAGGGTACAGTGTGACCAGTGGGCAGGGTGCAGTGCCCAGTGGGCAGTGTACAGAGTGACCAGTGGGCAGGGAGCAGAGTGACCAGTGGGCAGGGAGCAGAGTGACCAGTGGGCAGGGAGCAGAGTGACCAGTGGGCAGGGTACAGAGTGACCAGTGGGCAGCGAGAAGAGTGACAAGTGGGCAGGGTAGAGTGACCAGTGGGCAGGGTACAGAGTGACCAGTAGACAGGGTCCAGAGTGACCAGTGGACAAGGTACAGAGTGACCAGTGGGCAGGGTACAGAGTGACCAGTGGGAAGGGAGCAGAGTGACCAGTGGACAGGGCACCGAGTGACCAGTGGGCAGGGAGCAGAGTGACCAGTGGGCAGGGAGCAGAGTGACCAGTGGGCAGGGAGCAGAGTGACCAGTGGGCAGGGAGCAGAGTGACCAGTGGGCAGGGAGCAGAGTGACCAGTGGGCAGGGTACAGTGACCGGTGGGCAGGGAGCAGAGTGACCGGTGGGCAGGGGACAGAGTGACCGGTGGGCAGGTTACAGTGTCCAGTGGGCAGGGAGCAGAGTGACCAGTGGGCAGGGAGCAGAGTGACCAGTGGGCAGGGTACAGAGTGACCAGCGGGCAGGGTACAGAGTGACCAGTGGGCAGGGTACAGAGTGACCAGTCGGCAGTGAGCACAGTGACCAGTGGGCAGAGTACAGAGTGACCAGTGGGCAGGGTACAGAGTGACCAGTGGGCAGGGTACAGAGTGACAAGAGGGGAGGGAGCAGAGTGACCAGTGGGCAGGGTGCAGAGTGACCAGTGGGCAGGGTACAGAGTGACCAGTGGGCAGGAAGCAGTGACCAGTGGGCAGGGAACAGAGTGACCAGTGGGTAGGGTACAGAGTGACCAGCGGGCAGGGTACAGAGTGACCAGTGGGCAGGGTACAGAGTGACCAGTGGGCAGGGAGAAGAGTGACCAGTGGGCTGGGTACAGAGTGACCAGTGGGCAGGGTGACCAGTGGGCAGGGTACAGAGTGACCAGTGGGCAGGGTAGAGTGACCAGTGGGCAGGGAGCAGAGTGACCAGTGGGCAGGGAGCAGAGTGACCAGTGGGCAGGGTACAGAGTGACCAGTTAGCAGGGTGCAGAGTGACCAGTGGGCAGGGAGCATAGTGACCAGTGGGCAGAGTTCAGAGTGACCGGTGGGCAGGGTACAGAGTGACCAGTGGGCAGGGTACAGAGTAACCAGTGGGCAGGGTGCAGAGTGACCAGTGGGCAGGGAGCAGAGTGACCAGTGGGCAGGGAGCAGAGTGATCAGTGGGCAGGGTACAGAGTGACAAGTGGGCAGGGAGCAGAATGACCAGTGGGCAGGGTACAGAGTGACCAGTGGGCAGGGAGCAGAGTGACAAGTGGGCAGGGTACAGAGTGATCAGTGGGCAGGGTACAGAGTGATCAGTGGACAGGGAGCAGAGTGACCAGTGGGCAGGGTACAGAGTGACAAGTGGGGAGGGAGCAGAGTAACCAGTGGGCAGGGTGCAGAGTGACCAGTGGGCAGGGTACAGAGTGACCAGTGGGCAGGAAGCAGTGACCAGTGGGCAGGGAACAGAGTGACAAGTGGGTAGGGTACAGAGTGACCAGCGGGCAGGGTACAGAGTGACCAGTGGGCAGGGTACAGAGTGACCAGTGGGCAGGGTGACCAGTGGGCAGGGTACAGAGTGACCAGTGGGCAGGGTACAGAGTGACCAGTAGGCAGGGAGCAGAGTGATCAGTGGGCAGGGTACAGAGTGACAAGTGGGCAGGGAGCAGAACGACCAATCGGCAGGGTACAGAGTGACCAGTGGGCAGGGAGCAGAGTGACAAGTGGGCAGGGTACAGAGTGACCAGTGGGCAGGGTGCAGAGTGACCAGTGGGCAGGGTGCAGTGACCAGTGGGCAGGGTACAGAGTGACCAGTGGGCAGGGTACAGAGTGACCAGTGGGCAGGGTACAGAGTGACCAGTGGGCAGGGAGCAGAGTGACCAGTTGACAGGGTACAGAGTGACCAGTGGGCAGGGTACAGAGTGACCAGTGGGCAGGGAGCAGAGTGACCAGTGGGCGTGGAGCAGAGTGACCAGTGGGCACGGAGCAGAGAGACCGGTGGGCTGAGTACAGAGTGACCAGTGGGCAGGGAGCAGTGACCAGTGGGCAGGGTACAGAGTGGCCAGTGAGCAGGGTACAGAGTGACCAGTGGGCAGTGTACAGAGTGACCAGTGGGCAGGGAGCAGAGTGACAAGTGGGCAGAGTACAGAGTGACCAGTGGGCAGGGTGCACAGTGACCAGTGGGCAGGGTACAGAGTGACCAGTGGACAGGGTACAGAGTGACCAGTGGGCAGGGTACAGAGTGACCAGTGGGCAGGGAGCAGAGTGACCAGTGGGCAGGATACAGAGTGACCAGTGGGCAGGGAGCAGAGTGACCAGTGGGCAGGAAGCAGAGTGACCAGTGGGAAGGTTACAGAGTGACCAGTGGGAAGGGAGTAGAGTGACCAGTGGGCAGGGTACAGAGTTTCCGGTGGGCAGGGAGCAGAGTGACCAGTGGGCAGGAAGCAGAGTGACCAGTGGGAAGGGTACAGAGTGACCAGTGGGCAGGGAGCAGAGTGACCAGTGGGTAGGGTACAGAGCTTCCGGTGGGCAGGGAGCAGAGTGACCAGCGGGCAGGGTACAGAATGACCAGTGGGCAGGGTACAGAATGACCAGTGGGCAGGGAGCAGATTGACCAGTGGGCAGGGAGCAGAGTGACCAGCGGGCAGCGTACAGAGTGACCAGCGGGCAGGGTACAGAGTGACCAGTGGGCAGGGTACAGAGTTTCCGGTGGGCAGGGAGCAGAGTGACCAGTGGGCAGGGTGCAGAGTGACCAGTGGGCAGGGTACAGAGTGACCAGTGGGCAGGGAGCAGAGTGACCAGTGGGCAGGGAGCAGAGTGACCAATGGGCAGGGAGCAGAGTGACCAGTGGGCAGGGAGAAGAGTGACCAGTGGGCAGGGTGCAGAGTGACCAGTGGGCAGGGTGCAGAGTGACCAGTGGGCAGGGTGCAGAGTGACCAGTGGGCAGGGAGCAGAGTGACCAATGGGCAGAGTACAGAGTGACCGGTGGGCAGGGAGCAGAGTGACCAGTGGGCAGGGTTCAGAGTGACCGGTGGGCAGGGAGCAGAGTGACCAGTGGGCAGGGTGCAGAGTGACCAGTGGGCAGGGTACAGAGTGACCAGTGGGCAGGGAGCAGAGTGACCAGTGGGCAGGGAGCAGAGTGACCAGTGGGCAGGGTACAGAGTGACCAGTGGGTAGGGTACAGAGTGACCAGTGGGCAGGGTTCAGAGTGACCGGTGGGCAGGGTACAGAGTGACCAGTATGCAGGGTACAGAGTGACGAGTGGACAGGGTACAGTGTGACCAGTGGGCAGGGTGCAGTGCCCAGTGGGCAGTGTACAGAGTGACCAGTGGGCAGGGAGCAGAGTGACCAGTGGGCAGGGAGCAGAGTGACCAGTGGGCAGGGAGCAGAGTGACCAGTGGGCAGGGTACAGAGTGACCAGTGGGCAGCGAGAAGAGTGACAAGTGGGCAGGGTAGAGTGACCAGTGGGCAGGGTACAGAGTAACCAGTAGACAGGGTCCAGAGTGACCAGTGGACAAGGTACAGAGTGACCAGTGGGCAGGGTACAGAGTGACCAGTGGGAAGGGAGCAGAGTGACCAGTGGACAGGGCACCGAGTGACCAGTGGGCAGGGAGCAGAGTGACCAGTGGGCAGGGAGCAGAGTGACCAGTGGGCAGGGAGCAGAGTGACCAGTGGGCAGGGAGCAGAGTGACCAGTGGGCAGGGTACAGTGACCGGTGGGCAGGGAGCAGAGTGACCGGTGGGCAGGGGACAGAGTGACCGGTGGGCAGGTTACAGTGTCCAGTGGGCAGGGAGCAGAGTGACCAGTGGGCAGGGAGCAGAGTGACCAGTGGGCAGGGTACAGAGTGACCAGCGGGCAGGGTACAGAGTGACCAGTGGGCAGGGTACAGAGTGACCAGTCGGCAGTGAGCACAGTGACCAGTGGGCAGAGTACAGAGTGACCAGTGGGCAGGGTACAGAGTGACCAGTGGGCAGGGTACAGAGTGACAAGTGGGGAGGGAGCAGAGTGACCAGTGGGCAGGGTGCAGAGTGACCAGTGGGCAGGGTACAGAGTGACCAGTGGGCAGGAAGCAGTGACCAGTGGGCAGGGAACAGAGTGACCAGTGGGTAGGGTACAGAGTGACCAGCGGGCAGGGTACAGAGTGACCAGTGGGCAGGGTACAGAGTGACCAGTGGGCAGGGAGAAGATTGACCAGTGGGCTGGGTACAGAGTGACCAGTGGGCAGAGTGACCAGTGGGCAGGGTACAGAGTGACCAGTGGGCAGGGTAGAGTGACCAGTGGGCAGGGAGCAGAGTGACCAGTGGGCAGGGAGCAGAGTGACCAGTGGGCAGGGTACAGAGTGACCAGTTAGCAGGGTGCAGAGTGACCAGTGGGCAGGGAGCATAGTGACCAGTGGGCAGAGTGCAGAGTGACCGGTGGGCAGGGTACAGAGTGACCAGTGGGCAGGGTACAGAGTAACCAGTGGGCAGGGTGCAGAGTGACCAGTGGACAGGGAGCAGAGTGACCAGTGGGCAGGGGGCAGAGTGATCAGTGGGCAGGGTACAGAGTGACAAGTGGGCAGGGAGCAGAATGACCAGTGGGCAGGGTACAGAGTGACCAGTGGGCAGGGTACAGAGTGACCAGTGGACAGGGAGCAGAGTGACCAGTGGGCAGGGTACAGAGTGACAAGTGGGGAGGGAGCAGAGTGACCAGTGGGCAGGGTGCAGAGTGACCAGTGGGCAGGGTACAGAGTGACCAGTGGGCAGGAAGCAGTGACCAGTGGGCAGGGAACAGAGTGACCAGTGGGTAGGGTACAGAGTGACCAGCGGGCAGGGTACAGAGTGACCAGTGGGCAGGGTACAGAGTGACCAGTGGGCAGGGAGAAGAGTGACCAGTGGGCTGGGTACAGAGTGACCAGTGGGCAGGGTGACCAGTGGGCAGGGTACAGAGTGACCAGTGGGCAGGGTACAGAGTGACCAGTAGGCAGGGAGCAGAGTGATCAGTGGGCAGGGTACAGAGTGACAAGTGGGCAGGGAGCAGAATGACCAATCGGCAGGGTACAGAGTGACCAGTGGGCAGGGAGCAGAGTGACAAGTGGGCAGGGTACAGAGTGACCAGTGGGCAGGGTGCAGAGTGACCAGTGGGCAGGGTGCAGTGACCAGTGGGCAGGGTACAGAGTGACCAGTGGGCAGGGTACAGAGTGACCAGTGGGCAGGGTACAGAGTGACCAGTGGGCAGGGTACAGAGTGACCAGTGGGCAGGGAGCAGAGTGACCAGTTGACAGGGTACAGAGTGACCAGTGGGCAGGGTACAGAGTGACCAGTGGGCAGGGAGCAGAGTGACCAGTGGGCAGGCAGCAGAGTGACCAGTGGGCACGGAGCAGAGAGACCGGTGGGCTGAGTACAGAGTGACCAGTGGGCAGGGAGCAGTGACCAGTGGGCAGGGTACAGAGTGGCCAGTGAGCAGGGTACAGAGTGACCAGTGGGCAGTGTACAGAGTGACCAGTGGGCAGGGAGCAGAGTGACAAGTGGGCAGAGTACAGAGTGACCAGTGGGCAGGGTGCACAGTGACCAGTGGGCAGGGTACAGAGTGACCAGTGGACAGGGAGCAGAGTGACCAGTGGGCAGGATACAGAGTGACCAGTGGGCAGGGAGCAGAGTGACCAGTGGGCAGGGTACAGAGTGACCAGTGGGCAGGGTACAGAGTGACCAGTGGGCAGGGAGCAGAGTGACCAGTGGGCAGGATACAGAGTGACCAGTGGGCAGGGAGCAGAGTGACCAGTGGGCAGGAAGCAGAGTGACCAGTGGGAAGGTTACAGAGTGACCAGTGGGAAGGGAGTAGAGTGACCAGTGGGCAGGGTACAGAGTTTCCGGTGGGCAGGGAGCAGAGTGACCAGTGGGCAGGAAGCAGAGTGACCAGTGGGAAGGGTACAGAGTGACCAGTGGGCAGGGAGCAGAGTGACCAGTGGGTAGGGTACAGAGCTTCCGGTGGGCAGGGAGCAGAGTGACCAGCGGGCAGGGTACAGAATGACCAGTGGGCAGGGTACAGAGTGACCAGTGGGCAGGGAGCAGATTGACCAGTGGGCAGGGAGCAGAGTGACCAGCGGGCTGGGTACAGAGTGACCAGTGGGCAGGGTACAGAGTTTCCGGTGGGCAGGGAGCAGAGTGACCAGTGGGCAGGGTGCAGAGTGACCAGTGGGCAGGGTACAGAGTGACCAGTGGGCAGGGAGCAGAGTGACCAGTGGGCAGGGAGCAGAGTGACCAATGGGCAGGGAGCAGAGTGACCAGTGGGCAGGGAGAAGAGTGACCAGTGGGCAGGGTGCAGAGTGACCAGTGGGCAGGGTGCAGAGTGACCAGTGGGCAGGGTGCAGAGTGACCAGTGGGCAGGGAGCAGAGTGACCAATGGGCAGGGTACAGAGTGACCGGTGGGCAGGGAGCAGAGTGACCAGCGGGCAGGGTACAGAGTGACCGCTGGGCAGGGTACAGAGTGACCAGTGGGCAGGGTACATTGACCAGTGGGCAGGGTACAGAGTGACCGGTGGGCAGTGTACTGAGTGACCAGTGGGCAGGGTGCAGAGTGACCAGTGGCCAGTGTACAGAGTGACCGGTGGGCAGGGTACAGAGTGACCAGTGGGCAGGGTACAGAGTGACCAGTGGGCAGGGTGACCAGTGGGCAGTGTACAGAGTGACCGGTGGGCAGGGTACAGAGTAACTAGTGGGCAGGGTACAGAGTGACCAGTGGGCAGGGACAGGGTGACCAGTGAGCATTGAGCAGAGTGACCAGTGGGCAGGGTACAGAGTGACCAGTGGGCAGGGAGCATGGTGACCAGTGGGCAGGGTACAGAGTGAGCAGTGGGCAGGGTACAGAGTGACCGGTGGGCAGGGTACAGAGTGACCAGTGGGCAGGGTACAGTGTGACCAGTGGGCAGGGAGCACATTGACCAGTGGGCAGGGTGCAGAGTGACCAGTGGGCAGGGTGCAGAGTGACCAGTGGGCAGGGTGCAGAGTGACCAGTGGGCAGGGAGCAGAGTGACCAGTGGGCAGGGAGCAGAGTGACCAGCGGGCAGGGAGCAGAGTGACCAATGGGCAGGGAGCAGAGTGACCAGTGGGCAGGGAGAAGAGTGACCAGTGGGCAGGGTGCAGAGTGACCAGTGGGCAGGGTACAGAGTGACCAGTGGGCAGGGTGCAGAGTGACCAGTGGGCAGGGAGCAGAGTGACCAATGGCCAGGGTACAGAGTGACCGGTGGGCAGGGAGCAGAGTGACCAGCGGGCAGGGTACAGAGTGACCAGTGGGCAGGGTACAGAGTGACCGCTGGGCAGGGTGCAGAGTGACCAGTGGGCAGGGTACAGAGTGACCGCTGGGCAGGGTACAGAGTGACCAGTGGGCAGGGTACAGAGTGACCAGTGGGCAGGGTACAGAGTGACCAGTGGGCAGGGTACAGAGTGACCAGTGGGCAGGGTGCAGAGTGACCAGTGGCCAGTGTACAGAGTGACCGGTGGGCAGGGTACAGAGTGACCGGTGGGCAGTGTACTGAGTGACCGGTGGGCAGTGTACAGAGTGACCAGTGGGCAGGGTACAGAGTGACCAGTGGGCAGGGTGACCAGTGGGCAGGGTACAGAGTGACCAGTGGGCAGGGACAGGGTGACCAGTGAGCATTGAGCAGGGTGACCAGTGAGCATTGAGCAGAGTGACCAGTGGGCAGGGAGCATAGTGACCAGTGGGCAGGGTACAGAGTGACCAGTGGGCAGGGTACAGAGTGACCAGTGGGCAGGGTACAGAGTGACCAGTGGGCAGGGTACAGAGTGACCGGTCGGCAGTGTACAGAGTGACCAGTGGGCAGGGTACACGGTGACCAGTGGGCAGGGTACAGAGTGACCGGTAGGCAGTGTACAGAGTGACCAGTGGGCAGGGTGCAGAGTGACCAGTGGGCAGGGTACAGAGTGACCAGTGGGCAGGGTACAGAGTGACCAGTGGGCAGGGTACAGAGTGACCGGTGGGCAGGGTACTGAGTGACCGGTGGGCAGGATACAGAGTGACCAGTGGGCAGGGAGCATAGTGACCAGTGGGCAGTGTACAGAGTGACCAGCGGGCAGGGTACAGAGTGACCAGTGGGCAGGGTACAGAGTGACCGGTGGGCAGGGTACAGAGTGACCAGCGGGCAGGGTACAGAGTGACCAGTGGGCAGGGAGCATAGTGACCAGTGTCAGGGAGCAGAGTGACCAGTGGGCAGGGAGCAGAGTGACCAGTGGGCAGGGTACAGAGTGACCAGTGGGCAGGGTGCAGAGTGACCAGCGGGCAGGGTACAGAGTGACCAGTGGGCATGGAGCAGAGTGACCAGTGGGCAGGGAGCAGGGTGACCAATGGGCAGTGTACAGAGTGACCAGTGGGAAGTGTACAGAGTGACCAGCGGGCAGGGTACAGAGTTACCAGTGGGCAGGGCGCATAGTGACCAGTGGGCAGGGTACAGAGTGACCGGTGGGCAGGGTACAGAGTGACCTGTGGGCAGTGTACAGAGTGACCAGTGGGCAGGGAGCAGAGTGACCAGTGGGCAGGGAGCAGAGTGACCAGTGGGCAGGGAGCAGAGTGACCAGTGGGCAGGGTACAGAGTGACCAGTGGGCATGGAGCAGAGTGACCAGTGGGCAGGGTAGAGTGACCAGTGGGCAGGGAGCAGCGTGACCAGTGGGCAGGGAGCAGAGTGACCAGTGGGCAGTGTACAGAGTGACCAGTGGGCAGGGAGCAGCGTGACCAGTGGGCAGGGAGCAGAGTGACCAGTGGGCAGTGTACAGAGTGACCAGTGGGTAGTGTACAGAGTGACCAGCGGGCAGGGTACAGAGTTACCAGTGGGCAGGGAGCATAGTGACCAGTGGGCAGGGAGCAGAGTGACCAGTGGGCAGGGTGCAGAGTGACCAGTGGGCATGGAGCAGAGTGACCAGTCGGCAGGGAGCAGAGTGACCAGTGGGCAGGGTACAGAGTGACCAGTGGGTAGGGAGCAGAGGGACCAGTGGGCAGTGTACAGAGTGACCATTGGGCAGGGTACAGAGTGACCAGTGGGCAGGGTGCAGAGTGACCAGTGGGCGGGGTGCAGAGTGACCAGTGGGCAGGGTACAGAGTGACCAGTGGGCAGGGTACAGAGTGACCAGTGGGCAGGGTACAGAGTGTCCAGTGGGCAGGGTGCAGTGACCAGTGGACTGGGTACAGAGTGACCAGTGGGCAGGGTACAGAGTGACCAGTGGGCAGGGTACAGAGTGTCCAGTGGGCAGGGTACAGAGTGTCCAGTGGGCAGGGTACAGAGTGACCAGTGGGCAGGGTACAGAGTGACCAGTGGGCAGGGTGCACAGTGACCGGTGGGCAGGGTGCAGTGACCAGTGGGCAGGGAGCAGAGTGACCAGTGGGCAGGGAGCAGAGTGACCAGTGGGCAGGGTACAGAGTTTCCAGTGGGCAGGGTACAGAGTTTCCGGTGGGCAGGGTACAGAGTGACCGGTGGGCAGGGAGCAGAGTGACCAGTGGGCAGTGTACAGAGTGACCAGTGGGCAGGGAGCATAGTGACCAGTGGGCAGGGTACAAAGTGACCAGCGGGCAGGGTACAGAGTGAACAGTGGGCAGGGTACAGAGTGAGC
Source organism: Scyliorhinus torazame (assembly GCF_047496885.1). Lineage (NCBI taxonomy): Eukaryota > Metazoa > Chordata > Chondrichthyes > Carcharhiniformes > Scyliorhinidae > Scyliorhinus > Scyliorhinus torazame. Next base: position 253,502,098 of record NC_092717.1, on the reverse strand, counting down.
AGTGGGCAGGGAGCAGAGTGACCAGTGGGCAGGGTACAGAGTGACCAGCGGGCAGGGTACAGAGTGAGCAGTGGGCAGGGTACAGTGACCAGTGGGCAGGGAGCAGAGTGACCAGTGGGCAGGGAGCAGAGTGACCAGTGGGCAGGGTGCAGAGTGACCAGTGGGCAGGGAGCAGAGTGACCAGTGAACAGGGAGCAGAGTGACCAGTGGGCAGGGACGGGGTGACCAGTGAGCATTGAGCAGAGTGACCAGTGGGCAGGGTACAGAGTGACCAGTGAGCATTGAGCAGAGTGACCAGTGGGCAGGGTACAGAGTGACCAGTGGGCAGGGTGCAGAGTGACCAGTGGGCAGGGTACAGAGTGACCAGTGGGCAGGGTACAGAGTGACCAGTGGGCAGGGTGCAGAGTGACCGGTGGGCAGGGTGCAGAGTGACCGGTGGGCAGGGTGCAGAGTGACCAGTGGGCGGGCTGCAGAGTGACCAGTGGGTAAGGAGCAGAGTGACCAGTGGGCAGGGAGCAGTGTGACCAGTGGGCAGGGTGCAGAGTGACCAGTGGGGAGGGTGCTGTGACCAGTGGGCAGGGTACAGAGTGTCCAGTGGGCAGGGTGCAGAGTGACCAGTGGGCAGGGTACAGAGTGACCAGTGGGCAGGGTGCAAAGTGACCTGTGGGCAGGGTACAGGGTGACCAGTGGGCAGGGTACAGAGTGGCCAGTGGGCAGGGTGCAGTGGCCAGTGGGCAGGGTACAGAGTGGCCAGTGGGCAGGGTACAGAGTGATCAGTGGGCAGGGTGCAGAGTGACCGGTGGGCAGGGTGCAGAGTGACCAGTGGGCAGGGAGCAGAGTGACCAGTGAACAGGGAGCAGAGTGACCAGTGGGCAGGGACGGGGTGACCAGTGAGCATTGAGCAGAGTGACCAGTGGGCAGGGTACAGAGTGACCAGTGGGCAGGGTGCAGAGTGACCAGTGGGCAGGGTACAGAGTGACCAGTGGGCAGGGTACAGAGTGATCAGTGGGCAGGGTGCAGAGTGACCGGTGGGCAGGGTGCAGAGTGACCGGTGGGCAGGGTGCAGAGTGACCAGTGGGCGGGCTGCAGAGTGACCAGTGGGTAGGGAGCAGAGTGACCAGTGGGCAGGGAGCAGTGTGACCAGTGGGCAGGGTGCAGAGTGACCAGTGGGGAGGGTGCTGTGACCAGTGGGCAGGGTACAGAGTGTCCAGTGGGCAGGGTGCAGAGTGACCAGTGGGCAGGGTACAGAGTGACCAGTGGGCAGGGTGCAGAGTGACCTGTGGGCAGGGTACAGGGTGACCAGTGGGCAGGGTACAGAGTGGCCAGTGGGCAGGGTGCAGTGGCCAGTGGGCAGGGTACAGAGTGGCCAGTGGGCAGGGAGCAGAGTGACCAGTGGGCTGGGTACAGTGACCAGTGGGCAGAGTGCTGAGTGGCCAGTGGGCAGGGAGCAGAGTGACCAGTGGGCAGGGTGCAGAGTGACCAGTGGACAGGGTACTGAGTGGGCAGGGTACTGCGTGGCCAGTGGGCAGGGAGCATTGTGATTAGTGATTCTATACATTACCGACTAAATCTCCTGGACAGGGATCGTGATTGGAGATTATCAGGAATTCTCTCAATTCTGCAGAGTGACCAGTGAGCCGAGTTAATGACCGACATTCATCGAACAAAAATAAGTGGTAGTAAATAAGAAAAGCTCAGTTGGTTGGGGCTATTAGCATTGTTACTCGGTCTGGTTTAGGCTGAACAAGTCTCTCGCTGGAACACAGCAGAATGCAATCTCTTGAAAAATAGCTGACAGCCAGTGACAGCTGGAAATTCTCTGCAGCATTTAATGTACAAGGTGTGTGGCTCCGGTAATGTGCGTGTCCCCCAGCACCAAGTCAGCTCCTGCTGAACTATAACAGTGACAGATCTGAGAGTCAGTACTGCGATCAGAGTTAACACTGTAATCCAGTTGTTAATTATTAGCGTGGCTTTAGATCAAATTGGCAGCTCAAGTCACGACACTAATCTCATCTGTCACAAAATGACCTGAATAAATGTATAATGAGCGTGAGCACACGCACTCTGAACTCTATCAGCTCAGGGACAGCAAGTGCGACCCACACTTGCTTGGAGCTGGCACATCTACTGGGTAAATATGTGATTGTGTGTGAATGTTTTCAGCTGAGAATCAGCTTGCTATTGCTTCAGCCAGTGTTCAACTTCACTGTGTGAGGATTGGCCCTATTAGTCTGAAGGCGGCCAATTTGTCCGATCTCGGAAGCTAAGCAGACCCGTGCTAGTCCGTACTTGACCACCCGGGAATACCAGGTGCAATAGGCACAGCCGTTGGGGCTGTGGTGCACTGGCAGCGTGTCCGACTCCAGAACAGAAGGTGGTATGTTCAAATCACGTCAGGATCATTGAGGTTTTCTGCAGCTCTGGTCTCGCAATCAAGAGACTGTCCCTTTAACTTTTCCCTCAGGTTATTTGATTTAGTTTACTTGGTTATTTATTATTGATGAAAATATTTGGGGGTGGAAGTGGCACAGTGCTATTGTCACTGGATGAGGGTTAAATTATCTGGCGACATGGTTTCAAATCCCGCCAATGCAACTGGTGGAATTTAACTTCAATTAATGAATCTAGAATTAAATAAGGTACTCTGTAACAGCAAGCATGAAGTGTCGTTCACTAATGTCCTTCAGGAAGGAAATCTACCGTCCTTACCCGGTCTGGCCTACATGTGACTCCAGACCCACAGCAATGTGGTTAATTACCCTCTGAAATGGCCGAGAAAGCCCCTCAGTTGTATCAAACTGGGATTGAGGTCGATGGCACTGAGGGAGAAGGGGAGGAGGTGAGTAGCTGGGACAGAAGGATAGTGGGAGGAGGTGGGTGTTTGCGATATGGTGAGGGGGTGGATTGAGGGATGTAGGTAGGTGGAATTGAGGGAGGTGGGTGGAATTGAGGGCTATGGGGACGAGATGGGTGCGATTTCGGGACACGAGGAGAAGGAGGTAGGTGGAATTGTGGGAAATGGGGAGGAGGTGAATGGGTGGAATTGAGGCATCAAGGCAAGAGGTTGGTTGGTGGGATTGATGGATATGGGGAGGAGGTGGGTAAGTGGGATTTAGGGATATGGGTGGGAGTAAAGAATATGGGGAGGAAGTTGCTGAATAGGATTGAGGGATATGGGGAGGGTTGAGTAGGTGGGACTGTGAGATAACAATAATAATTATTTAATAACAAGAAGAATCTTTATTATTGTCACAAGTAGGCTGACATTAACACTGCAATGAAGTTACTGTGAAAAGCCCCTAGTCGCCACATTCCGGCGCCTGTTCGGGTACACACAGGGAGAATTCAGAATGTCCAATTCACTGAACAGCCCGTCTTTCGGGACTTGTGGGAGGAAACCGGAGCACCCGGAGGAAATCTTCCTTCCCAGTTTTGCTACCAAAGGGTTGAGGAGGAAGTTCTTCACCCAAAGGGTTGTGAATCTGTAGAATTTCCTGCCCAGTGAAGCAGTTTAGGCGACCTCGTTAAATGTTTTTAAGGCAAAGGTAGATAGATTTTTGAACAGTAAAGGAATAAACGGTTACGTTGAGTGGGCGGGAAAGTGGAGCTGAGTCCACAAAAAGATCGGCCATGATCGTGTTGAATGGCGGGGCAGGCTCGAGGGGCCACTCCTGCTCCTAGTTCTCATGTTCTTATGTTCAAAGTGGATGACCTCACATTTATCCACATTATACTGTGATGCTTCCCCCGGCAGAGGGAAGGGGGCTGGAGGTGGTGGTGGGGTTCGATGTGGAGAAGACGTTTGACAGAGTGGAGTGGAGTTATTATTCACTGTGCTAGAGAAGTTTGGAATTAGGTCTAAACTTGTGGCATGGGTGAAATTGCTGTGCAAGGCCGAATGAGACGAATTTGGGGTACTTCCTGCTATTTGGGGGAACGAGGAAGGGATGCCCCATGTCCCCCTTCTGTTTGCAATGAGCCCTTGGCCATTGCGCTAAGGGGTTTGGACTTATGGAAGGGGATAGTGAGGGGAGAGGGTGAAGCATACGGTGTCTCTGTACACAAACGCACTGCTGCTGTAAATCTCGGACCCAAATTAGTCGCTGAGGCAGATAATGGGGTTGCTTAGGAAATGGGGGGCGTTTTCTGGATATAAGTGAAATTTAGGAAAGAGTGAATATCTTGTGCTCTCTTGTCCAGGTTCAGGGGCGGAAGTGGGGGGGGGGGGGCAGGGGGAGGGTTGACATTCCGGGGCTGGACATGACTCTGTAAGCTTAATTTCTGGAGCCTGGTGGGGAGGGTGAAGGAGGACGTGGTGCGATGGGATAGTCTCCCCTCGTCGCTGGCAGGTCAGGTGTAGGGGGTCAGAATGAACATTTTTCCACGGTTTCTGTTTCTGTTCCAGTGTCTGTCGGTCTTTTTGCCAAAGTCATTCTTTCGAGGGGTGGACAGGCTGGTGGTTTGTGTGGGCAGGGAAAGTAGCCAGGGTAAGGAAGGCGGTGCTCCAAAGGGAGTGGCAGTCGGGGGCTTGGCCCTTCCGGGCCTGTTACACTATTACTGGGTGGCAGATGTGGAGAGGGTGCGAGGTATGGGTCGAAAGACAGAGGCATTGTGGGTGCGGATGGAGACGGCTTCTTGTAAAGGGTCAGGGATGAGCTGCTGCCAACGGCGCCGCTACCGTTCACCCCGGGGAAGTACCGGGATAGTCCAGTGGTGGTAGTGAAGTACCGGGATAGTCCAGTGGTGGTAGTGAAGTACCGGGATAGTCCAGTGGTGGTAGTGAAGTACCGGGATAGTCCAGTGGTGGTAGTGAAGTACCGGGATAGTCCAGTGGTGGTAGTGAAGTACCGGGATAGTCCAGTGGTGGTAGCCACGCTGAAGATTTGGGGGCAATTCCAACAGCACTTCAAGTTGGGGGCAGATTCAAGGGTGATGCCGATATGGGGGAATCATGGGTTTGAGCCAGGGAGGATGGATGGGAGGTTCCAGGGATGGGAGGAGGAAGGGATAAAAGAGAAGGATCTGTTTGTGGAGGGGCGGTTTGCAAGCTTGGAGGAGTTGGGGGTAAAGTATGGGTTCCAGCGTGAGGAGAGCTTCAGGTGTATGCAGGTGTGGAATTTCGCAAGAAAGATCTTCCCGAACCTTGTCCTCCTCGTTGTTGGAGGAGGTGCTGTCGGTGGGGGAGCTGAGAGTGGGGCCGTCCATGGCAGGGATTCAGGCCAAGTGGGAGCAAGAGTTGGGAATGGGGTGGGAAGAAGGATTATGGTGCAGTGTCAACACCTCGATCTCGTGCGCGAGGATGAGCGACTGTTTGAGGGGGTGGAGGATAGCTGTGAACGGTGTGTGAGGGGCCCAGCCAATCATATCCAAATATTCTGGTCCTGCCCGAAATTGGGGATATTTTGAGGGTCGCTTATTAGTTCCATGTCCGAGGTTCTGCACATGGATTTGGAGCCGCGTCCCTGGGGGCCATATCCGGGGTGTCAGACATGCTGGAGCTGCAGACAGGAGCGGGGGCAGACGTTTCAGCCTTCGCCTGGTTGATTGCGCGCAGGCGAGTCCTGTTGGGGTGGAGGCCCTGGACCTCGGTGCGGCTGGGGATCTGTATCTGGAGAAGGTGAAATGTGCTCTGACGGACAGATCAGCAATTCCAGCAGAGATTGGCTTTGTTTGTCTTACATTTTGGGGATCTGGTTGCTGTCAAGGGGCGGGGGACAGTTTTGGGGGGGGGGGGGTTGTGTATTGTAAAAATGCTGAAAATTTGAATTAAAATATTTTTCAAAAAAATATAAAATGTGAACAGCTGGGGTCCCAGCACCGATCCCTGCGGTACCCCCCCAGTCACTGCTGGGGTCCCAGCACCGATCCCTGCGTTACCCCACTAGTCACTGCTGGGGTCCCAGCACCGATCCCTGCGGTACCCCACTAGTCACTGCTGGGGTCCCAGCACCGATCCCTGCGGTACCCTACTAGTCACTGCTGGGGTCCCAGCACCGATCCCTGCGTTACCCCACTAGTCACTGCTGGGGTCCCAGCACCGATCCCTGCGATACCCCACTAGTCACTGCTGGGGTCCCAGCACCGACCCCTGCGGTACCCTACTAGTCACTGCTGGGGTCCCAGCACCGATCCCTGCGGTACCCCACTAGTCACTGCTGGGGTCCCAGCACCGATCCCTGCGGTACCCCACTAGTCACTGCTGGGGTCCCAGCACTGATCCCTGCGGTACCCCCCCAGTCACTGCTGGGGTCCCAGCACCGATCCCTGCGGTACCCCACTAGTCACTGCTGGGGTCCCAGCACCGATCCCTGCGGTACCCCACTAGTCACTGCTGGGGTCCCAGCACCGATCCCTGCGGTACCCCCCCAGTCACTGCTGGGGTCCCAGCACCGACCCCTGCGGTACCCCCCCAGTCACTGCTGGGGTCCCAGCACCGACCCCTGCGGTACCCCCCCAGTCACTGCTGGGGTCCCAGCACCGATCCCTGCGGTACCCCACTAGTCACTGCTGGGGTCCCAGCACCGATCCCTGCGGTACCCCACTAGTCACTGCTGGGGTCCCAGCACCGATCCCTGCGGTACCCCCCCAGTCACTGCTGGGGTCCCAGCACCGATCCCTGCGGTACCCCACTAGTCACTGCTGGGGTCCCAGCACCGATCCCTGCGATACCCCACTAGTCACTGCTGGGGTCCCAGCACCGATCCCTGCGGTACCCCACTAGTCACTGCTGGGGTCCCAGCACCGATCCCTGCGGTACCCCACTAGTCACTGCTGGGGTCCCAGCACCGATCCCTGCGGTACCCCACTAGTCACTGCTGGGGTCCCAGCACCGATCCCTGCGGTACCCCACTAGTCACAGCTGGGGTCCCAGCACCGATCCCTGCGGTACCCCACTAGTCACTGCTGGGGTCCCAGCACCGATCCCTGCGGTACCCCACTAGTCACTGCTGGGGTCCCAGCACCGATCCCTGCGGTACCCCACTAGTCACTGCTGGGGTCCCAGCACCGACCCCTGCGGTACCCCCCCAGTCACTGCTGGGGTCCCAGCACCGACCCCTGCGGTACCCCCCCAGTCACTGCTGGGGTCCCAGCACCGATCCCTGCGGTACCCCCCCCAGTCACTGCTGGGGTCCCAGCACCGATCCCTGCGGTACCCCCCCAGTCACTGCTGGGGTCCCAGCACCGATCCCTGCGGTACCCCACTAGTCACTGCTGGGGTCCCAGCACCGATCCCTGCGGTACCCCCCCAGTCACTGCTGGGGTCCCAGCACCGATCCCTGCGGTACCCCACTAGTCACTGCTGGGGTCCCAGCACCGATCCCTGCGATACCCCACTAGTCACTGCTGGGGTCCCAGCACCGATCCCTGCGGTACCCCACTAGTCACTGCTGGGGTCCCAGCACCGATCCCTGCGGTACCCCACTAGTCACTGCTGGGGTCCCAGCACCGATCCCTGCGGTACCCCCCCAGTCACTGCTGGGGTCCCAGCACCGATCCCTGCGGTACCCCACTAGTCACTGCTGGGGTCCCAGCACCGATCCCTGCGATACCCCACTAGTCACTGCTGGGGTCCCAGCACCGATCCCTGCGGTACCCCACTAGTCACTGCTGGGGTCCCAGCACCGATCCCTGCGGTACCCCACTAGTCACTGCTGGGGTCCCAGCACCGATCCCTGCGGTACCCCACTAGTCACTGCTGGGGTCCCAGCACCGATCCCTGCGGTACCCCACTAGTCACAGCTGGGGTCCCAGCACCGATCCCTGCGGTACCCCACTAGTCACTGCTGGGGTCCCAGCACCGATCCCTGCGGTACCCCACTAGTCACTGCTGGGGTCCCAGCACCGATCCCTGCGGTACCCCACTAGTCACTGCTGGGGTCCCAGCACCGATCCCTGCGATACCCCACTAGTCACTGCTGGGGTCCCAGCACCGATCCCTGCGGTACCCCACTAGTCACTGCTGGGGTCCCAGCACCGATCCCTGCGGTACCCCACTAGTCACTGCTGGGGTCCCAGCACCGATCCCTGCGGTACCCCACTAGTCACTGCTGGGGTCCCAGCACCGATCCCTGCGGTACCCCCCCAGTCACTGCTGGGGTCCCAGCACCGATCCCTGCGGTACCCCACTAGTCACTGCTGGGGTCCCAGCACCGACCCCTGCGATACCCCCCCAGTCACTGCTGGGGTCCCAGCACCGATCCCTGCGGTACCCCCCCAGTCACTGCTGGGGTCCCAGCACCGATCCCTGCGGTACCCCCCCAGTCACTGCTGGGGTCCCAGCACCGATCCCTGCGGTACCCCACTAGTCACTGCTGGGGTCCCAGCACCGATCCCTGCGGTACCCCACTAGTCACTGCAGGGGTCCCAGCACCGACCCCTGCGGTACCCCACTAGTCACTGCTGGGGTCCCAGCACCGATCCCTGCGTTACCCCACTAGTCACTACTGGGGCCCCAGCACCGATCCCTGCGGTACCCCACTAGTCACTGCTGGGGTCCCAGCACCGATCCCTGCGGTACCCCACTAGTCACTGCTGGGGTCCCAGCACTGATCCCTGCGGTACCCCCCCAGTCACTGCTGGGGTCCCAGCACCGATCCCTGCGGTACCCCACTAGTCACTGCTGGGGCCCCAGCACCGATCCCTGCGGTACCCCACTAGTCACTGCTGGGGTCCCAGCACCGATCCCTGTGGTACCCCACTAGTCACTGCTGGGGTCCCAGCACCGATCCCTGCGATACCCCACTAGTCACTGCTGGGGTGCCTGCACCGATCCCTGCGATACCCCACTAGTCACTGCTGGGGTCCCAGCACCGATCCCTGCGGTACCCCACTAGTCACTGCTGGGGTCCCAGCACCGATCCCTGCGGTACCCCACTAGTCACTGCTGGGGTCCCAGCACCGATCCCTGCGGTACCCCCCCAGTCACTGCTGGGGTCCCAGCACCGATCCCTGCGATACCCCACTAGTCACTGCTGGGGTCCCAGCACCGATCCCTGCGATACCCCACCAGTCACTGCTGGGGTCCCAGCACCGATCCCTGCGGTACCCCACTGGTCATTGCTGGGGTCCCAGCACCGACCCCTGCGGTACCCCACTAGTCACTGCTGGGGTCCCAGCGCCGATCCCTGCGGTACCCCACTAGTCACTGCTGGGGTCCCAGCACCGATCCCTGCGGTACCCCACTAGTCACTGCTGGGGTCCCAGCACCGACCCCTGCGGTACCCCACTAGTCACTGCTGGGGTCCCAGCACCGATCCCTGCGATACCCCACTAGTCACTGCTGGGGTCCCAGCACCGATCCCTGCGGTACCCCACTAGTCACTGCTGGGGTCCCAGCACCGATCCCTGCGGTACCCCAGTAGTCACTGCTGGGGTCCCAGCACCGATCCCTGCGGTACCCCCCCAGTCACTGCTGGGGTCCCAGCACCGATCCCTGCGGTACCCCACTAGTCACTGCTGGGGTCCCAGCACCGATCCCTGCGGTGCCCCCCCAGTCACTGCTGGGGTCCCAGCACCGATCCCTGCGGTACCCCACTAGTCACTGCTGGGGTCCCAGCACCAATCCCTGCGGTACCCCACTAGTCACTGCTGGGGTCCCAGCACCGATCACTGCGGTACCCCACTAGTCACTGCTGGGGTACCAGCACCGATCCCTGTGGTACCCCACTAGTCACTGCTGGGGTCCCAGCACCGATCCCTGCGGTACCCCACTAGTCACTGCTGGGGTCCCAGCACCGATCCCTGCGATACCCCACTAGTCACTGCTGGGGCCCCAGCACCGATCCCTGCGTTACCCCACTAGTCACTGCTGGGGTCCCAGCACCGATCCCTGCGGTACCCCACTAGTCACTGCTGGGGTCCCAGCACCGATCCCTGCGTTACCCCCCCAGTCACTGCTGGGGTCCCAGCACCGATCCCTGCGGTACCCCCCCCAGTCACTGCTGGGGCCCCAGCACCGATCCCTGCGGTATCCCCCCAGTCACTGCTGGGGTCCCAGCACCGATCCATGCGATACCCCACTAGTCACTGCTGGGGTCCCAGCACCGATCCCTGCGGTACCCCACTAGTCACTGCTGGGGTCCCAGCACCGATCCATGCGGTACCCCACTAGTCACTGCTGGGGTCCCAGCACCGATCCCTGCGTTACCCCCCCAGTCACTGCTGGGGTCCCAGCACCGATCCCTGCGGTACCCCTCTAGTCACTGCTGGGGTCCCAGCACCGATCCCTGCGATACCCCACTAGTCACTGCTGGGGTCCCAGCACTGATCCCTGCGGTACCCCCCCAGTCACTGCTGGGGTCCCAGCACCGATCCCTGCGGTACCCCACTAGTCACTGCTGGGGCCCCAGCACCGATCCCTGCAGTACCCCACTAGTCACTGCTGGGGTCCCAGCACCGATCCCTGCGGTACCCCCCCAGTCACTGCTGGGGTCCCAGCACCGATCCCTGCGGTACCCCACTAGTCACTGCTGGGGTCCCAGCACCGATCCCTGCGGTACCCCCCCAGTCACTGCTGGGGTCCCAGCACCGATCCCTGCGATACCCCACTAGTCACTGCTGGGGTCTAGGCACCGATCCCTGCGGTACCCCCCCCAGTCACTGCTGGGGTCCCAGCACCGATCCCTGCTGTACCCCAGTAGTCACTGCTGGGGTCCCAGCACCGACCCCTGCGGTACCCCACTAGTCACTGCTGGGGTCCCAGCACCGATCCCTGCGGTACCCCCCCAGTCACTGCTGGGGTCCCAGCACCGATCCCTGCGGTACCCCACTAGTCACTGCTGGGGACCCAGCACCGATCCCTGCGGTACCCCACTAGTCACTGCTGGGGTCACAGCACCGATCCCTGCGATACCCCACTAGTCACTGCTGGGGTCCCAGCACCGATCCCTGCGATACCCCACTAGTCACTGCTGGGGTCCCAGCACCGATCCCTGCGGTACCCCACTGGTCACTGCTGGGGTCCCAGCACCGATCCCTGCGGTACCCCACTAGTCACTGCTGGGGTCCCAGCACCGATCCATGCGGTACCCCACTAGTCACTGCCTGCCAATTGGAAAAAGACTAATTTATTCCAACTTTCTGCTTCCTGTCTGCGATCCAGCTTTCTGTCTAACCCAAGACACTACGCTCAATCCCATGTGCTGATAGTAATCTGTTGTGTGAGAACCTGTCGAAAGCCTTCTGAAAATCTAAATCAACCACATCCACCGGTTCTCCCTGTTCAACACTACTAGTTACATCTTCAAAGAATTCTTGTTTACAGGAATGTTGGAAAAGTGTGGCTACGAGGAGAGATCGGATAGGTTGGGGTTATTTTCCTTAGAGCAAAGAAGGCTGAGGGATGACTTAATTGAGGTGCACAGAATGATGAGGGGAAGAGATAGAGTGGACAGGATAAACTTGTGTCTCCTGGTGGAGAATTCTAGAACCAGGGGACAGAGATTCAAGATAAATGGCAGAAGTTGTGGAGGGGACACGAGGAAGAGCGTTTTTTACACAGAGGGCAGTGGGAGTCTGGAATTCGCTGCCCGAGTTGGTGGTGGAGGCAGAGACCCTAAACTCTTTTAAACAGTACCTGGATTGCCACCTTAAGTGCTGTAAGCTCCAGGGCGATGGACCGGGTGCGGAAGGTGCACCAGGGCACCTGGGTATCAAGGAACAAAGAACAATACAACACAGGAACAGGCCCTTCGGCCCTCCAAGCCTGTACCGGTCATGATACCAACCTTGGCCAAAACCCTCAGCACTTCATCGAATTTACAGTGCAGAAGGAGGCCATTCGGCCCATCCAGTCTGCACCGGCTCTTGGAAAGGGCTCCCTACCAAGCCCACACCTCCACCTTATCCCCATAACCCAGAAACACTACCTAACACTAAGGGCAATTTTGGTCACTAAGGGCAATTTATCGTGGCCAATCCACCTAACCTGCACATCTTTGGACTGTGGGAGGAAACCGGAGCACCCGGAGGAAACCCACGTAGACACAGAGAGAACGTGCAGACTTCCCATAGACAGTGACCCAAGCCGGAATCGAACCTGGGACCCTGGAGCTGTGAAGCAATTGTGCTAACCACTGTGCTACCATGCTGCCTACATCCTTGTGCCCTCTATACTCATCCTATCCATGTGTTTGTCAAGATACCTTTTGAACGCCGTTATCCTTGGGCTGGCATGGACAAGATGGGCCGAATGGCTTCCTTCTGCCCTGTAACCTTTCTATGAGTCCATGATTTGTCAAACATGATTTTCCTTCATAAATCCACACTGACTTTGTCTGATTACACCCCTGCTTTCCAAATGCTGTGCTGTGAAATCCTTGATAATGGACTCCAGCAACACCCCTACTGCCAATGTTAGGCTCACTGGTCTATAGTCCCCTGTTTTCTCTCTACCTCCCTTTCTGAATCGTGGGGTTACATTCGCTAACCTCCAGTCTGTAGCAACCATTCCAGAGTCCAGAGAATTTTGGAAAAATGACCACCAATGGATCTACTTTTCTCGGGCCACTTCCTTAAATACTCTGGGATGAAGATTATCCGGCCCTAGAGATTTATCCGACTTCAATCCCATTAATTTCCATCAAACCATTTCTTTACTGATACTAATTTGTATCACTGAAACTTGTGCTTCTCAGAACTTCCGGTACATTATTCTGACCCTCCCATCAGGCAGAAGATACAGAAGTCTGAAGACCCGCACATCCAGACATGGGAACAGCTTCTTCCCCACAGCTACAAGACTCCTCACTGACTCCCCCTCGGACTGATCTGTTCCCTGTAAGGACACTATTCACGACGCCCTATGCTGCTCTTGTTTGGCCTTGTTCCGCACTGTAACCAATCACTATTTGTTGATGCACCATTGTTAATGTACTTTGTCGATTATTCTTTTGTCCACTACGTATGTACTGTCTACTATGTACGTACTGTGTACGTTCCCTTGGCCGCAGAAAAATACTTTTCACTGTACTTCGGTACATGTGACAATAAATATCAGTCAATCCTGTCTCCCTTTGTGAAGACTGAAGCAAAGTAAGAATTTAGTTCCTCAGCCATTTCTTTGTTCCTGTTATGAATCCCCCGTCTCTGACTGTCAGGGGCCGGCATTAGTTTTTCTCAATCTTTTTCTCTTTACATACCCATAGAAACTTTTACGGTTAGTTTTTATGTTCCCCACTAGCTTTCTCTCATATTGTATTTCCCCTTCTTAATCAATCCCTTGGTCTGCCTTTGCTGAATTTTAAACTGTTCCCAAGCCTCAGGTCTACTGCTTTTTCTTGCTAATTTGTATCCCTCTGCTTTGAATCTAATACTATCTCTAATTTCCCTTGTAAGCCATGGTTTGGCCACAGTTCCCTTTCTACTCTGGCACCAAAGAGGAATAAACAACTTTTGGAGTTCACCTATTCGTTCCTTGAATGCTGCCATTGCCTGCCCGCTGTCCTTCCTTTCAGTATTGTTTCCCAGTCCGCCATAGCCAGCTCATACCTCAGACCATCATAGTTACCTTTACTGAGGTTCAGGACCCTGGTCTCAGAATCAGCTGCCTCACTATTCACCTTGATAAGAAATTCTACCATATTATGGTCACTCATCCCCAAGGGTTCTCTCACAACCAGATTGCCAACTAATCCTTTCTCATTGCACAACACCCAGTCCCCGATGGCCTGTTCCCCTGTTGGTTCCTCAACACACTGGTCCAGAAAACCACCCCGTCCACACTCCAGAAATTCCTCCTCTATTGCACTCTGACTAATTTGACTCACCCAATGAATATGCAGATTAAAGTCACCCATAATCTCAGATGTTCCTTTATCACACACATCTCTGATTTCCCGTCTGATGCTATTCCCAACATTACCACTGCAGTTTGGGGGTCTGTATACCACCCGTACCAATTTTTTTTGTCCCTTGGTGTTTCTTAACCAGACCCAGACAGATTCCACATTGTCTGTGCTAATATCTTTCCTCAATATTGTATCAATATTTTCTTTAATCAGCAATGCAACTCCACCACCTTTTCCTTTCTGTCTGTCCTTCCTAAACACTGAACATCCCTCAATGTTTAATTCCCATTTTTGTTCACCTTGGAGTCGTGTCTCCGTAATCCCAAATATATCATATCCCTTTACATCTATCTGCACGACTAATTCATCCATTTTATTTTGAATGCTCTGTGAGTTCAGATACAAAATCTTAAGGCCAGTCCTTTTAACGTTCCTTGTCCCGTCCCTACTATGTTTTTCAGTGTCATTATCTGATAAGAACACAAGAACATGGAGCAGGAGTGGGCCATTTGCCCCTCGAGCCTGCCCTGACATTCAATAAGGTCATGGCTGATCTTTTTGTGGACTCAGCTCCACTTACCCGCCCGCTCAGCGAGACCTTTTATTTCTTTACCGTTCAAAAATCTATCTATCTTTGCCTTAAAAACATTGAACGAGGTAGACTCAGCTGCTTCACTGGGCAGAAATTCCACAGATTCACCACCCTTTGGGTGAAGAAGTTCCTCCTCAACTCGGTCATAAATCTGTCCGCCTTATGTTGAGGCTATGCCCCCTAGTTCTGCTTTCACCCGCCAGTGGAAACAACCTCCCCGCATCTATCCTATCTATTCCCTTCATAATTGTATATGTTTCTATAAGATCCCCCCTCATTCTTCTAAATTCCAATGTGTATAGTCCCAGTCTACTCAACCTCTCCTCGTAATCTAATCCTCTCAACTCCGGAATCAACCGAGTGAATCTCCTCTGTACACCCTCCAGTGTCAGTACGTCCTTTCTCAAGTAAGGAGACCAAAACTGTACACAGTGCTCCAGGTGTGGCCTCACCAGCACCCTATACAGCTAAATAACCTCCCTGCTTTTAAACTCCATCCCTCTCACAATGAGGGACAAAATTCCATTTGCCTTCTTAATTACTTGCTGCACCTGCAAACCAACTTTTTGTGATTCATGCGCAAGGACACCCAGATCCCTCTGCACAGCAGCATGCTGCAATCTTTTACCATTTAAATAATTGTGTTGCTATTCCGACCAAAATGGATGACATCACATTTATCAACATTGAACTCCATCTGCCGGACCCTTGCCCACTCACTTTAACCATCTATATCCCTCTGCAGACTTTGTGTCCTCTGCACACTTGGCTCTACCGTTCATCTTAGTGTCATCTGTGACCTTTGACACATTACACATGGTCCCCAACTCCAGATCATCGATGTAAATTGTAAACAATGATCCCTGACGCATACCACTAGCCACTGATCACCAACCAGAAAACACCCATTTATCCCCACTCTGTTCTTTCTTTCAGTTTACTAATCCTCTATCCATGCTAATACATTACCCATAATGCCATGCACCTTTATCTTATGCAGCAGCCTTTTGTGCGACACCTTGTCGAATGCCTTCCAGAAATCCAGAAACACCACATCCGCCGGTTCCCCGTTATCCACAGCCTACAGGCTCTTGATTTGTTTGCCTATCACTTTTCATATTTTCCTCTCTGACCTTTTCTCTTGTTCTTGATTCCCCCTGCTCTGAATCCTTACATAGGTTCTCAACACCCTGCCATATTAGTTTAAACCATTCTCCAATCGCTCCAGCATATACATTCCCAAGGGGGCATGAGGACAGGTGGAATTGTAAGATGAAAAAGGAAGCATACATAAGATCCAGACAACTTAAATCTGATGAAGCTTTGGAGGAATATCGGGAAAGTAGGACAAATCTCAAAAGCGCAATAAAGAGGGTTAAAAGGGGTCATGAAATATCTTTGGCTAACAGGGTTAAAGGAAATCCCAAAGCCTTTTATTCGTATATAAGGAGCAAGAGGGTAACTAGAGAAAGGATTGGCCCACTCAAAGACAACAGAGGGAATTTATGTGTGGAGTCAGGAAATGGGTGAGATTCTTAATGAGTACTTTGCATCGGTATTCACCAAGGAGAGGGACATGACGGATGTTGAGGCTAGGGATGGATGTTTACATACTCTAGGTCAAGTCGGCATAAGGAAGGGGGAAGTTTTGGGTATTCTAAAAGGGATTAAGGTGGACAAGTCCCCAGGTCCGGGTGGGATCTATCGCAGGTTACTGAGGGAAGCGAGGGACGAAATAGCTGGGGCCTTAACAGATATCTTTGCAGCATCCTTGAGCACAGGTGAGGTCCCGGAGGACTGGAGAATTGCTAATGTTGTCCCTTTGTTTAAGAAGGGTAGCAGGGATAATCCAGGGAATTATAGACCTGTGAGCTTGATGTCAGTGGTAGGCAAACTGTTGGAGAAGATACTGAGGGATAGGATCTATTCACATTTGGAAGAAAATAGACTTATCAGTGATAGGCAGCATGGTTTAGTGCAGGGAAGGTCATGTCTTACAAACCTAATAGAATTCTTTGAGGAAGTTAATTGATGAGGGAAGGGCTGTAGATGTCAGATACATGGACTTCAGTAAGGCGTTTGATAAAGTTTCCCATGGCAGGTTGATGGAAAAAGAGAAGTCGTATGGGGTTCAGGGTGTACTAGCTAGATGGATAAAGAACTGGCTGGGCAACAGGAGACAGAGTAGTGGTGGAAGGGAGTGTCTCAAAATGGAGAAAGGTGACTAGTGGTGTTCCACAGGGATCCGTGCTGGGACCACTGTTGTTTGTGATATACATAAATGATCTGGACGAAGGTATAGGTGGTCTGATTAGCAAGTTTGCAGATGATACTAAGATTGGTGGAGTTGCAGATAGCGAGGAGGACTGTCAGAGAATACAGCAAAATGTAGATAGATTGGAGAGTTGGGCAGACAACGGCAGATGGAGTTCAATCCAGGCAATTGCGAGGTGATGCATTTTGGAAGATCTAATTCAAGAGCGGACTATACGGTCAATGGAAGAGTCCTGGGGAAATTGATGTACAGAGAGATCTGGGAGTTCAGGTCCATTGTACCCTGAAGGTGGCAACGCAGGTCCATAGAGTGGTCAAGAAGGCATACAGCATGCTTGCCTTCATTGGACGGGGTATTGAGTACAAGAGTCGGCAGGTCATGTTACAGTTGTATAGGACATTGGTTAGGCCACATTTGGAATACTGCGTGCAGTTCTGGTCGCCACATTACCAGAAGGATGTGGATGCTTTAGAGAAGGTGCAGAGGAGGTTCACCAGGATGTTGCCTAGTATAGAGGGTGCAAGCTATGAAGAAAGGTTGAGTAGATTAGGATTGTTTTCGTTGGAAAGACGGAGGTTGAGGGGGGACCTGATTGAGGTCTACAAAATTATGAGAGGTATGGACAAGGTGGATAGCAACAAGCTTTTTCCAAGAGTGGGGGTGTCAATTACAAGGGGTCACAATTTCAAGGTGAGGGGGAAAGTTTAAGGGTGATGTGCTTGGAATGCTTTTTACGCAGAGGGTGGTGGGTGCCTGGAACGCTTTGCCAGCGGAGGTGGTAGAGGCGGGCACGATCGCATCATTTAAGATGCATCTAGACAGATATATGAACGGGCGGGGAACAGAGGGAAGTAGGTCCTTGGAAAATAGAAGACAGGTTTAGATAAAGGATCTGGATCGGCGCAGGCTGGGA
Organism: Scyliorhinus torazame; assembly: GCF_047496885.1. Classification (NCBI taxonomy): domain Eukaryota; kingdom Metazoa; phylum Chordata; class Chondrichthyes; order Carcharhiniformes; family Scyliorhinidae; genus Scyliorhinus; species Scyliorhinus torazame. The sequence goes on along the minus strand of NC_092717.1, from coordinate 253,484,528 downwards.
GGGCCGAAGGGCCTGTTCCTGTGCTGTAATTTTCTTTGTTCTTTGTTTGTTTTCTTTGAATAGGTAGGATTCAGGGATATGGGGAGTAGGTGGGATTGAAGGATATGGGGAGGAGGTGGAAGGGTGGCATTGGGGGATGTGGGGAGGAGGTGAGTAGGTGGGACTGAGAGGTATAGGGAAGCAGTGTGTGGGAAGGTGGGATAGAGGGGTATGGGGAGGGGGTGGTTAGATGAGAAAGAGGGGTTGAGGTAGATGGATAGTTGGGGTTAAGTGATTAGGGGAGGAGGTGGGTAGTTGGACTGAGGAATATGCGGAGAAGTTGGGTGCACGAGACTGAGGGATATGGGGAGTAGATTGGTCGGTGGGATTGAGGGAGATGGGGAGGCAGTGGCGTAGTGGTATTGTCACTGGACTAGTAAACCAGAGACCCAGGGGAATGCTCTGGGGACCCGGGTTCGAATCCCGACACTGCAGGTGGTGAAATTTGAATTCAGCAAGATCTGGATTTAAGAGTCTAATAATGACCATGAAACCATTGTCGATTGTCGTAAAAACCCATCTGGGTCACTAATGTCCTTTAGGGAAGGAAATCTGCCGTCCTTACCTGGTCTGGCCTACATGTGACTCCAGACCCACAGCAATGTGGTGACTCTTAGCTGCCCCCTCAACGGCAATTAGGGATGGGCAATAAATGCTGGCACAGCCTGCGATGCCAAGTGTACATGAACAAAAAGAAAATAGGTGGGTTCATGGGATTGAGGGATATTGGGAGGAGGTGGGATTGAGGGATGTGGGGAGGAGGTGGTTCGTTGGGATTGAGGGATATGTGGAGGAGGTGGGTAGGTGGAACCGAGGGATATGGGAAGCAGTGCGTGGGTAGGTGGGATTTAGGGATATGGGGAGGAGGTTGGATGTATGGAGGAAGAGGGAGTAAGGGATGTGGGCAGGAGGTGGGTAGGTGGGACTGAGGGATCTGGGGCTGAAAACACTTCCTTTTTTTGACCATCTTGATCCATGACATCAGTGAGAATGGGTCAAATCCAGAGGGGTTCTTGCAGATGCTCACAGCTCGAAACAACTTGTGTTGGTGTTAGCCCTCCAGCATTTCAAACCACCCCAAGCAGAAATCTGCGTCCCTGAAATTGTTACACAGACTTCGCAGAAAGCGTGTCGGGTCCCCAAGGCATCTTCATTGAAAGAATTATCTCTATTGATTCCTTACCGGCAGATTAATAGGATCACCCTCTCAAACTGGCAGGTACTGAGGCTTCAATGAAATAAAGAGAGTAAAACCAGCAAACAGCCCCTCTAACACCTTGGGTGATCCTGGAGATTAACTCTGTCGGGACAGGCACCTCCAGTTTGCAGGGACAGGATACATTTTACAGTTTTTAATTTGCCCTCAGATTCTGGACTAGCTGTCCAGGCTGACATTCATTGCCCCCCCCTAATTCCTTCAGAAGGTTGTAAATGTTGAATTGCTGGATTGCTCCCACTACTGTACATATTTCAGTGGATTATCGGCGTCAATGTAATTCCTCAGAGGCTTGGCCACTACATTGAGCAGGAAGAGCCCAGTAGCTGCGTTCTACACATATTGAGTTGTATAGTGAGAAGCCAGTGCTAAGTAAGGTTTGCATTTACATATCGACCTTTACATGAAGGCCCCGCCTTCTCAACCTTGCCCCTCGCCTGAGGTGTGGTGACCTTCAGGTTAAATCGCCACCAGTCAGCTCTCCCCCTCAGAGGGGAAAGCAGCCTGTGGTCGTCTGGGGCTGTGCCGACTTCACTTAGATTTGCAGGGCACCTATCCCAGCCTCAGGACATCCCAAAGTGCTTTACAGCCCATGAACCTCTTTTTGAAGTTATATCTGTTGAATCGGTGAAAACAAAGTTGTCAATTTACGGACCAATGTGGCCATGGCTGAATGATCTGTGTTAGTGAGGTTGTTTGAAGAATAAATATTGCCCAAGAACCAGAGGGAAATCCCCACTCTCCTTTCAGAGAGCACTGTGAAATCTTTCATGTCCGACTTTGAAGACAGAAGATGCCTTGGTTTAGCAATTGTCCAAAAGAGAGAGTACAAAAGAGGAAAGAAAATAAAGTTCACTGATGTCCTAATGAATTGCTCAATAATTATGGTCCATTTCATCCCGCTATAATACATTTTGATGGACATGTGATTGAGATGTCCAATACTAACAGTTCACAGGACAGTGCAATACTTTGGCATGAGCTCAGGAAGATGTATACAAATAGTTACAGCTGTGTTAGAATCCCAAACAAACATTCCCAGTACAAGTCCTGAACTCTATCTGTGACTTTATGGAATTGTTTGCTCCGATTCCTCACCGACCCTGCACCTTGAGACTACAGCCCCCAATGGGTTAATGGCCTACGTCTGATCCTCTGTGTAGAGTCTGAGCCATGTTAAGTATTTCTTGGTCTGTATAAATAGCCTTGCTACAACTCTTCTGGTGAGACACGGGTAACAACCCCTTTCCCCCAATATTCCTCAATATCTAGAAATGTCCCATAATTCACCAGGAACCTCTCCTTTCTGAACTCACTTTGATGCACACTGACACAGGTTGACTGCCCCTGACCCTCAAGCACACATCACTCCCCACTCCCAGGCAGATTCCGGAGGGAATGCCGCCAAGCGGCCCGAGACACATTAAATATGGGCAATATTGGGAGGTGGAGCGCATCCTGATTTCTCCTCAGTGGATGGGAGTGGGGCTGGAGTCACGAGTCGATCCAGATTGGGTGGGGAGAGCAGGTTCCCAGTGAGCAATCCGGCAGTTTTCACGCTGACTTTTTCTGGTGTCACAATTGGTCAGATTGACAATCTCTGCAGTGGGATTCGGGCTCACTGGCGGAGGGTCACTAATCCAGGATCAGAACCACTGCACGAATCCTGTGTCAACCTGCACTATTGGGGCCCTGTGTTTCTTTCTGCTACCTCCTTCTTCGGCGATAACCCACTAACGGGCATTATTGGCTCCCGAATAAAACTAATAAAATAATAATTTATCAAAAAAAGAATCAAACTCGGGTCGAACAGTGCTAATCATTGTGCCACCTCACTGCCAATGTGCCACATCACTGCTATTGTGCCACCTCACTGCCATTGTGCCACCTCACTGCCACTGTGCCACCTCACTGCCATTGTGCCACCTCACTGCCACTGTGCCACCTCACTGCCACTGTGCCACCTCACTGCCACTGTGCTACCTCACTGCCATTGTGCCACCTCACTGCCACTGTGCCACCTCCCTGCCACTGTGCCACCTCACTGCCACTGTGCCACCTCATGGCTACTGTGCCACCTCACTGCCACTGTGCCACCTCACTGCTATTGTGCCACCTCACTGCCACTGTGCCACCTCACTGCCACCGTGCCACCTCACTGCTATTGTGCCACCTCACTGCCACTGTGCCACCTCACTGCGATTGTGCCACCTCACTGCTATTGTGCCTCCTCACTGCTATTGTGCCACCTCACAGCCACTGTGCCACCTCACTGCTATTGTGCCACCTCACTGCCACTGTGCCACCTCACTGCCACTGTGCCACCTCACTGCTATTGTGCCTCCTCACTGTGATTGTGCCACCTCACTGCTATTGTGCCTCCTCACTGCGATTGTGCCACCTCGCTGCTATTGTGCCTCCTCACTGCGATTGTGCCACCTCACTGCGATTGTGCCTCCTCACTGCTATTGTGCCACCTCACTGCCACTGTGCTACCTCACTGCCACTGTGCCACCTCACTGCTATTGTGCCTCCTCACTGCTATTGTGCCACCTCACTGCTATTGTGCCTCCTGACTGCGATTGTGCCACCTCACTGCCACTGTGCCACCTCACTGCTATTGTGCCTCCTCACTGCTATTGTGCCACCTCACTGCTATTGTGCCACCTCACTGCCACTGTGCCACCTCACTGCCACTGTGCCACCTCACTGCTATTGTGCCTCCTCACTGCTATTGTGCCACCTCACTGCCACTGTGCCTCCTCACTGCTATTGTGCCAGCTCACTGTCACTGTGCCACCACACTGCCAATTGTGCAGAGGGTCGGTGCAGACGTGATGGGCTGAATGGCCTCCTTCTGTACTGCAGGGATTCTGTGATTCTAAACCTCCTGCCCCTCATCTTGAACTTGTGTTTCTTTGTGACAGACCCTTGAACTGAGGGGAACAGCTGCTCCATCTCCACCCTGTCCGTGCCCCTCATAACCTTGTCCACCCCAATCAGGTCAACTTCGTCCATGCTGAAGTCAATCATGTGCCAGTGCCTGTGCGAGAGGGGCCCTGTGTCTGCCTGTGCGAGAGGGGCCCTGTGTCTGCCTGTGCTGTAGGGGCCCTGTGTCTGCCTGTGCGAGAGGGGCCCTGTGTCTGCCTGTGCGAGAGGGGCCCTGTGTCTGCCTGTGCAAGAGGGGCCCTGTGTCTGCCTGTGCGAGAGGGGCCCTGTGTCTGCCTGTGCTGTAGGGGCCCTGTGTCTGCCTATGCGAGAGGGGCCCTGTGTCTGCCTGTGCGAGAGGGGCCCTGTGTCTGCCTGTGCGAGAGGGGCCCTGTGTCTGCCTGTGCGGGAGGGGCCCTGTGTCTGCCTGTGCGAGAGGGGCCCTGTGTCTGCCTGTGCTGTAGGGGCCCTGTGTCTGCCTGTGCTATAGGGGCCCTGTGTCTGCCTGTGCGAGAGCGGCCCTGTGTCTGCCTGTGCGAGAGGGGCCCTGTGTCTGCCTGTGCGAGAGGGGCCCTGTGTCTGCCTGTGCGAGAGGGGCCCTGTGTCTGCCTGTGCGAGAGGGGCCCTGTGTCTGCCTGTGCGAGAGAGACCCTGTGTCTGCCTGTGCGAGAGGGGCCCTGTGTCTGCCTGTGCGAGAGAGGCCCTGTGTCTGCCTGTGCGAGAGGGGCCCTGTGTCTGCCTGTGCGAGAGGGGCCCTGTGTCTGCCTGTGCGAGAGAGGCCCTGTGTCTGCCTGTGCGAGAGAGGCCCTGTGTCTGCCTGTGCGAGAGGGGCCCTGTGTCTGCCTGTGCGAGAGAGGCCCTGTGTCTGCCTGTGCGAGAGAGGCCCTGTGTCTGCCTGTGCGAGAGAGGCCCGGTGTCTGCCTGTGCGAGAGGGGCTATGTGTCTGCCTGTGCGAGAGAGGCCCTGTGTCTGCCTGTGCGAGAGGGGCCCTGTGTCTGCCTGTGCGAGAGGGGCCTTGTGTCTGCCTGTGCGAGAGGGGCCCTGTGTCTGCCTGTGCGAGAGGGGCCGTGTCTGTCTGTGCTGTAGGGGCCCTGTGTCTGCCTGTGCGAGAGGGTCCCTGTGTCTGCCTGTGCTGTAGGTGCCCTGTGTCGGCCTGTGCAAGACGGGCCCTGTGTCTGCCTGTGCGAGAGGGGCCCTGTGTCTGCCTGTGCTATAGGGGCCCTGTGTCTGCCTGTGCTATAGGGGCCCTGTGTCTGCCTGTGCTGTAGGGGCCCTGTGTCTGCCTGTGCTATAGGGGCCCTGTGTCTGCCTGTGCGAGAGCGGCCCTGTGTCTGCCTGTGCGAGAGGGGCCCTGTGTCTGCCTGTGCGAGAGGGGCCCTGTGTCTGCCTGTGCGAGAGGGGCCCTGTGTCTGCCTGTGCGAGAGGGGCCCTGTGTCTGCCTGTGCTATAGGGGCCCTGTGTCTGCCTGTGCTGTAGGGGCCCTGTGTCTGCCTGTGCTATAGGGGCCCTGTGTCTGCCTGTGCGAGAGCGGCCCTGTGTCTGCCTGTGCGAGAGGGGCCCTGTGTCTGCCTGTGCGAGAGAGGCCCTGTGTCTGCCTGTGCGAGAGGGGCCCTGTGTCTGCCTGTGCGAGAGAGGCCCTGTGTCTGCCTGTGCGAGAGGGGCCCTGTGTCTGCCTGTGCGAGAGGGGCCCTGTGTCTGCCTGTGCGAGAGAGGCCCTGTGTCTGCCTGTGCGAGAGAGGCCCTGTGTCTGCCTGTGCGAGAGGGGCCCTGTGTCTGCCTGTGCGAGAGAGGCCCTGTGTCTGCCTGTGCGAGAGAGGCCCTGTGTCTGCCTGTGCGAGAGAGGCCCGGTGTCTGCCTGTGCGAGAGGGGCTATGTGTCTGCCTGTGCGAGAGAGGCCCTGTGTCTGCCTGTGCGAGAGGGGCCCTGTGTCTGCCTGTGCGAGAGGGGCCTTGTGTCTGCCTGTGCGAGAGGGGCCCTGTGTCTGCCTGTGCGAGAGGGGCCCTGTGTCTGTCTGTGCTGTAGGGGCCCTGTGTCTGCCTGTGCGAGAGGGTCCCTGTGTCTGCCTGTGCTGTAGGTGCCCTGTGTCGGCCTGTGCAAGACGGGCCCTGTGTCTGCCTGTGCGAGAGGGGCCCTGTGTCTGCCTGTGCTGTAGGGGCCCTGTGTCTGCCTGTGCTATAGGGGCCCTGTGTCTGCCTGTGCTGTAGGGGCCCTGTGTCTGCCTGTGCTATAGGGGCCCTGTGTCTGCCTGTGCGAGAGCGGCCCTGTGTCTGCCTGTGCGAGAGGGGCCCTGTGTCTGCCTGTGCGAGAGGGGCCCTGTGTCTGCCTGTGCGAGAGGGGCCCTGTGTCTGCCTGTGCGAGAGGGGCCCTGTGTCTGCCTGTGCTATAGGGGCCTGGTGTCTGCCTGTGCGAGAGGGGCCCTGTGTCTGCCTGTGCTATAGGGGCCTGGTGTCTGCCTGTGCGAGAGGGGCCTGGTGTCTGCCTGTGCGAGAGGGGCCCTGTGTCTGCCTGTGCGAGAGGGGCCCTGTGTCTGCCTGTGCGAGAAGGCCCTGTGTCTGCCTGTGCTTTAGGGGCCTGGTGTCTGCATGTGCGGGCGGGGCCCTTGTCTGCTGTGCGAGAGGGGCCCTGTGTCTGCCTGTGCAAGAGGGGCCCTGTGTCTGCCTGTGCGAGAGCGGCCCTGTGTCTGCCTGTGCGGGAGGGGCCCTGTGTCTGCCTGTGTGAGAGGGGCCCTGTGTCTGCCTGTGCTGTAGGGGCCCTGTGTCTGCCTGTGCGGGAGGGGCCCTGTGTCTGCCTGTGCGAGAGGGGCCCTGTGTCTGCCTGTGCGAGAGGGGCCCTGTGTCTGCGTGTGCTATAGGGGCCCTGTGTCTGCCTGTGCTATAGGAGCCCTGTGTCTGCCTGTGCAAGAGGGGCCCTGTGTCTGCCTGTGCTATAGGGGCCCTGTGTCTGCCTGTGCTATAGGGGCCCTGTGTCTGCCTGTGCTATAGGGGCCCTGTGTCTGCCTGTGCTATAGGGGCCCTGTGTCTGCCTGTGCTGTAGGGGCCCTGTGTCTGCCTGTGCAAGAGGGGCCCTGTGTCTGCCTGTGCAAGAGGGGCCCTGTGTCTGCCTGTGCTGTAGGGGCCCTGTGTCAGCCTGTGCTGTAGGGGCCCTGTGTCTGCCTGTGCAAGAGGGGCCCTGTGTCTGCCTGTGCGAGAGGGGCCCTGTGTCTGCCTGTGCGAGAGGGGCCCCGTGTCTGCCTGTGCTATAGGGGCCCTGTGTCTGCCTGTGCTATAGGGGCCCTGTGTCTGCCTGTGCTATAGGGGCCCTGTGTCTGCCTGTGCTATAGGGGCCCTGTGTCTGCCTGTGCTATAGGGGCCCTGTGTCTGCCTGTGCTGTAGGGGCCCTGTGTCTGCCTGTGCTGTAGGGGCCCTGTGTCTGCCTGTGCAAGAGGGGCCCTGTGTCTGCCTGTGCAAGAGGGGCCCTGTGTCTGCCTGTGCGGGAGGGGCCCTGTGTCTGCCTGTGCGAGAAGAGCCCTGTGTCTGTCTGTGCGAGAGGGGCCCTGTGTCTGCCTGTATGAGAGGGACCCTATGTCTGCCTGTGCGAGAGAGGCCCTGTATCTGACTGTATGAGAGGGGCCCTGTGTCTGCCTGTCCGAGAGAGGGCCTGTGACTTCCTGTTTAGAGGGCCCCTGTGTCTGCCTGTGTGACAGGGTCCCTGTGTCCGCCTGTGCGGGAGGGACCCTGTGTCTGCCTGTGCGAGAAGAGCCCTGTGTCTGCCGGTGCGAGAGGGGCCCTGTCCGCCTGTGCGAGAGGGGACCTGTGTCTGTCTGTGCGAGAGAGGCCCTGTGTCTGCGTGTGCAAGAGGGGCCCTGTGTCTGCGTGTGCGAGAGGGGCCCTGTGTCTGCCTGTATGAGAGGGACCCTATGTCTGCCTGTGCGAGAGGGGCCCTGTGTCTGCCTGTATGAGAGGGACCCTATGTCTGCCTGTACGAGAGAGGCCCTGTGTCTGCCTGTATGAGAGGGACCCTATGTCTGCCTGTACGAGAGAGGCCCTGTGTCTGCGTGTGCGAGAGGGGCCCTGTGTCTTCCTGTGTGGGAGGGGCCCTGTGTCTGCGTGTGCGAGAGGGGCCCTGTGTCTGCCTGTGCGAGAGGGGCCCTGTGTCTGCCTGTGCGAGAGCGGCCCTGTGTCTGCCTGTTCGAGAGGGGCCCTGTGTCTGCCTGTATGAGAGGGACCCTATGTCTGCCTGTGCGAGAGGGGCCCTGTGTCTGCCTGTGCGAGAGGGGCCCTGTGTCTGCCTGTGCGAGAGGGGCCCTGTGTCTGCCTGTGCGAGAGGGGCCCTGTGTCTGCCTGTATGAGAGGGACCCTATGTCTGCCTGTGCGAGAGAGGCCCTGTGTCTGCCTGTATTAGAGGGACCCTATGTCTGCCTGTGCGAGAAGGACCTGTGTCTGCATGTGCTATAGGGGCCCCGTGTCTTCCTGTGTGGGTGGGGCCCTGTGTCTGCTGTGCGAGAGGGGCCCTGTGTCTGCCTGTGCTATAGGGGCCCTTGTCTGCTGTGCGAGAGGGGCCCCGTGTCTGCCTGTACGAGAGGGGCCCCGTGTCTGCCTGTGCGAGAGGGGCCCCGTGTCTGCCTGTACGAGAGGGGCCCCGTGTCTGCCTGTGCGAGAGGGGCCCCGTGTCTGCCTGCGCGGGAGGGGCCCCGTGTCTGCCTGTGCAGGAGGGACCTCGTGTCTGCCTGTGCGAGAGGGACCTCGTGTCTGCCTGTGCGAGAGGGGCCCTGTGTCTGCCTGTGCAAGAGGGGCCCTGTGTCTGCCTGTGCGGGAGGGGCCCTGTGTCTGCCTGTACAAGAGGGGCCCTGTGTCTGCCTGTGCGGGAGGGGCCCTGTGTCTGCCTGTGCGGGAGGGGCCGTGTGTCTGCCTGTGCGGGAGGGGCCCTGTGTCTGCCTGTGCTATAGGGGCCCTGTGTCTGCCTGTGCGAGAGCGGCCCTGTGTCTGCCTGTGCGAGAGGGACCCTGTGTCTGCCTGTGCGAGAGGGACCTCGTGTCTGCCTGTGCTATAGGGGCCTGGTGTCTGCATGTGGGGGAGGGGCCCTGTGTCTGCCTGTGTGGGAGGGGCCCTGTGTCTGCCTGTGCGAGAGGGACCTCGTGTCTGCCTGTGTGGGAGGGGCCCTGTGTCTGCCTGTGCGGGAGGGGCCCTGTGTCTGCCTGCGCGGGAGGGGCCCCGTGTCTGCCTGTGCGAGAGGGGCCCCGTGTCTGCCTGCGCGGGAGGGGCCCCGTGTCTGCCTGTGCGGGAGGGGCCCTATGTCTGCCTGTGCGAGAGGGGCCCTGTGTCTGCCTGTGCGGGAGGGGCCCCGTGTCTGCATGTGCGGGAGGGGCCCTGTGTCTGCCTGTGCTATAGGGGCCCTGTGTCTGCCTGTGCGAGAGCGGCCCTGTGTCTGCCTGTGCGAGAGGGGCCCTGTGTCTGCCTGTGCGAGAGGGGCCCTGTGTCTGCCTGTGCTATAGGGGCCCTGTGTCTGCCTGTGCGAGAGCGGCCCTGTGTCTGCCTGTGCGGGAGGGGCCCTGTGTCTGCCTGTGCGAGAGGGACCTCGTGTCTGCCTGTGCTATAGGGGCCCTGTGTCTGCCTGTGCTATAGGGGCCCTGTGTCTGCATGTGGGGGAGGGGCCCTGTGTCTGCCTGTGTGGGAGGGGCCCCGTGTCTGCCTGTGCGAGAGGGACCTCGTGTCTGCCTGTGCGGGAGGGGCCCTGTGTCTGCCTGTGCTATAGGGGCCTGGTGTCTGCATGTGGGGGAGGGGCCCTGTGTCTGCCTGTGTGGGAGGGGCCCTGTGTCTGCCTGTGCGAGAGGGACCTCGTGTCTGCCTGTGTGGGAGGGGCCCCGTGTCTGCCTGTGCGAGAGGGACCTCGTGTCTGCCTGCGCGGGAGGGGCCCTGTGTCTGCCTGTGCGAGAGGGGCCCCGTGTCTGCCTGTACGAGAGGGCCCCCGTGTCTGCCTGTGCGAGAGGGGCCCCGTGTCTGCCTGCGCGGGAGGGGCCCCGTGTCTGCCTGTGCGGGAGGGGCCCTATGTCTGCCTGTGCGAGAGGGGCCCTGTGTCTGCCTGTGCGGGAGGGGCCCCGTGTCTGCCTGTGCAAGAGGGGCCCTGTGTCTGCCTGTGCGGGAGGGGCCCTGTGTCTGCCTGTATGAGAGGGACCCTATGTCTGCCTGTGCGGGAGGGGCCCCGTGTCTGCCTGTGCAAGAGGGGCCCTGTATCTGCCTGTGCGGGAGGGGCCCTGTGTCTGCCTGTGCGGGAGGGGCCGTGTGTCTGCCTGTGCGGGAGGGGCCGTGTGTCTGCCTGTGCGGGCGGGGCCCTGTGTCTGCCTGTGCGAGAGGGACCTCGTGTCTGCCTGTGCGAGAGGGACCTCGTGTCTACCTGTGGGGGAGGGGCCCTGTGTCTGCCTGTGCGAGAGGGACCTCATGTCTGCCTGTGCTATAGGGGCCTGGTGTCTGCCTGTGTGGGAGGGGCCCTGTGTCTGCCTGTGCGAGAGGGACCTCGTGTCTGCCTGTGCGGGAGGGGCCCTGTGTCTGCATGTGGGGGCGGGGCCCTGTGTCTGCCTGTGCGAGAGGGACCTCGTGTCTGCCTGTGTGGGAGGGGCCCTGTGTCTGCCTGTGTGGGAGGGGCCCTGTGTCTGCATGTGGGGGAGGGGCCGTGTCTGCCTGTGCGAGAGGGACCTCGTGTCTGCCTGTGCGGGAGGGGCCCTGTGTCTGCATGTGGGGGAGGGGCCCTGTGTCTGCCTGTGCGAGAGGGACCTCGTGTCTGCCTGTATGAGAGGAGCCCTGTGTCTGCCTGTATGAGAGGAGACCTGTGTCTGCCTGTGCGGGAGGGGCCATGTGTCTGCGTGTGCGAGAGGGGCCTCGTGTCTGCCTGTATGAGAGGAGCCCTGTGTCTGCCTGTATGAGAGGAGCCCTGTGTCTGCGTGTGCGGGAGGGGCCCTGTGTCTGCGTGTGCGAGAGGGGCCTCGTGTCTGCCCGTGTCTCTTTGTTTTAATAATCCTGTATCTGCTCATGGCATAGGTGTCCAGTGTGCGCCTGTGCTGTACCTGCTGCTCTCCTGGTTTGGTTTAGTCAGGCCCTGTGTCGAGTCCTCCCACACACTGTTGGCCATGGCATTCCCGATTCCCGTCATCACCATGATCAGTTCGACCGGCCAATCGTCCAGGTCAAGAGAGCGCACTCGTGACAGGTGCGTGCCCAGGTTCCGGTGGATGCCGGAACATTCTATGCAGATTAGGGCCCCAAGGTTCAAGCTCGCCCAGTCAGGATCTGTGAAAAGACAATAAACAATAGCACAAGCATTCAAAATCTGGGCAAGAAAACAGAATACAGAATCTGTCTCTAGTGGGAAAGGACAGATTCCACAAACAGCAGCCTGGGGATTCACAATCGGCAGAAGCCACGAGCTTCACAAGCAATTAGGCGGAGGGAGTCTGGACATGAGCGGAGCTGCAATCAACCTGTTCCGCACCAGGCCTTACCTCTTCAGTTTGAGGAAGGACCAGACACACAGCTTCAATCTGACCTCCAGATCTGGGAACTGAAGTATCCAAACCATTGCTGCAATAAGCTGATTGATCCAATCACCTTTTCTATTAGGACCATCAAGAAGACCTGCGCAGTCTCAATACAGTCCTGTGCGGTGAGTCTCAATACAGTCCTGTGCGGTGAGTCCCAGTACAGTCCTGCGCAGTCCCAATACAGTCCTGTGCGGTGAGTCTCAGTACAGTCCTGCGCAGTACCAATACAGTCCTGTGCGGTGAGTCTCAGTACAGTCCTGCGCAGACCAAATACAGTCCTGTGCGGTGTCTCAATACAGTCCTGTGCAGTGAGTCTCAGTACAGTCCTGTGCAGTCCCAATACAGTCCTGTGCGGTGTCTCAATACAGTCCTGTGCGGTGAGTCCCAGTACATTCCTGCGTAGTCCAAATACAGTCCTGTGCAGTGTGTCTCAATACAGTCCTGTGCGGTGAGTCTCAGTACAGTCCTGCGCAGACCAAATACAGTCCTGTGCGGTGTCTCAATACAGTCCTGTGCAGTGTGTCTCAATACAGTCCTGTGCGGTGAGTCTCAATACAGTCCTGCGCAGTCTCAATACAGTCCTGTGCGGTGAGTCCCAGTACAGTCCTGCGCAGTCCCAATACAGTCCTGCGCGGTGAGTCTCAGTACAGTCCTGCGCAGTCCCAATACAGTCCTGTGCGGTGAGTCTCAGTACAGTCCTGCGCAGACCAAATACAGTCCTGTGCGGTGTCTCAATACAGTCCTGTGCAGTGAGTCTCAGTACAGTCCTGCGCAGTCTCAATACAGTCCTGTGCGGTGAGTCCCAGTACAGTCCTGCGCAGTCCCAATACAGTCCTGTGCGGTGAGTCTCAGTACAGTCCTGCGCAGTCCCAATACAGTCCTGTGCGGTGAGTCTCAGTACAGTCCTGCGCAGACCAAATACAGTCCTGTGCGGTGTCTCAATACAGTCCTGTGCAGTGAGTCTCAGTACAGTCCTGTGCAGTCCCAATACAGTCCTGTGCGGTGTCTCAATACAGTCCTGTGCGGTGAGTCCCAGTACATTCCTGCGTAGTCCAAATACAGTCCTGTGCAGTGTGTCTCAATACAGTCCTGTGCGGTGAGTCTCAGTACAGTCCTGCGCAGACCAAATACAGTCCTGTGCGGTGTCTCAATACAGTCCTGTGCAGTGTGTCTCAAAACAGTCCTGTGCGGTGAGTCTCAATACAGTCCTGCGCAGTCTCAATACAGTCCTGTGCGGTGAGTCCCAGTACAGTCCTGCGCAGTCCCAATACAGTCCTGCGCGGTGAGTCTCAGTACAGTCCTGCGCAGTCCCAATACAGTCCTGTGCGGTGAGTCTCAGTACAGTCCTGCGCAGACCAAATACAGTCCTGTGCGGTGTCTCAATACAGTCCTGTGCAGTGAGTCTCAGTACAGTCCTGTGCAGTCCCAATACAGTCCTGTGCGGTGAGTCCCAGTACATTCCTGCGCAGTCCAAATACAGTCCTGTGCAGTGTGTCTCAATACAGTCCTGTGCAGTGAGTCTCAGTACAGTCCTGCGCTGTCTAAATACAGTCCTGTGCGGTGTGTCTCAATACAGTCCTGTGTGGTGTGTCTCAATACAGTCCTGTGCGGTGTGTCACAATACAGTCCTGTGCGGTGAGTCTCAATACAGTCCTGTGCGGTGAGTCTCAGTACAGTCCTGCGCAGTCCAAATACAGTCCTGCACGGTGGGTCTCAGTACAGTCCTGTGCGGTGAGTCCCAGTACAGTCCTGCGCAGTCCAAATACAGACCTGTGCGGTGTGTCTCGATACAATCCTGTGCGGTGAGTCTCAGTACAGTCCTGTGCAGTGTGTCTGAGTACAGTCCTGTGCAGTCCCAATACAGTCCTGCGCAGTCCCAATACAGTCCTGTGCAGTGTGTCTCAGTACAGTCCTGTGCAGTGTGTCTCAGTACAGTCCTGTGCAGTCCCAATACAGTCCCGCGCAGTCCCAATACAGTCCTGTGCAGTGTGTCTCAATACAGTCCTGTGCAGTCCCAATACAGTCCTGCGCAGTCCCAATACAGTCCTGTGCAGTGTGTCTCAGTACAGTCCTGTGCAGTGTGTCTCCGTACAGTCCTGTGCAGTCCCAATACAGTCCTGCGCAGTCCCAATACAGTCCTGTGCAGTGTGTCTCAGTACAGTCCTGTGCAGTGTGTCTCAGTACAGTCCTGTGCGGTGAGTCTCAGTACAGTCCTGTGCAGTCCCAACACAGTCCTGTGCAGTCCCAATACAGTCCTGCGCAGTCCCAATACAGTCCTGTGCAGTGTGTCTCAGTACAGTCCTGTGCAGTGTGTCTCAGTACAGTCCTGTGCAGTCCCAATACAGTCCCGCGCAGTCCCAATACAGTCCTGTGCAGTGTGTCTCAATACAGTCCTGTGCAGTCCCAATACAGTCCTGCCCAGTCCCAATACAGTCCTGTGCGGTGAGTCTCAGGACAGTCCTGCGCAGTACAAATACAGCCCTGTGCGGTGTGTCTCAATACAGTCCTGTGCAGTGAGTCTCAATACAGTCCTGTGCAGTTGCAATACAGTCCTGCGCAGTCCCAATACAGTCCTGTGCGGTGTCTCAATACAGTCCTGTGCAGTGAGTCTCAGTACAGTCCTGTTAAGTCCCAATACAGTCCTGTGCAGTCCCAATGCAGTCCTGTGCGGTGCGTCCCAGTACAGTCCAGTGCAGTGAGTCACAATACAGTCCTGTGCAGTTCCAATACAGTCCTGTGCAGTGAGTCTCAGTACAGTCCTGCGCTGTCTAAATACAGTCCTGTGCGGTGTGTCTCAATACAGTCCTGTGCGGTGAGTCTCAATACAGTCCTGCGCAGTCCCAATACTGTCCTGTGCGGTGAGTCTTAATACAGTCATGTGAAGTAAGTCTCAATACAGTCCTGCGCAGTCCCAATACAGTTCTGTGCGGTGTGTCTCAATACAGTCATGTGCAGTGAGTCTCAATGCAGTCCTGTGTAGCGTGTCTCAATACAGTCCTGCACGGTGAGTCTCAATACAGTCCTGTGCAGTGTGTCTCAATACAGTCCTGTGCAGTGAGTCTCAATACAGTCCTGTGCGATGAGTCTTAATACAGTCCTGTGCGGTGAGTCTCAATACAGTCCTGTGCGGTGAGTCTCAATACAGTCCTGTGCGATGAGTCTCAATACAGTCCTGTGCGATGAGTCTCAATACAGTCCTGTGCGGTGTGTCTCAATACAGTCCTGCACGGTGTGTCTCAATACAGTCCTGCACGGTGAGACACAATACAGTCCTGTGCGGTGAGTCTTAATACAGTCATGTGAAGTCAGTCTCAATACAGTCCTGCGCAGTCCAAATACAGTTCTGTGCGGTGTGTCTCAATACAGTCATGTGCAGTGAGTCTCAATGCCGTCCTGTGTAGCGTGTCTCAATACAGTCCTGCGCGGTGAGTCTCAATACAGTCCTGTGCAGTGTGTCTCAATACAGTCCTGTGCAGTGAGTCTCAATACAATCCTGTGCGGTGAGTCTCAATACAGTCCTGTCCGGTGTGTCTCAATACAGTCCTGTGCGGAGAGTCTCAATACAGTCCTGTGCGGTGAGTCTAAATACAGTCCTGCACGGTGAGTCTCAATACAGTCCTGCACGGTGAGTCTCAATACAGTCCTGTGCGGTGAGTCTCAATACAGTCCTGCACGGTGTGTCTCAATACAGTGCTGTGCAGTGAGTCTCAATACAGTACTGTGCGGTGAGTCTCAATACAGTCCTGCATGGTGTGTCTCAATACAGTCCTGTGCAGTGTGTCTCAATACAGTCCTGCACGGTGAGTCTCAATACAGTCCTGTGCAGTGTGTCTCAATACAGTCCTGTGCGGTGAGTCTCCATACAGTCCTGTGCAGTGAGTCTCAATACAGTCCTGTGCGGTGAGTCTCAATACAGTCCTGCACGGTGTGTCTCAATACAGTCCTGTGCAGTGTGTCTCAATACAGTCCTGCACGGTGAGTATCAATACAGTCCTGTGCGGTGTGTCACAATACAGTCCTGTGCAGTGTGTCTCAATACAGCCCTGCATGGTGAGTCTCAATACAGTCCTGTGCAGTGAGTCTCAATACAGTCCTGTGCGGTGAGTCTCAATACAGTCCTGCACGGTGTGTCTCAATACAGTCCTGTGCAGTGTGTCTCAATACAGTCCTGCACGGTGAGTCTCAATACAGTCCTGTGCGTTGAGACACAATACAGTCCTGTGCGGTGAGTCTCAATACAGTCCTGTGCAGTATGTCTCAATACAGTCCTGCACGGTGAGTCTCAATACAGTCCTGTGCGGTGTGTCACAATACAGTCCTGTGCAGTGTGTCTCAATACAGTCCTGCACGGTGAGACACAATACAGTCCTGTGCGGTGAGTCTCACTACAGTCCTGTGCGGTGAGTCTCAATACAGTCCTGTACAGTGAGTCTCAATACAGTCCTGTGCAGTGAATCTCAATACAGTCCTGTGCGGTGAGTCTCAATACAGTCCTGTGCAGTGAGTCTCAATACAGTCCTGTGCAGTGAGTCTCAATACAGTCCTGTGCGGTGAGTCTCAATACAGTCCTGTGCGGTGAGTCTCAATACAGTCCTGTGCGGTGTGTCTCAATACAGTCCTGTGCGGTGAGTCTCAATACAGTCCTGTGCGGTGAGTTTCAATACAGTCCTGTGCGGTGAGTTTCAATACAGTCCTGTGCAGTGAGTCACAATACAGTCCTGTGCAGTGAGTCACAATACAGTCCTGTGCGGTGAGTTTCAATACAGTCCTGTGCGGTGAGTCACAATAAGTCCTGTGCGGTGAGTTTCAATACAGTCCTGTGCGGTGAGTCTCAATACAGTCCTGTGCAGTGAGTTTCAATACAGTCCTGTGCGGTGAGTCACAATACAGTCCTGCATGGTGAGTCTCAATACAGTCCTGTGCGGTGAGTCTCAATACAGTCCTGTGCAGTGAGTCTCAATACAGTCCTGTGCAGTGAGTCTCAATACAGTCCTGCACGGTGTGTCTCAATACAGTCCTGTGCAGTGAGTCTCAATACAGTCCTGTGCAGTGAGTCTCAATACAGTCCTGTGCGGTGTGTCTCAATACAGTCCTGTGCGGTGAGTCACAATACAGTCCTGTTCAGTGAGTCTCAATACAGTCCTGTGCGGTGAGTCTCAATACAGTCCTGTGCGGTGAGTCTCAATACAGTCCTGTGCGGTGAGTCACAATACAGTCCTGCACGGCGAGTCTCAATACAGTCCTGCACGGTGAGTCTCAATACAGTCCTGTGCAGTGAGTCACAATACAGTCCTGTGCAGTGAGTCTCAATACAGTCCTGTGCAGTGAGTCTCAATACAGTCCTGTGCAGTGAGTCACAATACAGTCCTGTGCAGTGAGTCTCAATACTGTCCTGTGCGGTGTGTCTCAATACAGTCCTGTGCAGTGTGTCTCAATACAGTCCTGCACGGTGAGTCTCAATACAGTCCTGTGCGGTGTGTCTCAATACTGTCTTGTGCGGTGAGTCTCAATACAGTCCTGTGCAGTGTGTCTCAATACAGTCCTGTGCGGTGAGTCTCAATACAGTCCTGCACGGTGAGTCTCAATGCAGTCCTGTGCGGTGAGTCTCAATACAGTCCTGTGCGGTGAGTCTCAATACAGTCCTGTGCGGTGAGTCTCAATACAGTCCTGTGCGGTGTGTCTCAATACAGTCCTGCACGGTGTGTCTCAATACAGTCCTGCACGGTGAGACACAATACAGTCCTGTGCGGTGAGTCTTAATACAGTCATGTGAAGTAAGTCACAATACAGTCCTGCGCAGTCCCAATACAGTTCTGTGCGGTGTGTCTCAATACAGTCATGTGCAGTGAGTCTCAATGCAGTCCTGTGTAGCGTGTCTAAATACAGTCCTGCACGGTCAGTCTCAGTACAGTCCTGTGCGGTGTGTCTCAATACAGTCCGACATGGTGTGTCTCAATACAGTCCTGCACGGTGAGACACAATACAGTCCTGTGCGGTGATTCTTAATACAGTCATGTGAAGTAAGTCACAATACAGTCCTGCGCAGTCCCAATACAGTTCTGTGCGGTGTGTCTCAATACAGTCATGTGCAGTGAGTCTCAAGGCAGTCCTGTGCGGTGAGTCTCAATACAGTCCTGTGCGGTGTGTCTCAATACAGTCCTGTGCGGTGAGTCTCAATACAGTCCTGTGCGGTGAGTCTCAATACAGTCCTGTGCGGAGAGTCACAATACAGTCCTGCACGGTGTGTCTCAATACAGTCCTGTGCGGTGAGTCTCAATACAGTCCTGCACGGTGTGTCTCAATACAGTCCTGCACGGTGAGACACAATTCCGTTCCTGTGCGGTGAGTCTCAATACAGTCCTGTGCGGTGAGTCTCAATACAGTCCTGTGCGGTGAGTCTCAATACAGTCCTGTGCAGTGAGTCTCAATACAGTCCTGTGCGGTGAGTCTCAATACAATCCTGTGCAGTGAGTCTCAATACAGTCCTGTGCAGTGAGTCTCAATACAGTCCTGTGCGGTGAGTCTCTATACAGTCCTGCACGGTGGGTCTCAATACAGTCCTGCGCAGTGAGTCTCAATACAGTCCTGTGCGGTGAGTCTCAATACAGTCCTGCACGGTGTGTCTCAATACAGTCCTGCACGGTGAGTCTCAATACAGTCCTGTGCAGTGTGTCTCAATACAGTCCTGTGCAGTGAGTCTCAATACAGTCCTGTGCGATGAGTCTTAATACAGTCCTGTGCGGTGAGTCTCAATACAGTCCTGTGCGGTGAGTCTCAATACAGTCCTGTGCGATGAGTCTCAATACAGTCCTGTGCGATGAGTCTCAATACAGTCCTGTGCGGTGTGTCTCAATACAGTCCTGCACGGTGTGTCTCAATACAGTCCTGCACGGTGAGACACAATACAGTCCTGTGCGGTGAGTCTTACTACAGTCATGTGAAGTCAGTCTCAATACAGTCCTGCGCAGTCCCAATACAGTTCTGTGCGGTGTGTCTCAATACAGTCATGTGCAGTGAGTCTCAATGCAGTCCTGTGTAGCGTGTCTAAATACAGTCCTGCACGGTCAGTCTCAGTACAGTCCTGTGCGGTGTGTCTCAATACAGTCCTACATGGTGTGTCTCAATACAGTCCTGCACGGTGAGACACAATACAGTCCTGTGCGGTGAGTCTTAATACAGTCATGTGAAGTAAGTCACAATACAGTCCTGCGCAGTCCCAATACAGTTCTGTGCGGTGTGTCTCAATACAGTCATGTGCAGTGAGTCTCAAGGCAGTCCTGTGCGGTGAGTCTCAATACAGTCCTGTGCGGTGTGTCTCAATACAGTCCTGTGCGGTGAGTCTCAATACAGTCCTGTGCGGTGAGTCTCAATACAGTCCTGTGCGGAGAGTCACAATACAGTCCTGCACGGTGTGTCTCAATACAGTCCTGTGCGGTGAGTCTCAATACAGTACTGCACGGTGAGTCTCAATACAGTCCTGTGCAGTGAGTCTCAATACAGTCCTGTGCGGTGAGTCTCAATACAGTCCTGTGCGATGTGTCTCAATACAGTCCTGTGCGGTGAGTCTCAATACAGTCCTGTGCAGTGAGTCTCAATACAGTCCTGTGCGGTGAGTCTCAATACAGTCCTGAGCAGTGAGTCTCAATACAGTCCTGCACGGTTAGTCTCAATACAGTCCTGTGCAGTGAGTCTCAATACAGTCCTGTGTGGTGAGTCTCAATACAGTCCTGTGCGGTGTGTCTCAATACAGTCCTGCACGGTGAGTCTCAATACAGTCCTGTGCAGTGAGTCTCAATACAGTCCTGTGCAGTGAGTCTCAATACAGTCCTGTGCGGTGAGTCTCAATACAGTCCTGTGCGGAGAGTCACAATACAGTCCTGCACGGTGTGTCTCAATACAGTCCTGTGCGGTGAGTCTCAATACAGTCCTGCACGGTGTGTCTCAATACAGTCCTGCACGGTGAGTCTCAATACAGTCCTGTGCAGTGTGTCTCAATACAGTCCTGTGCAGTGAGTCTCAATACAGTCCTGTGCGATGAGTCTTAATACAGTCCTGTGCGGTGAGTCTCAATACAGTCCTGTGCGGTGAGTCTCAATACAGTCCTGTGCGATGAGTCTCAATACAGTCCTGTGCGATGAGTCTCAATACAGTCCTGCGCGGTGTGTCTCAATACAGTCCTGCACGGTGTGTCTCAATACAGTCCTGCACGGTGAGACACAATACAGTCCTGTGCGGTGAGTCTTAATACAGTCATGTGAAGTCAGTCTCAATACAGTCCTGCGCAGTCCAAATACAGTTCTGTGCGGTGTGTCTCAATACAGTCATGTGCAGTGAGTCTCAATGCCGTCCTGTGTAGCGTGTCTCAATACAGTCCTGCGCGGTGAGTCTCAATACAGTCCTGTGCAGTGTGTCTTAATACAGTCCTGTGCAGTGAGTCTCAATACAATCCTGTGCGGTGAGTCTCAATACAGTCCTGTCCGGTGTGTCTCAATACAGTCCTGTGCGGAGAGTCTCAATACAGTCCTGTGCGGTGAGTCTCAATACAGTCCTGCACGGTGAGTCTCAATACAGTCCTGCACGGTGAGTCTCAATACAGTCCTGTGCGGTGAGTCTCAATACAGTCCTGCACGGTGTGTCTCAATACAGTGCTGTGCAGTGAGTCTCAATACAGTACTGTGCGGTGAGTCTCAATACAGTCCTGCATGGTGTGTCTCAATACAGTCCTGTGCAGTGTGTCTCAATACAGTCCTGCACGGTGAGTCTCAATACAGTCCTGTGCAGTGTGTCTCAATACAGTCCTGTGCGGTGAGTCTCCATACAGTCCTGTGCAGTGAGTCTCAATACAGTCCTGTGCGGTGAGTCTCAATACAGTCCTGCACGGTGTGTCTCAATACAGTCCTGTGCAGTGTGTCTCAATACAGTCCTGCACGGTGAGTATCAATACAGTCCTGTGCGGTGTGTCACAATACAGTCCTGTGCAGTGTGTCTCAATACAGCCCTGCACGGTGAGTCTCAATACAGTCCTGTGCAGTGAGTCTCAATACAGTCCTGTGCGGTGAGTCTCAATACAGTCCTAAACGGTGTGTCTCACTACAGTCCTGTGCAGTGTGTCTCAATACAGTCCTGCACGGTGAGTCTCAATACAGTCCTGTGCGTTGAGACACAATACAGTCCTGTGCGGTGAGTCTCAATACAGTCCTGTGCAGTGTGTCTCAATACAGTCCTGCACGGTGAGTCTCAATACAGTCCTGTGCGGTGTGTCACAATACAGTCCTGTGCAGTGTGTCTCAATACAGTCCTGCACGGTGAGACACAATACAGTCCTGTGCGGTGAGTCTCACTACAGTCCTGTGCGGTGAGTCTCAATACAGTCCTGTGCAGTGAGTCTCAATACAGTCCTGTGCAGTGAATCTCAATACAGTCCTGTGCGGTGAGTCTCAATACAGTCCTGTGCAGTGAGTCTCAATACTGTCCTGTGCAGTGAGTCTCAATACAGTCCTGTGCGGTGAGTCTCAATACAGTCCTGTGCGGTGAGTCTCAATACAGTCCTGTGCGGTGAGTCTCAATACAGTCCTGTGCGGTGTGTCTCAATACAGTCCTGTGCAGTGAGTCTCAATACAGTCCTGTGCAGTGAGTCTCAATACAGTCCTGTGCGGTGAGTCACAATACAGTCCTGTGCAGTGAGTCTCAATACAGTCCTGTGCAGTGAGTCTTAATACAGTCCTGTGCGGTGAGTCTCAATACAGTCCTGTGCGGTGAGTCTCAATACAGTCCTGTGCGGTGTGTCTCAATACAGTCCTGTGCGGTGAGTCACAATACAGTCCTGTGCGGTGTGTCTCAATACAGTCCTGTGCGGTGAGTCACAATACAGTCCTGTGCGGTGAGTCACAATACTGTCCTGTGCAGTGAGTCTCAATACAGTCCTGTGCAGTGAGTCTCAATACAGTCCTGTGCAGTGAGTCTCAATACAGTCCTGTGCGGTGAGTCTCAATACAGTCCTGTGCGGTGTGTCTCAATACAGTCCTGTGCGGTGAGTTTCAATACAGTCCTGTGCGGTGAGTTTCAATACAGTCCTGTGCAGTGAGTCACAATACAGTCCTGTGCAGTGAGTCACAATACAGTCCTGTGCGGTGAGTTTCAATACAGTCCTGTGCGGTGAGTCACAATAAGTCCTGTGCGGTGAGTTTCAATACAGTCCTGTGCGGTGAGTCTCAATACAGTCCTGTGCAGTGAGTTTCAATACAGTCCTGTGCGGTGAGTCACAATACAGTCCTGCATGGTGAGTCTCAATACAGTCCTGTGCGGTGAGTCTCAATACAGTCCTGTGCGGTGAGTCTCAATACAGTCCTGTGCAGTGAGTCTCAATACAGTCCTGCACGGTGTGTCTCAATACAGTCCTGTGCAGTGAGTCTCAATACAGTCCTGTGCAGTGAGTCTCAATACAGTCCTGTGCGGTGTGTCTCAATACAGTCCTGTGCGGTGAGTCACAATACAGTCCTGTTCAGTGAGTCTCAATACAGTCCTGTGCGGTGAGTCTCAATACAGTCCTGTGCGGTGAGTCTCAATACAGTCCTGTGCGGTGAGTCACAATACAGTCCTGCACGGCGAGTCTCAATACAGTCCTGCACGGTGAGTCTCAATACAGTCCTGTGCAGTGAGTCACAATACAGTCCTGTGCAGTGAGTCTCAATACAGTCCTGTGCAGTGAGTCTCAATACAGTCCTGTGCAGTGAGTCACAATACAGTCCTGTGCAGTGAGTCTCAATACTGTCCTGTGCGGTGTGTCTCAATGCAGTCCTGTGCAGTGTGTCTCAATACAGTCCTGTGCGGTGAGTCTCAATACAGTCCTGTGCGGTGTGTCTCAATACAGTCCTGCACGGTGTGTCTCAATACAGTCCTGCACGGTGAGACACAA
This sequence comes from Scyliorhinus torazame, assembly GCF_047496885.1. NCBI lineage: Eukaryota > Metazoa > Chordata > Chondrichthyes > Carcharhiniformes > Scyliorhinidae > Scyliorhinus > Scyliorhinus torazame. The sequence goes on along the minus strand of NC_092717.1, from coordinate 253,461,920 downwards.
TACAGTCCTGTGCGGTGAGTCTTAATACAGTCATGTGAAGTAAGTCACAATACAGTCCTGCGCAGTCCCAATACAGTTCTGTGCGGTGTGTCTCAATACAGTCATGTGCAGTGAGTCTCAATGCAGTCCTGTGTAGCGTGTCTAAATACAGTCCTGCACGGTCAGTCTCAGTACAGTCCTGTGCGGTGTGTCTCAATACAGTCCTACATGGTGTGTCTCAATACAGTCCTGCACGGTGAGACACAATACAGTCCTGTGCGGTGATTCTTAATACAGTCATGTGAAGTAAGTCACAATACAGTCCTGCGCAGTCCCAATACAGTTCTGTGCGGTGTGTCTCAATACAGTCATGTGCAGTGAGTCTCAAGGCAGTCCTGTGCGGTGAGTCTCAATACAGTCCTGTGCGGTGTGTCTCAATACAGTCCTGTGCGGTGAGTCTCAATACAGTCCTGTGCGGTGAGTCTCAATACAGTCCTGTGCGGAGAGTCACAATACAGTCCTGCACGGTGTGTCTCAATACAGTCCTGTGCGGTGAGTCTCAATACAGTCCTGCACGGTGAGACACAATTCCGTTCCTGTGCGGTGAGTCTCAATACAGTCCTGTGCGGTGAGTCTCAATACAGTCCTGTGCGGTGAGTCTCAATACAGTCCTGTGCAGTGAGTCTCAATACAGTCCTGTGCGGTGAGTCTCAATACAATCCTGTGCAGTGAGTCTCAATACAGTCCTGTGCAGTGAGTCTCAATACAGTCCTGTGCGGTGAGTCTCTATACAGTCCTGCACGGTGGGTCTCAAAACAGTCCTGCGCAGTGAGTCTCAATACAGTCCTGTGCGGTGAGTCTCAATACAGTCCTGCACGGTGTGTCTCAATACAGTCCTGCACGGTGAGTCTCAATACAGTCCTGTGCAGTGTGTCTCAATACAGTCCTGTGCAGTGAGTCTCAATACAGTCCTGTGCGATGAGTCTTAATACAGTCCTGTGCGGTGAGTCTCAATACAGTCCTGTGCGGTGAGTCTCAATACAGTCCTGTGCGATGAGTCTCAATACAGTCCTGTGCGATGAGTCTCAATACAGTCCTGTGCGGTGTGTCTCAATACAGTCCTGCACGGTGTGTCTCAATACAGTCCTGCACGGTGAGACACAATACAGTCCTGTGCGGTGAGTCTTACTACAGTCATGTGAAGTCAGTCTCAATACAGTCCTGCGCAGTCCCAATACAGTTCTGTGCGGTGTGTCTCAATACAGTCATGTGCAGTGAGTCTCAATGCAGTCCTGTGTAGCGTGTCTAAATACAGTCCTGCACGGTCAGTCTCAGTACAGTCCTGTGCGGTGTGTCTCAATACAGTCCTACATGGTGTGTCTCAATACAGTCCTGCACGGTGAGACACAATACAGTCCTGTGCGGTGAGTCTTAATACAGTCATGTGAAGTAAGTCACAATACAGTCCTGCGCAGTCCCAATACAGTTCTGTGCGGTGTGTCTCAATACAGTCATGTGCAGTGAGTCTCAAGGCAGTCCTGTGCGGTGAGTCTCAATACAGTCCTGTGCGGTGTGTCTCAATACAGTCCTGTGCGGTGAGTCTCAATACAGTCCTGTGCGGTGAGTCTCAATACAGTCCTGTGCGGAGAGTCACAATACAGTCCTGCACGGTGTGTCTCAATACAGTCCTGTGCGGTGAGTCTCAATACAGTACTGCACGGTGAGTCTCAATACAGTCCTGTGCAGTGAGTCTCAATACAGTCCTGTGCGGTGAGTCTCAATACAGTCCTGTGCGGTGTGTCTCAATACAGTCCTGTGCGGTGAGTCTCAATACAGTCCTGTGCAGTGAGTCTCAATACAGTCCTGTGCGGTGAGTCTCAATACAGTCCTGAGCAGTGAGTCTCAATACAGTCCTGCACGGTTAGTCTCAATACAGTCCTGTGCAGTGAGTCTCAATACAGTCCTGTGTGGTGAGTCTCAATACAGTCCTGTGCGGTGTGTCTCAATACAGTCCTGCACGGTGAGTCTCAATACAGTCCTGTGCAGTGAGTCTCAATACAGTCCTGTGCAGTGAGTCTCAATACAGTCCTGTGCGGTGAGTCTCAATACAGTCCTGTGCGGAGAGTCACAATACAGTCCTGCACGGTGTGTCTCAATACAGTCCTGTGCGGTGAGTCTCAATACAGTCCTGCACGGTGTGTCTCAATACAGTCCTGCACGGTGAGTCTCAATACAGTCCTGTGCAGTGTGTCTCAATACAGTCCTGTGCAGTGAGTCTCAATACAGTCCTGTGCGATGAGTCTTAATACAGTCCTGTGCGGTGAGTCTCAATACAGTCCTGTGCGGTGAGTCTCAATACAGTCCTGTGCGATGAGTCTCAATACAGTCCTGTGCGATGAGTCTCAATACAGTCCTGTGCGGTGTGTCTCAATACAGTCCTGCACGGTGTGTCTCAATACAGTCCTGCACGGTGAGACACAATACAGTCCTGTGCGGTGAGTCTTAATACAGTCATGTGAAGTCAGTCTCAATACAGTCCTGCGCAGTCCAAATACAGTTCTGTGCGGTGTGTCTCAATACAGTCATGTGCAGTGAGTCTCAATGCCGTCCTGTGTAGCGTGTCTCAATACAGTCCTGCGCGGTGAGTCTCAATACAGTCCTGTGCAGTGTGTCTTAATACAGTCCTGTGCAGTGAGTCTCAATACAATCCTGTGCGGTGAGTCTCAATACAGTCCTGTCCGGTGTGTCTCAATACAGTCCTGTGCGGAGAGTCTCAATACAGTCCTGTGCGGTGAGTCTCAATACAGTCCTGCACGGTGAGTCTCAATACAGTCCTGCACGGTGAGTCTCAATACAGTCCTGTGCGGTGAGTCTCAATACAGTCCTGCACGGTGTGTCTCAATACAGTGCTGTGCAGTGAGTCTCAATACAGTACTGTGCGGTGAGTCTCAATACAGTCCTGCATGGTGTGTCTCAATACAGTCCTGTGCAGTGTGTCTCAATACAGTCCTGCACGGTGAGTCTCAATACAGTCCTGTGCAGTGTGTCTCAATACAGTCCTGTGCGGTGAGTCTCCATACAGTCCTGTGCAGTGAGTCTCAATACAGTCCTGTGCGGTGAGTATCAATACAGTCCTGCACGGTGTGTCTCAATACAGTCCTGTGCAGTGTGTCTCAATACAGTCCTGCACGGTGAGTATCAATACAGTCCTGTGCGGTGTGTCACAATACAGTCCTGTGCAGTGTGTCTCAATACAGCCCTGCACGGTGAGTCTCAATACAGTCCTGTGCAGTGAGTCTCAATACAGTCCTGTGCGGTGAGTCTCAATACAGTCCTAAACGGTGTGTCTCACTACAGTCCTGTGCAGTGTGTCTCAATACAGTCCTGCACGGTGAGTCTCAATACAGTCCTGTGCGTTGAGACACAATACAGTCCGGTGCGGTGAGTCTCAATACAGTCCTGTGCAGTGTGTCTCAATACAGTCCTGCACGGTGAGTCTCAATACAGTCCTGTGCGGTGTGTCACAATACAGTCCTGTGCAGTGTGTCTCAATACAGTCCTGCACGGTGAGACACAATACAGTCCTGTGCGGTGAGTCTCACTACAGTCCTGTGCGGTGAGTCTCAATACAGTCCTGTGCAGTGAGTCTCAATACAGTCCTGTGCAGTGAATCTCAATACAGTCCTGTGCGGTGAGTCTCAATACAGTCCTGTGCAGTGAGTCTCAATACTGTCCTGTGCAGTGAGTCTCAATACAGTCCTGTGCGGTGAGTCTCAATACAGTCCTGTGCGGTGAGTCTCAATACAGTCCTGTGCGGTGAGTCTCAATACAGTCCTGTGCGGTGTGTCTCAATACAGTCCTGTGCAGTGAGTCTCAATACAGTCCTGTGCAGTGAGTCTCAATACAGTCCTGTGCGGTGAGTCACAATACAGTCCTGTGCAGTGAGTCTCAATACAGTCCTGTGCAGTGAGTCTCAATACAGTCCTGTGCGGTGAGTCTCAATACAGTCCTGTGCGGTGAGTCTCAATACAGTCCTGTGCGGTGTGTCTCAATACAGTCCTGTGCGGTGAGTCACAATACAGTCCTGTGCGGTGTGTCTCAATACAGTCCTGTGCGGTGAGTCACAATACAGTCCTGTGCGGTGAGTCACAATACTGTCCTGTGCAGTGAGTCTCAATACAGTCCTGTGCAGTGAGTCTCAATACAGTCCTGTGCAGTGAGTCTCAATACAGTCCTGTGCGGTGAGTCTCAATACAGTCCTGTGCGGTGTGTCTCAATACAGTCCTGTGCGGTGAGTTTCAATACAGTCCTGTGCGGTGAGTTTCAATACAGTCCTGTGCAGTGAGTCACAATACAGTCCTGTGCAGTGAGTCACAATACAGTCCTGTGCGGTGAGTTTCAATACAGTCCTGTGCGGTGAGTCACAATAAGTCCTGTGCGGTGAGTTTCAATACAGTCCTGTGCGGTGAGTCTCAATACAGTCCTGTGCAGTGAGTTTCAATACAGTCCTGTGCGGTGAGTCACAATACAGTCCTGCATGGTGAGTCTCAATACAGTCCTGTGCGGTGAGTCTCAATACAGTCCTGTGCGGTGAGTCTCAATACAGTCCTGTGCAGTGAGTCTCAATACAGTCCTGCACGGTGTGTCTCAATACAGTCCTGTGCAGTGAGTCTCAATACAGTCCTGTGCAGTGAGTCTCAATACAGTCCTGTGCGGTGTGTCTCAATACAGTCCTGTGCGGTGAGTCACAATACAGTCCTGTTCAGTGAGTCTCAATACAGTCCTGTGCGGTGAGTCTCAATACAGTCCTGTGCGGTGAGTCTCAATACAGTCCTGTGCGGTGAGTCACAATACAGTCCTGCACGGCGAGTCTCAATACAGTCCGGCACGGTGAGTCTCAATACAGTCCTGTGCAGTGAGTCACAATACAGTCCTGTGCAGTGAGTCTCAATACAGTCCTGTGCAGTGAGTCTCAATACAGTCCTGTGCAGTGAGTCACAATACAGTCCTGTGCAGTGAGTCTCAATACTGTCCTGTGCGGTGTGTCTCAATGCAGTCCTGTGCAGTGTGTCTCAATACAGTCCTGCACGGTGAGTCTCAATACAATCCTGTGCGGTGTGTCTCAATACAGTCTTGTGCGGTGAGTCTCAATACAGTCCTGTCCAGTGTGTCTCAATACAGTCCTGTGCGGTGAGTCTCAATACAGTCCTGCACGGTGAGTCTCAATGCAGTCCTGTGCGGTGAGTCTCAATACAGTCCTGTGCGGTGAGTCTCAATACAGTCCTGTGCGGTGAGTCTCAATACAGTCCTGTGCGGTGTGTCTCAATACAGTCCTGCACGGTGTGTCTCAATACAGTCCTGCACGGTGAGACACAATACAGTCCTGTGCGGTGAGTCTTAATACAGTCATGTGAAGTCAGTCTCAATACAGTCCTGCGCAGTCCAAATACAGTTCTGTGCGGTGTGTCTCAATACAGTCATGTGCAGTGAGTCTCAATGCCGTCCTGTGTAGCGTGTCTCAATACAGTCCTGCGCGGTGAGTCTCAATACAGTCCTGTGCAGTGTGTCTTAATACAGTCCTGTGCAGTGAGTCTCAATACAATCCTGTGCGGTGAGTCTCAATACAGTCCTGTCCGGTGTGTCTCAATACAGTCCTGTGCGGAGAGTCTCAATACAGTCCTGTGCGGTGAGTCTCAATACAGTCCTGCACGGTGAGTCTCAATACAGTCCTGCACGGTGAGTCTCAATACAGTCCTGTGCGGTGAGTCTCAATACAGTCCTGCACGGTGTGTCTCAATACAGTGCTGTGCAGTGAGTCTCAATACAGTACTGTGCGGTGAGTCTCAATACAGTCCTGCATGGTGTGTCTCAATACAGTCCTGTGCAGTGTGTCTCAATACAGTCCTGCACGGTGAGTCTCAATACAGTCCTGTGCAGTGTGTCTCAATACAGTCCTGTGCGGTGAGTCTCCATACAGTCCTGTGCAGTGAGTCTCAATACAGTCCTGTGCGGTGAGTATCAATACAGTCCTGCACGGTGTGTCTCAATACAGTCCTGTGCAGTGTGTCTCAATACAGTCCTGCACGGTGAGTATCAATACAGTCCTGTGCGGTGTGTCACAATACAGTCCTGTGCAGTGTGTCTCAATACAGCCCTGCACGGTGAGTCTCAATACAGTCCTGTGCAGTGAGTCTCAATACAGTCCTGTGCGGTGAGTCTCAATACAGTCCTAAACGGTGTGTCTCACTACAGTCCTGTGCAGTGTGTCTCAATACAGTCCTGCACGGTGAGTCTCAATACAGTCCTGTGCGTTGAGACACAATACAGTCCTGTGCGGTGAGTCTCAATACAGTCCTGTGCAGTGTGTCTCAATACAGTCCTGCACGGTGAGTCTCAATACAGTCCTGTGCGGTGTGTCACAATACAGTCCTGTGCAGTGTGTCTCAATACAGTCCTGCACGGTGAGACACAATACAGTCCTGTGCGGTGAGTCTCACTACAGTCCTGTGCGGTGAGTCTCAATACAGTCCTGTGCAGTGAGTCTCAATACAGTCCTGTGCAGTGAATCTCAATACAGTCCTGTGCGGTGAGTCTCAATACAGTCCTGTGCAGTGAGTCTCAATACTGTCCTGTGCAGTGAGTCTCAATACAGTCCTGTGCGGTGAGTCTCAATACAGTCCTGTGCGGTGAGTCTCAATACAGTCCTGTGCGGTGAGTCTCAATACAGTCCTGTGCGGTGTGTCTCAATACAGTCCTGTGCAGTGAGTCTCAATACAGTCCTGTGCAGTGAGTCTCAATACAGTCCTGTGCGGTGAGTCACAATACAGTCCTGTGCAGTGAGTCTCAATACAGTCCTGTGCAGTGAGTCTCAATACAGTCCTGTGCGGTGAGTCTCAATACAGTCCTGTGCGGTGAGTCTCAATACAGTCCTGTGCGGTGTGTCTCAATACAGTCCTGTGCGGTGAGTCACAATACAGTCCTGTGCGGTGTGTCTCAATACAGTCCTGTGCGGTGAGTCACAATACAGTCCTGTGCGGTGAGTCACAATACTGTCCTGTGCAGTGAGTCTCAATACAGTCCTGTGCAGTGAGTCTCAATACAGTCCTGTGCAGTGAGTCTCAATACAGTCCTGTGCGGTGAGTCTCAATACAGTCCTGTGCGGTGTGTCTCAATACAGTCCTGTGCGGTGAGTTTCAATACAGTCCTGTGCGGTGAGTTTCAATACAGTCCTGTGCAGTGAGTCACAATACAGTCCTGTGCAGTGAGTCACAATACAGTCCTGTGCGGTGAGTTTCAATACAGTCCTGTGCGGTGAGTCACAATAAGTCCTGTGCGGTGAGTTTCAATACAGTCCTGTGCGGTGAGTCTCAATACAGTCCTGTGCAGTGAGTTTCAATACAGTCCTGTGCGGTGAGTCACAATACAGTCCTGCATGGTGAGTCTCAATACAGTCCTGTGCGGTGAGTCTCAATACAGTCCTGTGCGGTGAGTCTCAATACAGTCCTGTGCAGTGAGTCTCAATACAGTCCTGCACGGTGTGTCTCAATACAGTCCTGTGCAGTGAGTCTCAATACAGTCCTGTGCAGTGAGTCTCAATACAGTCCTGTGCGGTGTGTCTCAATACAGTCCTGTGCGGTGAGTCACAATACAGTCCTGTTCAGTGAGTCTCAATACAGTCCTGTGCGGTGAGTCTCAATACAGTCCTGTGCGGTGAGTCTCAATACAGTCCTGTGCGGTGAGTCACAATACAGTCCTGCACGGCGAGTCTCAATACAGTCCGGCACGGTGAGTCTCAATACAGTCCTGTGCAGTGAGTCACAATACAGTCCTGTGCAGTGAGTCTCAATACAGTCCTGTGCAGTGAGTCTCAATACAGTCCTGTGCAGTGAGTCACAATACAGTCCTGTGCAGTGAGTCTCAATACTGTCCTGTGCGGTGTGTCTCAATGCAGTCCTGTGCAGTGTGTCTCAATACAGTCCTGCACGGTGAGTCTCAATACAATCCTGTGCGGTGTGTCTCAATACAGTCTTGTGCGGTGAGTCTCAATACAGTCCTGTCCAGTGTGTCTCAATACAGTCCTGTGCGGTGAGTCTCAATACAGTCCTGCACGGTGAGTCTCAATGCAGTCCTGTGCGGTGAGTCTCAATACAGTCCTGTGCGGTGAGTCTCAATACAGTCCTGTGCGGTGAGTCTCAATACAGTCCTGTGCGGTGTGTCTCAATACAGTCCTGCACGGTGTGTCTCAATACAGTCCTGCACGGTGAGACACAATACAGTCCTGTGCGGTGAGTCTTAATACAGTCATGTGAAGTAAGTCACAATACAGTCCTGCGCAGTCCCAATACAGTTCTGTGCGGTGTGTCTCAATACAGTCATGTGCAGTGAGTCTCAATGCAGTCCTGTGTAGCGTGTCTAAATACAGTCCTGCACGGTCAGTCTCAGTACAGTCCTGTGCGGTGTGTCTCAATACAGTCCTACATGGTGTGTCTCAATACAGTCCTGCACGGTGAGACACAATACAGTCCTGTGCGGTGAGTCTTAATACAGTCATGTGAAGTAAGTCACAATACAGTCCTGCGCAGTCCCAATACAGTTCTGTGCGGTGTGTCTCAATACAGTCATGTGCAGTGAGTCTCAAGGCAGTCCTGTGCGGTGAGTCTCAATACAGTCCTGTGCGGTGTGTCTCAATACAGTCCTGTGCGGTGAGTCTCAATACAGTCCTGTGCGGTGAGTCTCAATACAGTCCTGTGCGGAGAGTCACAATACAGTCCTGCACGGTGTGTCTCAATACAGTCCTGTGCGGTGAGTCTCAATACAGTCCTGCACGGTGTGTCTCAATACAGTCCTGTGCGGTGAGTCTCAATACAGTCCTGTGCAGTGAGTCTCAATACAGTCCTGTGCGGTGAGTCTCAATACAGTCCTGAGCAGTGAGTCTCAATACAGTCCTGCACGGTTAGTCTCAATACAGTCCTGTGCAGTGAGTCTCAATACAGTCCTGTGTGGTGAGTCTCAATACAGTCCTGTGCGGTGTGTCTCAATACAGTCCTGCACGGTGAGTCTCAATACAGTCCTGTGCAGTGAGTCTCAATACAGTCCTGTGCAGTGAGTCTCAATACAGTCCTGTGCGGTGAGTCTCAATACAGTCCTGTGCGGAGAGTCACAATACAGTCCTGCACGGTGTGTCTCAATACAGTCCTGTGCAGTGAGTCTCAATACAGTCCTGTGTGGTGAGTCTCAATACAGTCCTGTGCGGTGTGTCTCAATACAGTCCTGCACGGTGAGTCTCAATACAGTCCTGTGCAGTGAGTCTCAATACAGTCCTGTGCAGTGAGTCTCAATACAGTCCTGTGCGGTGAGTCTCAATACAGTCCTGTGCGGAGAGTCACAATACAGTCCTGCACGGTGTGTCTCAATACAGTCCTGTGCGGTGAGTCTCAATACAGTCCTGCACGGTGTGTCTCAATACAGTCCTGCACGGTGAGACACAATTCCGTTCCTGTGCGGTGAGTCTCAATACAGTCCTGTGCGGTGAGTCTCAATACAGTCCTGTGCGTTGAGACACAATACAGTCCTGTGCGGTGAGTCTCAATACAGTCCTGTGCAGTGTGTCTCAATACAGTCCTGCACGGTGAGTCTCAATACAGTCCTGTGCGGTGTGTCACAATACAGTCCTGTGCAGTGTGTCTCAATACAGTCCTGCACGGTGAGACACAATACAGTCCTGTGCGGTGAGTCTCACTACAGTCCTGTGCGGTGAGTCTCAATACAGTCCTGTGCAGTGAGTCTCAATACAGTCCTGTGCAGTGAATCTCAATACAGTCCTGTGCGGTGAGTCTCAATACAGTCCTGTGCAGTGAGTCTCAATACTGTCCTGTGCAGTGAGTCTCAATACAGTCCTGTGCGGTGAGTCTCAATACAGTCCTGTGCGGTGAGTCTCAATACAGTCCTGTGCGGTGAGTCTCAATACAGTCCTGTGCGGTGTGTCTCAATACAGTCCTGTGCAGTGAGTCTCAATACAGTCCTGTGCAGTGAGTCTCAATACAGTCCTGTGCGGTGAGTCACAATACAGTCCTGTGCAGTGAGTCTCAATACAGTCCTGTGCAGTGAGTCTCAATACAGTCCTGTGCGGTGAGTCTCAATACAGTCCTGTGCGGTGAGTCTCAATACAGTCCTGTGCGGTGTGTCTCAATACAGTCCTGTGCGGTGAGTCACAATACAGTCCTGTGCGGTGTGTCTCAATACAGTCCTGTGCGGTGAGTCACAATACAGTCCTGTGCGGTGAGTCACAATACTGTCCTGTGCAGTGAGTCTCAATACAGTCCTGTGCAGTGAGTCTCAATACAGTCCTGTGCAGTGAGTCTCAATACAGTCCTGTGCGGTGAGTCTCAATACAGTCCTGTGCGGTGTGTCTCAATACAGTCCTGTGCGGTGAGTTTCAATACAGTCCTGTGCGGTGAGTTTCAATACAGTCCTGTGCAGTGAGTCACAATACAGTCCTGTGCAGTGAGTCACAATACAGTCCTGTGCGGTGAGTTTCAATACAGTCCTGTGCGGTGAGTCACAATAAGTCCTGTGCGGTGAGTTTCAATACAGTCCTGTGCGGTGAGTCTCAATACAGTCCTGTGCAGTGAGTTTCAATACAGTCCTGTGCGGTGAGTCACAATACAGTCCTGCACGGTGTGTCTCAATACAGTCCTGCACGGTGAGACACAATTCCGTTCCTGTGCGGTGAGTCTCAATACAGTCCTGTGCGGTGAGTCTCAATACAGTCCTGTGCGTTGAGACACAATACAGTCCTGTGCGGTGAGTCTCAATACAGTCCTGTGCAGTGTGTCTCAATACAGTCCTGCACGGTGAGTCTCAATACAGTCCTGTGCGGTGTGTCACAATACAGTCCTGTGCAGTGTGTCTCAATACAGTCCTGCACGGTGAGACACAATACAGTCCTGTGCGGTGAGTCTCACTACAGTCCTGTGCGGTGAGTCTCAATACAGTCCTGTGCAGTGAGTCTCAATACAGTCCTGTGCAGTGAATCTCAATACAGTCCTGTGCGGTGAGTCTCAATACAGTCCTGTGCAGTGAGTCTCAATACTGTCCTGTGCAGTGAGTCTCAATACAGTCCTGTGCGGTGAGTCTCAATACAGTCCTGTGCGGTGAGTCTCAATACAGTCCTGTGCGGTGAGTCTCAATACAGTCCTGTGCGGTGTGTCTCAATACAGTCCTGTGCAGTGAGTCTCAATACAGTCCTGTGCAGTGAGTCTCAATACAGTCCTGTGCGGTGAGTCACAATACAGTCCTGTGCAGTGAGTCTCAATACAGTCCTGTGCAGTGAGTCTCAATACAGTCCTGTGCGGTGAGTCTCAATACAGTCCTGTGCGGTGAGTCTCAATACAGTCCTGTGCGGTGTGTCTCAATACAGTCCTGTGCGGTGAGTCACAATACAGTCCTGTGCGGTGTGTCTCAATACAGTCCTGTGCGGTGAGTCACAATACAGTCCTGTGCGGTGAGTCACAATACTGTCCTGTGCAGTGAGTCTCAATACAGTCCTGTGCAGTGAGTCTCAATACAGTCCTGTGCAGTGAGTCTCAATACAGTCCTGTGCGGTGAGTCTCAATACAGTCCTGTGCGTTGTGTCTCAATACAGTCCTGTGCGGTGAGTTTCAATACAGTCCTGTGCGGTGAGTTTCAATACAGTCCTGTGCAGTGAGTCACAATACAGTCCTGTGCAGTGAGTCACAATACAGTCCTGTGCGGTGAGTTTCAATACAGTCCTGTGCGGTGAGTCACAATAAGTCCTGTGCGGTGAGTTTCAATACAGTCCTGTGCGGTGAGTCTCAATACAGTCCTGTGCAGTGAGTTTCAATACAGTCCTGTGCGGTGAGTCACAATACAGTCCTGCATGGTGAGTCTCAATACAGTCCTGTGCGGTGAGTCTCAATACAGTCCTGTGCGGTGAGTCTCAATACAGTCCTGTGCAGTGAGTCTCAATACAGTCCTGCACGGTGTGTCTCAATACAGTCCTGTGCAGTGAGTCTCAATACAGTCCTGTGCAGTGAGTCTCAATACAGTCCTGTGCGGTGTGTCTCAATACAGTCCTGTGCGGTGAGTCACAATACAGTCCTGTTCAGTGAGTCTCAATACAGTCCTGTGCGGTGAGTCTCAATACAGTCCTGTGCGGTGAGTCTCAATACAGTCCTGTGCGGTGAGTCACAATACAGTCCTGCACGGCGAGTCTCAATACAGTCCTGCACGGTGAGTCTCAATACAGTCCTGTGCAGTGAGTCACAATAAAGTCCTGTGCAGTGAGTCTCAATACAGTCCTGTGCAGTGAGTCTCAATACAGTCCTGTGCAGTGAGTCACAATACAGTCCTGTGCAGTGAGTCTCAATACTGTCCTGTGCGGTGTGTCTCAATGCAGTCCTGTGCAGTGTGTCTCAATACAGTCCTGCACGGTGAGTCTCAATACAATCCTGTGCGGTGTGTCTCAATACAGTCTTGTGCGGTGAGTCTCAATACAGTCCTGTCCAGTGTGTCTCAATACAGTCCTGTGCGGTGAGTCTCAATACAGTCCTGCACGGTGAGTCTCAATGCAGTCCTGTGCGGTGAGTCTCAATACAGTCCTGTGCGGTGAGTCTCAATACAGTCCTGTGCGGTGAGTCTCAATACAGTCCTGTGCGGTGTGTCTCAATACAGTCCTGCACGGTGTGTCTCAATACAGTCCTGCACGGTGAGACACAATACAGTCCTGTGCGGTGAGTCTTAATACAGTCATGTGAAGTAAGTCACAATACAGTCCTGCGCAGTCCCAATACAGTTCTGTGCGGTGTGTCTCAATACAGTCATGTGCAGTGAGTCTCAATGCAGTCCTGTGTAGCGTGTCTAAATACAGTCCTGCACGGTCAGTCTCAGTACAGTCCTGTGCGGTGTGTCTCAATACAGTCCTACATGGTGTGTCTCAATACAGTCCTGCACGGTGAGACACAATACAGTCCTGTGCGGTGAGTCTTAATACAGTCATGTGAAGTAAGTCACAATACAGTCCTGCGCAGTCCCAATACAGTTCTGTGCGGTGTGTCTCAATACAGTCATGTGCAGTGAGTCTCAAGGCAGTCCTGTGCGGTGAGTCTCAATACAGTCCTGTGCGGTGTGTCTCAATACAGTCCTGTGCGGTGAGTCTCAATACAGTCCTGTGCGGTGAGTCTCAATACAGTCCTGTGCGGAGAGTCACAATACAGTCCTGCACGGTGTGTCTCAATACAGTCCTGTGCGGTGAGTCTCAATACAGTCCTGCACGGTGTGTCTCAATACAGTCCTGTGCGGTGAGTCTCAATACAGTCCTGTGCAGTGAGTCTCAATACAGTCCTGTGCGGTGAGTCTCAATACAGTCCTGAGCAGTGAGTCTCAATACAGTCCTGCACGGTTAGTCTCAATACAGTCCTGTGCAGTGAGTCTCAATACAGTCCTGTGTGGTGAGTCTCAATACAGTCCTGTGCGGTGTGTCTCAATACAGTCCTGCACGGTGAGTCTCAATACAGTCCTGTGCAGTGAGTCTCAATACAGTCCTGTGCAGTGAGTCTCAATACAGTCCTGTGCGGTGAGTCTCAATACAGTCCTGTGCGGAGAGTCACAATACAGTCCTGCACGGTGTGTCTCAATACAGTCCTGTGCAGTGAGTCTCAATACAGTCCTGTGTGGTGAGTCTCAATACAGTCCTGTGCGGTGTGTCTCAATACAGTCCTGCACGGTGAGTCTCAATACAGTCCTGTGCAGTGAGTCTCAATACAGTCCTGTGCAGTGAGTCTCAATACAGTCCTGTGCGGTGAGTCTCAATACAGTCCTGTGCGGAGAGTCACAATACAGTCCTGCACGGTGTGTCTCAATACAGTCCTGTGCGGTGAGTCTCAATACAGTCCTGCACGGTGTGTCTCAATACAGTCCTGCACGGTGAGACACAATTCCGTTCCTGTGCGGTGAGTCTCAATACAGTCCTGTGCGGTGAGTCTCAATACAGTCCTGTGCGGTGAGTCTCAATACAGTCCTGTGCAGTGAGTCTCAATACAGTCCTGTGCGGTGAGTCTCAATACAGTCCTGTGCAGTGAGTCTCAATACAGTCCTGTGCAGTGAGTCTCAATACAGTCCTGTGCGGTGAGTCTCTATACAGTCCTGCACGGTGGGTCTCAATACAGTCCTGCGCAGTGAGTCTCAATACAGTCCTGTGCGGTGTGTCTCAATACAGTCCTGAGCAGTGAGTCTCAATACAGTCCTGTACGGTGTGTCTCAATACAGTCCTGTGTGGTGAGTCTCAATACAGTCCTGCTCGGTGAGTCTCAATACAGTACTGCACGGTGAGTCTCAATACAGTCCTGTGCAGTGAGTCTCAATACAGTCCTGTGCGGTGAGTCTCAATACAGTCCTGTGCGGTGTGTCTCAATACAGTCCTGTGCGGTGAGTCTCAATACAGTCCTGTGCAGTGAGTCTCAATACAGTCCTATGCAGTGAGTCACAATACAGTCCTGAGCAGTGAGTCTCAATACAGACCTGCACGGTGAGTCTCAATACAGTCCTGTGCAGTGAGTCTCAATACAGTCCTGTGTGGTGAGTCTCAATACAGTCCTGTGCGGTGTATCTCAATACAGTCCTGCACGGTGAGTCTCAATACAGTCCTGTGCAGTGAGTCTCAATACAGTCCTGTGCGGTGAGTCTCAATACAGTCCTGTGCGGTGAGTTTCAATACAGTCCTGTGCGGTGTGTCTCAATACAGTCCTGTGCAGTGAGTCTCAATACAGTCCTGTGCAGTAAGTCTCAATACAGGCCTGTGCAGTGAGTCTCAATACAGTCCTGTGCAGTGAGTCACAATACAGTCCTGTGCAGTGAGTCTCAATACAGTCCTGTGCGGTGTGTCTCAATACAGTCCTGTGCGGTGAGTCTCAATACAGTCCTGTGCAGTGAGTCTCAATACAGTCCTGTGCGGTGTGTCTCAATACAGTCCTGTGCGGTGAGTCACAATACAGTCCTGTGCAGTGAGTCACAATACAGTCCTGTGCGGTGAGTCACAATACAGTCCTGTGCGGTGAGTCTCAATACAGTCCTGTGCAGTGAGTCTCAATACAGTCCTGTGCGTTGAGTCTCAATACAGTCCTGTGCGGTGAGTCTCAATACAGTCCTGTGCGATGAGTCTCAATACAGTCCTGTGCGGTGTGTCTCAATACAGTCCTGTGCGGTGAGTCTCAATACAGTCCTGTGCGGTGAGTCTCAATACAGTCCTGTGCGGTGAGTCTCAATACAGTCCTGCACGGTGAGTCTCAATACAGTCCTGCGCGGTGAGTCTCAATACAGTCCTGTGCGGTGAGTCACAATACAGTCCTGTGCAGTGAGTCACAATACAGTCCTGTGCGGTGTGTCTCCATACAGTCCTGTGCGGTGTGTCTCAATACAGTCCTGTGCAGTGAGTCTCAATACAGTCCTGTGCAGTGAGTCTCAATACAGTCCTGTGCAGTGAGTCTCAATACAGTCCTGTGCAGTGAGTCTCAATACAGTCCTGTGCGGTGTGTCTCAATACAGTCCTGTGCGGTGAGTCTCAATACAGTCCTGTGCGGTGAGTCTCAATACAGTCCTGTGCGGTGAGTCTCAATACAGTCCTGTGCAGTGAGTCTCAATACAGTCCTGTGTAGTGAGTCTCAATACAGTCCTGTGCAGTGAGTCACAATACAGTCCTGTGCGGTGTGTCTCAATACAGTCCTGTGCGGTGAGTCACAATACTGTCCTGTGCAGTGAGTTTCAATACAGTCCTGTGCGGTGAGTCACAATACTGTCCTGTGCAGTGAGTCTCAATACAGTCCTGTGCAGTGAGTCACAATACAGTCCTGTGCGGTGAGTTTCAATACAGTCCTGTGCGGTGAGTCACAATACTGTCCTGTGCGGTGAGTTTCAATACAGTCCTGTGCGGTGAGTCTCAATACAGTCCTGTGCAGTGAGTCTCAATAAAGTCCTGTGCGGTGAGTCTCAATACAGTCCTGTGCAGTGAGTCTCAATACAGCCCTGCACGGTGAGTCTCAATACAGTCCTGTGCGGTGAGTTTCAATACAGTCCTGTGCGGTGAGTCACAATACTGTCCTGTGCGGTGAGTTTCAATACAGTCCTGTGCGGTGAGTCTCAATACAGTCCTGTGCGGTGAGTTACAATACTGTCCTGTGCAGTGAATCTCAATACAGTCCTGTGCAGTGAGTCACAATACAGTCCTGTGCGGTGAGTTTCAATACAGTCCTGTGCGGTGAGTCTCAATACAGTCCTGTGCAGTGAGTCACAATACAGTCCTGTTCGGTGAGTTTCAATACAGTCCTGTGCGGTGAGTCTCAATACAGTCCTGTGCGGTGAGTTTCAATACAGTCCTGTGCGGTGAGTTTCAATACAGTCCTGTGCGGTGAGTCACAATACAGTCCTGTGCGGTGAGTTTCAATACAGTCCTGTGCAGTGAGTCACAATACAGTCCTGTGCGGTGAGTTTCAATACAGTCCTGTGCAGTGAGTCACAATACAGTCCTGTGCGGTGAGTTTCAATACAGTCCTGTGCGGTGAGTCACAATACAGTCCTGTGCGGTGAGTTTCAATACAGTCCTG